>NC_058092.1:39282500-39907500 GCF_020171115.1 Neogale vison | reverse complement strand
GAACTTGGCAGCATTTAACACAGTTGATTATGTCTTCTGCTTTGGAAAAATTTCATCACTTGACTTCTGGGTTGTAATTTCCTTTTGACTCATCTAAGTTATTGGTTCTTCTTTTTGGTTTCTTTTTTCTGGGTACCTCATTTTCAAGCTCTTTAAAAAGACATGTGAAGTATCCTGGGATTTAATCCTTGGATATATTTCATATCTACTTTTCCTGTAAATCACCTCATTCAGTTTAGTTGCTTTAAGCATCATGTAAATGTTAATGACTCCCACATTTATACCTCAATCCTCAACTTCTCTCCTGAATTCCACACTTGAATGTATACTGATCTATTCAGTTTCTCCATTTGAATATCCAATAGGCATACCAAACTTATATATCCAGAAATAAGCTCTTGATTTTCTACCCCTTCAAACTGGTTTCTCAGTAAATAAAAGCTCTTCATGCTACTCAGGCCGGAAACCTTTAAGTCTTTCCTAACTCTCACAACCCATGTCAGATCCGTTAGCAAATATAAATCATGATGGTTAGTTGTTCTTTTTACTACTACTTGCACAGTCTTCCAGTAATTTTAAAGACAGTATCTAGAGTGGTCTTTTAAAAATATATCAGTTCAAAACCTGATGGCTTTCCATCTGACTTAAACTAAACCTGAAATTCTTATACTGATCTTTCAAGCAAAAAGCAGTAATATTAGGTATACTCTACCATTATCTACGTATTCCTGTTGTTTACTCTGTTTAAGCCATACTGATCTGTCTTAATTGAACATGTTGAAGACACCTCAAACCTCAGGACCTTTTCCTTTGCTATCCTTTCTTCTTGGGACACATTTTCTTCAGTTATCTGTATGGCTCACATTCCCTTACTTTCTTTAGGTTTTTGGTCAAAACTCCTTTCATTGAAGGCTTTCCTGACTACCCCATTAAAATAGCAATGCATGTGTATATGTTTATATATGCATTACTAACCAGTGTTTATTTGAGACGTACTCTGTGTCAGATACTTTTAAATTACAAATATTGACTTGTTTATTCTTCATAAGACCATAAGAATTAGGTGCTCTTATTATCACTATTTTACACGTGGGCAAATTGAAGCACAGCATTGTTAAGTATCTTGTCCAAGGTCAAATAACTGGTAGTGACATACCTGGGATTTGAACACAGGCCATCTTCTTCTATTGTGCTTCTAATAAGTATACCCTCTGACTCTTGGTTAGGATAAAATATACATTTGTATTTCTATGCATATGTATATACATATGTATATATACATTACATATACAGTGATTGTCATTGATGAAATTCAGTGATTAGTAATAAGATAAAAAGTATAGTTCTTGTTCTTTCTTTTATTAATGTATTGTATCACATTGATTGATTTGTGGATGTTGAACCAACCTTGAAGCCCTGGAATAAATCCCACTTGGTCATGGTGAATAATCCTTTTCATGTACTGTTGAATACTAATGGCTAGTATTTTGGTGAGAATTTTCGCATCTGTGTTCATCAAGGATGTTGGTCTCTTCTCTTTTTTGATGGGATCCTTGTCTGGTTTTGGGATCAAGGTAATGCTGGCTTCATAAAATGAGTTTGGAAGTCTTCCTTCCATTTCTATTTTTTGGATCAGTTTCAGGAGAATAGGAATTAGTTCTCCTTTAAATGTTTAGTAGAATTCCCCTGGGAAGCCGTCTGGCCCTGGGCTTTTGTTTGTTTGGAGATTTTTATTTTTAAAATTTTTAATTTTTTATAAACATATATTTTTATCCCCAGGGGTACAGGTCTGTGAATCGCCAGGTTTACACACTTCACAGCACTCACAAAGCACATACCCTCCCCAATGTCCATAACCCCACCCCCCTTCTCCCAATCCCCCTCCCCCCCAGCAACCCTCAGTTTGTTTTGTGAGATTAAGAGTCACTTATGGTTTGTCTCCCTCCCAGTCCCATCTTGTTTCATTTATTCTTCTCCTACCCACTTAAGCCCCCATGTTGCATCACCACTTCCTCATATCAGGGAGATCATATAATAGTTGTCTTTCTCCGCTTGACTTATTTTGCTAAGCGTGATAAGCTCTAGTTCCAGCTACATCGTCGCAAATGGCAAATTTCATTTCTTTTGATGGCTTCATAGTATTCCATTGTGTATATATACACCACCTCTTCTTTATCCATTCATCTGTTGATGAACATCTAGGTTCTTTCCATAGTTTGGCTATTGTGGACATTGCTGCTATAAACATTCGGGTGCAAGTGCCCCTTCGGATCACTACGTTTGTATCCTTAGGGTAAATACCCAGTAGTGCAATTGCTGGGTCATAGGGCAGTTCTATTTTCAACATTTTGAGGAACCTCCATGCTGTTTTCCAGAGTGGTTGCACCAGCTTGCATTCCCACCAACAGTGTAGGAGGGTTCCCCTTTCTCCGCATCCTCGCCAGCATCTGTCATTTCCTGACTTGTTGATCTAGCCATTCTGACTGGTGTGAGGTGATATCTCATTGTGGTTTTGATTTGTATTTCCCTGATGCCAAGTGATATGGAGCACTTTTTCATGTGTCTGTTGGGTATCTGGATGTCTTCTTTGCAGAAACGTCTGTTCATGTCCTCTGCCCATTTCTTGATTGGATTATTTGTTCTTTGGGTGTTGGGTTTGCTAAGTTCTTTATAGATTTTGGACACTAGTCCTTTATCTGATATGTCGTTTGCAAATATCTTCTCCCATTCTGTCAGTTGTCTTTTGATTTTGTTCACTGTTTCCTTTGCTGTGCAAAAGCTTTTGATCTTGATGAAATCCCAATAGTTCGTTTTTGCCCTTGCTTCCCTTGCCTTTGGCGATGTTCCTAGGAAGATGTTGCTGTGGCTGAGGTCGAAGAGGTTGTTGCCTGTGTTCTCCTCAAGGATTTTGATGGATTCCTTTCTCACATTGAGGTCCTTCATCCATTTTGAGTCTATTTTTGTGTGTGGTGTAAGGAAACGGTCCAATTTCATTTTTCTGCATGTGGCTGTCCAATTTTCCCAACAACATTTATTGAAAAGGCTGTCTTTTTTCCATTGGACATTCTTTCTGCTTTGTCGAAGATTAGTTGACCATAGAGTTGAGGGTCTATTTCTGGGCTCTCTATTCTGTTCCATTGATCTATGTGTCTGTTTTTGTGCCAGTACCATGCTGTCGTGATGATGACAGCTTTGTAATAGAGCTTGAAGTCCGGAATTGTGATATTGTGATGCCACCAACTTTGGCTTTCTTTTTTTTTTTTTTTTTAAAGATTTTATTTATTTATCAGAGAGAGAGAGGGAGAGAGAGGGAGCACAGGTAGACAGAATGGCAGGCAGAGTCAGAGGGAGAAGCAGGCTCCGCGCCGAGCAAGGAGCCCAATGCGGGACTCGATCCCAGGACGCTGGGATCACGACCTGAGCCGAAGGCAGCTACCTAACCAACTGAGCCACCCAGGCGTCCCCAACTTTGGCTTTCTTTTTCAATATCCCTTTGGCTATTCGAGGTCTTTTCTGGTTCCATATAAATTTTAGGATTATTTTTCCATTTCTTTGAAAAAGATGAATGGTACTTTGAAAGGAATTGCACTAAATGTGTGATTGCTTTAGGTAGTGTAGACATTTTCACAATATTTATTCTTCCAATCCAGGAGCATGGAACATTTTTCCATTTCTTTGTGTCTTCCTCAATTTCTTTCATGAGTACTTTATAGTTTTCTGAGTATAGATTCTGTGCCTCTTTGGTTAGGTTTATTCCTAGGTATCTTATGGTTTGGGGTGCAATTGTAAATGGGATTGATTCCTTAATTTCTCTTTTTTTCTGTCTTGTTGTTGGTGTAGAAAAATGCAACTGAGTTCTGTGCATTGATTTTATATCCTGACACTTTACTGAATTCCTGTACAAGTTCTAGCAGTTTTGGAGTGGAGTCTTTTGGGTTTTCCACATATAGTATCATATCATCTGTGAAGAGTGATAGTTTGACTTCTTCTTTGCCGATTTGGATACCTTTAATTCCTTTTTGTTGTCTGATTGCTGAGGCTAGGACTTCTAGTACTATGTTGAATAGCAGTGGTGATAATGGACATCCCTGCCGTGTTCCTGACCTTAGCGGAAAAGCTTTCAGTTTTTCTCCATTGAGAATGATATTTGCGGTGGGTTTTTCATAGATGGCTTTGATGATATTGAGGTATGTGCCCTCTATCCCTACACTTTGAAGAGTTTTGATCAGGAAGGGATGCTTTTGTCAAATGCTTTTTCAGCATCTATTGAGAGTATCATTTGGTTCTTGTTCTTTCTTTTATTGATGTGTTGTATCACATTGACTGATTTGCGGATGTTGAACCAACCTTGCAGCCCTGGGATAAATCCCACTTGGTCATGGTGAATAATCCTTTTAATGTACTGTTGAATCCTATTGGCTAGTATTTTGGTGAGAATATTCGCATCTGTGTTCATCAAGGATATTGGTCTATAGCTCTCTTTTTTGATGGGATCCTTGTCTGGTTTTGGGATCAAGGTGATGCTGGCCTCATAAAATGAGATTGGGAGTTTTCCTTCCATTTCTATTTTTTTGGAACAGTTTCAGGAGAATAGGAATTAGTTCTTCTTTAAATGTTTAGTAGAATTCCCCCGGGAAGCCGTCTGGCTCTGGGCTTTTGCTTGTTTGGAGATTTTTGATGACTGTTTCAATGTCCTTACGGGTTATGGGTCTGTTCAGGCTTTCTATTTTTTCCTGCTTCCTTTGTGATAGTTTATATGTTTCTAGGAATGCATCCATTTCTTCCAGATTGTCAAATTTGTTGGCGTAGAGTTGCTCATAGTATGTTCTTATAATTGTTTGTATTTCTTTGGTGTTAGTTGTGATCTCTCCTCTTTCATTCATGATTTTATTTATTTGGGTCCTTTCTCTTTTCTTTTTGATAAGTCTGGCCAGGGGTTTATCCATCTTATTAATTCTTTTAAAGAACTAGCTCCTAGTTTCATTGATTTGTTCATTGTTTTTTTGGTTTCTATTTCATTAACTTATGCTCTGATCTTTATGATTTCTCTTCTCCTGATGGGCTTAGGGTTTCTTTCTTGTTCTTTCTGCAGCTCCTTTAGGTCTAGGGTTAGGTTGTGTACCTGAGACCTTGAGAAAGGCTTGTACCGCTATATATTTTCCTCTCAGGACTGCCTTTGTTGTGTCCCACAGATTTTGAACCGTTGTGTTTTCATTACCATTTCTTTCCATGATTTTTTTCAATTCTTCTTTAATTTCCCAGTTGACCCATTTTTCTTTAGAATGATGCTGTTTAGTCTCCATGTATTTGGGTTCCTTCCAAACTTCCTCTTGTGGTTGAGTTCTAGCTTCAGAGCATTGTGGTCTGAAAATATGCAGGGAATGATCCCAATCTTTTGATACCGGTTGAATCCTGATTTAGGACCGAGGATGTGATCTATTCTGGAGAATGTTCCATGTGCACCAGAGAAGAATGTGTATTCTGTTGCTTTGGGATGAAATGTTCTGAATATATCTGTGATGTCCATCTGGTCCAGTGTGTCATTTAAGGCCTTTATTTCCTTGTTGATCTTTTGCTTGGATGATCTGTCCATTTCAGTGAGGGGAGTGTTAGTGTCCCCTACTATTATTGTATTATTGTTGATGTGTTTCTTTGATTTTGTTATTAATTGGTTTCTATAGTTGGCTACTCCCATGTTGGGGGCATAGATATTTAAAATTGTTAGATCTTCTTGTTGGACAGACACTCTGAGTATGATATAGTGTCCTTCCTCAACTCTTATTATAGTCTATGGCTTAAAATCTAATTGATCTGATATAAGGATTGCCAGTCCTGCTTTCTTCTGTTGTCCATTAGCATGGTAAATTCTTTTCCACCCCCTCACTTTAAATTGGAGGTTCCTTCGGACTTAAAATGAGTTTCTTGTAGGCAACATATAGATGGGTTTTGTTTTTTTATCCATTCTGATACCCTGTGTCTTTTGATTGGGGCATTTATCCCATTAACATTCAGGGTAACTATTGAGAGATATGAATTTAGTGCCATTGTATTACGTGTAAGTTGACTGTTACTGTATATTGTCTCTGTTCCTTTCTGATCTACCACTTGTAGGCTCTCTCTTTGCTTAGAGGACCCCTTTCAATATTTCCTGTCGAGCTCTTTTGGTGTTTGCAAATTCTTTCAGTTTTTGTTTGTCCTGGAAGCTTTTAATCTCTCCTTCTATTTTCAATGATAGCCTAGCTGGAAATAGTATTCTTGGCTGCATGTTTTTCTCGTTTAGTCGTCTGAAAATATCAAGCCAGCTCTTTCTGGCCTGCCAGGTCTCTGTGGATAAGTCAGGTGCCAATCTAATACTTTTACCATTGTATGTTACAGACTTCTTTTCCCGGGCTGCTTTCAGGATTTTCTCTTTGTCACTAAGACTTGTGAATTTTACTATTAGGTGACGGGGTGTCGGCCTATTCTTATTGAATTTTAGGGGCATTCTCTGAACCTCCTGAATTTTGATGCTCGTTCCCTTTGCCATATTGGGGAAATTCTTCCCAATAATTCTCTCCAGTATACCTTCTGCTCCCCTCTCTCTTTCTACTTCTTCTGGAATCCAAATTATTCTAATGTTATTTCGTCTTATGGTGTCACTTATCTCTCGAATTCTCCCCTCGTGGTCCAGTAGCTGTTTGTCCCTCTTTTTTTTTTCCAATTTATTTATTTTCAGAAATACAGTATTCATTATTTTTTCACCACACCCAGTGCTCCATGCAAGCCGTGCCCTCTATAATACCCACCACCTGGTACCCCAACCTCCCACCCATCCGCCACTTCAAACACCTCAGATTGTTTTTCCGAGTCCATAGTCTCTCATGGTTCACAACCCCTTCCAATTTACCCAAAAGCACATACCCTCCCCAATGTCCATAACCCTACCCCCCTTCTCCCAACCCCCCCCCCCCCCGCAACCCACAGTTTGTTTCGTGAGATTAAGAGTCACTTATGGTTTGTCTCCCTCCCTATCCCATCTTGTTTCATGGATTCTTCTCCTACCCACTTAAGCCCCCATGTTGCATCACCGCTTCCTCATATCAGGGAGATCATATGATAGTTGTCTTTCTCCGCTTGACTTATTTCGCTAAGCATGATACACTCTAGTTCCATCCATGTTGTCGCAAATGGCAAGATTTCGTTTCTTTTGATGGCTGCATAGTATTCCATTGTGTATATATACCACATCTTCTTGATCCATTCATCTGTTGATGGACATCTAGGTTCTTTCCATAGTTTGGCTATTGTGGACATTGCTGCTATAAACATTCGGGGGCACGTGCCCCTTTGGATTACTATGTTTGTGTCTTTAGGGTAAATACCAAGTAGTGAAATTGCTGGGTCATAGGGCAGTTTTATTTTCAACATTTTGAGGAACCTCCATGCTGTTTTCCAGAGTGGTTGCACCAGCTTGCATTCCCACCAACAGTGTAGGAGGGTTCCCCTTTCTCCGCATCCTCGCCAGCATCTGTCATTTCCTGACTTGTTGATTTTAGCCATTCTGACTGGTGTGAGGTGATATCTCATTGTGGTTTTGATTTGTATTTCCCTGATGCCGAGTGATATGGAGCACTTTTTCATATGTCTGTTGGCCATCTGGATGTCTTCTTTGCAGAAACGTCTGTTCATGTCCTCTGCCCATTTCTTGATTTGATTATTGACAAAGAAAGCCAAAGTTGGTGGCATCACAATTCCGGACTTCAAGCTCTATTACAAAGCTGTCATCATCAAGACAGCATGGTACTGGCACAAAAACAGACACATAGACCAATGGAACAGAATAGAGAGCCCAGAAATAGACCCTCAACTCTATGGTCAACTAATCTTCGACAAAGCAGGAAAGAATGTCTAATGGAAAAAAGACAGCCTCTTCAATAAATGGTGTTGGGAAAATTGGACAGCCACGTGCAGAAAAATGAAATTGGACCATTTCCTTACACCACACACAAAAATAAACTCAAAATGGATTAAGGACCTCAATGTGAGAAAGGAATCCATCAAAATCCTTGAGGAGAACACAGGCAGCAACCTCTTCGACCTCAGCCGCAGCAACATCTTCCTAGGAACATCGCCAAAAGCAAGGGAAGCAAAGGCAAAAATGAACTGTTGGGATTTCATCAAGATCAAAAGCTTTTGCATAGCAAAGGAAACAGTTAACAAAATCAAAAGACAACTGACAGAATGGGAGAAGATATTTGCAAACGACATATCAGATAAAGGACTAGTGTCCAAAATCTGTAAAGAACTTAACAAACTCAACACCCAAAGAACAAATAATCCAATCAAGAAATGCGCAGAGGACATGAACAGATGTTTGTCCCTCTTTTGCTCAGCTTCTTTATTCTCTGTCATTTGGTCTTCTATATCGCTAATTCTTTCTTCTGCTTCATTTATCCTAGCAGTGAGAGCCTCCATTTTTGATTGCACCTCATTAATAGCTTTTTTCATTTCATCTTGGTTAGATTTTAGTTCTTTTATTTCTCCAGAAAGGGCTTTTATATCTCCCAAGAGGGTTTCTCTAATATCTTCCATGACTTGTTTGAGCCTGGCTAGATCCTTGAGAATTGTCATTCTGGACTCTAGATCTGAGATATTACCAATGTCTGTATTGATTATCCCTAGCCTTCGGTACTGCCTCTTGTTCTTTTTTTTTGTGGTGAATTTTTCGGCCTTGTCATTTTGTCCAGCTAAGAGTATATGAAGGAGCATATAAGATACTAAAAGTGTGCCAACAACCCTAGGAAAATATGCTTTAACTAAATCAGAAGAGATCCCAAATCGTGAGGTGGGAGAAAGGGGATAATAGGTTCAAAAAGAAAGAAAGGAAAAATAAAGAATTAAAAAAAGAGAACACATAAAGAAAATTATAAAAAAGAAAAAAATATTTATATTATATATAGTAGATAAAAAACGTTAAAAAAGAAAAGGGTAAAAGTTAAAAACAATTATAGCAGAAGAAGAGAAAAAAAATGAAAAAGAAAAAAATTAAAATAACTGCAAGACTAAAAAGTCACAGGGAGAAAGCCATGAGTTCCATGCTTTGCTTTCTCCTCCTCTGGAATTCTGCTGCTCTACTTGGTATTGAAACTGCACTCCTTGGTAGGTGAACTTGGTCTTGGCTGGATTTCTTGTTTATCTTCTGGGGGAGGGCCCTGGTGTAGTGATTCTCAAGTGTCTTTGCCCCAGGAGGAATTGCACCACCCTTACCAGAGGCTGGGCTGAGTAATCCACTCGAGTTTGCTTTCAGGAGCTTTTGTTCCCTGTGTGCTTTCCACTTTCCGTAGAGTTCCAGAGGACGGGAACACAAATGGCGGCCTCCTGGTCTCCGGCCCTGTGGAGCCGAGAGCCCGAGGCCCCACTCCTTAGTGCGCCCTCAGAGAACAGAGCCCAGTAACTCCCCTCTGCCCGACCTCCGGCCGCCCTCCGAGCTCACCGAGCCTGCAGCTGGTTCAAGGTAATCCCGAACTGTGAGCCCACTTTTGGCTCTGTCTCTGTAGTTGGCTTTCCCGTTCCAATACCCGCAAGCTCTGCCACACTCAGACACCCCCGATCCTTCTGTGACCCTGCGGGACCTGAGGCCACCCGTATCCCGCATGGGTTTCACCACGGTTTAGCCTTTGGAGTGATGTCCCTCAGTGGAACAGATATTAAAAGTCCTGATTTTGTACTCCATTGCTCCTGCTTGCCAGGAGCCTGCCCCTCCCTCCGGGGTCTATCTTCCCGTTGCTTTGGATTCACTTCTCCACCAGTCCTACCTTTCGGAAAGTGGTTGTTTTTCTGTATCTAGAATTGCTGTTCTTCTTCTCTTCGATCTGCCGATGGATTTCCAGGTGTTTGCAATCTTTTGATAAGCTATCTAGCTGATCTCCTGCTAGCTGAAGTAATCTCAGCCTGCTATTTCTCCGCCATCTTGACTCCTCCTGTGTTTGGAGATTTTTGATGACTGTTTCAATTCTCCTTACTGCTTATGGGTCTGTTCAGGCTTTCTATTTCTTCCTGGTTTAGTTGTGGTAGTTTATATGTCTCTTGGAATGCATCCATTTCTTCCAGATTGTCACATTTGTTGGTGTAGAGTTGCTCATAGTATGTTCTTATAATTGTCTGTATGTCTTTGGTGTTAGTTATGATCTCTCCTCTTAAATTCATAATTTTATTTATTTGGGTCCTTTCTCTTTTCTTTTTGATAAGTCTGGCCAGGGGTTTATCTATCTTATTAATTCTTTCCAAGAACCAACTCCTACTTTTGTTGATTTCTACTATTTTTTTTCTTTTTTTTCTTACTTTCTTTTTTTTTTTTTAAAGGTTTTATTTATTTGACAGAGAGTGAGAAATCACAAGTAGGCAGAGAGGCAGGCAGAGGGAGAGAGGGTAGGAAGCAGGCTCCCTGTGGAGCAGAGAGCCAGACGTGGGGCTCGATCCCAGGACCCTGGGATCATGTCCTGAGCTGAAGGCAGAGGCTTTAACCCACTGAGCCACCCAGGCGCCCCCTTTTTTATGGTTTCTATTTCATTGACTTGTGCTCTGATCTTTATGATTTCTCTTCTCCTGCTGGTTTTAGGGTTTCTTTCTTGTTCTTTCTCCACCTCCTTTAGGTGTAGGGTTAGGTTGTGTACCTGAGACCTTTCTTGTTTCTTGAGAAAGGCTTATACTACTATATATTTTCCTCTCAGGACTGCCTTTGTTGTGTCCCACAGATTTTGAACCATTGTGTTTTCATCATCATTTGTTTCCATGAATTTTTTCAATCCTTTTAAATTTTCTGGTTGACCTATTCATTCTTTAGAGGGATGCTGTTTAGTCTCCATGTATTTGGGTTCTATCTAAATTTCCTCTTGTGATTGAGTTATAGCTTCAGAGAATTGTGGCCTGAACGTATGCAGGGAATGATCCCAATCTTTTGATACTTGTGGAGACCTGGTTTAGGACTGAGGATGTGATCTATTCTGGAGAATGTTCCATGTGCACTAGAGAAGAATGTGTATTCTTTTGCTTTGGGATGGAATGTTTTGAATATATCTGTGATGTCCATCTGGTCCAGTGTGTCATTTAAGGCCTTTATTTCCTTGTTGATCTTTTGCTTGGATGATCTGTCCATTTCAGTGAGGGGAGTGTTAGTGTCCCCTACTATTACTGTACTATTGTTGATGTGTTTCTTTGATTTTGTTATTTTTTTTCCAATTTATTTATTTTCAGAAAAACAGTATTCATTATTTTTTCACCACACCCAGTGCTCCATGCAAGCTGTGCCCTCTATAATACCCACCACCTGGTACCCCAACCTCCCACCCATCCGCCACTTCAAACCCCTCAGATTGTTTTTCAGAGTCCATAGTCTCTCATGGTTCATCTCCCCTTCCAATTTACCCCAAAGCACATACCCTCCCCAATGTCCATAACCCTACCCCCATCTCCCAACCCCCCTCCCCCCAGCAACCCACAGTTTGTTTCATGAGATTAAGAGTCACTTATGGTTTGTCTCCCTCCCTATCCCATCTTGTTTCATGGATTCTTCTCCTACCCACTTAAGCCCCCATGTTGCATCACCACTCCCTCATATCAGGGAGATCATATGATAGTTGTCTTTCTCCGCTTGACTTATTTCGCTAAGCATGATACGCTCTAGTTCCATCCATGTTGTCGCAAATGGCAAGATTTCGTTTCTTTTGATGGCTGCATAGTATTCCATTGTGTATATATACCACATCTTCTTGATCCATTCATCTGTTGATGGACATCTAGGTTCTTTCCATAGTTTGGCTATTGTGGACATTGCTGCTATAAACATTCGGGTGCACGTGCCCCTTTGGATCACTACGTTTGTACCTTTAGGGTAAATTCCCAGTAGTGCAATTGCTGGGTCATAGGGCAGTTCTATTTTCAACATTTTGAGGAACCTCCATGCTGTTTTCCAGAGTGGTTGCACCAGCTTGCATTCCCACCAACAGTGTAGGAGGGTTCCCCTTTCTCCGCATCCTCGCCAGCATCTGTCATTTCCTGACTTGTTGATTTTAGCCATTCTGACTGGTGTGAGGTGATATCTCATTGTGGTTCTGATTTGTATTTCCCTGATGCCGAGTGATACGGAGCACTTTTTCATGTGTCTGTTGGCCATCTGGATGTCTTCTTTGCAGAAACGTCTGTTCATGTCCTCTGCCCATTTCTTGATTGGATTATTTGTTCTTTGGGTGTTGAGTTTGTTAAGTTCTTTATAAATTTTGGACACTAGTCCTTTATCTGATATGTCGTTTGCAAATATCTTCTCCCATTCTGTCAGTTGTCTTTTGGTTTTGTTCACTGTTTCCTTTGCTGTGCAAAAGCTTTTGATTTTGATGAAATCCCAAAAGTTCATTTTTGCCCTTGCTTCCCTTGCCTTTGACGATGTTCCTAGGAAGATGTTGCTGCGGCTGAGGTCGAAGAGGTTGCTGCCTGTGTTCTCCTCAAGGATTTTGATGGATTCCTTTCTCACATTGAGGTCCTTAATCCATTTTGAATCTATTTTTGTGTGTGGTGTAAGGAAATGGTCCAATTTCATTTTTCTGCACGTGGCTGTCCAATTTTCCCAACACCATTTATTGAAGAGGCTGTCTTTTTTCCATTGGACATTCTTTCCTGCTTTGTCGAAGATTAGTTGACCATAGAGTTGAGGGTCTATTTCTGGGCTCTCTATTCTGTTCCATTGGTCTATGTGTCTGTTTTTGTGCCAGTACCATGCTGTCTTGATGATGACAGCTTTGTAATAAAGCTTGAAGTCCGGAATTGTGATACCACCAACTTTGGCTTTGTTTTTCAATATCCTTTTGGCTATTCGAGGTCTTTTCTGGTTCCATATAAATTTTAAAATTATTTGTTCCATTTCTTTGAAAAAGATGGATGGTACTTTGATAGTAATTGCATTAAATGTTTAGATTGCTTTAGGTAGCATAGACATTTTCACAATATTTATTCTTCCAATCCAGGAGCATTGAAGATTTTTCCATTTCTTTGTGTCTTCCTCAATTTCTTTCATGAATACTTTATAGTTTTCTGAGTATAGATTTTGTGCCTCTTTGGTTAGGTTTATTCCTAGGTATCTTATGGTTTGGGGTGCAATTGTAAATGGGATTGACTCCTTAATTTCTCTTTCTTCTGTCTTGTTGTTGGTGTAGAGAAATGCAACTGATTTCTGTGCATTGATCTTATATCCTGACACTTTACTGAATTCCTATATAAGTTCTAGCAGTTTTGGAGTGGAGTCTTTTGGGTTTTCCACATAGAGTATCATATCATCTGCGAAGAGTGATAATTTGACTTCTTCTTTGCCGATTTGGATGCCTTTAATTTCCTTTTGTTGTGTGATTGCTGAGGCTAGGACTTCTAGTATTATGTTGAATAGCAGTGGTGATAATGGACATCCCTGCCGTGTTCCTAACCTTAGTGGAAAAGCTTTCAGTTTTTCTCCATTGAGAATGATATTTGCAGTGGGTTTTTCATAGATGGCTTTGATGATATTGAGGTATGTGCCCTCTATCCCTACACTTTGAAGGGTTTTGATCAGGAAGGGATGCTGTACTTTGTCAAATGCTTTTTCAGCATCTATTGAGAGTATCATATAGTTCTTGTTCTTTCTTTTATTGATGTGTTGTATCACATTGACTGATTTGCGGATGTTGAACCAACCTTGCAGCCCTGGGATAAATCCCACTTGGTCGTGGTGAATAATGCTTTTAATGTACTGTTGAATCCTATTGGCTAGTATTGTGGTGAGAATTTTTGCATCTGTGTTCATCAAGGATATTGATCTATAGCTCTCTTTTTTGATGGGATCCTTGTCTGGTTTTGGGATCAAGGTGATGCTGGCCTCATAAAATGAGTTTGGGAGTTTTCCTTCCATTTCTATTTTTTGGAACAGTTTCAGGAGAATAGGAATTAGTTCTTCTTTAAATGTTTAGTAGAATTCCCCCGGGAAGCCATCTGGCCCTGGGCTTTTGTTTGTTTGGAGATTTTTAATGACTGTTTCAGTCTCCTTACTGGTTATGGGTCTGTTCAGGCTTTCTATTTCTTCCTGGTTCAATTTTGGTAGTTTATATGTTTCTAGGAATGCATCCATTTCTTCCAGATTGTCAAATTTGTTGGCGTAGAGTTGCTCATAGTATGTTCTTATAATAGTTTGTATTTCTTTGATGTTAGTTGTGATCTCTCCTCTTTCATTCATGATTTTATTTATTTGGGTCCTTTCTCTTTTCTTTTTGATAAGTCTGGCCAAGGGTTTATCAATTTTATTAATTCTTTCAAAGAACCAGCTCCTAGTTTGGTTGATTTGTTCTATTGTTTTTTTGGTTTCTATTTCATTGATTTCTGCTCTGATCTTTATGATTTCTCTTCTACTGCTGGGCTAGGGTTTCTTTCTTGTTCATTCTCCAGCTCCTTTAGGTGTAGGGTTAGGTTGTGTACCTGAGACCTTTCTTGTTTCTTGAGAAAGGCTTGTACCAGTATATATTTTCCTCTCTGGACTGCTTCTGTTGTGTTCCACAGATTTTGAACCGTTGTATTTTCATTATATTTTGTTTCCATGATTTTTTTCAATTCTTCTTTATTTTCCCAGTTGACCCATTTTTCTTTAGAATGATGCTGTTTAGTCTCCATGTATTTGGGTTCTTTCCAAACTTCCTCTTGTGGTTGAGTTCTCGCTTCAGAGCATTGTGGTCTGAAAATATGCAGGGAATGATCCCATTCTTTTGATACCGGTTGAATCCTGATTTAGGACCGAGGATGTGATCTGTTCTGGAGAATGTTCCATGTGCACCAGAGAAGAATGTGTATTCTGTTGCTTTGGGATGAAATGTTCTGAATATATCTGTGATGTCCATCTGGTCCAGTGTGTTGTTTAAGGCCTTTATTTCCTTGTTGATCTTTTGCTTGGATGATCTGTCCAATTCAGTGAGGGGAGTTTTAAAGTCCCCTACTATTATTGTATTATTGTTGATGTGTTTCTTCGATTTTTTTATAATTGGTTTATATAGTTGGCTGCTCCCACGTTGGGGGCATAGATATTTAAAATTGTTAGATCTTCTTGTTGGACAGACCCTTTGAGTATGATATAGTGTCCTTCCTCATCTCTTATTATTGTCTTTGGCTTAAGATCTAATGATCTGATATAAAGATTGGCACTCCTGCTTTCTTCTGATGTCCATTAGCATGATAAATTCTTTTCCACCCCCTCACTTTAAATCTGGAGGTGTCTTCGGGCTTACAATGAGTTTCTTGGAGGCAACATATAGATGGGTTTTGTTTTTTTATCCATTCTGATACCCTGTGTCTTTTGATTGGGGCATCTATCCCATTAACATTCAGGGTAACTATTGAGAGATATGAATTTAGTGCCATTGTATTGCGTGTAAGGTGACTGTTACTGTATATTGTCTCTGTTCCTTTCTGATCTACCACTTGTACGCTCTCTCTTTGCTTAGTGGACCCCTTTCAGTATTTCCTGTAGAGTTGGTTTGGTGTTTGCAAATTCTTTCAGTTTTTGTTTGTCCAGGAAGCTTTTAATCTCTCCTTCTATTTTCAATGATAGCCTAGCTGGATATAGTATTCTTGGCTGAATGTTTTTCTCGTTTATTGCTCTGAAAATGTCATGCCAGCTCTTTCTGGCCTGCCAGGTCTCTGTGGATAAGTCAGGTGCCAATCTAATACTTTTACCATTGTATGTTACAGACTTCTTTTCCCGGGCTGCTTTCAGGATTTTCTCTTTGTCACTAAGGCTTGTAAATTTTACTATTAGGTGACGGGGTGTGGGCCTATTCTTATTATTTTGAGGGGCGTTCTCTGAACCTCCTGAATTTTGATGCTCGTTCCCTTTGCCATATTGGGGAAATTCTCCCCAATAATTCTCTCCAGTATACCTTCTGCTCCCCTCTCTCTTTCTTCTTCTTCTGGAATCCCACTTATTCTAATGTTGTTTTGTCTTATGGTGTCACTTATCTCTCGAATTCTCCCCTCATGGTCCAGTAGCTGTTTGTCCCTCTTTTGCTCAGCTTCTTTATTCTCTGTCATTTGGTCTTCTATATCGCTAATTCTTTCTTCTGCCTCATTTATCCTAGCAGTATGAGTCTCCATTTTTGATTGAACTTCATTAGTAGCTTTTTTGATTTCACCTTGGTTAGATTTTAGTTCTTTTATTTCTCCAGAAAGGGCTTTTATATCTCTGGAGAGGGTTTCTCTAATATCTTCCATGCCTTTTTCAAGCCCGGCTAGAACCTTGAGAATTGTCATTTTGAACTCTCGATCTGACATATTACCAATGTCTGTATTGATTAGGTCCCTAGCCTTCGGGACTGCCTCTTGTTCTTTTTTTTGTTGTGAATGTTTCCATCTTGTCCTTTTGTCCAGCTAAGAGTATATGAAGGAGCAAGTAAAATACTAAAAGTGTGGCAACAATCCCAGGAAAATATGCTTTAACCAAATCAGAAGAGATCCCAAATCATGAGGGGGGATTTCTCCCCCCTCAGGATTGGGTGAGGGATCTCCTCTGATTGGGATCTCCTTTGATTGGGATCTCTTCTGATTTGGGGATAAAAAGAGGTTCAAAAAGAAAGAAAGAAAAAAAAGAAAAAAAGAATTAAAAAAAGATTGAATTAAAAATTTAATCAAGAATTTAAAAAAGAATTAAGAAAAAAAAAGATTGAAGAGATTAGGATCTCTTCTGATTTGGGGATAAAAAGAGGTTCAAAAAGAAAGAAAGAAAAAAAGGAAAAAAAAGAATTAAAAAATAGAAAATGAATAATGAAAATTATGAAAAAGAAAAAAAATATATATTAGATAATCTAGTTAAAAAAACGTTAAAAAAGAAAAGGGTAAAAGTTATAAAAAATTTTAGCAGAAGAAGAGAAAAAAAAATGAAAAAGAAAAAAATTAAATTAACTGCAAGTCTAAAAAATCACAGGCAGCAAGACATGAGTTCCGTGGTTTGTTTTCTCCTCCTCTGGAATTCTGCTGCTCTCTCCTTGGTATTGAAACTGCACTCCTTGGTAGGTGAACTTGGTCTTGCCTGGATTTTTGTTGATCTTCTGGGGGAGGGGCCTGGTGTAGTGATTCTCAAGTGTCTTTCCCCCAGGCGGAATTACACCCTCCTTACCAGGGGCCGGGCTGAGTGGTCTGCTCGGCTTTGCTTTCAGGAGCTTTTGTTCCCTGATCGCTTTCCGTAGAGTTCCGGAGGACGGGAATACAAATGGCGGCCTCCTGGTCTCCGGCCCGGAGGAGCCGAGAGCCCAGGGCCCCGCTCCCCTGTGCGCCCTCAGCGAACCGCTCCCAGCAACTCACGTCTGCCCAACCTCCGGTCGCGCTCCGAGCTCACCGAGCTTGCGACCGGTTCAAGGCAACTCCGAGCTGCGAGCTTACTGCCGGTTCAAGGCAACTCCGAGCTGCGAGCTTACTGTCGGCTCTGTCTCTGCAGCCGGCTTTCCCGTTCCAATAGCCGCAAGCTCTGCGACACTCAGACACCCCCAATCCTTCTGTGACTCTGCGGGACCTGAGGTCACGCCGACCCCGTGTGGGCTTTGCCCCGGTTTAGCCTCCGGAGCGATGTTCCTCAGCGGAACAGACTTTTAAAAGCCCTGATTTTGTGCTCCGTTGCTCCACCGCTTGCCGGGAGCCGGCCCCTCCCCCCGGGGTCTATCTTCCCGTCGCTTTGGATTCACTTCTCCGCCAGTCCTACCTTTCAGAAAGTGGTTGTTTTTCTGTTTCTAGAATGGCTGTTCTTCTTCTCTTCGATCTGCCGATGGATTTGCAGGTGTTTGCAATCTTTAGATAAGCTCTCTAGCTGATCTCCTGCTAGCTGAGGTAGTCTCAGCCTGCTACTTCTCCTCTTTGATTTTGTTATTAATTGGTTTCTATAGTTGGCTGCTCGCACGTTAGGGGCATAGATATTTAAAATTATTAGATATTCTTGTTGGGCAGATCCTTTGAGTATGATATAGTGTCCTTCCTCATCTCTTATTATAGACTTTGGCTTAAAATCCAATTGATCTGGTAAAGGATTGCCACTCCTGCTTTCTTCTGATGTCCATTAGCATGGTAAATTCTTTTCCACCCCCTCACTTTCAACCTGGAGGTGTCTTCGGGTTCAAAATGAGTTTCTTGTAGGCAACATACAGATGGGTTTGTTTTTTTATCCATTCTGATACCCTGTGTCTTTTGATTGGGGCATTTAGACCATTAACATTCTGGGTAACTATGGAGACATATGAATTTAGTGCCATTGTATTGCCTGTAAGGTGATTATTACTGTATATTGTCTTTGGTCCTTTCTGATCTACTACTTTTAGGCTCTTTCTTTGCTTAGAGGACCCCTTTCAATATTTCCTATAGAGCTGGTTTGGTGTTTGCAAATTCTTTCAGTTTTTGTTTGTCCTGGAAGCTTTTTATCTCTCCTTCTGTTTTCAATGATAGTCTAGCTGGATATAGTATTCTTGGCTGCACGTTTTTCTCGTTTAGTACTCTGAATATAGCATGCCAGCTCTTTCTGGCCTCCCAGGTCTCTGTGGATAAGTCTGCTGCCAATCTAATATTTTTATGATTGTATGTTACAGACTTCTTTTTGCGGGCTGCTTTCAGGATTTTCTCTTTGTCACTAAGATTTGTAAATTTTACTATTAGGTGACGGGGTGTGGATCTATTCTTATTGATTTTGAGGGGGGTTCTCTGTACCTCCTGAATTTTGATGCTTGTTCCCTTTGCGATATTGGGGAAATTCTCTCCAATAATTCTCTCCAGTATACCTTCTGCTCCCCTCTCACTTTATTCTTTTTTTGGAATCCCAATTATTTTAATGTTGTTTCGTCTTATGGTGTCACTTATCTCTCGAATTCTCCCCTCGTGGTCCAGTAGCTGTTTGTCCCTCTTTTGCTCAGCTTCTTTATTCTCTGTCATTTGGTGTTCTATATTGCTAATTCTTTCTTCTGCCTCTTTTATCCTAGCAGTGAGAGCCTCCATTTTTGATTGCACCTCATTAATAGCTTTTTTGATTTCAACTTGTTTAGATTTTAGTTCTTTTATTTCTCCAGAAGGGGCTATTATCTCTCTGGAGAGGCTTTCTCTAATATCTTCCATGCCTTTTTTGAGCCCGGTTCAGAATCGTCATTTGAACTCTCGATCTGACATATTACCAATGTCTGTATTGATTAGGTCCCTAGGCTTTGTTACCGCCTCTTGTTCTTTTTTTTGTGGTGAATTTTTCAGCCTTGTCATTTTGTGCAGATAAGAGTATATGAAGGAGCAAGTAAAATACTAAAAGGGTGGCAACAACCGCAGGAAAATATGGTTTAACCAAATCAGTAGAGATCTCAAATCGTGAGGGGGGAGAAAGGGGATAAAAAGGGGTTTAAAAAGAAAAAAAAAGGATAAAAAGTATAGACTTTTAAAATTTTTTCATGTAATATTGACTATTAATTGACATTGCATAATAGACTATTATTGTCCCATTTAAGACACTTTCTTAACTAAATTTTATTATTATTATTTTAAAGATTTTATTTATTTATTTGTCAGAGAGAGAGCACAAGCACACAGAGTGGCAGCCAGAGACAGAGAGAGAAACAGACTCCCTGCTGGATAAGGAGTCTGGTTTGGGCCTCTATCCCAGGACACTGGTTCATGACCTGAGCTGAAGGCAGCAGCTTACCCGACTGAGCCACCCAGGCGTCCCAAAGTTTTATTATTTTTTAACCTCACTATTTACTAGTTAAATTACATTTGACAAATTACCTAATTCTCTAATTCTCAGTATTAGCAGTTTGTAAATGAGGATAATGATTCCTATCTGAAGGTATTTTGTGGGTTTTAAAGGAAATAATATATGTGAAAGCACAGTATCTGGCACCAGTTGTTGGTTAATGTTAATTGAGTAGTGAAGTATAAATGAACAACTAGGGAGATACCTGTAGTAATTTTTGTAGAAGTAAAATTATATTCTTTTTGGAATAAAGATTGGTAGAATTATTGTTTCTTCATGATGAAAAATGTAAGTAATACATGGTTGCTGGGAGGTGAGGGGTGGGCTTTAAAGATTAGATTAAAAAGAACTTGAGGGCTGAAGGTACTGTTTTTGTTCTTTATAATACCTGTTCTTCAGTCTTATACCAATTTGGCATTCAATTAAGTCAAATGAAGCCTCTTACATGTTTGGTCAAGCACTTGTTTGGAATTCAGCAAAGAAACCTTTATTATTATTATTATTATTATTTTAGTGGTTTTTTGCTACTGCTCAGAAAAACTTCAGTATGAACATAAAGGTCCTTGTCCAAGTAATTTTTTATTTTGGTTCATAAGAAAAGGGACGAGAAGCTTTATAGTTGTTGGCTTAAGTAGAAAAGCGTATAATATCCTGATCTTTATATTTATTTATTTATCCATTTATTTATTTTAAAATTTTATTTATTTATTTTGACAGAGAGAGATTACAAGTAGGCAGAGAGGCAGGCAGAAAGAGAAGGGAAAGCGGGCTCCCTGGTGAGCAGAGAGCCCGATGTGGGGCCCGATCCCAGGACCTTGAGACCATGACCTAAGCTGAAGGCAGAGGCTTTAACCCACTGAGCCACCCAGGCACCCCCAGATCCTTATATTTAAAGATGATATTTTTGCTCATCTTGTAAGAAAATATGGATATGAAGAAGTTCTACGACAATTTCCTATATATTGATAGGTTTGCAATTGCCTGTGTCCCAAGCTTTTATGTGCTGCTGAAGGAAGTTGGAGACTAATCTTTATCAGTTTGAAGGGCAGAAAGGGCAGAAGTTATTGTTTCCTCTCTTCACCCATGTCTACTGGCATATACAGTTCACACACGTACACACATACATACAGCTTAATGTTAGAAATGGGGTAGCTATACTTTTTACTTAATCTTTACCATATCTTGACAACAAAAATGTTTAGCATTTGAGAAATACTTTATATAACTATGGGATTTTTGCATGTATTGGTTGTTAGCTTATAAAGGGTTATTTTAAACATTGGCTAGGATTAATAGGTAAGAGAAGTGGATTTAGTGATGAGTGGTTAAATCAATAACTCTGACATTGAATTAGCTGCTTAACTTTGGGTAGAATTATAATTATGAAAATGTAAATTGCCGTTATGATGATGGACCTTATTTTTTTAAGGTAAATTGAGGGAAGAGAAAAAAAAAAACATGGTCTCTAAGAGTCCTCCTGGTAGAGAGACTTTTAGCTTTACTTATTTGTGTTTATATGTCTATTTACTTATGCATGTATAAATGATTGCATATATACATATGCAAGGAAGTTTGTAAGTACAATAGCTGCAGTAAGTGTTCCTTCCTAAATATTGTGAAGAAAATGTTTTCCACATAACAGATCAGGTTATACACACATACACACATACACACACACACTCATTCCTGTTTCCCCTTACATTAAAAGAAGTAAGAACTGTTGAGATTCAAAATAATATTAACAATCACTTCATACTATTCTTAATATTTTATGTACAATATCTTATTTAATTCTCCAAAAATTCTGTTAAATAGGATTCTAAAAGAAAACTCAAAGTCATACTCATATTAAGAGAAGATAGTTGGCACAAAAAGATGGAAGACCATTCCATGCTCTTGGATCGAAGAATAAACATTGTTAAAATGTGTATACTGCCAAAGCAATCTATACTTTTAATGCCATTCCGATCAAAATTGCACTGGCATTCTTCAAAGAGCTGGAGCAAATAATCCTAAAATTTGTATGGAATCAGAAGAGACCCCGAATCGCTAAGGAAATGTTGAAAAACAAAAATAAAGCTGGCGGCATCACGTTACCTGATTTCAAGCTTTATTACAAAGCTGTGATCAACAAGAGAGCATGGTACTGGCATAAAAACAGACACAAAGACCAGTGGAACAGAGTAGAGAGCCCAGATATGGACCCTCTACTCTATGGTCAATTAATCTTCGACAAAACAGGAAAAAATATACAGTGGAAAAAAGACAGTCTCTTCAATAAATGGTGCTGGGAAAACTGGACAGCTATATGTAGAAGAACAAAACTCGACCATTCTCTTACACTGTACACAAAGATAAACTCAAAGTGGATAAAAGACCTCAATGTGAGACAGGAATCCGTCAGAATCCTAGAGGAGAACATAGGCAGTGGTCTCTTCCATATCAGCCACAGCAACTTCTTTCAAGATATGTCTCCATAGGCAAAGGATACAAAAACAAAAATAAACTTTTGGGACTTCATCAAAATCAAAAGCTTCTGCACAGCATAGGAAACAGTCAAAAAAAGAAAGAGGCACAGAATGGGCGAAGATATTTGCAAATGACAGTACAGAAAAAGGTTGATATCCAGGATATATAATGAAATCCTCAAACTCAACACACACAAAATGGACAACATATCAAAAAATTGGTAGAGGATATGAACAGACACTTCTCCAATCAAGACTTACAAATGGCTATCAGACACATGAAAAAATGTTCATCATCACTAGCACTCAGGGAGATTCAAATTAAAACCACATTGAGATATCACCTTACACCAGTTAGAATGGCCAAAATTAACAAGACAGGAAACTACATGTGTTGGAGGTGATGTGGAGAAAGGGGAACCCTCTCACACTGTTGGTGGGAATGCAAGTTGGTGCAGCCTCTTTGGAGAGCAGTTTGGAGGTTCCTCAAGAAATTAAAAATAGAACTTCCCTATGACCCTGCCATTGCACTCCTGGGTATTTACCCCCAAGATACAGATGTCGTGAAAAGAAGGGCCATCTGTACCCCAATGTTTATAGCAGCAATGGCCACAATCGCCAAACTATGGAAAGAACCAAGATGTCCTTCAACGGATGAATGGATAAGGAAAATGTGGTTCATATATACTATGGAGTATTATGCCTCCATCAGAAAGGATGAATACCCAACTTTTGTAGCAACATGGTCGAGAGTGGAAGAGATTATGTGGAGTGAAATAACTCAAGAAGAGAGAAACAATTATCATATGGTTTCACTTATTTGTGGAGCATAACAAATAGCATGGAGGACAGGGGGTGTTAAGAGAGAAGGGAGTTGGGGTAAATTGGAAGGGGAGATGAATCATGAGAGACTATGGAGTCTGACAAACAATTTGAGGGGTTTTAAGTGGCGGGGGTGTGGGAGGTTGGGGTACCAGGTGGTGGGTATTATAGAGGGCATGGATTACATGGAGTACTGGGTGTGGTGAAAAAATAATGAATACTGTTATGCTGAAAATAAATAAATTAATAAAACAAAGAAAAGAGTTGGAATTAGGCCATAGGTCTATTTTATAGCTATATTCTCTTAACTGTTTGAAGGCTCAATAAATAAGTGATATTTATTTTTGTTTTAATACATCCAGTTTTGCATCTGTAACCAATTTCTTTTTGAGAGCATGCTTAACTAGTAGCTATATTAATAATTCTCATTATCATAGTGTAATGTGTTCCCTAACCCAAATAGTATCTACCTGTGGGTCAGTTTTAGGATTTCTTGGCATTAGGGATGCTTCCCTTATTTGGGTCAGATTTTACTTCATTTCTTTTAATCACAGTGTCTAACCAAGAGCTACAGATAAAAAGGGATTCATACATCCTTTTATTTCTAATAAAATTCATTGCCTCCAAATATTTAGATATTATCTGTTCTGTTTATAGCCTTCTGATGCTGCTGACTGTCTTTCATAGTTAAAGAACCCAGGGTCAGGGCATAGTTTGACTTGCTGTGTGTTGAGTGTAAACATAGAAGGGTTTTGTTTGCAGCTCAGGCCAGGCCACCGTGGGGATAATCATATGACTGTTTGAGGGAAAGGGCTTTTTATCTTCCTCTCAGGGCACAGGTTATAGACTGGTGATGAAATCTACTTAGAATCTCCCTATGGTTTAGTCAAGCCATGTTAAGGTCCCAAAGGACCTCTTCCACACTAAATTCCATTAGATGTTAAACAAATGACAAACTTGTTTCTAAGAGATTAGAGAAATACTCGAGAAGCAAACAGATTTCTAAACAAAATAATTTCAACCTGAAATTTTACTATAGTTCTTATTTCCTTCACCAAAATCAGTTATTTTAATGAGGAATAATGATTATAATAGTAGTATACTGTATATATATTTTTCCCCAATCATCACTGCTATATTTTGGTCAAATTGAGCATGTATTTACATTTTTAAAAGAAACATTTAAATATGTTTACACTTTAAAGATAAATAGATATAACTCAAGTGTTTAAAATATAATAGCCTTGTTCTTTGCAGAGCATAAGGGCAATGAAATATTAAGTTGCAAAGCATACTACAAAACAAATACATGTAGTTGGGTTGACCATTTCTTATGCTGTCACATTTAGCTTTTTGCATTTACAAGTTCAAGGATTTTTATCCAGAAAGCTACATTTATTTATTTGTTATATGTAACTGATAAATTACTATACCATATTCTAATGAGAAGGAAATATTGTTGCATGGCCTTTACAAGCTACACTTTTGGGCAGTCACCTGGAGATATCCCATAACAATAACAGGGTCTAATATATATTAGAAAGCAATTTAATCATTCATTTAATAGATGCTAAGCATCTATTTTATATTATGCTTGTCATTCTGGTTACAAAGTTGATGAAGGTTTGTTCCCAAATTATTATCATGGGAGATAGTCATATTTACCTGTGATATTAGGTACACACACACACATATATAGTAATTATGAGTATAAAAGCATGCATAAGATGCTGTGGAAGTATAGAAAATGAATATGTATATAGGGAGATATGTATATAGGAGATAGGGAAGTTGACTGGAACAAGTTTATCCTTAAATTCCAAAGGATACATAGAATTTTATTTTCAGGCAAAGAGAAGCCTGTAATTCTCAAGGTTTAAGCATATTTATAAACCTTGCCTCTGTTGTACCACTTGTTTATTTACTAAAATTTTGAATTATGAACATAAATGATAGGCACAACTGCATATACTTTAAGAAAATTGTTATATTGTGAAGTTGTTATAGGATGATGCTTTCCTTGAAAATAATTTGTCTAGTTATTATAATAGATTCAGTTAAAATCTTTTTCAGAATCAAAGCATATTTGGTTGCTAAACCTGTGTTTTGTTTAGCAGAGAAAAATCTCTCATAGGCACTGTTGTCTCTGGAAATCTAATTCTCCAAAGGCTAACCTTAGAGCTGCTGATTTCATCATCTCTTTAGTGTCTCTGTTGCTAACTTGAAATATTGCAGCCATGCTTGTCTTCTGCCTAACGTAGCCTGAGATTAGCCTTTGGCAGTTTACTTGGTAGAAACTCAAGCTTTTTCACAGCTGGAAGTAGACTGATTATTTACCTTCTACATAAGAGATTAGCTCTATCTATGAAAATGTAACTTTCTTGAAAATCTTTGCAACTTTGATTTTTGTATGCTGGCGCATGATGTGCCCGTTTATTTTGATAACTGCTGCAGTTACAATGGAAGGCAGCCTGGATTGTGAACAAATGGGATTAAAAGTTTCCAACTAACTCCTGAAAGAGTTCATTTCATACAAAAGAGTGTAACTGGCTTCCATTTTGATGAAAAATTTAAGATGAAGGGATTGTAGGCATAGAGCAGAGATTATTTTTCTCAATTGGTATGTTATTTTTGTACTGAGGTTGAGTTTTAAGGATTTGTGGAGTATCCATGTCAAATGCCTCTATACATGACTCTGCCCCAATGTTAGAAATTCACATTGACTGGGAGAGATCTGAGATGTGTTTTGAGTTTAGATATGCCCCATAACTTACCTGTGGCCTCAGTTTCATCACCTATAATACTGTAGAGTATGTTGGGTGGGTAAATAAGCTCTCAGACATTTTTAGCCCTAACATTGTATGATTGTGTTTTTAGGGACAAGCTTATTGAATAATTTCAATTTATATTTTCCTAAGGCTCAGAAAAAGAACTCCATATGAATGAATTTAATAAGATTTAGTGGAAAGAACAGGAGCCTTCGAAATCAGATCTGAGTTAAATTTAATAGCTATGTGGTGTTTGCCTAGTTATTTAAGTCTCAAATTTCCCATTTGTAAAGTGGGGATAATAG
This sequence comes from Neogale vison, assembly GCF_020171115.1. NCBI lineage: Eukaryota > Metazoa > Chordata > Mammalia > Carnivora > Mustelidae > Neogale > Neogale vison. The sequence continues at coordinate 39,881,390 of NC_058092.1, read as the reverse complement.
GATTGTTGTGAGGATTAAATGAAATAAAGTATAAAAGCCTTTACACAGTGGCTAGCATAAATAACTAAAAATGTGTTGTTTTTTTCTTTTCTGTTTCAGTTCTAAGTATTTAGGAACTTGAAGGAGGAAAGCACTGTCCGTATGTGGTCCTGAGCTTTTCTGTGTTCAAGCCCTCTTTGCTCTACTTGTTCCCAAATAGTCTTTTACTTCATATTTTAGCCCTAGTGTGCTGTATATATGATATTCTATGATTCTTGTTGTTGAAGAGATTGCTAAATATTGCCTACAGTGTGTTAATTACCCAGAATCTTCTTGACCCTTGCCAATTTGAGTGTGGATTATACCTAGGTCATATATACTTATATTCTTCGTCATAATCCAGAGTAAATTGAGAGACTTTACAGAAGAGAAAAAGGGTCTGAAGTACCCAATATTTAAGGCCCAGATGGCAGTGGAAGAGGAACAGAAGGAGAAGTCAGTAAGAAAGTACTAAAAAAGTTGAGTCAAGAGGCTGATGGGAAAATGTGTCCAAGGAAAGAGACTATTTGCAGGGAGGAGATCAAGTATGATCTCTCACATTACAACTGTAAAATCTTTGTGGATACGAGCAATGTCTATTTACCATTGGATCTTTAGCATTTATCAGAGCACCTGGTACTTACTGGGAATTTCTTGCATTTCTTCTCAATACTTTCTGACCTCTAGAAAGGATAGTATAATTCTTTGAAAGGTTAGTAGTGAAAGTGACTGTTTCCTTACATTCTGGAATGTACTTGGTAGTTGAGACTGCTAATCAGACCCCATATGGAATTAAAACTTTTCATGGCATTCTGACCAAACACTACCATATCTGTCTCTGTTTCTTACTATTGCTGTGTGTGCCACCTACGTACTTTAGCTTTTTTATAACTCTCTCATTTATATAATTCCATTTAGTCCTCAATAAACTATATATATAGGTAAACACAATTACAATTATTGCAAGGCCGAGTATTTCTTGAACACCAAATATGTACAGTTTTTTTTGGCAGTATCTGTTCTAGGTATTTCATCTATTATTTATTAGTTCTTACAAAAGTCCAAGCAGTAGGGAGTTTAATCCCTATTATATATTTGGCAGAAACTGGAGCTAAAAGAGCTTAATTGACTTTCCAAAGGTCACAGTTATAAAGTGGTCAAAGTAGAAAGTTGTGTTTCTGTACTGCTGTGTTACAGTACCTCACATAAATGGTAGCTAGAAAAGCAGAAACTTTTTTTTAAAAAAGATTTTATGTATTTACTTGAGAGAGAGTGAGTAAGTGAGTGAGAGAGAAGGAAAGAGCACAAGCTGGGCCTGAGCACAGAGGAAGAAGCAGACTCGCCACTGAGTAGGGAGCCCAGTGTGGAGCTGGATCCTGGAACTCCAGGATCATGACCTGACCCAGGGTAGACACTTGCTTAACTGACTGAGACACGCAGGTGCCCCAGCAGCATTTTATAAAAGTATTCATAATCTAAGGTTTCTTTAGGTTTGTACGATAGCCAAAGACTCTGCAGAAGGTTACCTAGCCATTTGCATGTGTGTTTAAAGAGCAGCTGTAAGCCTCTAATAATGTATCTCAGAGCAGTGTCTTTGGGAAATAGAATGATATTCTTAGCCTGTTGAATTGGAGAAGTTTCCCAGGAGACAAGCACATTCTGACATGAACTTTCAGGTCCTATGTTTCATCCTCTGAATCTGCTCTGTTCTGTTCTCTGGGAATCAAACTGTGGCTTTAGGCATCAGTGTGATATATCCTGCATGTCAGATATAGGAATAGTGTTGGGAATATGAAGAACTTGCCATCTTATTACTTGAATTTCTTTCACCTCTTGACATTAGCAGGTGCTGGCTTTTGTGTTTAGAACCAATATGTGAACAGTTCACATTCCTTTGAATCACTCTGTTTGATCTTGGCATTTTTTGTTTTTTTTTTATGTGACCCAGTCCCCATCACCAGTTATTGAGCAAACATTTATTATACACATTATATGTACCAAGCCAATTAAATACAACCAGGATGCAAGCAAGTGCTATTTTACTCAAATCTATTTTTTATTAGCCATTGTGATTTTATAGGCAGGAGTTACAAAGTGGTCATTTAAACCAATGTCCTTTATTTTACAAATGTAAGTCTATTCAGGTGGAATGACTTTCTTTAAGATGATAAAATAAGTGGCATTGAGGGATAAATTACCTAAGTTTTATTTCTGGATCAGGGCTTTTCTGGTATACCCTGCTGACTCTCAGCTGTATTAAAAACATAACAATGGAAAGGAAGATATAGTGTAATAGATTTTTATAACTACTTCCTCATTGTTGTAGAATTGTTGACTCTTTTATGTCTTTGACCTGGGTGGATTTTTTTTTCAGGTAGCTTCTTTGAAGACTCTGGAATGGGAACACTTCTAGAACATTCCATCAAGTATTTCCTGGGTGGATTCCTACTTGTGGTATTTTTGAGACTCTGAGGAATTAGACAAAACTATGAAGTATTTGGAAAAAAAGAAGGGGACAGAGACTTTCGGGAATAGTGATTCAGAGAGGAGTTGTCAGTAGCAGACTAGCGTGCACAATGGAGTAAGCTGGAGATAAAAGGTAGAGAAGGGAAAGGATAAATTATTGAAGTTGAAGGTAAGAGGCAAATTTTAAGCCAAAAACATGAGGTGCAGGTGATACCTAGTCTTCTCATCTATAAATTAATAATAATAATAATACTTATTATGTTTGCCTTATAGGACTTTTCTAAGGACCTCAGGGAGAAAGAATCTTGAAACCTTTATAGCAAAGTGTAATATTTAGGAGATGATGCTTGATGAAGATGTTAGTCATTAAGTATGTCTTAGAAAGGAAAGAGATGGCAAGGAGATAGAGTAGCATAGAAAGTATAGTGATGTGTAAAAAGCATTGGTATCTGAGAGGACATAAGATGTAATTAAAAGAAAAAATAGAATCATTTAGGCAAGAAATGAAAAGAAACACTAGAAGGAATTAATACTTTTATGTTAATGTGGCATACTGGTTAGTAGTGGAGTGATTGGAATTAAGGAGGGACCTTATGTCAGCCATTTGAGAGTTGCTTTGTACATTTTTTTTTCAGCTTTAGCAAGACAGAGAAAGGCAGATAGGTTCTATAGAGGGTGTGTGCAGACAAATTGACAGATCGTAGAGATTTTTCATATGGTGAGTAGAAAAAACATTTGTCCTTGCCAAACTCAAAGTAGGTGCTTACTTAGTTGCTGGATTGAGAAGAGACAATTTGCTGATGCTTTTGGGTGAACTTTGCAAATGGAGGTTGTTTGGCATTTGCTCTTGTCTTGTTAGCTGATTTTGGTGTATGTTTATGGAAACATCTGACCCTGTAAGTTGAAAATGAAATGTTTTGGAATGGATGATGTAGCTCCTGAGGCAGGGGATTAAACTTTAAGATTTGTTTTTCTCTAAATCTCAAGTTAGGAGGGTTTTTTAAAACAAAAACAACGTGAGCAGTGGAATGGGAATAAATGGGCCATTACTAGAGTGGAGGAAGGTATGTACTTTTGGTTCCTTTTTATAGTCTGTACTCTAGTTTTATCAATTCTCTTGTGGTTTCTGCTGTATCTTCCTGCTGGTCTTTGGGCTGGAAGTCCATCAGCTCATGCCATTTTCTCCTCTTCACCTTTCAGGGTTTATATCAGGTTTTACTTCCAAGCAGCCTGCCTTGGCTTAATACTAGGTTAGGTTATATCTTCACCTTGGTATTATGGACATTTTGGGCTGGATTATTTTTTGTTGTGGGGGTCTCTTCTTTGCATTATGGGCTTGTTAGCAGCATCCCTGGCCTCAACTTTCTAGATGCTGTTAGCATCTCCCATAGTTACAACAACAAAAAATCTCACTAGGCTTTGTCAAATGTCCCTTGGGGTACAAAATTGCCCAGGATTTAGAACCACTGATATAGGCTAAAAAAAAAACAAAACACAAGGATTTCCCTTACACATCTTCATTTCATTTCAGTGATATTTTGGGAAGATGGGAAGTTAATTTATTTGCTTATTTTTTTCTGTTTTGGATCAAAAGCCTACAGTTAAACTCAGTAGGAGTTATTTCTGTTATTTGTTATTTCTTTCTATTCCTTGAACATTACAAGTTTGCTTCTGCTTCAGGGTTTTACACTTGTTCTTTCTTCTACTTATGATGTTCTTCCCTTAGATATTTATAGGAATCACTGTGTGGCTTTGCTCAGGTTCCAGGTAAAATGTCACTTCTTTTAGGAAGGTCTTTTCTGAGCACTTTTGTCTAAAACAGTACTGCCTTCTCTCTCAATCCCATATATCTAATTTATTTTTCTTCATAGCACTTATCACTGCCTGTCATGGATGTGTTTAAAAGATGACAGTAGGTAAATCGTAAATTTTATTGGCTTATTACAATAGAAATTATTTCTTATTCTGATCATAGTTTTACGCTGGTTGAAGGGTCATGTGGTCATTCAGGGACCTAAGCTCTTTCCCTAAAATTACTCCTTGATCTGCTAGTTTTGTCTTTCTCTGCTTTTGACTCATGAATGGGAAAAGAGAGTGTGTAGGATTGTGTGGCAAGTAGGTTTAGAAGTGAAATAATCTCTTTTTTCTACAATTACATTAGCTAGAATTCGGTCACATGGTTCTACACATGTCTGCAATAGAGATTGGGAAATGACAAGTTATGTACCCAGGAAGAAAGAATGAAGTTGTGTTTTCTGGAATCATCACATTATCTCTGCCACAATATTGTATATTGAATGTCTCCCCAAGCAGAATATAAATTCCATAGAAGCAGGGATGTTTGACTATTTTCTTTCCCATGGTATCTGTGCTAATAACAATATCTGGTATGTAACTGGTACTCATAATATTCCTGGAAGAATAACTGAATGAATGTTCTCTGTTTTGCCTGTTAATGTCCTGGCATTTAGAATTGGTTTTGGTATGCAAGAGATACTCAGCTGCTTAATGAATAAGTAGATGCATGAAATCAGAGCTGGATTTGATTAATGGCTTTTCCATTATCTGTTATATTGAGAAAGTTACTTGACCACACTGTGCCTTGTTTTTTCATCTGAAAAATGAAAGGAATAAGAACTGTTCCATTCATACTGCATTATTCATACTGCATTATTAGTGTATCTCATGGGGTTATTGTGTAATATAAAGTAATATATAAAATGCTTAGCCCAGTGTCTTATTCCTCATAGGTTCTTAATAAATAGTGGCTGTTTTTACTGGTTTTAACCAAATTCTAATTTGAATTCTGATTGATTCATTTTGTCTTCAGTGGTTCAATACACATAATTTTTGTATTTTCTTAAATTATTGAAATGATATAAGTATAATTTGAAAGAGTTTCTACTACATGTATTCTATCATTTAATCATTTATTCATAAATTAATTCAGCTGTTTATAATTCATCCATTCTATTTAAGACCCTTTGTTAGGTGACATAAGGAGACAAGGAAAACTTCTTTTCTTTCTTTTTTTTTTTTAAAGATTTTATTTATTTATTTGACAGACAGAGATCACAAGTAGGCAGAGAGGGCAGGCAGGGGGTGGGGAGAAGCAGGCTCCCTGCTGAGCAGAGAGCCCGATTTGGGGCTCAATCCCAGGAACCTGGGATCATGACCTGAGCCAAAGGCAGAGGCTTTAACCCACTGAGCCACCCAGGTGCCCCAGAAAACTTGTTTTCTAATGCAGTGTTTAAATTTAGAAGATTTTATACAACCTGATTAGTTGCATATTTAGTTAACATATTCACAGATAGTTATGGGAGGGATTTTATTATTATTATTTTTTATTTTAAAGAAATATGACTAGTTTCAAAATAATAAGAGACTTTCAGAGTCTCATTCATGGGAATTTTGCATAAGTTATATAGTACAACTACCCTTCCCATCATTACTTGAATCCTCTTTAGAATATTACCCCGAGAAATATGACTAGTTTCAAAATAATAAGAGACTTTCAGAGTCTCATTCATGGGAATTTTGCATAAGTTATATAGTACAAATACCCTTCCCATCATTACTTGAATCCTCTTTAGAATATTACCCCGTCTTGAGATCTAAAACATTGTTTATAAAATAAGATACTTTTTATCAGTAACAGTATAGAAATTATCTGAGATATTTAGTCATTGCACTATAAGTTTATTTTTCCACATTCATCATTTCAGTGAATTGAAAAAAGAACAAAAGTATTATCTGATTAATCAACTGATGAAAAATTTAAAACCAAAAGTCATTCATCATTCAAGAAGTAATTTACATCCCATCAACTATAAGACTTTCCAATAAATTCAGTCTCTCACCAATCTCTTTCTTCTTTTATACTGTATAGTTTATTATACAGTTGTATATACTTGTGTATACAACTGTATAGTTGTATATGTAAGTGTATATATATACACAAGTATATAAACTACTCATATAGTTTATCTTACAGTTTATTAATTATTCTTTAATTATTTCACGTGCATTAATTGAATCCTCTCAACATTAGGATAAGATTGAGAGCAGAAACCATCTCTTTCACTTTATTTTTGTTGTTGCTGTTACTTCTTATTGGCTGGGCATGTAGTAGATGCTTAGTAGGTTTTTGGTAATAGACTTTGAAGGATATTTAGAAGCCAACTTCCTGCTCAAGGAAGATCTCTTTTTATAGAAAACCTGAAGAATGATTAACTAGTCTTTGCTTTAAACGTCTCTCATGCTCAACATTACCAATCCTCAGGGATATTCAGATTAAAACCATATTGTGATATCACCCAACACCTGTCAGAATGGCTAAAATTAAAAACACAAGAAACAACAAGTGTTGGCAAGAATGTGGTGAAAAAGGAACCCTCATACACTTTTGGTGGAAATGCAAACTGGTGCAGCCACTTTGGAAAAAAGTTTAGAAGTTCCTCAAAATGTTAAAAATAGAAATACCATATATTCCAGTAATTCCACTGCTGGATATTTACCCAAAGAATACAAAAAACTAATTCAGAAAGATATATGCTCCCATGTGTTTATTGTAGCATTATTTACAATCGCCAAAATATAGAAGTTGCCCTGTGTCCCTCAATGATTGAATGGATTAAGATGTGACATAAATATGCAATGGAATATTACTCAGCCCTAAAAATGAATGAAATCTTATGATTTCCAACAACATGGATGGACTTAGAGAGTATAATGCTAAGCAAAATAAGTCAGGTATAGAAAGACAAATACCACATGATTTCACTCTTATGTGGAATATCAGAAACAAAACAAAGAAAAAAAACGAGAGACAAACCAAAGAACAGTATAGAGTTCTTAAGTATAGAACTCTTAAGTATAGAGAACAAACTGATGGTTACCAGAAGGGAGGTAGGGAGGGGGATGGGTAAAATAGATGAAGGGGATTAAGGGTATTCTTATCATGATGAACACTGAGTAATATATAGAATTGTTGAATCACTGTATTGTACACCAGAAACTAATATAACATTGTATGTTAACTTTACTGTCATTAAAATAAAAAATAAATCTAAAAAAAAGAGAATGGGATACAAGATTTAGGGGAATAAGAATGTTTAATTATTCAGCAAGCCTTGTGGATATCTCTCTTTTTCATCCTGCTCTCTGTGTCCATTGCTTTTACCTTCATCTCTCACCTAGACTACTGCTTCAGCCTCCTGAGCAGACTTTGTATACAGGCTCATCCCTTTCCAAACCATTGTCTGTACTTCTCCCAGAGGGGTCTTTCTCTTGTATATACCACATCCTGTAATTTCACTTTTAAGATCTGTTAATAATTTCAGTTGTTTACATTTCTTGATAAACATATAGGGTTTTCCACAGTCTGACTTCTTTGTAACTCTCCAGGCTTTCTCTTAAATCTCTGGACTTTTTATTTTAGAGCAACTCATCTTCCAGAATTTCAGCTTCATAACTTAGTTGCCTGGTAGACACTCCCACAAGACTTGGTTTAAGTATTACTTGTAACCTATTCTCTACCTATTCCCTAGGCAAATGTTATGGATTCTTCCTCCACCCTTCCCAAACACCAAGGGGTTTACTTTCTTTAAGTCTGCTTTATACAATATACATAAATCTAACAAAGAATGTAAAACATTTTATTATACCTTTTTACTTGTATACTTCCTCTGTGAATATTCCTTGAAGGATGTCCCATGTGTTACTCATCTCTGGATTACCAGCACCTAGCACAGTGCCTGATACAGAGTAGATACCCCATGAATGGTAAGATTAATAAGAACCACCAGAAATCTTTGACAGGCCACAGTTTGGAGAACACTGTGTTTGAAATATTTGAATATTGAATCTGGTAGAAATAGATTACGAAAACCAGCCAGATGTTGTTTTTAAGGGTTCTGTTTTTAGCATGTAAATTAAAATTTCATTTAGATGTACAATTCTAATTTGGGAACCAGAATACAGTTGTAGAGCTTGACAAGATTACATATGTAAATTCTCCAAAGGCTGATCTATTATCATGCCTTCCTGAAATAGTGCAGTCTGTATGGAAGGAGAATGATCTCTTGAGTCTGCATGCCAGATTCCTTGCTGCTCTAGCCCTCCTACCTATCTTATTCAGATCTGGGCTCTCAGCCCCAAGAGTAGATTGTTCTCTGTCCTGCTTCAGATTTTTCAGCAGCAAAATCTTGCTGCTTTTAGGATAAAATCTAACCATCTCAGCATGCCTTAGAAGGCCTTCCACGGTCTTACTCTTGTCTCCTTTGCAGACTTCTACCTTATTCCTCCATATGTGGTCTTTCTGGAACTTCTTTTCACAGTTCTTTACCTACCTAAAGTTACACATATTTAAAGGTGTTTCAGGAAGCCTTCTGAGAGGAGAGTTTAGATATTACTTCTCTATGCTTTGTGGAGTGCCTTGAACTTACCTCACGTTTATAATATTTATCACTTTATGCTGTAAAGTAGTGGTTTATTTGTTTTATTTTCCCACTAATATCCTTGCTGGACAGGAGGTTGTATAATTTATATTTGTATTTTGAGAACATAGTACAGTGGGTGCATAGTGGTCATATATAGTGTATTCTTAAATGAATTGATAATTCCATATCCACAGCTCAAGAGTCAATTAAAAAAGTTGCTCCCAATATGGCATATAAAAATATACTTTTATTTTTTAATAATGTCTAATATGTTGTGATATATAAATATGAGATACACATATTTTATTTTTTGAGGGATAATTGACCTACAATATTATGTTAGTTTCAGGTTTATTACAATGATTTGATGCTTGTGTATTTGAAATGTCACCACAGTAAGTCCAGTTATGATCCATCACCTTATAAATAATATATTATTGACCGTGTTCTCCATGTTGTACAGTTTGTCTCCATGTTTGAATTATTTTATAATTGGAAATTCATACTTCTTAATTTTCACCTTTTCACCTCTCAATACCCCTCCCCTCTGGCAACCACCAATCTGTTCTTTGTATCTATGAGTTTAGGTTTTGCTTTGATTTGGTTTTTAGATTCCATATATAAGTGAAATCTTTCTCTATCTGACTTATTTCACTTAGCTTAATATCCTCAAGAATGTCCCTGTTGTTGCAAGGGAGAATTTCATTCATTTTTATGGCTGAGTGATATTCCATTGTGTGTACGTGTATTGTGCATGTGTATGTGTGGATATACCACATATTCTTTATCGACTCATCCTATGATGGACACCTGTGTTGTTTTCATATCTTATCTATTGAACATAGAGGTGCATATATCATTTTGAATTTGTGATTTTAAAATTTCTTTTTTAAAAAATCAAATTAATATATTTATTTTCAGAAAAACAGTATTCATTATTTTTGCACCACACCCAGTGCTCCATGCAATCCGTGCCCTCTATAATACCCACCACCTGGTACCCCAACCTCCCACCCCCCCACCACTGCAAATCCCTCAGTTGTTTTTCAGAGTCCATAGTCTCTCATGATTCACCTCCCCTTCCAATTTACCCCAACTCCCTTCTCCTCTCTAACAGCCCTTGTCCTCCATGATATTTGTTACGCTCCACAAACAAGTGAAACTATATGATAGTTGACTCTCTCTGCTTGACTGATTTCACTCAGCATAATCTCTTCCAGTCCCACCCATGTTGCTACAAAAGTTGGGTATTCATCCTTTCTGATGGAGGCATAATACTCCGTAGTGTATATGCACCACGTCTTCCTTATCTATTCGTCCATTGAAGGGCATCTTGGTTCTTTCCAGAGTTTGGTTACCGTGGCCATTGCTGCTATAAACATTGGGGTACAGATGGCCCTTCTTTTCAAAACATCTGTGTCTTTGGGGTAAATACCCAGGAGTGCAATGGCAGGGTCATAGGGAAGTTCTATTTTTAATTTCTTGAGGAATCTCCACACTGTTCTCCAAAGAGGCTGCACCAACTTGCATTCCCACCAACAGTGGAAGAGGGTTCCGCTTTCTCCACATCCTCTCCAACACATGTTGCTTCCTGTTTTGTTAATTTTGGCCATTCTAATTGGTGTAAGGTGATATCTCAATGTGGTTTTAATTTGAATCTCCCTGAGGGCTAGTGATGATGAAAAATTTTTCAAGTGTCTGATAGCCATTTGTATGTCTTGATTGGAGAAGTGTCTGTTCATATCTTCTACCCATTTTTTGATATGACTGCCAGTTTTGTGTGTGTTGAGTTTGAGGAGTTCTTTATAGATCCTGGATATCAACCTTTTGTCTGTACTGTCAGTTGCAAATATCTTCTCTCATTCCGCGGGTTGCCTCTTTGTTTTTTTGAGTTTCCTTTGCAGTGCAGAAGCTTTTGATTTTGATGAAGTCCCAAAAGTTTATTTTCGCTTTTGTTTCCTTTGCCTTTGGAGACATATCATGAAAGAAGTTGCTGTGGCTGATATCAAAGAGATTACTGCCTATGTTCTCCTCTAGGATTCTGATGGATTCGTGTCTCACATTGAGGTCTTTTATCCATTTTGAGTTTATCTTTGTGTACGGTGTAAGAGAATGGTCGAGTTTCATTCTTCTACATATAGCTGTCCAGTTTTCCCAGCACCATTTATTGAAGAGACTGTCTTTTTTCCACTGTATATTTTTTCCTGCTTTGTGGAATATTATTTGCCCATCAAAATCAATTTCTGTGGTTAGAACTTCTAGTACTGCTATGAATACAAGTAAATAGAGTAGGCATTCCTGTCTTGTTCATGATCTTAGAGGAAAAGATTTCAGCTTTTTACCATTGCGTTTGATTTTAGCTGTAGGTTTCTCATATATGGCCTTTCTTATTTTGGAGTCTGTTTCCTTTATACCCACTTTATTAAATTTTTATCATAAATGAATGTTGAATTTTGTGACATTCCTTTATATGAGTCTTTGACATGATCAGGTGGCTTTTATCTTTCATTTTTTTTATTAGGTATATCATGTTGATTAACTTGTGGATATTGAACTGTCCTTGCACCCCTTGCAGAAAACTTACTTGATTGTAGTGGTATGATCCTTTGAAGTATTGTTAAATTTGCTTTGTTAACATTTTGTTAAGGATTTTTTGAAAATTTTTTTATTTTTTATATACATATATTTTTATCCCCAGGGGTACAGGTCTGTGAATCGCCAGGTTAACACACTTCACAGCACTCACCAAAGCACATACCCTCCCCAATGTACATAACCCCACCCCCCTTCTCCTAACCCCCCACCCCCCAGCAACCCTCAGTTTGCTTTGTGAGATTAAGAGTCACTTATGGTTTGTCTCCCTCCCAATCCCATCTTGTTTCATTTATTCTTCTCCTACCCACTTAAGCCCCCATGTTGCATCACCACTCCCTCATATCAGGGAGATCATATGATAGTTGTCTTTCTCCACTTGACTTATTTCACTAAGCATGATACGTTCTAGTTCCATCCATGTTGTCGCAAATGGCAAGATTTCGTTTCTTTTGATGGCTACATAGTATTCCATTGTGTATATATACCACATCTTCTTTATCCATTCATCTGTTGATGGACATCTAGGTTCTTTCCATAGTTTGGCTATTGTGGACATTGCTGCTATAAACATTCGGGTGCATGTGCCTCTTCGGATCACTACGTTTGTATCTTTAGGGTAAATACCCAGTAGTGAAATTGCTGGGTCATAGGGCAGTTCTATTTTCAACATTTTGAGGAACCTCCATGCTGTTTTCCAGAGTGGTTGCACCAGCTTGCATTCCTACCAACAGTGTAGGAGGGTTCCCCTTTCTCCGCATCCTCGCCAGCATCTGTCATTTCCTGACTTGTTGATTTTAGCCATTCTGACTGGTGTGAGGTGATATCTCATTGTGGTTTTGATTTGTATTTCCCTGATGCCGAGTGATATGGAGCACTTTTTCATGTGTCTGTTGGCTATCTGGATGTCTTCTTTGCAGAAAGTCTGTTCATGTCCTATGCCCATTTCTTGGTTGGATTATTTGTTCTTTGGGTGTTATGTTTGCTAAGTTCTTTATAGATTTTGGACACTAGTCCTTTCTCTGATATGTCGTTTGCAAATATCTTCTCCCACTCTGTCAGTTGTCTTTTTTTTTTCCCAATTTATTTATTTTCAGAAAAACAGTATTCATTATTTTTTCACCACACCCAGTGCTCCATGCAAGCTGTGCCCTCTATAATACCCACACCTGGTACCCCAACCTCCCACCCCCCCACTACTTCAAACCCCTCAGATTGTTTTACAGAGTCCATAATCTCTCATGGTTCACCTCCCCTTCCAATTTACCCAAAAGCACATACCCTCCCCAATGTCCATAACCCTACCCCTGTCAGTTGTCTTTTGATTTTGTTCACTGTTTCCTTTGCTGTGCAAAAGCTTTTGATCTTGATGAAATCTCAATAGTTCGTTTTTGCCCTTGCTTCCCTTGCCTTTGGCGATGTTCCTAGGAAGATGTTGCTGCGGCTGAGGTCGAAGAGGTTGCTGCCTGTGTTCTCCTCAAGGATTTTGATGGATTCCTTTCTTACATTGAGGTCCTTCATCCATTTTGAGTCTATTTTTGTGTGTGGTGTAAGGAAATGGTCCAATTTCATTTTTCTGCATGTGGCTGTCCAATTTTCCCAACACCATTTATTGAAGAGGCTGTCTTTTTTCCATTGGACATTCTTTCCTGCTTTGTCGAAGATTAGTTGACCATAGAGTTGAGGGTCTATTTCTGGGCTCTCTATTCTGTTCCATTGATCTATGTGTCTGTTTTAATGCCAGTACCATGCTGTCGTGATGATGACAGCTTTGTAATAGAGCTTGAAGTCCGGAATTGTGATGCCACCAACTTTGGCTTTTTCAATATCCCTTTGGCTATTCGAGGTCTTTTCTGGTTCCATATAAATAGAATTATTTGTTCCATTTCTTTGAAAAAGATGGATGGTACTTTGATAGGAATTGCATTAAATGTGTAGATTGCTTTAGGTAGCATAGACATTTTCACAATATTTATTCTTCCAATCCAGGAGCATGGAACATTTTTCCATTTCTTTGTGTCTTCCTCAATTTCTTTCATGAGTACTTTATAGTTTTCTGAGTATAGATTCTTTGCCTCTTTGGTTAGGTTTATCCTAGGTATCTTATGGTTTGGGGTGCAGTTGTAAATGGGATTGATTCCTTAATTTTTCTTTCTTCTGCCTTATTGTTGGTGTAGAGAAATGCAACTGATTTCTGTGCATTGACCTTATACTCTGACACTTTACTGAATTCCTGTACAAGTTCTAGCAGTTTTGGAGTGGAGTCTTTTGGGTTTTCCACATATAGTATCATATCATCTGCGAAGAGTGATAATTTGACTTCTTCTTTGCCGATTTGGATGCCTTTAATTTCGTTTTGTTGTCTGATTGCTGAGGCTAGGACTTCTTGTACTGTGTTGCATAGCAGGGGTGATAATGGACATTCCTGCCATGTTCCTGACCTTAGCGGAAAAGCTTTGTTTTTCTCCATTGAGAATGATATTTTCGGTGAGATTTTCATAGATGGCTTTGATGATATTGAGGTATGTGCTCTCTATCCCTACACTTTGAAGGGTTTTGATCAGGAAGGGATGCTGTACTTTGTTAAATGCTTTTTCAGCCTCTATTGAGAGTATCATATGGTTCTTGTTCTTTCTTCTATTGATATGTTGTATCACATTGACTGATTTGCGCATGTTGAACCAACCATCGGCCCTGGAATAAATCCCACTTGGTCGTGGTGAATAATCCTTTTAATGTACTGTTGAATCCTATTGGCTACTATTTTGGTGAGAATTTTTGCATCTGTGTTCATCAAGGATATTGGTCTATAGCTCTCTTTTTTGATGGGATCCTTGTCTGGTTTTGCAATCAAGGTGATGCTGGCCTCATAAAATGAATTTAGAGGTTTTCCTTCCATTTCTATTTTTTGGAACAGTTTCAGGAGAATAGGAATTAGTTCTTCTTTAAATGTTTGGTAGAATTCCCCCAGGAAGCCGTCTGGCCCTGGGCTTTTGTTTGTTTGGAGATTTTTAATTACTGTTTCAATCTCCTTACTGGTTATGGGTCTGTTCAGGCTTTCTGTTTCAACTTGGTTTAGTTATGGTAGTTTATATATTTCTAGGAATGCATCCATTTCTTCCAAATTGTCAAATTTGTTGGCGTAGAGTTGCTCATAGTATGTTCTTATAAAGTTTGTATGTCTTTGGTGTTAGTTGTGATCTCTCCTCTTTCATTCATGATTTTATTTATTTGGGTCCTTTCTCTTTTCTTTTTGATAAGTCTGGCCAGGGGTTTATCAATTTTATTAATTCTTTCAAAGAACCAGTTCCTAGTTTCGTTGATTTGTTCTATTGTTTTTTTGGTTTCTATTTCATTGATGTCTGCTCTGATCTTAATGATTTCTCTTTTCCTGATGGGCTTAGGGTTTCTTTCTTGTTCTTTCTGAAGCTCCTTTAGGTGTAGGGTTAGGTTGTGTACCTGAGACCTTTCTTGTTTCTTGAGAAAGGCTTGTACCAGTATATATTTTCCTCTCTGGACTGCTTTTGTTGTGTTCCACAGATTTTGAACCGTTGTATTTTCATTATATTTTGTTTCCATGATTTTTTTCAATTCTTCTTTAATTTCCCAGTTGACCCATTTTTCTTTAGAATGATGCTGTTTAGTCTCCATGTATTTGGGTTCTTTCCAAACTTCCTCTTGTGGTTGAGTTCTAGCTTCAGAGCATTGTGGTCTGAAAATATGCAGGGAATGATCCCAATCTTTTGATACCGGTTGAATCCTGATTTAGGACCGAGGATGTGATCTGTTCTGGAGAATGTTCCATGTGCACCAGAGA
This sequence comes from Neogale vison, assembly GCF_020171115.1. Lineage (NCBI taxonomy): Eukaryota > Metazoa > Chordata > Mammalia > Carnivora > Mustelidae > Neogale > Neogale vison. The sequence continues at coordinate 39,866,057 of NC_058092.1, read as the reverse complement.
AGAATGTGTATTCTGTTGCTTTGGGATGAAATGTTCTGAATATATCTGTGATGTCCATCTGGTCCAGTGTGTTGTTTAAGGCCTTTATTTCCTTGTTGATCTTTTGCTTGGATGATCTGTCCAGTTCAGTGAGGGGAGTGTTAAAGTCCCCTACTATTATTGTATTATTGTTGATGTGTTTCTTCGATTTTGTTATAATTGGTTTATATAGTTGGCTGCTCCCACTTTGGGGGCATAGATATTTAAAATTGTTAGATCTTCTTGTTGGACAGACCCTTTGAGTATGATATAGTGTCCTTCCTCATCTCTTATTATAGTCTTTGGCTTAAGATCTAATGATCTGATATAAAGATTGGCACTCCTGCTTTCTTCTGATGTCCATTAGCATGATAAATTCTTTTCCACCCCCTCACTTTAAATCTGGAGGTGTCTTCGGGCTTACAATGAGTTTCTTGAAGGCAACATATAGATGGGTTTTGTTTTTTTATCCATTCTGATACCCTGTGTCTTTTGATTGGGGCATTTATCCCATTAACATTCAGGGTAACTATTGAGAGATATGAATTTAGTGCCATTGTATTGCGTGTAAGGTGACTGTTACTGTATATTGTCTCTGTTCCTTTCTGATCTACCACTTGTAGGCTCTCTCTATGCTTAGAGGACCCCTTTCAGTATTTCCTGTAGAGCTGGTTTGGTGTTTGCAAATTCTTTCAGTTTTTGTTTGTCCTGGAAGCTTTTAATCTCTCCTTCTATTTTCAATGATAGCCTAGCTGGAAATAGTATTCTTGGCTGCATGTTTTTCTCATTTAGTGCTCTGAAAATGTCATGCCAGCTCTTTCTGGCCTGCCAGGTCTCTGTGGATAAGTCAGCTGCCAATCTAATATTTTTACCATTGTATGTTACAGACTTCTTTTCCCGGGCTGCTTTCAGGATTTTCTCTTTGTCACTAAGACTTGTAAATTTTACTATTAGGTGACGGGGTGTGGGCCTATTCTTATTGATTTTGAGGGTCGTTCTCTGAACCTCTTGAATTTTGATGCTCGTTCCCTTTGCCATATTGGGGAAATCCTCCCCAATAATTCTCTCCAGTATACCTTCTGCTCCCCTCTCTCCTTCTTCTTCTTCTGGAATCCCGATTATTCTAATGTTGTTTCGTCTTATGGTGTCACTTATCTCTTGAATTCTCCCCTCATGGTCCAGTAGCTGTTTGTCCCTCTTTTGCTCAGCTTCTTTATTCTCTGTCATTTGGTCCTCAATGTCGCTAATTCTTTCTTCTGCCTTATTTATCCTAGCAGTGAGAGCCTCCATTTTTGATTGCACCTAATTAATAGCTTTTTTGATTTCAACTTGGTTAGATTTTAGTTCTTTTATTTCTCCAGAAAGGGCTTTTATATCTCCTGAAAGGGTTTCTCTAATATCTTCCATGCCTTTTTTGAGCCCGTCTAGAACCTTGAGAATTGTCATTCTGAACTCTAGATCTGACATATTACCAATGTCTGTATTGATTAGGTCCCTAGCCTTCGGTACTGCCTCTTGTTTTTTTTTTTTTTTTTTTGTGGTGAATGTTTCCGCCTTGTCATTTTGTCCAGATAAGAGTATATGAAGGAGGAAGTAAAATACTAAAAGTTTGGCCACTACCCCAGGAAAATATGCTTTTACCAAATCAGAAGAGATCCCAAATCGTGAGGGGGGAGAAAGGGGATAAAGAGAGGTTCAAATAGAACGAATGAAAAAGAAAAAAGAAAAAAGAAAAAAGAATAGAAAAGAATTTAAAAAAAAGAAAATGAATAAGAAATATATAAAAAAGAAAAAATATACATATTAGATAAACTAGTTAAAAAACGTTAAAAAAGAAAAGGGTAAATGTTAAAAAATTTTTTCTTAGCAGAAGAAGAGAAAAAAATGAAAAAGAAAAAAATTAAATTAACTGCAAGACGAAAAAAAATCACAGGGAGAAAGCCATGAGTTCCGTGCTTTGCTTTCTCCTTCTCTGGAATTCTGCTGCTCTCCTTGGTATTGAAACTGCACTCCTTGGTAGGTAAACTTGGTCTTGGCTGGATTTCTTGTTGATCTTTTGGGTGAGGGTCCTGGTGTAGTGATTCTCAAGTGTCTTTGCCCCAGGCAGAATTGCACTGCCCTTACCAGAGGCTGGGCTGAGTAATCCACTCGAGTTTGCTTTCAGGAGCTTTTGTTCCCTGAGCACTTTCCCTAGAGCTCCAGAGGACGGGAATACAAATGGTGGCCTCCTGCTCTCCAGCCGGGAGGTACCGAGAGCCTGGGGCCCCACTCCTCAGTGCGCCGTCAGAGAACAGCGCCCAGTTACTCCCGTCTGCTTGACCTCCGGCCGCGCTCCGAGCTCACCGAGCATGCGGCTGGTTCAAGGTATCCCCGAGCTGTGAGCTTACTGTTGGCTCTGTCTCTAAAGCTGGCTTTCCTGTTCCAATACCCGCAAGCTCTGCAACGCTCAGACAGCCACGATCCTTCTGTGACTCTGCGGGACCTGAGGCCATGCTGACCCCGGGTGGGCTTCGCCCAGGTTTAGCCTCTGGAGCGATGTTCCTCAGCAGAACAGACTTTTAAAAGTCCTGATTTTGTGCTCCGTTGCTCCGCAGCTTGCTGGGAGCCGGCCCCTCCCCCCGGGGTCTATCTTCCCGTCACTTTGGATTCACTTCTCCGCCAGTCCTACCTTTCAGAAAGTGGTTGTTTTTCCGTTTCCAGAATTGCTGTTCTTCTTCTCTTTGATCTGCCGATGGATTTGCAGGTGTTTGCAATTTTTTGATAAGCTATCTAGCTGATCTCCTGCTAGCTGAAGTAGTCTCAGCCTGCTACTTCTCTGCCATCTTGACTCCTCCTCCCCTTGTCTGGTTTTTGTGTCACTGTAATGCTAGCTTCATGAAAGGAGTTTGGAAGCATTTCTACCTTTTGAATTTTTGGAAGAGTTTGGGAAGAATAGATAGTAAATCTTTGAATGTCTGAGAAAATTTTCCAGGTCTTGGATGTTTGTTTGTTGGGAGGTTTTTTGATTACTGATTCCTCTAGCGATTGGTCTGTTTAGATTTTCTATTTCCTTATCATTTAGTCTTGGAAGCCTATAAATTTCTAGAAATTTCTTCATTTCCTACAGGCTGTCCAGTTTGTTGGTATGTAGTTTTTTTTTTTTTTTAATAGCAGTCTCTTATTATATCCTTTGTATTTCTGTAGTTTCAGTTGTAACTTCCCTTTCATTTGTGATTTTATTTGAACCCTCTTTTTCTGTTAGTGAATGTGGCTAAAGGTTTGTTAACTTTGTTTATCTTTTCAAGAATCAAGTATTGATTTCTACTGTCTTTTTAATCTCTATTTCATTTATTTCTACTCAGATCTTTATTGGTTTGTTTCTTTTAACAATGGTCTTTGTTCTTTTTCTTTTTCCTTTAGGTGTAAAATTAAATTGTTTGAGATTTCTTTTGTTTCATGAGGTAGACTGTATTGCTATGAATTTCCTTTTAGAACTAGTTTTGCCATATCCAATACCATTTGGTATGTTGTATTTCCCTTGTTTGTCTTCTAGGTATTTTTTGAGCTTTGATTTTTTTTTCCTGTCACTTAGTTTTTCAGTAACATGTTATTTAATCTCCACATATTTGTAATTGTTCCAGTTTTTTTTTTCTTGCAATTAATTTCTAGCTTAATACCATTGTGGTAGGAAAAGATGCCTGATATGATTTCAATCTTAAATTTATTGAGATTTGCTTTGTGGACTAACATGTGATCTATTCTGGAAAATGATCCATGTATACTTAAGAAAAATGTATAATTTGCTTTTGAATGGAATGTCCTGTATATATTTACTACATCTTTCTGTCTCATACGTCATTTAAGCACCGTGTTTCCTTACTGATTTTCTATCTGGATTATTTACCCATTGATCTAAGTAGGGTGTTAAAACCTCCTACTATTTCTGTATCACTATCAATTTCTCACTTTAGATTTGTTAATATTTGCTTTATATGTTTTAATGTTTATATGTTGTGGGCATATGTATTTATAAATGGTAAATCTTCTTTTTGGATTGGCTCTATATCATAATGTAGTCCTTCTCTTTGGCTTTTCTTTTTTGACAGTCTTTGCCTTTTTTTTCAAGTCTGTTTTGTCTGATATGACTGTAGCTAACCCAGCTTTCTTTTGCTTTCCATTTTCAGAGGATATCTTTTTATCCTTCACCTTAAATCTGTGTGTGTTTTGATTACTGAAGTCAGTCTCTTGTAGACAATATATAAATATGTCTTTTTTTAAATCCATTGAACTTCTTTTATGTCTTTTGACTGGAGAATTTAGACTATTTACATTTGAAGTCATTGCAGATATGTACTTATTGCCATTTTGTAAATTGTCTTCTGGCTATTTTTGTTGGTCCTCTCTGTTCTTTCCTTCTCTTTTTCTCTTCCTTTGTGTTTTGATGACTTTCTTTAGTGTTATATTTAGATTTCATTTTCATTTTTTTTAGCACATTAACTATAAGGTTTTCTTGTATAACCACAAGAAGATTCACGTCTTCTTGTGAGATTCACTTATATCATCCTATGTATGTAACAGTGTATTTTAAACTGATAGCCAACTTAATTTTGAACACATTTCACACTGTACAGTATTCCCCCCCACCTTTTTATATGTGATGCCACAGTTTACATCTTTTCATTTAATGTATCCATTACCTAATTATTGTTGTTTTAGTTAATTTTACTACTTTTGTCTTTTAACATTCTTAGTACATTCTTTTACAAGAAATTATTCATCTGCTTTTACTATATATTTATCTCTTTTAGTGAGATTTTTACTTTTGTGTATTTACTTGTTATTCTTGTCAGCTTAAATAAGTCTCTTTACTATTTCTTATAAGGCCAATTTAGTAGTGATGAACTCCTTTAGATATTGCCCGTGTGGAAACTCCTTCTTCAAATCTGAACAATTACCCTGGTGGCTAGCATATCTTTGGTTGGAAGTTTTTCCTTTCAGCACTTTGAACATGTCTTGCCATTATCTTCTGGGTTGTAAAGTTTCTGCTGAGAAATTTGCTAGTTTATGATGTGATAGCTTACACGGAACAATTTTTCTCTTGCTGCTTTAACTGTTGACATTTTAATTATAATGTGTCTTAGTATAGCTCTCTCTGAGTTTATGATATCTCGAACTCTGTGGTCTTCTTGAACCCATTGTCTGTTTCCTTTCCTAGGGCAGGGATATTTTCAGATATATATTTTTTTCAAATAAATTTTCTGCTCTTTTCTTTCTCTGTCTCCTCTTCCTGGGATCCCTATAATGTGAATGTTACTCTAATTGATGTTGTCCTGGAGGTCCTTTAAGTTATCTTCATATTTTAAAATAATCTTTTCTTTTTGCTTCTCTGTTTGGATGCATTCCATTGCTTTATTTTCCAGCTTCCTGTTCTGTTGAAATACTTAATTTGGTCTGCTGTATAGTGCCTCAGTGGTATTTTTCAGTTCTGTTATTGTATTTTTCAGCTCTGTGATTTCTGTTTGGTAGTTTGTTATGTTTTCCATTGTTGAGGTTCTCACTGTATTCATCCATCCTTCTCCTGAGATCAGTGAGCATATTTATGACCATTTTTAAAAATGCTTTATTAAGTTGGTTCTTATCTCCATCCCATTATAGTCTTTCTGGTGTTTTGTCTTGTTTTCTTTTTGGTACATATTTGTCTATTTTCTTACTTTGCTTGACTCTCTGTGTTTATTTCTGTGTATTGGCAAAACAGCTACCTCTTTCAGTCTTGAGGGACTGGCCTGGTGTAGGTGAGGATCCTTTTTGTTGAAACTTGCCTTATTACCCCTTGATTATTTCTTGAACTTTTGTGATGTCTAAACTGCCTGATTTGTTCTTGATATGTTTCTTCTGTTGAAGGTGTGCCAAAACCTGCCAGTCATCCAAGGATTGGCATCTCATTTAGCACCTAATTTTAGGCTGATACGAAGCCAGACCTTCAGGTAGCAGCTTTAAACTATGCAAGTATAAGTAATCCTGTGGGGTCACAATTATAACCTCTGCTGCTTTCCAAACCAGGAGATCTGGAGGTGTCCCTGAGCAGCAGTTGGAAAATTGGAGTTCTATATGAGTTACAAGCTCACTTCTGGGAAGTCATGTTAAACTGTAGCAAATTTATGGGGTTGCTCAAAGAGGGTGTCTCCCTTCTTATGTTCCCTAGGAATGAATGCCTCTTTAGTCTCTTGCTGTGTGGGAAACTTGAAGCCTGTCTCTCAGGGTAAAGCTAAGTAAATAGGATTGATTTTTTTTTTTTATCATATTAAGACTGGGGTTGTGTTTTAGTCTGCTGTGTGTTCAGTGTCCTGGGGATGGTGGCCTGCCAAAATCTGTCTTTCTGATTGTTGCAGTCCTATGGACAGCTGGAATACCAGCTTTCTTGGTCACAGGGCCAGGTGATCATGGGTATTCCTGTGTGGATTACATGTGTTTTCTGGTTTTTGCAAGCAGCTGGGGAGTGTATGGGGCAGGATATGCTTACCTAGCTTCAGTAAGATAGCAAGGAAAATGTCTTGACCATACACACCTGTGGGCTTTAGCGGTGTAGCAGGAGAGTGGCTTTTCTACCCATGTGTACTGACTTTAGGACGTGTACATGAGAATGCCACTGCTCCTCGCACTCACCAGCTCCCACCAGGGGGCAAGGTAGTGTAGCAGCTACTGGCTCTTACAGACTTAACTAAGGAATGGGAGAACTTTACTGTTTGTGTTTGCCTGCTCCAGCCAGGAAGAGGGTGAGCACTGGAACCACATGAACTCTCTGGCCTTAGCATCTGTCAGGATCACTTTCCTCCACCCATTGTTGTAAGATAGTTGGAGTGTGTTCCCCATGACATCCACAAATAAATTTCCCTATGTATAGTCTGGGTGCTTGCTTGTTTGTTTATATATTTATTTCAGAGAGAGAAAGGGAGTGCATACATCTCTGCGAGTAGGGGTTTGGGGGGTCAGATGGGGAGAGAGAATCTCAAACAGGCTCCACACCCAGTGGGAGTCTGACGAAGGGCTATATCTCACAACCCTGAGGTCATAACCTGAGCTGAAATCAAGAGTTGGGTGCTTAGTTCTTTCCATAGTTTGGCGACCGTGGCCATTGCTGCTATAAACATTGGGGTACAGATGGCCCTTCTTTTCACGACATCTGTATCTTTGGGGTAAATACCCAGGAGTGCAATTGCAGGGTCATAGGGAAGTTCTGTTTTTGATTTCTTGAGGAATCTCCACACTGTTCTTCAAAGAGGCTGCACCAACTTGCATTCCCACCAACAGTGGAAGAGGGTTCCCCTTTCTCCACATCCTCTCCAACACATGTTGTTTTTTGTTTTGTTAATTTTGGCCATTCTAACTGGTGTAAGATGATATCTCAATATGGTTTTAAGTTGAATCTCCCTGAGGGCTAATGATGATGAACATTTTTTCAAGTGTCTGATAGCCATTTGTATACACTATGGAGTATTATGCCTCCATCAGAAAGGATGAATACCCAACTTTTGTAGCAACATGGACCGGACTGGAAGAGATTATGCTGAGTGAAATAACTCAAGCAGAGAGAGTCAATTATCATATGGTTTCACTTATTTGTGGAGCATAACAAATATGGAGGACAGGGGGTGTTAAGAGAGAAGGGAGTTGGGGTAAATTGGAAGGGGAGGTGAATCATGAGAGACTATGGATTCTGAAAAACAATCTGAGGGGTTTGAAGTGGCGGGGGTGTGGGAGGTTAGGGTACCAGAGGGCACGGATTGCATGGAGCACTGGGTGTGGTGCAAAAATAATGAATACTGTTTTTCTGAAAATAAATAAATTAAAAAAAAAAAAAAGAGTTGGGTCCTTAAATGACTGAGCCACCCATGCCTGTAGGTGCTTTTTAAACCGTTTTTTTTCTCTAAGTTTAGGAGCCCTTAAAGATGGGACCTCAGTTTTTTTTATAGCACTTTGGGACTCTTAGACATCAGTCCCGTTTCTTTTCTAAGCCAGATGTTCTGGGGGCTCTTTTCTCTAGAACAGATTCCAACAGCTGGAGTGCCCTATATTGGGCACCAACCCTTTTCTCCTCTGAGAGAAGCACTTGTGTTGAGATCTCTTACTGTTGTGTATAGCTGCACTGGGTATGGGGTTTTTGCCATGGCTGTGTCTCTGCCTCTTCTGCCTGTCTCATTGTAGTACTTTTTCCTTTGTTGTGGACAGTATTTCATCTAGTTTTTGGATCCTTTTCAACAGGGAATAGTCTGTCCATGGGAAGAGGTGAGTTCAGCAGCTTCCTGTATCTGTCTTGGACCTCCTCCTCCAGAAGAATATACTTTAAAAAATTCCTTTTCCAAAAAAAAGGGGGGACGCCTGGGTGGCTCAGTGGGTTAAGCCTCTGCCTTCAGCTCATGTCTTGGTCTCAGGGTCCTGGGATCGAGCCCCACATTGGGCTTTTTGCTCAGTGGGGAGCCTGCTTCTCCCCCACCCCCCACCCCGCCTGCCTCTCTGCCTACTTGTGATCTCTCAATAATAAAATCTTTTTAAAAAATAAAATTCTTTTTCCATTGAATATTCAATTCAATAACTATTGAAATTGTTTTATATTGCATTTTTCAAAATAGGGTATAGATAGATTTTTGGTGAGATTAAGTGAGGGAGATAATTTATGACGAATTGTTGGGAAATTGGGTGGAAACTACCCTGTAAGGGAAAAAATAGGCCAAATATTCTGTTTAAAGGATGTTGGATGAAAATAGAAAATCCAAGACCATAGCTTGCTGAATTGGGGCTCGTTCATGGTTATACATTTAACAAGCCAAGCAAAAATTCCAGCCATAGATCCACATTTTTCCAAACAATATGGCACCAAACTGTGTTGTCCATACTGAATTTTCTATTTTTTAAAAATTTTTATTATATTCTGTTAATCACCGTACAGTACATCATTAGGTTTTGATGTAGTGTTACATGAGTCATTGTTTGCATGGAACACCTAGTGTTCCATGCAATACGTGCCCTCCTTAATACCCATCACCAGGCTCATCCATCCCCTCAACCCTGTCCCCTCTAAAACTTTCAGTTTGTTTCTTGGAGTCCATGGTCTCTCATGGTTCATCTCCCCCTCTGATTTCTCTCCCTTCATTTTTCCCTTCCTTCTCCTAATGTCCTCCATGCTATACCTTATGTTCCACAAATAAGTGAAATTATATGATAACCGTCTTTCTGTTTGACTTATTTCACTTAACAATCTCCAGTTCCATCCATGTTGATGCAAAAGTTGGGTATTCATGCTTTCTGATGGCTGAGTAATATTCCATTATATATATATGGACCACATCTTCTTTATCCATTCATCTGTTGAAGAACATCTCGGCTCCTTCCATGGCTTGGCTATTGTGGACATTGCTGCTCTGCACATTGGGGTGTATATGGCCCTTCTTTTCTCTACATACATATCTTTGGGTTAAATACCCAGTAGTGCAATTTCTGGGTCATAGGGTAGCTCTGTTTTTAACTTTTGAGAAACCTCCACACTGTTTTCCAAAGTGGCTATACCACCTTGCATTCCCAGCAGCAGTATAAGAAAAGAGAAGGTTCCCCTTTCTCCACAACCTCTCCAACATTTTCTGTTTCTTTCCTTGTCAATTTTTGCCATTCTAACTGGTGTAAGGGGGTATCTCAGTGTGGTTTTGATTTGTATTTCCCTGGTGGCTAATGATGTTGAATATTTTTTCATGTATCTGTTAGCCATTTATATTTCTTCTTTGAGGAAGTGTCTTTTCAGGTCTAATGCCCATTTTTTGAGTTGATTATTTGTTTTTTTGGGTGGATATCAGCCACCACAGCTTCTTTCAAAACACGTCTCCAAAGGCAAGGGAAACAAAAGCAAAAATGAACTTTTGGGACTTCATCAAGATAAAAAGCTTCTACACAGCAAAGGAACAGCCAACAAAACAAAGAGACAACGTATGAAATGGGAGAAGATATTTGCAAGTGACACTACAGATAAAGAGCTGGTATCCAAGATCTATAAAGAACTTCTCAAACTCAACACCTAAAAAATAAATAATCAAGTAAAAAAATGAATTTTCTATTTTGACAGTAAAAGACCATTTTAAAAATTAAATACATTTTAATTTTCAATGTAGTCTTAGCTAGATGATCAGCTTTATGAGAGTATTAATATTAATTATTACTATATTCTTATTGAATAACAAATTTATAACTTATTTTTCTGACATATCTTCCTTAGTTTTGGGCACAAAACAAAATCTAGATGTCTTATTGTATTATGGATATATGTGCTTGGAAAGAATTAGGATATGTATATTTATAAAATTATTATTTTTTTATGTTTTTGCAGTGTATCTTACATATTTGTAATGAGAACAAATGTGATAATATTTTATAAAATCCTAGGAAGAAGCTAGGTAATGGGTACAATGGTAGTTTAAGTCCTCAAATGAATAGATGCTCTTTCCTAAAACACCCTCAAGTAGGAATTTTATTTTATTTTTTTTAAGTTTTACTTATACTTTACACTATGTTTACGTACCCAAATATACCATATTTAAAACATTTTTGATATTTTAAAGATTAAATCTTTACAAAAGAATGAAATACTGTCTTTTGATATTTTCCCATTTACAAATGAATTTGTCAAACTTTTGACTTCACACATTTCTCTCAAACTCCTCCACCCCTGAAACATAGCATATGCACATACATTTTCTATCATTGGTGCTAGACATAAGGATTTAATTTATATTTTTTTAATTTTTAATAAACATATAATGTATTATTAGCCCCAGAGGTATAGGTCTGTGAGTCGTCAGGTTTACACAATTAACAACACTCATCATAGCACATACCCTCCCCGATGTCCATAAACCCACCACCCTTTCCCTATCCTCCTCCCCCTGGCCACCCCCAGTTTGTTTTGTGACATTAAGAGTCCTTTATGGTTTCTCTCCCTCCTGAGCCCATATTGTTCATTTATTCTTTTCTCCCCAAACCCCCACGGTGCATCTCCACTTCCTCATATCAGGGAGATGATATGGTAGTTGTCTTTCTCCGCTTGACTTATTTCGCTAAGCATAATACCCTCTAGTTCCATCCACGTCGTCGCAAATGGCAAGATTTCATTTCTTTTGATGGCTGCATAGTATTCCATTGTATTTATATACCACATCCTCTTTATCCATTCATCTATTGATGGACATCTAGGTTCTTTCCATAGTTTGGCTATTGTGGACATTGCTGCTATAAACATTCGGGTACATGTGCCCCTTCGGATCACTACGTTTGTATCTTTAGGTTAAATACCCAGTAGTGCAATTTCTGGGTTGTAAGGTAGCTCTATTTTCTACTTTTTGAGGAACCTCCATGCTGTTTTCCAGAGTGGTTGCACCAGCTTGCATTCCCACCAACAGTGTAGGAGGGTTCCCCTTTCTCTGCATCCTCGCCAGCATCTGTCATTTCCTGACTTGTTGATTTTAGCCATTCTGACTGGTGTGAGGTGATACCTCGTTGTGGTTTTGATTTGTCTTTCCCTGATGCCGAGTGATATGGAGCACTTTTTCATGTGTCTGTTGGCCATCTGGATGTCTTCTTTGCAGAAATGTCTGTTCATGTCCTCTGCCCATTTCTGGATTGGATTATTTGTTCTTTGGGTGTTGAGTTTGCTAAGTTCTTGATAGATTTTGGACACTAGTCCTTTATCTGATATGTCGTTTGCAAATATCTTCTCCCATTCTGTCAGTTGTCTTTTGGTTTTGTTCACTGTTTCCTTTGCTGTGCAAAAGCTTTTGATCTTGATGAAATCCCAATAGTTCGTTTTTGCTCTTGCTTCCCTTGCCTTTGGCGATGTTCCTAGGAAGACGTTGCTGCGGCTGAGGTCGAAGAGGTTGCTGCCTGTGTTCTCCTCAAGGATTTTGATGGATTCCTTTCTTACATTGAGGTCCTTCATCCATTTTGAGTCCTATTTTCGTGTGTCGTGTAAGGAAATGGTCCGATTTCATTTTTCTGCATGTGACTGTCCAATTTTACAACACCATTTATTGAAGAGGCTGTCTTTTTTCCATTGGACATTCTTTCCTGCTTTGTCGAAGATTAGTTGACCATAGAGTTGAGGGTCTATTTCTGGGCTTTCTATTCTGTTGCATTGATCTATGTGTCTGTCTTTCTGCCAGTACCATACTGTCTTGATGATGACAGCTTTGTAATAGAGCTTAAAGTCCGGTATTGTGATGCCACCAACTTTGGCTTTCTTTTTCAATATTCCTTTGGCTATTTGAGGTCTTTTTTGGTTCCATATAAATTTTAGGATTATTTTTTCCATTTCTTTGAAAAAATGGATGGTATTTTGATAGGGATTGCATTAAATGTGTAGATTGCTTTAGGTAGCATAGACATTTTCACAATATTTTTTCTTCCAATCCAAGAGCATGGAACATTTTTCCATTTCTTTGTGTCTTCCTTAATTTCCTTCATGAGTACTTTATAGTTTTCTGAGTACAGGTTCTTTGCATCTTTGGTTAGATTTATTCCTAGGTATCTTATGGTTTTGGGTGCAATTGTAAACGGGATTGACTCCTTAATTTCTCTTTCTTATTGTTGGTGTATAGAGATGCAACTGATTTCTGTGCATTGATTTTATATCCTGACACTTCACTGAATTTGTGTATGAGTTCTCGCAGTTTTGGAGTCGAATCTTTTGGGTTTTCCACATAAAGTATAATATATCATCTTCAGAGAGTGAGTTTGACTTCTTATTTGCTTATTTGGATGCCTTTTATTTCTTTTTGTTGTCTGATTGCTGAGGCTAGGGCTTCTAGTGCTATATTGAATAGCATTGGTGTTATTGGACATCCCTGCCATGTTTTTGACCTTAGGGGAAAAATCTCTCAGTTTTCCCTGTTCAGGATGATATTGCTCTTGGTTTTACATAGAAGGCTTTGATGATATTGAGGTATGTACCCTCTATTCCTACACTTTGAAGACTTTGTATCAAGAAAGGATGCTGTACCTTGTCAAATGCTTTTTCAGCATCTACTTAGAGTATCATATGGTTCTTGTTGTTTCTTTTATTAATGTATTATATCACATTGATTGATTTGCGGATGTTGAACCAAACTTGCAGCCCTAGAATAAATCCCACTTGGTCGAGTTGAATAATCCTTTTCATGTACCGTTGGATCCTATTGGCTAGTATTTTGGTGAGAATTTTTGCATCTGTGTTCATCAAAGATATTGGTCTGTAGTTCTCTTTTTTGATGGGATCCTTGTCTGGTTTTGGGATCAAGGTAATGCTGGCCTCATAAAATGAGCTTGGAAGTTTTCCTTCCATTTCTATTTTTTTTATTAGTTTCAGGGGAATAGGAATTAATTCTTCTTTAAATGCTTGGTAAAATTCCCCTGGGAAGCCATCTGGCCCTGGGCTTTTGGTTGTTTGGAGATATTTAATGACTGTTTCAATCGCCTTACTGGTTATGGTTCTGTTCAGGTTTTCTATTTCTTCCTGGTTCAATTTTGGTAGTTTATATGTCCCATATAAATGCACCCATTTCTTCCACATTGTCAGATTTGTTGGCATAGATTTGCTTATAGTATGTTCTTATAATTGTTTGTATTTCTTTGGTGTTAGTTGTGATCTCTCCTCTTTCATTCATGATTTTATTTATTTGGGTCCTTTCTCTTTTCTTTTTGAGAAGTCTGGCTAGGGGTTTATCAATCTTAATAATTCTTTCAAAGAACCAGCTCCTAGTTTCATTGATTTGTTCTATTGTTTTTTTGGTTTCTATTTCATTAAATTTTGCTCTGATCTTTATTTCTCTTCTCTTGCTGGGTTAAGGCTTTCTTTGTTGTTCTTCCTCCAGCTCCTTTAGGTGTAAGGTTAGGTTGTGTATTTGAGACCTTTCTTGTTTCTTGAGGAAGGCTTGTATCGCTATATATTTTCCTCGCAGGACTGCCTTTCCTGTGTCCCACAGATTTTGAAACGTTGTGTTTTCATTTTCATTTGTTTCCATGATGTTTTTCAATTCTTCCTTAATTTCCTGGTTGATGCATTCATTCTTTAGAAGGATGCTGTTTAGTCTCCATGTATTTGGGTTCTTTCCAAATTTCCTCTTGTGATTGAGTTCTGGGTTCAGAGCATTGTGGTCTGAACATAAGCAGGGAATGATCCCAATATTCTGATACCAGTTGAGACATGATTTATGACCCAGGATGTTATCTATTCGGAGAATGTTCCATGTGCACTAGAGAAGAATATGTATTCTGTTGCTTTGGGATGGAATGTTCTGAATGTATTTGTGATGTCCATCTGGTCCAGTGTGTCATTTAAGGCCGTTATTTCCTTGTGATCTTTTGCTTGGATGATCTGTCCAATTCAGGGAGGGGTGTGTTAAAGTCCCGTACTATTACTGTATTATTGTCGTTGTGTTTCTTTGCTTTTGTTATTAATTGGTTTATATAGTTGGCTGCTCCCATGTTAGGGGCATAGATATTTAAAATCGTTAGATCTTATTTTTGGACAGACCCTTTGAGTATGTTTTAGTGTCCTTCCTCATCTCTTATTATAGTCTTTGGCTTAAAATATAATTGATCTGATATAAGGATTGCCACCCCAGCTTTCTTTTGATATCTATTAGCATGGTAAATGGTTTTCCTCCCCGTCATTTTTTTTTTTTTCCCTCCCCGTCATTTTAAATCTGGATGTGTCTTTGGGTCTAAAATGGGTTTCTTGTAGGTAGCATATTGATGGGTTTTGTTTTTTTAATCCATTCTGATACCTTGTGTCTTTTGATTGGGGCATTTAGCCCATTTACTTTCGGGATAACTATTGAGAAATATGAATTTAGTGCCATTGTATTACCTGTAAGGTGACTGTTACTGATTATTGTCTGTGTTCCATTCTGATCTGCTACTTTTATGGTCTCTCTTTGCTTAGAGGACCCCTTTCAATATTTCCTCTAGAGTTGGTTTGGTGTTTGCAAATTCTTTCAGTTTTTGTTTGTCCTGGAAGCTTTTTATCTCTCCATTTTCAATGATAGTCTAGCTGGATATAGTATTCTTGGCTGCATGTTTTTCTCATTTAGTGCTCTGAATATATTATGCCAGTTCTTTCTGGCCTGTCAGGACTCTGTGGATAAGTCTGCTGCCAATCTAATAATTTTACCATTATATGTTACAGACTTCTTTTTGCGGGCTGCTTTCAAGATTTTCTCTTTGTTGCTAAGACTTGTAAATTTTGCTATTAGATGACAGGGTGTGGACCTATTCTTATTGATTTTGAGGCAGGTTGTCTGTGTCTCCTGGAGTTCGATGCTTGTTCCCTTTTCCATATTAGGGAAATTCTCTACAATAATTCTCTCCAATATATCTTCTACTCCCCTCTCTCTTTCTTCTTTTTCTGGAATCCCAATTATTCTAAGGTTGTTTTGTCTTATGTTATCACTTATCTCTCGAATTCTCCCCTCGTGTTCTAGTAGTTGTTTGTCTCTGTTTTGCTCAGCTTCTTTATTCTCTGTCATTTGGTCTTCTATATTACTAATTCTTTCTTCTGCCTCATTTATCCTAGCAGTGAGAGCCTCCATTTTTGTTTGCACGTCATTAATAGCTTTTTTCATTTCAACTTTATTAGATTATAGTTCTTTTATTTCTCCAGAAAGGGCTATTATCTCTCTGGAGAGGGTTTCTCTAATATCTTCCATGCCTTTTCTGAGCCTAGTTAGAACCTTTAGAATCGTCATTCTGAACTGTAGATATGACATATTACCAATGTCCGTATTGATTAGGTCCCTTGCCTTCAGTATTTCCTCTTGCTCCCTTTTTTTTTTTTTTGTGGTGTTTTTCCTGCCTTGTCATTTTTTCCAGATTAGAATATATGAAGGAGCAAATAAAATACTAGAAGTGTGGCAAGGACCCCAGGAAAATATGCTTTGTCCAAATCAGAAGAGACCCCAGGGGTGCCTGGGTGGCTCAGTGGGTCAAGCATCTGCCTTCGGCCTAGCACATGATCCTGGGGTTCTGGGATCAATCCCCACATCGGGCTCTCTGCTCTGCTCCCTGAACGCTTTCTGTAGAGTTCCAGAGGACAGGAATAAAAATGGCGGCCTCCCAATCTCCGTCCGACGGAGCTGAGAGCTCGGGCCCTTCTCCTCAGTGTGCCTTCTTAGAAAAGCGCTCAATCACTCCTATCTCCCTGGCCTCTGACCGCGCTTGGAGAAAAGCACTAAATCACTCCCATCTCCCTGGCTTCCGGCTGCGCTCCGAGCTCACCTGGACTGTGACTGTTTCTTTGACTTTGGCACGCAGCTCTTCCTGGAGTCTCTGAACCCCACAGATCTCTGATCTCTTCCAGGGAGTGTCTCCCCGGATCTTGTGAGGACCCCACTCTCAGAGCAGTGGCCTATGCCATGGAATACGGTTCAAGGTAACCTCAAGTTGAGAGCTCACTCCTCAGCTCTGTCTCTGTAGCCGGCTTGTCCACTGTACTACTTGCAAGCTCTGCGACACTTAGGCACCCCCGATCTTTCTGTGACCCTGAGGGACCAGGGGCCACACTGTCCTCACGTGGGCTTCCCCCCGGTTTAGCCTCTGGAGTGATGTCCCTCAGTGGAGCAGACTTTTAAAAGTCCTGATTTTGTGCTCTGTTGTTCCGCTGCTTGCTGGGATCTGGCCCCTCCCCACCACGGTCTATCTTCCTCTCGCTTTGAATTCACTTTTCTATCGGTACTACCTTTCAGAAAGTGGTTGATTTTCTGTTTCTAGAATTGTTGCTCTTCTTCTCTATGATCTCCTTTTGGATTTGTAGGTGTTCGGAATGGTTTAATAAGCTATCTAGCTGATCTCCTGCTACCTGATGTCATCTCAGCCTGCTACTTCTCCACCATCTTGACTCCTCCCTCTCAAGTAGGAATTTTAGATTTACTTCCTTGGCTCAGAGTTTCTGGTTTTAGTTTTATCTTTCATGTAATTTTTTCCCAAAAGTATGAAGTCTTGGAAATATGACTTTAAAATGGAACTTCTGACAGATCTCCTTAACTGCATGTCACTTATACACAGGTGTAATTTTTACCTCTTTGAAGGTGTTTTAGTCTGAGAGGTGGAATACATGTTTCACATAAAGGTCAGCTTTTAATTAATAAGTTGTTTTTCTCATTTTTAACTGATGTTAATTAATTGTAACTTCAGTATACAGCATTGTCCCTACTGTACTTGGTTTAGCTTTCTATGATTTTAACTATATGTGGTCAACTGTGGTCTAAAAAATGTATGATAGAAAACCAGGCATACATAATTCACAAACTTTAAATTGTGGTGAGTAGCATGATGCAATCTCTTGCCAACCTGCCTGGGATGTGAATCATCTCTGTAGTGTATTTACATTGTATAGGTTGCCTGTTAGTCATTTAGTAGCAATGTCAGTTACAAGATTCACTACATTATAGTGCTTGTATTCAAGTAGACTTTATGTTACTTAATAATGGCCTCAAATTGCAAGAGTAATTATGCTGTCAATTTGCATATGCCAGATAAAAGCTATAAAGATCTTCCTTTAAGTGAGAAGGTGAAAGTTCTTGACTTAAATGCTGAGGTTGTCTAGATCCATGGTAACTTTTATTGCAGTATATTGTTATAATTGCATTTTATTATTAATCTCTTCCTGTACCTGTTATAAATATAGCTTTATCATAGTTATTTATGTATGTATAGGAAGAAAACATGGTATATACAGGCATTCCCTGGGGATTTTGGAATTCATTTTCCTTGGATAGGAAGGTCTACTATATTTTCCATGTAAAAATGGAACAAATTTATCCTTTGCCATATCTATCATCTACATGCCCCACTTAAATTTCCAAAATTCTATGCAATTCTAAAGTCTGTTTCTAGATGTCTCAGTAACCTAATTATCAGAGTAAAATAAGATATAATTATTGTACTATTTCTTCAGGTATAGGCTAGATAGATACACATCTTTCTTTGTTTTTCCCCTCCATAAAATATGTTTATAATTTTTATTGCTAAATATTTGTTATCCGTGGAGTATTTTAAAAGGCATATAAATAATAAAAACAAGAAGTTGAGATCATTCTTTCTTTAAAGCTCATTTTTAAAATTTCTGTTTTCTCTCTTTCTAACATCTTTAAAGAGGAAAATTCATTTTTTTTACTCTGGCTCTATGTTTGGAGGCAAATATTTTACATACTATAATGAGAATGTTTTATGGTATGTAATTTAATTGGATGCTACAGTATTCAGTGTTTCCTTTAAAGACTCTCCCTAAGACATTCTTTATGGATTTCAATTTAAATTATTCCCATTCTTTCTGAATCCTCCCTTATATTGTATAGATTTGAATTTTTATTCTTTTTGTTAAATATACTTTTTTCAAAAACATGTATCTTAATAATAATAATGATGATAATGATAATAATAATAACCAACTGCTTACAGAGTAAGTTCTGTATTCTAGGTGATTTATGTCTATTTTCTGTAACTTCAGAACAGCATTAGCAAATGCTGTGCAGACTCAAATGTTAGATTAAATTACTTAACAAAGGTTACCCTGCATATGTATCTGGGTTAGGTAGATTCGAACTCAAGTCTATGTTACTTTAAAATCCAAATTCTTACTGCTAATTCATGCTGTCTTAAATAAATGTGGGAGTATTATAAATTAAGAAAGAAGAGTCTGGATTCAAAAGTATGGGAAAATACAGCTATTTGGATAAACATTAAAATGAATAGAAGTCAAGAAATTAAAAACCTATTATTCTATAGCAACTTTACAGTTATTGCATGCCACCTTGGATTATTTTGTGGTATTGTAAATACTGTAAATGATTTTTAATTATTTTATATGCATGTGTAATATAATTGAGATATGATTTTTCTGAAAACAAATAACTGTTTCTCCTACCTTCTATATTCAAATGATAAACCAATAAATTTATTATGAATTCAAATTAATTAACATTATGTTCTCTAGTTCACCCTATTCCCTTTTACGTCTTTGTGTTGGTATACTACATGTTTTATGATCTTTTACTATTTGGTATCATTTTTTAAAAAAGATTTTATTTATTTATTTGACAGAGAGAGAGAGAGATCACAAATAGGCAGAGAGGCAGGCAGAGAGAGGGGGAAGCAGGCTCCTTGCTGAGCAGAGAGCCAATGTGGGGCTGGATCCCAGGATCCTGGGATCATGACCTGAGCCCAAGCAAAGGCTTAACTCACTGAGCCACCCAGGTGCCCCTATTTGGTCTCATTTTTATCACAACTGTTTATTTTAACTCTTTTAGAGAACCAGTTCCTAGTTTCATTGATCTGTTCTATTGTACTTTTTGTTTGTATTTCATTGATTTCTTGTCTAATCTTTATTAATTCTCTTCTCCTGCTAGGTTTAGGTTTCATTTGGTGCTCTTTCTCCAGCTCCTTTAAGTGTAAGGTCAGGTGGTGTATTTGAGACCTTTCTTGTTTTTTGAGAAAGGCATGTGTTGCTGCTTTCCCTCACAGGACTGCTTTTGGTGCATCCCAATGGTTTTGAACAGTTGTGTTTTCATTTTCATTTGTTTACATGAATTTTTTTAAAAAATTCTTTAATTTCCTGGTTGACCCATTCATTCTTTAGTAGGATACTCTTTAACCTCCATGTATTTGAGTTCTTTCCAAATTTCCTCCTGGGATTGAGTTCAGGCTTCAAAGTATTATGGTCTGAAAAATAACTATTTAATTTAATAAACTGTAAATGTAAATGTACTATTTATTTTTATTTTAATCTTTTAGTTTCCCTCCATATTTTATAAATTAATCAATTAAGCAGTGATCATGTCAAAGGAAGTAAACTATCTGATTAAGAAAATGCTGCTAATGGGGGGGAGGAGTCAAGATGGCGGAGAAGTATCAGGCTGAGACTACTACAGCTAGCAGGAGATCAGCTAGATAGCTTATATAAAGATTGCAAACACCTGCAAATCCATTGGCAGATCGAAGAGAAGAAGAACAGCAATTCTAGTAACAGAAAAACAACCACTTTCTGAAAGGTAGGACTGGCGGAGAAATGAATCCAAAGCGACGGGAAGAAGGACACTTGAGAATCACTACACCAGGCCCCTCCCCAAGAAGATCAACAAGAAATCCAGCCAAGACCAAGTTTACCTACCAGGAGTGCAGTTTTAATACCAAGGAGAGCAGCAGAATTCCAGAGGAGGAGAAAGCAAAGCACGGAACTCATGGCTTTGTCCCTGTGATTTTTTAATCTTGCAGTTAAAGTAATTTTTTTTCTTTTTCATTTTTTTTCTCTTCTTTTGCTAAATTTAAAAATTTTTTTTGAAATTAAAAAAAATTTTTTTAACTTTTACCCTTTATATTTTTAATGTTTTTAACTAGTTTATCTGATATATATATATATTTTCTTTTTCATACTTTTCTTTATTCATTTTCTTTTTTTTAATTTCTTTTTTTTTTTCTTTTCTTTTTTTTGAACCTCCTTTTTCCCCTTTCTCCCCCCTCACGATTTGGGATCTCTTCTGATTTGGTTAAAGCATATTTTCCTGGGTTTGTTGCCACCCTTTTAGTATTTTACCTGCTCCTTCATATACTCTTATCTGGACAAAATGACAAGGCGGAAAAATTCACCACAAAAAAAAAAGAACAAGAGGCAGTACCGAAGGCTAGGGACCTAATCAATACAGACATTGGTAATATGTCAGATCTAGAATTCAGAATGACAATGCTCAAGGTTCTAGCCAGACTCGAAAAAAGCATGGAAGATATTAGAGAAACCCTCTCGGGAGATATAAAAGCTCTTTCTGGAGAAATAAAAGAACTAAAACAAACCAAGTTGAAATTAAAAAAGCTATTAATGAGGTGCAATAAAAAATGGAGGCTCTCACTGCTAGGATAAATGAAGCAGAAGAAAGAATTAGCGATATAGAAGACCAAATGACAGAGAATAAAGAAGCTGAGCAAAAGAGGGACAAACAGCTACTGGACCATGAGGGGAGAATTCAAGAGATAAGTGACACCATAAGACAAAACAACATTAGAATAATCGGGATTCCAGAAGAAGAAGAAAGAGAGAGGGGAGCAGAAGGTATACTGGAGAGAAATATTGGGGAGGATTTCCCCAGTATGGCAAAGGGAACGAGCATCAAAATTCAGGAGGTTCCGAGAACGCCCCTCAAAATCAATAAGAATAGGCCCACACCCCGTCACCTAATAGTAAAATTTACAAGTCTTAGTGACAAAGAGAAAATCCTGAAAGCTGCCTGGGAAAAGAAGTCTGTAACATACAATGGTAAATATATTAGACTGGCAGCTGACTTATCCACAGAGACCTGGCAGGCCAGAAAGAGCTGGCATGATATTTTCAGAGCACTAAACGAGAAAAACATGCAGCAAGAATACTATATCCAGCTAGGCTATCATTGAAAATAGAAGGAGAGATTAAAAGCTTCCAGGACAAACAAAAACTGAAAGAATTTGCAAACACCAAACCAGCTCTACAGGAAATATTGAAAGGGGTCCTCTAAGCAAAGAGAGAGCCTACAAGTGGTAGATCAAAAAGGAACAGAAACAATATACAGTAAAGTCACCTTACAGGCAATACAATGGCACTAAATTCATATCTCTCCATAGTTACCCTGAATGTTAATGGGCTAAATGCCCCAATCAAAAGACACAGGGTATCAGAATGGATAAAAAAACAAAACCCATCTATATGTTGCCTCCAAGAAACTCATTGTAAGCCCGAAGACACCTCCAGATTTAAAGTGAGGGTGTGGAAAAGAATTTACCATGCTAATGGACATCAAAAGAAAGCAGGAGTGGCAATCCTTATATCAGATCAATTAGATTTTAAACCAAAGATTATATTAAGAAATAGGAAGGAAACTATATCATACTCAAAGGGTCTGTCCAACAAGAATATCTAACAATTTAAAATATCTATGCCCCCAACGTGGGAGCAGCCAACTATATAAACCAATTAATAACAAAATGAAAGAAGAACATCAACAATAATACAATAATAGTAGGGGACTTTAACACTCCCCTCACTGAAATGGATAGATCATCCAAGCAAAAGATCAACAAAGAAATAAAGGTCTTAAATGACACAGTGGATCAGATGGACATCAGAGATATATTCGGAACATTTCTTCCCAAAGCAACAGAGTATACATTCTCCTATAGTGCACCTGGAACATTCTCCAGAATAGATCACATCCTCAGTTCTAAACCAGGTCTCCACAAGTATCAAAAGATTGGGATCATTCCCTGCATACATTCAGGCCACAATGCTCTGAAGCTATAACTCAACCACAAGAGGAAGTTTGGAAAGAACCCAAATATATGGAGACTAAACAGCATCCTTCTAAAGAATGAATGAGTCAACTGGGAAATTAAAGAAGAATTGAAAAAAATCATGGAAACAAATGATAATGAAAACACAATGGTTCAAAATCTGTGGGACACATCAAAGGCAGTTCTGAGAGGAAAATATATAGCAGTACAAGCCTTTCTCAAGAAACAAGGAAGGTCTCAAGTACACAGCCTAACCCTACACCTAAAGGAGCTGCAGAAAGAACAAGAAAGAAACCCTAAGCCCAGCAGGAGAAGAGAAATCAAAAAGATCAGAGCAAAAATTAATGAAATAGAAACCAAAAAAACAATAGAACAAATCAACGAAACTAGGAGCTGGTTCTTTGAAAGAATTAATAAAATTGATAAACCCCTTGCCAGACTTATCAAAGAGAAAAGAGAAGGGCCCAAATAAATAAAATCATGAATGAAAGAGGAGAGATCACAACTAACACCAAAGACATACAAACTTTATAAGAACATACTATGAGCAACTCTACGCCAACAAATTTGACAATTTGGAAAAATGGATGCATTCCTAGAAAAATATAAACTACCACAACTGAACCAGGAACAAATAGAAAGCCTGATCAGACCCATAACCATTAAGGAGATTGAAACAGTCATTAAAAGTCTCCAAACAAACAAAAGCCCAGGGCCAGACGGCTTTCCGGGGGAATTTTACCAAACATTTAAAGAAGAACTAATTCCTATTCTCCTGAAACTGTTCCAAAAAGTAGAAATGGAAGGAAAACTTCCAAACTCATTTTATGAGGCCAACATCACCTTGATTGCAAAACCAGACAAGGATCCCATCAAAAAAGAGAGCTATAGACCAATATCCTTGATGAACACAGATGCAAAAATTCTCACCAAAATCCTAGCCAATAGGATTCAACAGTACATTAAAAGGATTATTCACCACGACCAAGGGATTTATTCCAGGGCCACAAGGTTGGTTCAACATCCACAAATCAATGTGATACATCAATAAAAGAAAGAACAAGAACCATATGATACTCTCAATAGATGCTGAAAAAGCATTTGACAAAGTACTGCATCCCTTCCTGATCAAAACTCTTCAGAGTGTAGGGATAGAGGGCACATACCTCAATATCATCAAAGCCATCTATGAAAAACCCACTGCAAATATCATTCTCAATGGAGAAAAACTGAAAGCTTTTCCGCTAAGGTCAGGAACATGACAGGGATGTCCATTATCCCCACTGCTATTCAATATAGTACTAGAAATCCTAGTCTCAGCAATCAGACAACAAAAGGAAATTAAAGGCATCCAAATCGGCAAAGAAGAAGTCAAATTATCACTCTTCGCAGATGATATGATACTCTATGTGGAAAACCCAAAAGACTCCACTCCAAAACTGCTAGAACTTTATAGGAATTCAGTAAAGTGTCAGGATATAAAATCAATGCACAGAAATCAGTTTCATTTCTCTACACCAACAACAAGACAGAAGAAAGAGAAATTAAGGAGTCAATCCCATTTACAACTGCACCCCAAACCATAAGATACCTAGGAATAAACCTAACCAAAGAGGCACAGAATCTATACTCAGAAAACTATAAAATACTCATGAAAGAAATTGAGGAAGACACAAAGAAATGGAAAAATGTTCCATGCTCCTGGATTGGAAGAATAAATATTGTGAAAATGTCTACACTACCTAAAACAATTTACACATTCAATGCTATTTTTATCAAAGTTTCATCCATGTTTTTCAAAGAAATGGAACAAATAATCCTAAAATTTATATGGAACCAGAAAAGACCTCGAATAGCCAAAGGAATATTGAAAAAGAAAGCCAAAGTTGGTGGCATCTCAATTCCGGACTTCAAGCTCTATTACAAAGCTGTCATCATCAAGACAGCATGGTACTGGCATTAAAACAGACATATAGATCAATGGAATAGAATAGAGAGCCAAGAAATAGACCCTCAACTCTATGGTCAACTAATCTTCGACAAAGCAGGATAGAATGTCCAATGGAAAAAAGACCGCCTCTTCAATAAATGGTGTTGGGAAAATTGGACAGCCACATGCAGAAAAATGAAATTGGAACATTTCCTTATACCACACACAAAAATAGACTCAAAATGGATGAAGGACCTCAATGTGAGAAAGGAATCCATCAAAATTCTTGAGGATAACACAGGCAGCAACCTCTTCGACCTCAGCCGCAGCAACATCTTCCTAGGACCATCGCCAAAGGCAAGGGAAACAAGGGCAAAAATGAACTATTGGGATTTCATCAAGATCAAAAGCTTTTGCACAGCAAAGGAAACAGTTAACAAAACCAAAAGACAACTGACAGAATGGGAGAAAATTTTTGCAAATGACATATCAGATAAAGGACTAGTGTCCAAAATCTATCAAGAACTTAGCACACTCAACAACCAAAGACAAATAATCCAATCCAGAAATGGGCAGAGGATATGAACAGACATTTCTGCAAAGAAGACATCCAGATGGCCAACAGACACATGAAAAAGTGCTCCATATCACTCGGCATCAGGGAAATACAAATCAAAACCACAATGAGATATCACCTCACACCAGTCAGAATGGCTAAAATCAACAAGTCAGGAAATGACAGATGCTGGCAAGGATGCGGAGAAAGGGGAACCCTCCTACACTGTTGGTAGGAATGCAAGCTGGTGCAACCACTCTGGAAAACAGCATGGAGGTTCCTCAAAATGTTGAAAATAGAACTGCCCTATGACCCAGCAATTGCACTACTGGGTATTTACCCTAAATATTCAAACGTAGTGATCCAAAGGGGCACGTGCACCCAAATGTTTATAGCAGTAATGTCCACAATAGCCAAACTATGGAAAGAACCTAGATGTCCATCAACAGATGAATGGATCAAGAAGATGTGGTATATATACACAATGGAATACTATGCAGCCATCAAAAGAAACGAAATCTTGCCATTTGCGACAACATGGATGGAACTAGAGCGTATCATGCTCCGCGAAATA
Organism: Neogale vison; assembly: GCF_020171115.1. Taxonomy (NCBI): domain Eukaryota; kingdom Metazoa; phylum Chordata; class Mammalia; order Carnivora; family Mustelidae; genus Neogale; species Neogale vison. The sequence goes on along the minus strand of NC_058092.1, from coordinate 39,840,680 downwards.
AGTCAAGCAGAGAAAGACAACTATCATATGATCTCCCTGATATGAGGAAGTGGTGATGCAACATGGGGGCTTAAGTCGGTAGGAGAAGAATAAATGAAACAAGATGGGCTTGGGATGGAGACAAACCATAAGTGACTCTTAATTTCACAAAACAACTGAGGGTGCTGGGGGGAGGGGGGTTGGGAGAAGGGGGGTGGGTTTATGGACATTGGGGAGGGTATGTGCTTTGGTGAGTGCTGTGAAGTGTGTTAACCTGGCGATTCACAGACCTGTACCCCTGGGGATAAAAATATATGTTTATAAAAAATAAAAAAATTAAAAAAAAAAGAAAATGCTGCTAATATAATACAGAGCTGCTAGTGTCCAATGACTTCACATCTTAAGGAACAGACATAGGATAAAATGCTCAACATCACTCAGCATCAGCAAAGTAGAAATCAAAACCACAATGAGGGGGCACTTGGGTGGCTCAGTGTGTTAAGCCTCTGCCTTCGACCTAGGTCATTATCTCAGGGTCCTGGGATTGAGCCCTGCATTGTGGCTCTTGGCTCGGCAGGGAGCCTGCTTCCTGCTCTCTCTCTACCTGCCTCTCTGCCTATTTGTGATCTCTCTCTCTGTGTCAAATAAATAAAATCCTAAAAAAAAAAAAAAAAAAAAGAAGAACACAATGAGATATCACCTCTCACTGGTCAGAATGGATAAAATTAACAAGTTATCAAATGACAGATGTTGGTGAAAATATGGAAAAAGGGGAACCCTCTTACAGTGTTGGTGGGAATGCAAGCTTGTACAACCACTCTGTAAAATAGTATATGGCTTCCTCAAAAAGTTGAAAATAGAGCTACCCTATGACCCAGCAATTGCACTACTGGGTATTTACTACAAAGAATCAAATGTAGTGATCCAGTAGGGCACCTGCACCCCAATGTTTATAACAGCTATGTCCACAATAACAAAACTATAGAAAAAGCCCAGATGTCCATTGACAGATGGATGGATAAAGAAGATGTGATATATGCATATATACAATGGAATACTACTCAGCCAACGAAAAAATGAAATTTTGCCATTTGCAAGAATATGTATGGAACTAGAGGGTATTATGCTTAGTGAAGTCGTTCAGAGTCATTCAGAGAAAGACATTTTTCATATGGTCTCACTGAGATAGGAATTTAAAAAAGAAAACAGGAATATAGAGGAAGTGATGGAAAAATAAAACAAGATAAAATCATAGAGGAAGACAAACCATAACAGATTCTTAATCATTGAAATCAAACTGAGGATTGCTGGAGGGGACCTGAGTTGGGGCATGGGATAACTGAGTGATAAACATTAAGGAAGGCATATTATGTAAGGAGCACTGGGTATTATGTAATACTGATAAATCACTGAAAACTACCTCTGAAACTAATATATTTTATGTTAATTAATTGAATTTATTTATTTTTAAAAGATTTTATTTATTTATTTGATAAAGAGAGAGAATGAGAAAGAGCAAGCATGAGGGGGGAAGGTCAGAGGGAGAAGTCAACGCTCTGTTGAGCAGGAACCCTGATGCGGGACTCGATCCTAGGACTCCAGGATCATGACCTGAGCTGAAGGCAGTCCCTGAACCAACTGAGCCACCCAGGTGCCCTAATTAATTGAATTTAAATAAAGAATTTGCAAAAGGTAAAGAAAATGTTAAGCATTTATGCCCTCATTTAAGATCAACATGTTATTGTCAGGATTTGTTAATAAGAATAAAAAACCAAAAGAACCTCATGGTTCATTAGTAAGTCTCTAAATCAATGTATGTAATTATATTTCAAATATTAGCAATGATGTCCATGGTAAAATCTAAATAGTGTTTTAGGTACGTGGGGTTATTAGTTTGACACTTTTCACTGCTTCTTGAATCATATTTTTTTTTTATGAAATGCCAGAACTTATCTTTGTTGTTGTTGTTGTTGTTTTCAAGTTTTTATTTAAATTCCAGTTAACATATAGTGTAATACTCTTTTCAGACTCTAAGAGTGTAATAGTGTAATAGTCTTTTCAGGACTAGAATTTAGTGATTCATCACTTACATACATTACTAAGTGCTCATCACAACGTGCCCTGCTTTATACTCATCACCCATTTAACCTATCCCATCGCCCACATCCCCTCCATCAATCCTCAGTTTGTTCTCTATAGTTAAGAGTCTGTTTTATGGTCTGCCTATCTCTCCCTTTTTTTCTGTTTGGTTTTTTTTTGATGAATTTAAAATATATCACATATTCCTTGTGCTGTTAACAGACATACAAAAACTAATATTCAACATTGAAATAAAATTTAGCTCCTAAATTTGTATTTTATAAATATATTATATTCATATGTTATATTTTATAAATATTTGAATATTAAAAAAATTTTCAAATATTTTATAAATATTCAATGAATATTTATAGATTACTGACATTATGTCAAGAATTGTGTCAGACCTGAGATGGAGAGGGAGGGAAAGTAGTGATAATAAGATAAGGCATTAGATTCTTCTGATGAGAAACCACAATTACTAGGGGTAAAATGACACACATAATTAATAATAAAAAGGTAATAATGCTATAATAAAGTTATAAACAAGATACTGTGGGAATAGAGAGGAACAATCACTTTGGGAAGGTTCTGGTAAGACTTCCTAGAGGAGATGACGTTGTATATGGTTGTATAGGGTGAGTAGGATTTACCCACAAGTTGAAACAGGGATATGCATATATCTAGGCATTGGGAAAACACTATAGACTTGTAATGTTTGAATTTGTGTGTAGAATTCCTATAAACACAACTGCTACTAATATTAACTGATATAGGAATATTAATGAATCAAATATAGTATGTGGTAATGCTTTTGGTGGCATGATTTTCTAAAGTGGTAATACTGGGTAAAATTATGAGCAAATAAAATATAATCCTTTCTTGCTTTCTATGTTAGTTATGTTCTTAGAAAAATGTATGTTTATTAAAGCTACACAAAATGTGTTTAATGGAGGTAGGTTCTAAGCTCACAGAATTAAAAATAGGATTTTTACATATATTAGTATCTGTATAGGACATTTATGTCCTGTATAGGACAAAGTTTTCCTGGACTCTCCTCTACTTTGCACTACATCTAGCATTTCTGGTCTCCACCCTCCAAATGACATCACTATTCTTTCACCACTATGAAAACAAAGAAACACCTCAACAAATGTCCAGAATTCCCTGTAAGAATACTGCTCCACATTGATAACCGTTGCAAGAGAATAATTATAATAATAGAAGTAACAAAAATTCTTAGAGAAGTGGAGAATATGTATATAAATCACCATCTTTCCAAGCAGAGTGCCACTAGATACCATTTAACATTGATAAATTGACTATAATATTGTGCTAGTTTTTGTCTGTTTGCTTCATCTGGTCTTTGTTCCCTTTCTCTTTTGTTTTCTGTCTTCTTTTAGATTGATTGGCTGTTTGTTTTGATTTCATTTTATCTTTACTTTTGGCTAATTCGTGACCTTTGTTATAGTATTTGACTTTTCAGTATACATCTTTAATTTATTATAATTCACCTACTTTCAAACAATATTATACAGCTTTATATTTCATTTAAGAAACTTAAAATAACATACTTCTGGTTCCTTCCTCCCATCTTTTGTGTTACTCTTGCTATTTATTTGACTTCTATCTGTGATATAATCTCTTAATACATTGCTACTATTTTTTCTTTAGATAGTCATTTATTATCTGGAGGTATTAAAGATAAGAATATTTGTGTTTACCTTCATTTATAGTATTTCTAAAGACTTTAATTTCTTTGTGTGGATCTTAGCTTATATCTATTATCATTTCTTTATCATTTCTATATCTATTATCATTTTCTTTAGGCCAGAAGAACTTTCTTTAACCTATCTTATAATACCAGACTGCTGATAATTAATTCTCTCATCTCGTTTTCCTCAAAATACCTGCATTAATTTTTTAAAGCTATTTTTCTTTCAATAATTTAAAGATGTCATCCCCTTGACTTCTGGTTTGCACAGTTTCTTAATGAGTAGTGCACTGTAATTCTGTAATTTTTATCTTTGATTTATCTGTGATTTTGCGTGTGATTTGTATTTTCATATATGACACGTAAAGTTTTAAAAGTAAATATTTTTGTTGGTGCTTCTTAAGTCTGTACCTGGATATTTTTCATTAATTGTGGAAAATCATAGGTGTTATCTCTTCAAATAGTTTTTCTGCCTTATTCACTCTTATCTTCTTCCAGAATATATATGTTAGATCATTTGATATTGTTCTGCAGCTTTTGGATGCCATGTTTTTTCTTTTTCTTTTTCGTTTTTTTTTTTTTTTTTTATCTTTGTGTTTATTTTTGGCTTATTTCTATTGATCTAGAGTTCACTAATTCTTTCCTCATCTGTGTCAAGTTTACTGATGAGTACAGTGAAGAAATTTTTCATATCTGTTACTGTATCTTTTTAGTTTAAGCATGTATTTTTGGGTGATTATTGTAGTTTGCATCTCTCTGCTGAAATTCCCCATTTTTCATGCATTTTGTCCTCCTTTTCCACCAGAGGCTTTAGCATATTAGTCTTAGTTACTTTATTTAATTAAAGAAATATTTATTAACTTATTTTATGGATTGGTGGGGAAGAGTAAGAGAGATAGAGAATCCCAAGTAGGCTCCATACCCAGCTTGGAGCCCCATGTGGGCTCCATCTCATGAACCTGAGATCATGACCTGAGCTGAAATCAAGAATTGTGCATTCAACCAACTGAGCCACCCAGGTGTCCCAGTCTTAGTTATTTTAATTCATAATCTAGTCTTTTCTGAATCTACTTCAATTAATTGCTCTTGACAGTAGGTTGTTTTTTCTTGATTTTTTTTTTTTTGTAAGTTCCTCAATTTTCTGTTGTATACTTGACTCCTAGTATAGAACAGTAGGCAGTGATAGAAATACTATTTGTCGGCGTCTGGGTGGCTCAGTGATTTCAGCCACTGCCTTTGGCTCAGATCATGATCTCAGGGTCCTGGGATCAAGCCCTGCGTGAGGCTCTCTGCTCAGCGGGGAGCCTGCTTCCTTCCTGCTCTCTTCCTGCCTCTCTGCCTATTTGTGATCTCTGTCTGTCAAATAAATAAAATCCTAAAAAAAAAAAGAAATACCATTTGTCACTGGAAATGGATATACCTCTTCTCCTGGCTGTGTGAGGGCTTATGTCAATTTAGTCATGAGTTATGCTGGGTTAAGTTTCATTGTTTTTATGGTTATCTTGAGTTTATCACTGGCTTCAAATTCTTCTTGAGTTACTTTAATATTTAATTTATTTATTTCTTTGTTTTTAAAATTAAAAAATTTAAAAAATTAAAAAAATTAAATTCCAATATAATTAATGTGTAGTATTATATTCGTTTCAGGTATACAATATAGTGATTCAACAATTCTATACATTACTCAGTGCTCATCATCATAGTACGTGTACGCTTAATCCCCTTCACCTGTTTCACCCATCCCCTCACCTTCCTCCCCTCTGGGAATCATCCTTTTGTTCTCTGTATTTAAGAGTCTGTTCTTTTGCCTCTTTTTTCCTTTATTCATTTGTTCTGTTTCTGAAATTCCACATATAAGTGAAATTATATGGTATTTGTCTTTCTCTGACTTACTTTGCTTAGCATTATATATTCTAGATCCATCTATGTTGTTGGAAATGGTAAGATTTAATTCTTTTTTATGGCTGAGTAAGATTCTATTATATCTATATATGAAATGCTTTTTATCCATTCATCTGTTGATGGAGTCTTGGGTTGCTTCTGTAATTTGGCTATTGTAAATTATGCGGCAATAAACATAGGAATGTACATATCTTTTTGAATTAGTGTTTTGTATTCTTTGGGGAAGTACCCAGTAGAGTAATTACCAGATCATATGGTAGTTCTATTTTTAATTTTTGAGGAACTTCCATACTGTTTTCCATAGTGGCCATACCAGTTTGTATTCTTACCAATAGTGCATGATGGTTCCTTTTTCTCCACATTCTTGTGAACACTTGTTTCTTGTGTTTTTGAATTAACCATTCTAACAGGTGTTAGATGATATTTCATTGCAGTTTTGATTTGCATTTTCCTGATGATGAGTGATGTTGGGCTATCTTTTCACATGTCTGGTGGTGGAGAAATGTCTGTCCATGTCTTGTGCCCATTTTCAAATTGGATTGTTTTTTCGGTCGTGTTTTATAAGTTCTTTATATATATTGGATATCAACCCTTTATCATATATGTTATTTGCCAATATCTTTACCCATTCAGTATGCTATTAGTTTTGTTGGTGTTTTCCTTTGCTGTGTAGAAGCTTTTTATTTTGATGTAGTCCCAAAGGTTTGCTTTGGCTTTTTTTTTTTTTTAAGTTTTTATTTATTTATTTGACAGAGAGAGAGAGAGAGATCACAAGTATGCAGAGAGGCAGGCAGAGGGGGAGAGGTAAACACTCTCCCTGCTGAGCAGAGATCCCGACGTGGGGCTCAAACCCAGGGCCGTGAGATCATGAGCTGAAGGCAGAGGTTTAACGCACTGAGCCACCCAGGTGCCCTGTTTGGCTTTTATTTCTCTTGCCTGAGGAGACGTATCTAGAGAAATGTTGTTGTGGCTAATGTCAGAGAAATTGCTGCCTGTGCTCTCCTCTAGGATTTTTTTATGGTTTCAAATCTCACATTTAGGTCCTAAGTCCATTTTAAGTTTATTTTTGTGTATGGTGTAAGAAAGTGGTCCAATTTCATTCTTTTATATATAGCTGCCCAGTTTTTTTAACACCCTTTTTTGAAGAGACTTCGGTTTCCCATTGCATATTCTTGCCTCTTTTGTCAAAGATTAACTGACCAAATGATCATGGATTTATATCTGGGCTCTTTATTCTGTTTTCTTGATCTGTGTATCTGTTTTTGTGCTGGTACCATACTGTTTTGATTACTACAGCCTTTGCAGTATATCTTGAAATCTGGGATTGTGATACTTGTAGTTTTGTTTTCCTTTTTCAAGATTGCTTTCCATAGTTTGGCGACCGTGGCCATTGCTGCTATAAACATGGTTGTCAGGGTGTTTGGTGGTTTCATACAAATTTTTGACTTACTTGTTCTATTTCTGTGAAAAATGTTGTTGGTGTTTTGGTAGGGATTGCATTAAATCAGTAGATAGCTTTGGGTAGTATAGGCATTTTGACAATACTTGTTTTTCCAATCCGTGAGCATATACTATCTTTCCATTTATATGTATCATCTTTAGTTTTTTCATCAGTGTTTTATAGTTTTCACAGTACAGGTCTTAAACCTCCTTGGTTAGTTTTATTACTAGGTATATTATTACTTTTGGTATAATTGTAAAATCAGATTGTTTTCTTAATTTCTTTTTCTGCTACTTCATCAGTTTTATATAGAAATGCAACAGGTTTCTGTATATTGATTTTGTATCCTGTGACCTCCCTGAATTCATTCATCAGTTCTAGTAATTTTTGTGGAGTCTTTAGGGTTACCTTATTCCTAAGGGAAAGGACTAGAGTGATTGAGAGTTTTCCCTCATTCATCTGCTCCACCCTAAACTTTTGTCCTTTGCTGGGTACTCCTTCCACAGACATGGTTAATTTCCATGCTTTTGTCTTATCCCTAGCAGTAGATGACAGTTGTTTTTTAGTGCTTGCTATCTTAGTATTGAGGGAACAAGAGTATTTCTGTTGTCTTGGTCTAGTTGAAGACCAGGACCTAACCTTAGGCAGGTCCTATATGCTGTGGTCTTGGGGTAGAGTTTTTTCAATGATGCCATCTGTCTTCCCTCTTTCCTCTCTGCCTTGAATCATTGTTGGGTCTTGTGTGAGACAGTTTTTTCTTCCCCTCCTCCAGATATAGAGGAGATATATATATATATATATATATATATATATATATTTTTTTTTTTTTTTTTTTTTTCTGTTCTTCCTCCTGTTTGGAGTCTTATTTGTGTAGTGGGGTTTTAAGGTTTGCTACTTGTCCCCCAGTGGCTTGTCTTTTTCTTCTCCATAAAGGAAAATGAAATTGATAGGGCTTCATGCCTTTTCTATAACAAAAGGCCATCCCCTTCTCCATTCTTGCATTACAATGAAAGGCATTTTCTAGTTTTCTGCCCTGCTCCTAACGTGATAGAGGCATATATAGAAGAGTCTGGCAGTGGGTGTGAATTCCCTTTATGTCTATGATGCTCAGAGGGTCTATAACTCTATTTCCTGTAGTTGGCTTTTGACAGTTAAAAAAAATTTAGCTTCATTCTTTTTACCATTTGTATGGCACCGGCCTTTCTTCCTCTTGCGCTCTGCCATAAAGTGCTGTTGGTGGGCCTGACTTTCTTTGGATATCAGATTACTGTTGCCCTGCAACCTCCATTTTCCAATAGATTTTTGTAAGTTATGATTTTGTTCCTTTTTGGGATTATCTTACTAAGGTGGAAGCTATGATTGTTTTCAACTTTCTACATCCACCTAGAAGTGACACTTCTAAAATTTAAAAAAAAAAAATTAAAGTTCCTATTAAAAAGTGTAACTTATTTTTTATTTTATTTATTTTCCAATTTATTTATTTTCAGAAAAACATTATTCATTATTTTTTCACCACACCCAGTGCTCCATGGAAGCCATGCCCTCTATAATACCCACCACCTGGTACCCCTACCTTCCACCCCCCCACCACTTCAAACCCCTCAGACTGTTTTTCAGAGTCCATAGTCTCTCATGGTTCATCTCCCCTTCCAATTTACCCAAATTCCCTACTCCTCTCTAATGCCCCTTGTCCTCCATGCTATTTGTTATGCTCCACAAATAACTGAAACCATATGATAATTGACTCTCTCTGCTTGACTTATTTCACTCAGCATAATCTCTTCCAGTCCCGTCCATGTTGCTACAAAAGTTGGGTATTCATCCTTTCTGATGGAGGCATAATACTCCATAGTGTATATGGACCACATCTTCCTTATCCATTCATCCGTTGAAGGGCACCTTGGGTCTTTCCATAGTTTGGCGACCGTGGCCATTGCTGCTATAAACATTGGGGTGCAAATGGCCCTTCTTTTCACGACATCTGTGTCTTTGGGGTAAATACCCAGGAGTGCAATTGCAGGGTCATATGGAAGCTCTATTTTTAATTTCTTGAGGAATCTCCAAACTGTTCTCCAAAGAGGCTGCACCAACTTGCATTCCCACCAACAGTGGAAGAGGGTTCCCCTTTCTCCACATCCTCTCCAACACATGTTGTTTCCTGTTTTGTTAATTTTGGCCATTCTAACTGGTGTAAGGTGATATCTCAATGTGGTTTTAATTTGAATCTCCCTGAGGGCTAATGATGACGAACATTTTTTCATGTGTCTGATAGCCATTTGTATGTCTTTTTTTTTTTTTTTTTTTGCCCCAATTTATTTATTTTCAGAAAAACATTATTCATTATTTTTTCACCACACCCAGTGCTCCATGCAAGCTGTGCCCTCTATAATACCCACCACCTGGTACCCCAACCTCCCACACCCCCCGCCACTTCAAACCCTTCAGACTGTTTTTCAGAGTCCATAGTCTCTCATGGTTCACCTCCCCTTCCAATTTACCCAAATTCCCTACTACTCTCTAACGCCCCTTGTCCTCCATGCTATTGGTTATGCTCCACAAATGAGTGAAACCATATGATAATTGACTCTCTCTGCTTGACTGATTTCACTCAGCATAATCTCTTCCAGTCCCGTCCATGTTGCTACAAAAGTTGGATATTCGTCCTTTCTGATGGAGGCATAATACTCCATAGTGTATATGGACCACATCTTCCTTATCCATTCATCCGTTGAAGGGCAACTTGGTTCTTTCCATAGTTTGGCGACTGTGGCCATTGCTGCTATAAACATTGGGGTACAGATGGCCCTTCTTTTCACGACATCTGTATCTTTGGGGTAAATACCCAGGAGTGCAATTGCAGGGTCGTAGGGAAGCTCTATTTTTAATTTCTTGAGGAATCTCCACACTGTTCTCCAAAGAGGCTGCACCAACTTGCAATCCCACCAACAGTGTAAGAGGGTTCCCCTTTCTCCACATCCTCTCCAACACATGTTGTTTCCTGTTTTGTTAATTTTGGCCATTCTAACTGGTGTAAGGTGATATCTCAATGTGGTTTTAATTTGAATCTCCCTGAGGGCTAATGATGATGAGCATTTTTTCATGTGTCTGATAGCCATTTGTATTTCTTGATTGGAGAAGTGTCTGTTCATATCTTCTGCCCATTTTTTGATGTGTTTGTCTGTTTCGTGTGGGTTGAGTTTGAGGAGTTCATTATAGATCCTGGATATCAACCTTTTGTCTGTACTGTCATTTGCAAATATCTTCTCCCATTCCGTGGGTTGCCTCTTTGTTTTGTTGACTGTTTCCTTTGCTGTGCAGAAGCTTTTGATTTTGATGAAGTCCCAGAAGTTTATTTTCGCTTTTGTTTCCTTTGCCTTTGGAGACATATCTTGAAAGAAGTTGCTGTGGCTGATATCAAAGAGATTACTGCCTATGTTCTCCTCTAAGATTCTGATGGATTCCTGTCTCACGTTGAGGTCTTTTATCCATTTTGAGTTGATCTTTGTGTACGGTGTAAGAGAATGGTCGAGTTTCATTCTTCTACATATAGCTGTCCAGTTTTCCCAGCACCATTTATTGAAGAGACTGTCTTTTTTCCACTGTATATTTTTTCCTGTTTTGTCGAAGATTAATTGACCATAGAGATGAGGGTCCGTATCTGGGCTCTCTACTCTGTTCCACTGGTCTATGTGTCTGTTTTTATGCCAGTACCATGCTGTCTTGGTGATCACAGCTTTGTAATAAAGCTTGAAATCAGGTAACGTGATGCCGCCAGCTTTATTTTTGTTTTTCAACATTTCCATAGCGATTCGGGGTCTCTTCTGATTCCATACAAATTTTAGGATTATTTGCTCCAGCTCTTTGAAGAATGCCGGTGGAATTTTGATCGGAATGGCATTAAAAGTATAGATTGCTCTAGGCAGTATAGACATTTTAACAATGTTTATTCATCCTATCCAAGAGCATGGAATGGTTTTCCATCTATTTGTGTCTTCTTCAATTTCTTTCATGAGTGTTCTGTAGTTCCTCGAGTACAGATCCTTTACCTCTTTAGTTAGGTTTATTCCCAGGTATCTTATGGTTCTTGGTGCTATAGTAAATGGAATAGATTCTCTAATTTCCCTTTCTGTATTTTCATTGTTAGTGTATAAGAAAGCCACTGATTTCTGCACATTGATTTTGTATCCTGCCACGTTGCTCAATTGCTGTATGAGTTCTAGTAGTTTGGGGGTGGAGTCTTTTGGGTTTTCCATATAAAGAATCATGTCATCTGCGACGAGAGAGAGTTTGACTTCTTCATTACCAATTTGGATACCTTTTATTTCTCTCTGTTGTCTGATTGCTGTTGCTAGGACTTCTAATACTATGTTGAACAAGAGTGGTGAAAGTGGGCATCCTTGTCTTGTTCCTGATCTCAATGGGAAGGCTGCAAGCTTTTTCCCATTGAGGATGATATTTGCTGTGGGTCTTTCATAGATAGATTTGATGAGGTTCAGGAATGTTCCCTCTATCCCTATACTTTGAAGCGTTTTAATCAGGAACGGATGTTGCATTTTGTCAAATGCTTTTTCTGCATCAATTGAGAGGACCATTTGGTTCTTCTCTCTTCTCATATTAATTTGTTGTATCACATTGATTGATTTGCGAATGTTGAACCATCCTTGTAGCCCAGAGATGAATCCCACCTGATCATGGTGGATAATCTTTTTATTTTTTTTTATTTTTTAAAGATTTTATTTATTTATTTGAACAGACAGAGATCACAAGTAGGCAGAGAGGCAAGCAGAGAGAGAGAGGAAGCAGGCTCCCTGCTGAGCAGAGAGCCCGATGTGGGGCTCGATCCCAGGACCCCAGGATCATGACCTGAGCTGAAGGCAGAGACTTTAACCCACTGAGCCACCCAGGCGCCCTGGATAATCTTTTTAATGTGCTGTTGGATCCTGTTGGCTAGGATCTTGTTGAGAATCTTAGCATCCATATTCATCAGTGATATTGGTCTGAAATTCTCCTTTTTGGTAGGGTCCTTGCCTGGTTTGGGGATCAGGGTAATGCTGGCTTCATAGAAATAGTCTGGAATTTTTCCTTCTGCTTCAATTTTTTGAAACAGCTTCAGGGGAATAGGTGTTATTTCTTCTTTGAAGGTTTGGTAGAATTCCCCAGGGAATCCGTCAGGTCCTGGGCTCTTGTTTTTTGGGAGGTTTTTGATCACTGATTCAATCTCGTTATTAGATATCAGTCTATTCAGGTTGTCGATTTCTTCCTGGCTCAATGTTGGTAGTTTATATTTTTCCAGGAATGCATCCATTTCATCTAGGTTGCTAAGCTTATTGGCATATAACTGTTTGTAATAACTTCTGATGATTGTTTCTACTTCCTTGGTGTTAGTTGTGATCTCTCCCTTTTCATTCATAATTTTATGAATTTGGGCTTTTTCTCTTTTCTTTTGGATTAGTGTAGCCAGTGGCTTATCGATCTTATTGATTCTTTCAAAAAAGCAGCTTCTAGTTTCATTGATACGTTCTACTGTATCTCTGGTTTCTCCCTCATTGATCTCAGCTCTAATCTTGATGATTTCCCTTCTTATGTGTGGAGTTGGTTTGATTTGTTGTTGGTTCTCCAGTTCTTTATGGTGTAGAGACAGCTGGTGTGTTCTGGATTTTTCAATGTTTTGAGCGAGGCTTGGATGGCTATATATTTTCCCCTTAGCACTGCCTTTGCTGTATCCCATAGGTTTTGGATTGAAGTGTCTTCATTCACATTGGTTTCCATGAATTGTTTCAGTTCTTTGATCTCCTGGTTGATCCAAGCATTCTTAAGCAAGGTGGTCTTTAGCTTCCAGGTGTTTGAGTTCCTTCGGAACTTGTCCTTGTGATTGAGCTCCAGTTTCAAAGCATTGTGATCTGAGAATATGCAGGGAATAATCTCAGTCTTTTGGTATCGGTTGAGTCCTGATTTGTGACCCAGTATGTGGTCTATTCTGGAGAAGGTTCCATGTGCACTTGAGAAGAATGAGTATTCTATTGTTTTAGGGTGGAATGTTTTGTATATATCTATGAGGTCCATCTGGTCCAATGTGTCATTCAATGCTCTTGTTTCTTTATTGATTTTCTGCTTCGATGATCTGTCTAATTCTGAAAGAGGCGTGTTAAGATCTCCTACGATTAGTGTATTCATATCAATATGACTCTTTATCTTGATTAACAGTTTTCTTAAGTAATTGGCTGCTCCCATATTGGGAGCATAGATATTTACAATTGTTAGATCATCTTGGTGGATAGTCCCTTTAAGGATTATGTAGTGTCCTTCTGTATCTCTGACTACAGTCTTTAGTTTGAAGTCTAATTTATCTGATATGAGAATCGCTACCCCAGCCTTCTTTTGAGTCCCATTGGCATGAAAGATGCTTCTCCACCCCTTCACTTTCAGTCTGCGTGTATCTTTAGGTTCAAAATGGGTCTCTTGTAGACAGCATATGGATGGGTCCTGTCGTTTTATCCAATCTGCAACCCTGTGCCGTTTTATGGGTGCATTTAGGCCATTCACATTGAGAGTGATTATTGATAGATACATTTTTATTGACATCGAGTTACCTTTGAAGTCTTTCTTTCTGTAGACTGTCTCTGCATTTCTGTTCAATGCTATTCTTGGGATTTTTCCTCTTTTATAGAACCCCCCTTAATATTTCCTGCAGTATCGGCTTGGTGGTTGCATAGTCTTTTAAGCCTTGCCGGTCTTGGAAACTCTTTATCTCTCCATCCATTTTGAATGTCAGTCTTGCTGGATAAAGTATTCTTGGCTGCATGTTCTTCTCATTTAGTGCCCTGAATATATCTTGCCAGCCTCTTCTGGTTTGCCAGGTCTCTGTGGACAGGTCTGACGTTATTCTGATGGGCTTCCCTCTGTAAGTAAGGAGCCTCTTTGCCCTGGCGGCTTTCAAGAGATTATACCTACAATTATAATTTCTCAATTTGACTATCAGGTGTCGTGATTTTTTTTGGAGTGTATAATCTTGGGTGGAGACCGTTCAGCCTCTAGTACATGAACGCTGGTTTCATTCGCATGATTCGGAAAATTTTCATGAAGGACTTGTTCCACTATATCTTCTAGACTTCTTTCTTTCTCCTCCCCTTCAGGAATTCCAATAATTCTGACGTTGGAACGCTTCATGGCATCATTTATTTCCCTGATTCTGCTTTCATGGGATCTAAGCTGTTTGTTGCAGGCTTCTTCCTGATCCTTTCTCTCTATCTGTTTGTCTTCCAGATCACTAATTCTATCTTCTGTCTCAGTTACCCTAGCTTTGAGAGAGTTTAGATTAGATTGGAACTCATTGAGAGCATTGTGGACCTCCTCCCTGGTAGCTTTAAGCTCTGCCCTAACATTGTGAACATCCTGTCTGGTCGCTTTCAGTTCGGCCCTAATCAATTCTGTTTGGTCGTCCATGGCTTTCTCCAACCTAGCTATTGCCTGGATAATTGTTAGCCTGAATTCTCTTTCCGACATATTGTCTATGTTGATAGCCGTTAGCTCTGTTGCAGAAGGTCCATCCTCTGTATTTTTCTTCTGTTGGGCATTCCTCCTCCTAGTCATTTTGGTGGGAGAAGACTGAACAGATGTAGCTGGATGTATCAACTCTGGTGCAGTCAAGGTGCACCCTGGAACACTTCTGAGCAATCAGGATTCCCCACCCAAACGAGAGACAAAAGAAAAGAAAAAGGAAAAGAAGAAAAAGAAAAAGAAAAAGAAAAAAAAGAGAGAGAGAGAGAGAGAGACAGGAAAGAAAGGGAAGATGAAAGAGAAGGTTCAGCCCAGATGGGTCCCAAGGTAAGATTTATGAAGTAGACAAACAAAAAGAGATAAAAAGACTGATACAATTATATGGCAAGAGAAAGAAAAAAAATATATATATATGCAAATAAAGAAAGAACCTCGTCAAAAAGAACCACAAGTGTAAAATTTATATGCTATCAGGACAAACTCAAAAAACACAGAAACACTGGTGGAAGAAGATGGGAGAGTTCTTATAAATTCTCAGTGTGTGCGGGGAAGGTTGTTTTGATTCTTCCTGGATGTATCTTGATATCTTTGTTAAAGGACTCAACTTTCCTAAGATAAAGGGGATTAAAAATTGGTTTACCTATAATGGTAGTATTGATTGGGGAAAGGGGATTACTTTGAAGTTAACTCTATATGAATATTAGAGGATAAAAATAAAAAGGAATTTAAATTTAAATTCAATTAGCCAACATAGAGTACATTATTAGTTTCAGATATAGTGTTCAGTAATTTATCAGTTTCCTATAATACCCACTTCTTCTCACATCATGTGACTTCCTTAGTGCCCATCACCCAAATACCCCATCCCCCAACCCATCTGCCCTTCAGCATCCCTCAGTTTGTTTCCTATAGTTTAAGAGTCTCTTACGGGGTGCCTGGGTGGCTCAGTGGGTTAAAGCCTCTGCTTTCAGCTCAGGTCATGATCCCAGCGTCCTGGGATCGAGCCCTGCATCGGGGAGCCTGCTTCCTCTCTCTCTCTCTCTGCCTGCCTCTCTACTTGTGATCTCTCTCAGTCAAATAAATAAATAAAATCTTAAAAAAAAAAAAGAGTCTCACGGTTTTTCACTCTCTCTGTTGACTTCCCATTCAGTTTCCCTCTTTTCCCCTGTGATTCTTTGCACTCTTTCTTGTATTCCACATATGAGTGAAGCCATATGATAATTGTCTTTCTCTGATTGGCTTATTTCACTCAGCATATTACCCTCTAATTCCATGCACATCAATGTAAATGGTAAGTATTCATCCTTTCTGATGGCTGAGTAAAATTCCATTGTGTGTGTGTGTGTGTGTGTGTGTGTGTGTTTGTATAGAGATATAGATATATATAACACCTTCTTTATCCATTCATTTTTCGATGGACATCTTGGCTCTTTCTATAGTTTGACCATTGTGGACATTACTGCTATGAACATTGAAGTTCAGGTTCCTCTTCGGATCACTACATTTATATCTTTGGGGTAAACACCTAGTAGTGCAACTGCTGATTCATAGAGTAGCTCTATTTGTAACTTTCTGAGAACCGCCATACTGTTTTCCAGAGTAGCTGTACCAGCTTGGATTCCCACCAACAGTATAATCTAACTTATATGTTAATTCAGTAGTTCTCAAATTATTTCTGGTTGTGGAACATTAGGAAGTTATAATGCTAGTTATAGAATTATTGTTTTATTTGAATTAAAATAATTAAACAGTTCATTTTTTAAAAGACTTATTTGAGAGAGTGAGCAGGCACGTGCGAGAGAGAGAGAGAGAGAGAGTACAAGGTTGGGGGGAGGCGAAGGATGAGGGACAAGCAGACTCCCCACTGAACAGGGAACTTGACGTGGTACTTGATCCCAGTACCCTGGGATCATGACCTGAGCAGAAGGCAGATGTTTAGCTGAGTCACCCAGGCTCCCCTAACTGAACATTTATGAGAGTTTAAGTGTATTAACCACTTATTAAATACTTGGTGCAATTTTTTTTTCTTTGTGAATTTTTTTTCATTTATTTATTTTAAGCATAACAGTATCATTATTTTTTCACCACAGCCAGTGCTCCATGCAATCCGTGCCCTCTATAATACCCACCACCTGGTACCCCGACCTCCTACGCCCCCGCCACTTCAAACCCCTCAGATTGTTTTTCAGAATCTGTAGTCTCTCATGATTCACCTCCCCTTCCAATTTACCCCAACCCCCTTCTCTCTAACTCCCCATGTCCTCCATGCTTTTTGTTATGCTCCACAAATACGTGAAACCATATGATAATTGACTCTCTCTGCTTGACTTATTTCACTCAGCATAATCTCTTCCAGTCTCGTCCATGTTGCTACAAAAGTTGGGTATTCGTCCTTTCTGATGGAGGCATAGTACTCCATAGTGTATATGGATCACATCTTCCTTATCCATTCGTCCGTTGAAGGGCATCTTGGTTCTTTCCAGAGTTTGGCGACCGTGGCCATTGCTGCTATAAACATTGGGGTAAAGATGGCCCTTCTTTTCAGACATCTGTATCTTTGGGGTAAATACCCAGGAGTGCAATGGCAGGGTCATAGGGAAGTTCTATTTTTAATTTCTTGAGGAATCTCCACACTGTTCTCCAAAGAGGCTACACCAACTTGCATTCCCACCAACAGTGTAAGAGGGTTCCCCTTTCTCCACATCCCCTCCAACACATGTTGTTTCCTGTCTTGCTAATTTTGGCCATTCTAACTGGTGTAAGGTGATATCTCAATGTGCTTTTAATTTGAATCTCCCTGATGGCTAGTGATGATGAACATTTTTTCATGTGTCTGATAGCCATTTGTATGTCTTGATTGGAGAAGTGTCTGTCCATATCTTCTGCCCATTTTTTTTTTAAAGATTTTATTTATTTATTTGACCGAGAGATCACAAGTAGGCAGAGAGGCAGGCAGAGAGAGAGAGAGAGGAGGAGGCAGGCTCCCTGCTGAGCAGAGTGCCCGATGTGGGACTCGATCCCTGGACCCTGAGTTCATGACCTGAGTTGAAGGTAGCGGCTTAACCCCCTGAGCCACCCAGGCGCCCCTCTTCTGCCCATTTTTTTGATATGATTGTCTGTTTTGTGTGTGTTGAGTTTGAGGAGTTCATTATAGATCCTGGATATCAACCTTTTATCTGTACTGTCATTTGCAAATATCTTCTCCCATTCCGTGGGTTGCCTCTTTGTTTTCTTGGTGCAATTTAATGGACATCTTTTGGATTTTAGTAGTCATGCTAGGTATTTTCATTTACCATTCCTTAACAATGGATGGGAAAAACTGAGGCTTAAAGGGATTAAGTTACAGAAGTAATATTTATTAGAGGTGAGATTTCAGACCTTATGTTTCTGATTTCAAAATGTGTATTGTTTCTACTCTACAACATTATGTAGTTAATTTCTTACTGTTTGATAAGCACTAAATGATGGGAGGGGGGAAATTAATAATAAAAATCTCATTGGATTTATATTCTTAAATGTATTTTGATTTCTGTTAAACATGGGCCTTTTTTATTTTTTTTTTAATAGGCAATGATGTGGGAAATGATGATGCCATTGGAGGGAATGTGAGCAAATATATGGTGCTTCCGTCCGGATACTGTGGACAGCCCAAGAAAGGACATCTTATCTTTGATGCTTGCTTTGAAAGTGGTGAGTGTATTAAAGACCATTGCTTTTGAATATGTCTTAGATTGTTTCAAAATCCAATTCATCTGTTCCTTTGGTGTGATTCAACCCATTTAATATTTCATCATAATGGAATAAGTTGTCAGGGGAAAAATCACTTTTTAAAGAATTAACTTGGAAATACTTGGAAATGAAATGCTATGTTTTTATTGCTATAAGTGATTATTTAATGGTATAATGGTAATACTAATGAGCATTCATATTTTATAAAATGACTTTTCAGATATTATTTCTTTTGGGATAAAACAGATATAATTTGACTTTTTGATAAATCATTAATTATTGAATGTTTATCATGTACCTGTATCTATGTGACATGCTCACAGAACTTAGTCCTTGTCAGAGAGGAGGTCTTCTATGAAGATATTATTAGGGAACAGATTCAGTTGGACACAAACCAAACAGCAAAAGTAATATTGCATCACAATCATCAAGTGCTGTGGGTGTTCTGAATGGGAAGATTGAAACTTGATTACAAATTCCCATCCAGTAGGGATTGGATCTTGTTAACTTTTTTGTGCCCTGAACCTTATACTCTGAATGGCACATTGTACATATTCAGAATATGTTGAAAATTTTAATGAAGGAGGCAAATACAATTTTGTTTTATAAATAATTGTTAATTATTTTTGGTTTTCATAATGTGTGTGTGCATGCATGTGTGTGTGTCATTGGTTGCAGGGACATGGAGTGTCAATTATGTGACACTTCTTCGAACCCTAAGAACGTTGGTTGTTTATCAACAACTGAAAGCTTGTTTATGTAAGATTTTGCTCCTGGTTTATAGGACTACCATAACAAAGTACCACCAACCGTGTGGCTTAAACAACAAATTCATTACCTCATAGTTCTGAAAATCTTAAGTCAAGGTGTCAGTAGGGTTGGATCTTTCTAAGGGTTATGAATAATATAATCCATGTCTTTTGTCTAACTTTTGGTGATTTGCTAGCAGTTTTTGGTATTCTTTGGTTTATAGAATCGTCGCCCTGATCCCTGCCTTCATCTTCACTTGGAATTCTCCCTGAATGCATGCCTTTCTCTAAATATTCCCTCTTTATGAGGCTGCCAGTCATATTGGATCAGGGGCCACTCTAATGAGCACATTTTAACTTGATTACCTTTGTAGAGATGCTGTTTCCGAGTAGAGTCACATCCTGAGGTATTGGGTGTTACGACTTTAATATGCATTTTGGGGGCACATAATTCAACCCATAATTAGTAGTATAGATAGCATTGTTCTTCCATTCAGATCTGAACACTGTCCACATAATTAAGAACAATTTCTTGTACTTTTCTTGAATTTTGCATTATTGCCTTTTCTGGGATGTATTTGGTGTCTAGAAAATATCTTTTGAATTCTTTTTAACCTCAGTTAAAGGAGGAAGGCTCTTTATAATAATAATAACTCTATAAGGTTTGGAATTATTCTTTTAAAGATTATATGTTGTTTTGGTTTACCTACAGTCTGAAATAATCCAGATTTCTTTCTTAGATCCTGTTTTTCTTAACCCTAGTTATCTTTTTCCATCCTTTACTGAAAATCTCAGTTAGAAGAAATTACCCAATTTGACCACATAGTATCCAAATTAATAATCCATATTAACCAACAGTGTATGAGCAGTTGGTTTCTATCAATTGTATCTGTCCTAGTAGTGCATAAATCTTGCAGTAATAGTAGAGTGCCTAAGTGGACACCCTTTGGAGTCAAGCTAAATTTTAAATCCTTACTTGAAAACTGGGCCATAGTTTCCTCATCATTTAATGGGGAATGATGCCTATCCTTCATCTTAAAGAAAAAAATGTATATTTCATTGTTTAAAAAGTTAAAACATCTTACCAAAATATATACAAAATAATAGTAATATGAGTACCTAAAAAGCATGCTATGAGTTCTCATAAATTTGCTATAGGTAGGTAATAAATTTAACTGTGAGTAGCCAGTGCCAAGAGAAAAACAATGGCCAGAAGATAAAAATAAACCAAATATTGAGAGTCTATTGGGTTTTCTAAAGCAGACACTGAAAGGTGATGAATAGTATCCCCAACAATATCCCTATGGTATTTATAACAATATATTTTATAGGAGTGTATTTTGTAATATCCTTCATTGTGGACTGAGGGCATAATGCTAAAGGGCATTGTGAAAGAAATTTAGTTGGCACTTGAAACTATTAGTTTAACATATGCTGTTTTCATCTGAACTAATTTAAATTCAGGGATTTATTTTAGATTATTTAAAACAGGGAAGTCAGAGGGGTATTCTCCTATATGCTGACTCTGAACTACTGACTGTGGCTTCCTAATGTGTTAAACAGGATTTTGTAGGTGCATCCAAACTTAGAGAAGAGTAGGGTGGTTAAGAGAGTCAATGATTGGGAAGTATTGTTTCATGTGGATGGAGTATATTGCCTTAAGTTAGGCTCCCATAAGAATTTTTTTTTCTTTCTAAGTTGTAGAATATATACAGTGTTTTGTATATTGCTTGGTCCTGAACTGGTGGCTAATTTGTTTTTCTCATGAGAAGTAAGTTCTGCAGGTCAAACATGAACTCTCTAGTGAGTCCCTGGTCTGTTTTTTCCATACCCTGATATATGTCAGCAAGATTTTCCTTGGAAAAACAGCAAGACCAGCCTAATTTTATCCTTCTTTAGACACCTGACACTTTTCATGGTTGTCCTTTTCTACTACACTTAACCTGCTTCAGGACAGAATATGTATCTTATTAATCCCTGTTCTCCCAACCAAGCAGAGTGCTTATGAAAGTAAGCACTAAATTAATAGTGTATTTATTTTTTGAATGAAGTAGGGAGAAATTAACTCTTTTCTAGCTCTCACTAATAATTAATTGTTTGATGTCCCCAGTCTACCAACTTTTCTCAAGCTTCCATGTGTTTGTATATACTGTTTTCTTTGTGACCTAGATCCTTTTCTCTTCCTGGTGAAATGTTAATTCAGACTCAGTCCAGTATTTCTTCTTCCAAGAAACAGTACCTCTCTGGCAAATATGGCTGTCTCTGCCTTTATATTTACAGACACCTCTTATGCTCTTATATGCTAGCCTTTTATTATATTTCTTTCTTTTCCTTTTCACTGAAACCTTGAAATCAGGGGTGATTTCTTATTTGATTCTCCAGTGCCTACTGTACTATCAGTCATATATCAAGGAGCTCAATAAACGAATAATAAGTGAGGGAGGATAGATAGTGTAAAAATGGTTTTCATAAAGTAAGATTTTAAGATAAATAAAATATTTTTACATTTAGATAAAAACATTATGCTGAGTGAAATAAATCAAGCAGAGAGAGTCAATTATCATATGGTTTCACTTATTTGTGGAGCATAACAAATAGCATGGAGGACAAGGGGAGTTAGAGAGGAGAAGGGAGTTGAGGGAAATTGGAAGGGGAGATGAACCATGAGAGACTATGGACTATGAAAAACAATCTGAGGGTTTGAAGGGGCAGGGGATGGGAGGTTGGGGGAACCAAGTGGTGGGTATTAGAGAGGGCATGGATTGCATGGAGCACTGGGTGTGGTGCAAAAAACAAAGAATACTGTTACGCTGAAAATTAAAAAAAAAAAACGAACAACTTAACATTAATAGCAACAAGAACATTAAGAAGAAAAATCAATTAAAATATCAATTACTTATTACTCATAGAACACTATGATAAATGATATACATAGGTTACCTCATTTAATAGAGAAACCTTCTGAGGTACTATATCTCTCTTTGTAGGTGAGGAAACTAATGCTCATAGATGTAAAGTTATCTCCCTTGAATTGCATGACTGACAGAGGTGTAGCTGAATTTGAATCTGGGGCTTTCCCGGTTCCAAAGGCCATACTTCTAACTATTATATACACATATTATCTTATTATAGTCAATTTATGACATGTGAATAATAGATATATTGTTGAAAATTTCTCATTAAGTGATAAGTTATACAGGAATATATAGATATATAGTAAGATAAGATAATAAAGTTTTTTGATAAGAAATAAAAAATTATCCACTTGGTTTAAAATAAGCCATCCAAATAAATTCTATGTTTGGTTGCCATCATATATAATGTGATTAATGTTTTTGATTGATATGAGTGTGTGTATATTGAATATGAGAAGAACAATATAATTTACACTACAAATTAGTTAGCCTCAGAGATTTAATATGATATTTAAATTACTATGACATGAAAAAGGTTCAGTTGTTTATATACCATTTCAAAATGATAGAAATAAAAACTTAAAACTTTAATTTTTAAATTTTTAACTTCTCTAATGGAATTTTACTACATTTATTTGTATAATCTTTGAAAATTAATGTTTTATTTCTTTTTGAAAGGAAATAGTTTTTATTCTTGGCACAGTATGAAAATGTGCCATGACTACAATAGAAATTGTGGGTTTTAGTCTAATATCTCACTTTTTCTTTTTTTTTTTTTTAAGATATCCAAATGGTTGATATAGTTTTTCTTTTTAATTTTTTGAGGAAGGTTAACAAATATAATTGTATATACTTAATGTGTCCAATATGATGGTCTGATATATATATATATATATATATCATATGTATTATCAAATATATATATATAATATAGAGTAGTTACCAAGATTAAGATAATTAACACATCCATCACCTCATATAATTACCATAGTTAACTTTTCTGCATGGTAAAAATCCTTAAGATCTCCTTTTATCAACTTTCAAGTATACTATGCTATATTAATAATGATAGTTACCATGGAGTACATACATTAGATCCTCAAAACTTATTCATATAACTGAAAATTTGTACCTTTTCAGTTATATCACCCCCCATTTCCCCTTCCCCCTAACCTCCGGTAACCACCTTTCTATTTCTTGTTTCTGTGAAATTGATTTTACTGCAGCATTGTTCAAAATAGCCAAGATATCAAAACAACAAAAATGTCCCTCCATCTATGAGTGGACAAAGAAAATATCACACACACACACACACACACACACACACACACACACAGAGGAATATCATTCAGCTATTAAAGAGAACTGAATCTTCCTATTTGTGACACTGTGCTTGAATTGGAAGGCCTATGTTAACTAAATTTTTTTTTAATAGCAGTATAGTATAATGCCAAAACCACAGGTTTTGGTTTCAGACAGACCTGGTTTCATATATTAACTTTTACTCATCTGTAAAATTAGTAAAACAAATATCTGTATTGCAGAACTATTATGCAAATTAGGATAATATATAAAAGAGACAGTACAATATATGCCTATCAATTTCAGGTAATAATTCTGGCACATATATAATATCATTTCAAGAGACTAAAATGTGCCAGGCCTTTTTGTGGTATATTTATATGTGTCATTACCAATCCTTAGAACAACCCTACAAAATACAAACCTTAGATTGGGTTCCCCCCAGAATCATACCCTGAGACAAGGACTTATGTAAGGTTGTACGTTTAGATAGGGATCTGAAAAGAGAGATGCTCTGGGTAATTCATGTGTTGCTGGACAGATGTGCCACCTTACTAGGCCATTACCTATCTTAGAGAAAAAAATTAACACATTTTGGAGAAAACAGCATGGTTATGTAATATGAAGTGTTTCACTAGAAATTTTGTGGAGAGATACTGGCAGCTATGCAACTGTAGGTGAATAATTTTATTTTGTTATTTGTTTCTGATTCATAATCGAAAGAAACCTGAACTTCTGTTATTATAAGGTTTTCAGTTGTTTTTTAAATTTCTGACCTCTTTACTGAATTATTTCTACATACATATATCGTTATGTATCTACATCTGTATTCTTCTCTTATTTGTTTGTCTTCTTTTTGAGGAAGAAGTAAAACATTTCATTCCCAAATAGATTTCCTCTAAGAATGATGACATTTCCTATAGTAACATTACTGAACCTAAGGATTTCTGAAAAAACAGTTGCAAAAGAATGAAGTATGTTTAATAAAATTGTATTTACACATCTTTTCAACTGTTCTTTTTAAATTATCTGAGACAATGCTTTGAAGGGGACTTTGAGTACATATAAAACACCCTCTATGCTTTAGTAGTAAAATAACTTCATAAAAGGGGACACTTATGACTTGATTAAATATGGTTCATTGAGTCCATTTATAATCCTCCTCTTTTCAGTAAAGATTAAAGTTACTACTTGAATGATTATATGTATGTATTAGTTTAAATCTGACATAAATGCCTTTTCAAGTGATAGCCAAATGATACATTTTCAATTAGAATGTTTAAAATTTTCTATTATTATTGATTTCCATTTGCAAACAAAAATTTTAAAATTATATTAGTAAAACTAGAATGTTGTGTATTTTTTTGTCTTATTCTCCATAAAATATTAGTGTTTTGATAGTATACTGCAGTATTGAAAAGTCCATACAAATTCTGGGTTTTCATACAGCTTTCAGATAGACTTGGCTTTTGAAGGTATGAGGATATTTTGTACAGGCCACCTATTTGTAGTTTGTTTCATTTCTCATTCTTTGCCCATTCTTCTTATTGCAGGTGCCAACCCCCTGAAAATTGAACTTCCCATGCTCCCTTGTTATCTGGATTCTGGCTAGGTTTGGCTAATCAGAAATTCTAGCAGGAGATTGAAAGGCAGGTAGAAAGAACTTTGTCTTGATATCCCCCCCCCCCCACTTTTTTTTTTTTTTTTTTTTTTTTTTGTTTTGTTTTGGGCAGCATTTCCACCAGTGGCTATATTCCCTTTATGCTTTTGCCAAGAAGCCCCTTTCTTGTGATTCCAGCTTTGTTGGATTGCTCTGACTCCCAGGATATCACCACCTCTTGCCTTTGCCCCTTTGCCTGTGGGTACAGTAGAGACTTCCTCCTATTGTTAATCTCTGTGTTGCCCCACTTTCACCTTTTTGATCTTTCAGCTCTCCCAAAACTTTTGCAACTGATTTCCTTATTTATTTATTTATTTTTAATTTTTAATTTTTTTTCCAATTTATTTATTTTCAGAATAACATTATTCATTATTTTTTCACCAATTAGCCACATTATATACATCTTTAGTTTCAGATATAGTGTTCAATAATTTATCAGTTTCCTGTAACACCCAGTTCTCCTCTTATTACATGACCTTCTTAATGCCCATCCCCCAAATATCCCATCCCCGACCCATCTCCCCTCCAGGAACCCTCAGTTTGTTTCCTATAGTGAAGAGTCTGTCATGGTTTTTCTCTTTCTCTGATGACTTCCCATTCAGTTTTCCCTCCCTTCCCATATGATCCTCTTCACTGTTTCTTATATTTCTCACATGAGTGAAACTATAATTGTCTTTCTCTGATTGATGTATTTCACTCAGCATATTACTCTCCACTTCCATCCATATCAATTTAAATGGTAAGTATTCATCCTTTCTGATAGCTGAGTAATATTCCATTGTGTGTGTGTATATATATATATACACACACACATCACATCTTCTTTATCCATTCATGTGTCGATGGACATCGTGGCCCTTTCCACAGTATGGCTATTGTGGACATTGCTGCTATGAACATTGGGGTGCAGGTGTCCTTTCGGATCACTACATTTGTATCTTTGGGGTAAATACCTAGTAGTGCAACTGCTGGATCATAGAGGAACTCTATTATTAACTTATCGAGGAACTTCCAGACTGTTTTCTAGAGTGGCTGCACCATATTGCTTCCCATCAGCAGTATAAGAGGATTCCCCTTTTTCTGCATCCTCACCAACATTTGTTGTTACCTGTTTTGTTAATTTTAGCCTTTTTGACTGATGTGCGGTGGTATCTCATTGTGGTTTTGATTTATATTTCCCTGATACATAGTGAGATGGAATATTTTTTCATGGGTCTCTTGGCCATTTGGATGTCTTTAGAGAAATGTCTCTTTATGTCTTCTTCCCATTTCTTGACTAGATTATTTGTTTTTTGGGTGTTGAATTTGATATGTTCTTTATAGAATTTGGATATTAGCCCTTTATCTGATATGTCATTTGCAAATATCTTCTCCCATTCCATAGGTTACCTTCTAAATTTGTTGACTGTTTCCTTTGCTGTGCAGAAGCTTTTTATCTTGATGAAGTCCCAGTAGTTCATTTTTGCTTTTGTTTCCCTTGCCTTTGGAGACATGTCTAGCAAGAAGTTGCTGCAGCTGAGGTTGAAAAGGTTGCTGCCTATCTTCTCCTCTAGGATTTTGATGGATTCCTATCTCACGTCTAGGTCTTTCATCCGTTTTGAGTTTATCTTTGTGTATGGTGTAAGAAAATGGTCCAGGTTAATTCCTCTATCTGTGGCTGTCTAATTTTCCCAATACCATTTATTGAAGAGACTTTCTTTTTTCCATTGGATATTCTTTGCTGCTTTGTCAAAGATTAGTTGACCATAGAGTTGAGAGTCCATTTCTGGGTTCTTTGTTCTGTTCCATTGATCTATGTGTCTGTTTTTGTGCCAGTACCATACTGTCCTGATGATTACAGCTTTGTAATAGAGCTTGAAGTCTAGCATTGTGATGCCACCAACTTTGGTCTTATTTTTCAACATTCCTGTGGCTATTTGGGGTCTTTTCTGGTTCCATACAAATTTTAGGATTATTTGTCCCAGCTCTGTGAAAAATGTTGATGGTATTTTGATAAGGATTGCATTGAATTTGTAATTTGCCTAAGGAATTGATCCCATTTACAATTGCACTAAATACTATAAGATACCTAGGAATAAACTTAACCAAAGAGGTGAAGACTGGAAAAACTACAGAACACTTTTGAAAGAAACTGAGGAAGATACAAAGAAATGGAAAAATATTCCATGCTTATGGATTGGAAGAATAAACATTGTTAAAATGTCTATGCTACCCAGAGCAACAGGTTTCCTGTAATACATTCTTTTTATTGGATTCCCTGGCATGGGCTCTTTTACTGACTCATGCCTGATTGGTTCAGATTTTAATGCTGAAGGCAAGAAATTTCACTCTGTAGCTCCTTGAAGTTCCTGTAAATAATTTGCAACTCACCATCTATTGCTTTTCATAGCCCAGTAGTTGCCAAGATTTGCTGAAACTTAGTTGAGGCTCTTTAATGGTCTGAGTTAACACTGGTGGCTCAAAGTATTGTCCATCTAGTAATTTCCTGAGCTAGGTCATGCTTAGTTATTTTATGCCATCATGATAAGTGAGCTGTGTTCTTGACCAGATTTTTACATTTGAAATAGAGTTTATGTTTGTGAACTAAAGAGCTGCCCAGATTTTTTGGCAGGGGGAGGAGGGGTCTGTTTTCCATGAAAATTCAGAAACAAGCCATAATTATGTAGAAATGTTATGATGTTTGCAACAGAATGTTTTTGGCCCCTGCTGAGTTCCTATTCCATGACCTAGGCTGCCGTCCTTAGACATTGTTTGGTTTTTTAAATGTGCCCATGTGGGTGGCTAGGTAGCTGAGTTGGCTAATCGTCTGCCTTTCAGCTCAGTTCATGATCCTGGGGTCCTGGGTTTGAGTCCCACATAGGGTTTCCTGCTCAACAGAGAGTCTGCTTCTCCCTCTCCCTCTGCCCTCCACACTCCACCCTTGCCCCAGTGCTTGCTCAAGCATGCACTTTCTTTCTCAAATAAATAAATAAAATCTTGAAAAAAAAAAAAAGAAAATGTACCCACGTGATTTCACTGTACTCTCTGAGTTTGCATTTTATTTTGGGAAATTATTGCTTATTTTAAAATTCTTTTTCTTTCAGAGAAGACTGAGCTTTTTGAATAAGTAAAAATTCCCCTTTTCTGCTTTTCTTGCCTGCTATTGAAAATAAGAGGCGGGAAGCATTGTAGTCAGATAGTTCTGTAGAATAGGAGGCATTAAACCTTAGCTTTGCCATTCACTAATGCTGTACTTTGAGCAGGGCCTCAGTACATCTTTAAAACAGGCATGACAATATTTTTCTTACAGCATTGTTGTATGAATTGGCATTACCAAAAGCTTCATGGATAAGTGGCCAGTACTGAAATATGAAGGAAGACCAGAAAGGGAAGTGATTCATTTTTGTGTATATAGATGGTGTGGGATGGTATGTGGTGAGGGTGGGAGACCATTGGGGAAGACATTTTAGAGGAGGTAATATAGGAATTGCACTTTCATACACTACCTGGAATGTTCTTTCAGAAAGCATGGTTTTTCCCTCATTTCACTTTTTTACTCAGATGTCTTTGTGACCACATGTGAAATTCAACTCATTCCCTGACATTTCCTTATGCCCTCTCTGCTTTTTTTTTTTTTTCGTGTGTGTGTGGCTTCTTAGCACTTACCACTATTTAATATTAATATAATATTAATTTTACTTATTTATTTTTTATTATCGGTCTCCTCCATTAGAATATAAACTCTATGAAGGTAGGATTTTTCTTTCATTCCTTGCTGCCTAGAACAATGCCTGGCACATGATAGGTGCTAATAAATATTTATTGAAAGAATTAGTGTGAGAATGAGTAGAAATTACTGGATGAAATAAGTTATATATGGATTTATTATATTTTCATGACTATTGACCTCAAATTATAAAATGTGAAGTTGAGGAGTTTAGTATGACTGAAATGATTTATAGAAAACAATCACTTATCCAGAATCTTTTTTTGAGACTATTACTGAGAACTTGGGTTCAGATGGTGGGAAACTTTTGAATAGCCAATATAGTTGTAAAATACAAGCATTAAAGTTCATGCACCTTACTTCTCAGAGGAAATACTTAGCATTTATTCTTCTTATTTAGACAGTTTTAAATATCTTTGATAATAATGGGTTTTTAGCTCAGGAAATTTGTAGGTAGGGTGGAACCTGAGGAGATAGGAATGCTCTTCTGTGAGAAATCAATGTTAACAAACTAACAGAAGGGACGAGGGAGAAAATATAAAAGTAAATAATAAAATTAACCATGAGAGACTATGGACTCTGAAAAACAGTCTGAGGGGTTTGAAGTGGCGGGGGGGTGGGAGGTTGGGGTACCAGGTGGTGGGTATTATAGAGGGCACAGCTTGCATGGAGCACTGGGTGTGGTGAAAAAATAATGAATACTGTTTTTCTGAAAATAAATAAATTGGGAAAAAAAAATAAAAAAATAAAATTTAAGCATATAACCTTTAATAGATCTGTTCTTTATCATTGTGGTAATATTAAATGATGAACAAAATGGTTTTAGAACAAGTTCCAGGGGCACCTGGGTGGCTCAGTTCGTTAAGCCTCTGCCTTTGGCTGAGTTCATGACCGCAAGGTCCTGGGGTCGAGCCCTGCATTGGGCTCTCTGCTCAGCGGGGAGGGTGCTTCCTCCTCTCTCTCTACCTGCCTCTCTGCCTAGTTGTGATCTCTGTCTGTCAAATAGATAAATAAAATCTTAAAAAAAAATAGAATAAATTCCAGTAAAAATAGAAACGTCTCTATATACCTATTACATTTTTATCCTTTCAGCCTGGTTTGTATTCTCACTGTTCCAGCAAGATAGTTCTCTGAAAGGTTGCCAGAGTCATTAGTCATGGAATTTGGAGGTCTTGTCTTAACTTTTGATTCCTCTGTAGCATATGACATTTCTAATGTTCACATGTATTTTTTGACACTCTTTTTCCCTGGCAGCATGGACTCTGTTGTCCTTATTCACCTCCCTCCCTGACTGACCAGTCTTATTTTCATCCACGTGTGACCCTTAAGGCATTCTCCAAGGTTTAGATCTCCTTTTTTAAAGTAATTTTTATAAATCTTGAGTATTAGATCTAATAATTCATCATTAGTTCATCCACTGAGATTTATTATTATGCTCATTAAATATTCTGAATCCATTAATTTCTTTGTATATGCCTTCCTCATTCAAACCATCAACATCTGTCAGAACTACCATTCCTCTTATTTCTTTCCTACATGCTCCCCACTCCCATTATCCATTCTTAACACAGCATCTAGAGTGATCCTTTTAAAACTCAAATCCAAGCATATTCCTGTCCTATTTAAATTATTCCATTGTCTTTCCATCAGAATTAGAATAAAATCTGGACTCCTTATGCTAGCTGCCAAGTGGTACATGATCTGGACCTCGACTACTTTTCTGACCATTTTATGCTGTTTTCATTTTACATTCTTCTTTATAATGTTTAGCCACAGTGACTTTCTGCCTGTTCATGGAGCAGGCCAGGTTTGTTTCTGCTTTAGGCTGTTTGGTCCAGACATTTCTTCCTCCTGAAATACTGATCCTCCAAGCCCTCCACCAACATATTTGGTCTGGCATTCAGATCTCAGCTTACATATTGCTTCCTTGGAGAGACCTTCTCTGAAGAGCCAGTCTAAAGTAGCTACCCTGTCACTTTGTCGTATCATCCTGCTTTTTTTTTTCTTTTTTTAAAACCTCTTAATTTAATTTTATTGTTTTTTTTCAGTGTTCCAAGATTCTTTGTGTATGCACCACATCCAGTGCTCCATGTGATACATACCCTCCTTAATACCCACCCGCAGGCTCACCTATCCTCCTCATCCCCCCTTCCTTCCAAGACCCTCGGTTTGTTTCTCAGAGTCCGCAGTCTTTCATGCTTTGTCTCCCCCTCAGATTTCCCCCAATTCACTTTATCTTTCCTTCTCCTAATGTCCTCCATGTTATTCCTTATGGTCCCCCAAGTAAGTGAAACCATATAATAATTGACTTTCTCTATTTGACTTATTTCACTCAGCATAATCTCTTCCAGTTCCGTCTATGTTGACACACAAGTTGGGTATTCATACTTTCATCCTGCTTTTATTGTCTGCTTGTTCACTTACTTGTTTATTTATCTGCCTCCTCTACAATAAGAATACTTACTTTGTCTATTTGCTCTATCACCAGAGCCTGATGAATAGTAGGCATTCAATAACTATTTGTCAAAAGTATGAATGAATTATGTGGCAGATCCTGTGGATACAGAGATAATAGTAGTAATTGGTCCTACAGTGATTATTAGCCTTTCCTAGGTCATAGGCATTTTTGAGAATCTAATGAAAACTATGTATACTCTTCCAATAAAATTCTCTTCCAATAAAAACTATGTATTGTCTTCCAACAAAAATGTTAGCCATTTTACAAGTTTCCTTGCAGTCTTAGAAGCTGTGGAATATACTTTTATTAAGTCATAATCTTTACATGATTATGAGCACATAAGTATTATACAATGTACAAAGGTACAATGCTTCTCAAAACTGTGTGTGCTCAAGAACTTTTTTAAATTTCCAATATCATGGCTCTATATATGGTCCTGCTATGTATGACTCATATGAAGCTCATGCCACATGCAATTCACTTAATGAATTTGTCAACATCCAAGCTGGTTTATACTCTGTAAACTAGGTAGGACACCAGTTATGAATTTGGATGTCAAATGGCTATAAAAATATCATACTGTACTTGTTTTATGTGTAGTCTATATTAAGCAGTTTGTAGAACAGCAAACTAAATATTGAAGAGAATTGCCTTGGAAAATATCATCAGTCTTGAACTCTTTTCAAAGCACCAATCCCATTTTTTAATCTACATGATTATGTCTTTAGCAAGTTGTCTCATTGATTTTTTAAACTGGTTATTCCCCAAACCAAACTTATCATGTTCTAAGTTCAGAACATAAGAGCTCCTTTGACATCATGTTCTAAGTTCAAAACAGAAGAGCTCCTTTGACTCTTTTAGCCATCCCAATCAATCACTCATTAAACCCTATTATTCTACTTCAGATTTTCTTTTTTTTTCCACTATCACTTTGCAAAGGAGCCTTTTTAGACATTTATTTTTCTAATCCCCACACCTCTGCAAAATTTTAATTCTACAGGTACAGTATATATCTGCTTATGTACTGTGGGCTTTTGAAGGACCACAAATCATTTAATACCTAAAATTTCCTTGGTTCCCTAGGTACCACTCTTGTTGTGAATGCATGCCCTACCTGTATGTTCCACCTTCTCCTGTATACATTTTTATTTTTATCCTGTTACCTGTATTAAATTTTTAGTTTTCACTTTATATGATATTCTCCTTGGGAGTATTTTTTCTCACTTTTATTGAAAACAGATCATCCTCAAGGCCTGCATTTGAAGTTACCTTTCTCATGCAGTTTTTTATAATGCTCCAGCCTTGTATGATGCTTCCTTCTTCTAATTTCCAGTTACAACTTTTTGATATTTCTTTTATGGAACATAGATTTTTATTGTTGTCTGCAAACATCAGCTCTTTGAGGGCAGGAACAGTGATTTCTTTTCTTGCTTACAATGGCTAGCTTTTAATAGGCTTTGAAACATCCATGAGTGAATGAATAAATGGCAGTTCCTTAAAAATAAAAGGGTAGGTATAAAATGTTGGGTAAGTTTCTAGTCAACTAAAAATCTTCATTTTCTTTTGGATGAATGAGACATTTTTCTATAGCTTTCTGTTCTCCTACCTCTCTCCTTGTCTCTACAGGGGTAGAGTTAGTATAGATGAGGTAATTGGAAACCTAGTATGGTTCTTTACTTTATCATTAACTCACACTTATATAGGATATCCTAAAGTAGCCAAGGATAGATGTTTTAATCTGATACAGTGTCTTGTCTTGGTCTTCAGTTGTCACTCTATTCATAATTTACACATCAGTCACAGAACATTTGTATTTTTTTTCCCAATTTATTTATTTTCAGAAAAACAGTATTCATTATTTTTTCACCACACCCAGTGCTCCATGCAAGCTGTGCCCTCTATAATACCCACCACCTGGTACCCCCAACCTCCCACCCCCCCCGCCACTTCAAACCCCTCAGACTGTTTTTCAGAGTCCATAGTCTCTCATGGTTCACCTCCCCTTCCAATTTACCCAAATTCCCTACTCCTCTCTAACGCCCCTTGTCCTCCATGCTATTGGTTATGCTCCACAATAGAGTGAAACCATATGATAATTGACTCTCTCTGCTTGACTGATTTCACTCAGCATAATCTCTTCCAGTCCCGTCCATGTTGCTACAAAAGTTGGATATTCGTCCTTTCTGATGGAGGCATAATACTCCATAGTGTATATGGACCACATCTTCCTTATCCATTCATCCGTTGAAGGGCATCTTGGTTCTTTCCATAGTTTGGCGACTGTGGCCATTGCTGCTATAAACATTGGGGTACAGATGGCCCTTCTTTTCATGACATCTGTGTCTTTGGGGTAAATACCCAGGAGTGCAATTGCAGGGTCATAGGGAAGCTCTATTTTTAATTTCTTGAGGAATCTCCAAACTGTTCTCCAAAGAGGCTGCACCAACTTGCATTCCCACCAACAGTGGAAGAGGGTTCCCCTTTCTCCACATCCTCTCCAACACATGTTGTTTCCTGTTTTGTTAATTTTGGCCATTCTAACTGGTGTAAGGTGATATCTCAATGTGGTTTTAATCTGAATCTCCCTGAGGGCTAATGATGATGAACATTTTTTCATGTGTCTGATAGCCATTTGTATTTCTTGATTGGAGAAGTGTCTGTTCATATCTTCTGCCCATTTTTTGATGTGTTTGTCTGTTTCGTGTGGGTTGAGTTTGAGGAGTTCATTATAGATCCTGGATATCAACCTTTTGTCTGTACTGTCATTTGCAAATATCTTCTCCCATTCCGTGGGTTGCCTCTTTGTTTTTTTGACTGTTTCCTTTGCTGTGCAGAAGCTTTTGATTTTGATGAAGTCCCAGAAGTTTATTTTCGCTTTTGTTTCCTTTGCCTTTGGAGACGTATCTTGAAAGAAGTTGCTGTGGCTGATATCGAAGAGATTACTGCCTATGTTCTCCTCTAAGATTCTGATAGATTCCTGTCTCACATTGAGGTCTTTTATCCATTTTGAGTTGATCTTTGTGTACGGTGTAAGAGAATGGTCGAGTTTCATTCTTCTACATATAGCTGTCCAGTTTTCCCAGCACCATTTATTGAAGAGACTGTCTTTTTTCCACTGTATATTTTTTCCTGTTTTGTCGAAGATTAATTGACCATAGAGTTGAGGGTCCATATCAGGGCTCTCTACTCTGTTCCACTGGTCTATGTGTCTGTTTTTATGCCAGTACCATGCTGTCTTGATGATCACAGCTTTGTAATAAAGCTTGAAATCAGGTAAAGTGATGCCGCCAGCTTTATTTTTGTTTTTCAACGTTTCCTTAGCGATTCGGGGTCTCTTCTGATTCCATACAACATTTGTATTTTTTTTTAAAGATTTTATTTATTTGACAGAGAGATCACAAGTAGGCAGAGAGAGAGGAGGGAGCAGGCTCCCTGCTGAGCAGAGAGCCTGATGTAGGGCTCAATCCCAGGACCCTGAGATCATGACCTGGGCTGAAGGCAGAGGCTTAACCCCCTGAGCCACCCAGGCACCACAAATATTTGTATTTTAAGTGTCCCTTAAATATAGCAGGACATTCTTGTTTAAAACAAATGTGTTGGTAGAAATATCTCAGGACAGATTTTATTGCAACATTTAGAGATAAATGCTCATATCCATACTGGTTAATTTCTTCTCAATATGTTTTGAGTGTTTTTTAAAAAAATTTCCTGTATGTTAAATTACTTTGGAGACATATCTTGAAAGAAGTTGCTGTGGCTGATATCAAAGAGATTACTGCCTATGTTCTCCTCTAGGATTCTGATGGATTCCTGTCTCACGTTGAGGTCTTTTATCCATTTTGAGTTGATCTTTGTGTACGGTGTAAGAGAATGGTCGAGTTTCATTCTTCTACATATAGCTGCCCAGTTTTCCCAGCACCATTTATTGAAGAGACTGTCTTTTTTCCACTGTATATTTTTTCCTGCTTTTGGAAGATTATTTGCCTATCAAAATCAAAAGCTTCTGCACAGCAAAGGAAACAGTCAAAAAAACAAAGAGGCAACCCAGGGAATGGGAGAAGATATTTGCAAATGACAGTACAGACAAAAGGTTGATATCCAGGATATATAATGAACTCCTCAAACTCAACACACACAAAACAGATAATCATATCAAAAAATGGGCAGAAGATATGGACAGACACTTCTCCAATCAAGACATACAAATGGCTATCAGACACATGAAAAAATGTTCATCATCACTAGCCATCAGGGAGATTCAAATTAAACCACATTGAGATATCACCTTACACCAGTTAGAATGGCCAAAATTAGCAAGACAGGAAACAACATGTGTTGGAGGGGATGTGGAGAAAGGGGAACCCTCTTACACTATTGGTGGGAATGCAAGTTGGTGCAGTCTCTTTGGAGAACAGTGTGGAGATTCCTCAAGAAATTAAAAATAGAACTTCCCTATGATCCTGCAATTGCACTCCTTGGTATTTACCCTAAAGATACAGATGTAGTGAAAAGAAGGGACATTGTTTATAGCAGCAATGGCCACGGTCACCAAACTGTGGAAAGAACCAAGATGCCTTTCAACGGAGGAATGGATAAGGAAGATGTGGTCCATATATACTATGGAGTATCATGTCTCCCTCAGAAAGGATGAATACCCAACTTTTTTTTTTTAATTTTTTTCCAATTTATTTATTTTCAGAAAAACAGTATTCATTATTTTTGCACCACACCCGGTGCTCCATGCAAGCCGTGCCCTCTATAATACCCACCACCTGGTACCCCAACCTCCCACCCACCCGCCACTTCAAACCCCTCAGATTGTTTTTCAGAGTCCATAGTCTCTTATGGTTCACCTCCACTTCCAGTTTACCCAAAAGCACGTACCCTCCCCAATGTCCATAACCCTACCCACTCTGGAAAACAGCATGGAGGTTCCTCAAAATGTTGAAAATAGAACTGCCCTATAACCCAGCAATTGCACTACTGGGTATTTACCCTAAAGATACAAACGTAGTGATCCAAAGGGGCACGTGCACCCGAATGTTTATAGCAGCAATGTCCACAATAGCCAAACTATGGAAAGAACCTAGATGTCCATCAACAGATGAATGGATCAAGAAGATGTGGTATATATACACAATGGAATACTATGCAGCCATCAAGAGAAACGAAATCTTGCCATTTGCGACAACATGGATGGAACTAGAGCGTATCATGCTTAGCGAAATAAGTCAAGCGGAGAAAGACAACTATCATATGATCTCCCTGATATGAGGAAGTGGTGATGCAACATGGGGGCTTAAGTGGGTAGTAGAAGAATCCATGAAACAAGATGGGATAGGGAGGGAGACAAACCATAAGTGACTCTTAATCTCACGAAACAAACTGTGGGTTTCTGGGGGGAGTGGGGTTGGGAGGAATACCCAACTTTTGTAGC
Source organism: Neogale vison (assembly GCF_020171115.1). Taxonomy (NCBI): domain Eukaryota; kingdom Metazoa; phylum Chordata; class Mammalia; order Carnivora; family Mustelidae; genus Neogale; species Neogale vison. Next base: position 39,804,112 of record NC_058092.1, on the reverse strand, counting down.
AACATGTACGGGACTGGAAGAGATTATGCTGAGTGAAAGCAGTCAAGCAGAGAGAGTCAATTATCATATGGTTTCACTTATTTGTGGAGCATAATAAATAGCATGGAGGACATGGGGAGTTAGAGAGGAGAAGGGAGTTGGGGGAAATTGGAAGGGGAGGTGAACCATGAGAGACTATGGACTCTGAAAAACAGTCTGAGAGGTTTGAATTGGCGGGTGAGTGGGAGGTTGGGGTACCAGGTGGTGGGTATTATAGAAGGCACAGATTGCATGGAGCACTCGGTGTGGTGAAAAAATAATTAATACTGTTATGTCGTAAATAAATAAAAAATAAATTTAAAAAAATCTTAAATTACAAAAGGTTGTTATATCTTTTATCTACTTTCACAATTATTTCTGAAGAGTGTGCCAACAAAGGAAGGAAATACTTTTTTACCTCCAAATTTATGAAAAAAGATGTTGAAATGGTTTAAAAATGTACATAAATGTAGGCTTCATTTTTAACATTTTAATGCTTATGGATATTTTATGGGGAATCATATAGCTAATAGAGTTTAAGTTTGGAAACAGACAGATCTGGTTTTGAGTTCTGGTTTTAGTATTTACTACCTGGGTTTGAGTTACTTAGTGTTGTACTAAGGGTTCTCCAGAGAAACAAAGTATGTATGTATGTATGTGTATGTATGTATATAGATCTATCTTTATGTAATAGGAGATTTATTTTTAGGAATTTGGCTTATGACATTATGGAGGCTGGCAAGTCCAAAATCTGCAGGGTAGAGTGAGAGGCTGGAGACCCAGGGGAGAACCTGTACTGCAGTTTAAGTTTGAATGTTGTCAGGTGGAAAAATCTAGAGAACTGATGGTGCAATTCAAGTTGAAAGACTGTCTTGGTAGAAATTCCTCTTGCTTGGGATAGGTCAGTGTTTTGTTGTATTCAGGCTTTCACCTGATTGGATGAAGCCCACTCACATTATGAAGGGCAATCTGCTACACACAAAGTCCACTTCCACTGATTTAAGTGTTAATTTCATCATAAAACACTCTCATGGAAGTATCCAGAATAACGTTTGATCACATGTCTAAGCACCATCGCCCAGCAACATTTATACATAAAATTAACCACCATACTTAGCCTTTCTAAATTGTTTTTTCATTTTAAAGTATGTAGTATCTCGTAGAGTGGTTGTGAAGATCACTTAAGGTAATGTATCAAATGCCTTACACGTGGTAGACACTCCATAAATGTCAACAATATTAACTCTCTTCTCTTCCTCCTTTTCCTTCTCCCTATATCCCTCTTCCTCCTTCTTTCCCTACCTTCATTAAAGGGAAATAAGACCCATGATTTTATAGCATGTGATGGAGAATATTCATGTAAGCTTCAAAAATAAGGTCCTAAGAGGACCTACTAATTATAGCAATTGTAAATCATTTTGAAAAACGATATTTTGAAGAACAAAAGAAAATGACTGTTCTTTATTAATGAAGAACATAGAGTCATTTATAATCATTCACTCATTTACTCAGTGTTCTGAAGACAGTGTATTGAGTACCCCGTATATTCTATCTGGAAAGCAATAAGAGGTTGGGTGGTATATCAGAGTGATCACTTAGTAGAAGAGCAAATAAGAGAGGTGCAAAATCTCTGGCGTGGCATGGAATCAAAATCAATAGGAGGGGACCAAAAAAAAAAAAAAAAACATTAGCTTATTAAGTATAGATAAGAATAACAATAACAAAAAGAATAGATAAGAATCTTCAAGGGATGTTCATTGTTTATAAAATTAAGCCTAAGCCTTTTAACATAGAATTTAAAGCTTTCCATGACTTGATGAAGTGCAGGGAAGATGGCAGAGAAGGAGGATCCTGAGCTCTCCTGCTCAATGTATACACTGAAGCAACAACTACATGTGCTGTAGCTAATGCTGAAAATGACCCGAGCAAATCTTCCACAGGTAAGTGTATAGAGAAGGCCATACTGTAAAGGATAGGAGGGACAGAGATGTTGGGAACCAAGTCCCTGGTGCAACTAACTGCAAGCAGGAGGGACATCACAAGCATGTAGGAGCAAGGGGATCACTGGGCGTACCTGGCCCTGGGTACCTGCACTGGAAAGATAAGTTCATTTAAGGTCTAACTTTGAAAATCAGTGGGGCTTAATTCCAGGAGCTTAAAAGTCAGTTGGGCTTAACTCTAGAAAGCCTAGAGGAAGGACTATGGGAAACCAAGACTCTATGCTTAAAGAGCCAGAATGCTAAATGACTTGAACTGAGACACAGCACAGAAGCAGCAGTTTGAAAAGTGCTTGGGGTATATGTGAAGGAGATTTATTGACTAATTTTAGGACATATGATGGAGGGGTAAAGGTTTGTAGGAGATTTTGGGGGGAACAAAAGTGCTGGTGGGCATTGTTTTTCTTGCACTATGCCAGCTTGGATAACCTTACACTTGTGGGAGCCAGTTCTAACATACTCCATATACCTTGATAGCACCATGTGCTTCACACCAGTGTTCTCCTTTATATCTCCCTTACCCAGCTGTCCAGTCTTGCCTTTGTAGGTACCCTCCAAGGTGACTCCTGGCCTGTCACACTTGGTAGGCAACTTGGCTGGAATTGTTGCCCTCCAAAGTGACTCCTGTTTTGGAGACTGGGGAAAATAACCCTACAAAAGAGCATGCCCATAGTTCTGGCAGCTGGGCCTCTTAGCTGGCTATGCAGGGAGCAAGCCCTTCTCTTCTTTGTTTCTACAGTTGTCACAGTAGCTAATTGCAGAAAAGTCAGTCTGACTGCTGGCTCCACTCACCAGAGAACCCACAGCAATTGTGGCTTAGCTAAAACAGAAGAGAACACGTAGTGCATAGGGGATGCCCCTGTGGAGTCTGGTTCTGATGACCAGGGGTCATTGTGCTATAGGATACCACAGGACATCTTTTATATAGGTGATTTCTTTCAAAACCAGGAGATGTATCTGACCTACCTAATGCATAGAAATAACCATGGAGAATTAGACAAAATGAGGAGACAAAAAAAACATGTCCCAGATGAAAGAATAAGGCAGAAGCACAGAAAAAAGAGCTAATCAAAGTAGAGATAAACAAAATGCCTGATAAAAAGTTCAAAGCAGGGGCGCCTGGGCGGCTCAGTGGGTTGGGCCTCTGCCTTCGGCTCTGGTCTTGGTCTCAGGGTCCTGGGATTAGGCCCCACATCCCTGCATCATTGGGCTGTCTGCTTGGCAGGGGGCCTGCTTCCCCCACTCTCTCTGCCTGCCTCTCTGCCTACTTGTGATCTCTCTCCCTCTGTCAAATAAATAAAAATCTTTTTAAAAGAAAGTTCAAAGTAATGTTCAAAAACCTACTTACCAGTCTTAAGAGAAGAGTGGATAAACTCAGAACTTCAACTAAAGGATAAAAAAAAAAAGAAGATATTTGCAAATGACAGTACAGACAAAAGGTTGATATCCAGGATCTATAATGAACTCCTCAAACTCAACCCACACGAAACAGACAAACACATCAAAAAATGGGCAGTAGATATAAACAGACACTTCTCCAATCAAGACATACAAATGGCTATCAGACACATGAAAAAATGTTCATCATCATTAGCCCTCAGGGAGATTCAGATTAAAACCACATTGAGATATCACCTTACACCAGTTAGAATGGCCAAAATTAACAAAACAGGAAACAACATTTGTTGGAGAGGATGTGGAGAAAGGGGAACCCTCTTCCACTGTTGGTGGGAATGCAAGTTGGTGCAGCCTCTTTGGAGAGCAGTGTGGAGATTCCTCAAGAAATTAAAAATAGAGCTTCCCTATGACCCTGCAATTGCACTCCTGGGTATTTACCCCAAAGACACAGATGTCATGAAAAGAAGGGCCATCTGTACCCCAATGTTTATAGCAGCAATGGCCACAGTCGCCAAACTATGGAAAGAACCAAGATGCCCTTCAACGGATGAATGGATAAGGAAGATGTGGTCCATATACACTATGGAGTATTATGCCTCCATCAGAAAGGATGAATACCCAACTTTTGTAGCAACATGGACGGGACTGGAAGAGATTATGCTGAGTGAAATCAGTCAAGCAGAGAGAGTCAATTATCATGTGGTTTCACTTATTTGTGGAGCATAACAAATAGCATGGAGGACAAGGGGCGTTAGAGAGGAGTAGGGAATTTGGGTAAATTGGAAGGGGAGGTGAACCATGAGAGACTATGGACTCTGAAAACAGTCTGAGTGGTTTGAAGTGGCGGGGGGGTGGGAGGTTGGGGTACCAGGTGGTGGGTACTATAGAGGGCACGGATTGCATGGAGCACTGGGTGTGATGAAAAAATAGTGAATAATGTTTTTCTGAAAATAAATAAATTGGAAAAAAAATACACTCAGAGCACAAGAATGCAATTACTGAAATGAAAAATACACTAGAGAATATCAATAGGATATTGAAGGATGCAGAAGAGATTAGTGATCAGGAAGATAGGGTAATGGAAAACATCCGAACTCAACATCAAAAAGAAAAAATAACACAAAATAAGAATAAGTTAAAGACCTCTGCAACATTATCAAGCATAATAAAATTCACATTATAGGGATCCCAAAAGGAGAAGAGAGAGAGAGGAGGATACAGAAAACTTATTTGAAGGAATAATAGTAATACAGTAATAGTTGGGTACTTTTGAAACAAATTTTTATTTATTAATTTAATTTGAGTGTAGTTGACAAACAGTGTTACATTTATTTCAAGTGTAGGACATGATTCCACACATTTATACATTATTGTATGCTCACCATAAGTGTAGCTACTATCTGTCACAATCACTTCTCTGCTTTTTGGCTAAGATCAAGTGTAGTATCTGTTCTTATCAGTTTAATAGTAGGGGACTGTAACACCCCATTTACTTCAATGGATAGATTATCCATACAGAAAATGTGTAAGGAACAGTGGCTTTGAATGATACATTAGACTAGATAGACTTAACAGATATATACAGAACATTCCATCTAAACAAACAGCAGAATATATATTCTTTTTGAGGACCCATGAAACATTCTCCAGGATAGATCACATTAGGGCACAAAACGAGTCTCAATAAATTTAAGAAGATTGAAATTATATCAAGCATCTTTTCTGATGACAGTTGTGCAAAACTAGAAAATAGTTACAAGAAACAAAGTAGAATGAAACACAAATACATGGAAGATAAATAACATGCTTCTAAAGAACCAATGGATCAACTAAGAAATCAAAGGAAATTAAAAAAATATGTAAAGACAAATGAATATGGAAACAGAGCAGTCTCAAGTCTTTGGGGGTGCAGCAGAAACAGTTTGTAGTAATATAGACCTATCTTAGATAAATCTCAAACAATATAACCATATGCCTAAAGGAACTAGAAAAAGAAGAACAAAGCTCCAATTCAGTAGAAAGAAGTAGGTAATGAAGATTAGAGTGGAAATAAATAGAAATTAAAATAATAAAATAAAATAAAAGATCAATGAAGCCAAGAGCTGATTCTTTGAAAGGATAAACTAAAATCATAAATCTTTAGCCAGAATCATAAAAAAAAGAGGACTCAAAATAGAATGAAGGGAGAGACATAACAACTGATCCATAGAAACTGAAATTTAAGGAATTATGAGAATGTTGTAAAAAATTATATGCCAAAAAATTGGACAGATAAATTCCTAGAAGTATACAGTCTTAAAAACTGAATCTGGAAGAAACAGAAAATTTAAACAGACTTATCACTCATAATGAAATTGAATTAGTAATCAAAAAACTCCCAATGAACAAAGTTTCAGGACTATTTGGCTTTAACAGGTGAATTCTACCAAAGATTTAAGAGTTAATACCTATTCTGCTGAAAATATTTCATAAAATAGAACAGGAAGGGAAACTTCTAAATTCATTCTATAAGGCAAGCATTACCATGATATTAAAACCAGACAGAGAGATAACAGAAGTAAAAAACTATTGGTCAGTATCTGTGATGAACAAAGATGCAAAAATCCTGAGAAAAATGTTAGAAAACCAAAATAAATAGTATATTAAAAAAATCATTCACCACAATTAAGTCGGATTTATTCAAGGACTGCAAAGATGGTTCAATAGGCTTAAATCAATCAATGTGATACACCTCATTAACAAAGAGGAAGGATAAAGAGTGTGTTCATCTTAGTAGATGCAGAAAAACCATTTGACAAAGTGCAATCCATTTATGATAAAAACTCTTGCTAAAGTGGGCTTAGAAGGAATATAACGCAACAAAGGCCATATATGAAAAATTCACAGCTAACATAATACCCAGCAATGAAAACCTGAAAGCTTTTCTTTTAAGATAGGGAACACGACAAGCATGTTCACTTTTACCACTTTGATTCAACATACTACAGGACATCCTACCCACAGCAGTCAGTCAAGAAACAGAAATCAAAAGGCATACAAATTGGTAAGGAAGAAGAAAAACTTTCATTATTAGCAGGTAACATGATACTCTCTCTCTCTCTTTCTCGATATATATATATATATATATATTTATATAGCCTGTTGGCTGTACCAAAAAATGACTGGGACTAATAAATACCTTTAGTATAGTTATAGGACACAAAATTAATATACAGAAATCTATCGCATTTCTAACCTGTAATAACAAAGTAACAGAAAGAGAAACAGTCCCATTTGTAATTTACCAAAAAGGATTAAATATGCAAAAATAAAGTTAATCAAGAAGACAAAATACATATACTGTGAAAAGTATAGGACAGTGATAAATTGAAGATGATACAAACAAATGTAAAGATATACCACATTCCTTATTGTAAGTATTAATATTGTTAAAGTGTCCAAGCTACCTAAAGCAATCTACAGGACCAGTGTAACCTCTAGCAGTAAATCAATAACATCTTTCACAGAAGTAGACCAAATAATCCTAAAATTTGTAGGGAACCACAAAAGACTCTAAATAGCCAAAACAGTCTTGAGAAAGAAAAGCAAAGCTGGAGGTATCACAAGCCTAGATTTCAAGATATGCTATAAAGCTATAGCAATCAAAACTGTATGTACTGGCAGAAAAATAGTTAAGAGACCAATGGAACAAAATAGAGAGCCCAGAAATATCCATACTTACATGGTCCATTAATCTATGACAAAAGAGGCAAGAATATGTGCTGGGAAAAAGACAGTCTCCTATAATAAACCATCCTGGGAAAACTGGACAATTACATGCAAAATAATGAAACTGGACCACTTTCTTACACCATATGTAATAATAAACTCAAAACAGATGAAGGACCTGAATGTGAGGCCTGAAACCATAAACATTCTAGATGAGAACATTGGCAGTAATTTCTTTGACATTTGTTGTAGCAATATTTTTCTAGATATGTCTCCTCAGGCAAGTTAAAGAAAAGCAAAAATAAGCTACTGGTACTGAAATCAAAATAAAAAGCTTTTGCACATGGAAACAATTAAAAAACCAAAAAGACCATTTACTGAATGAGGGAAGATATTTGCAAGTGATAAGTTTGATAGGGAGTTAATATCCAAAATATTAAAGAATTTAACACCAAAAACCCCAATCTGATTAAAAAATGGGCAGAGGTCCTGAATAGACAGTTTTCCAGAGAAATCATACAGATGACCAAAGAAGTACTTTTTTCCCCCCATTTTTTAAAATTTAATTTCTTTTCAGTGTAACAGAAGTCTTTGTTTATGCACCACACCCAGTGCTCCATGCAATACATGCCCTCCATAAAACCCACCACCAGGCTCCCCCAACCTCCCACCCCTTCATAACCCTCAGATTGTTTTTCAGAGTCCATAGTCTCTCATGGTTCATCTCCCCCTCCAATTTCCCTCAACTCCCTTCTCCTCTCCATCTCCCCATGTCTTCTGTGTTATTTCTTATGCTCCACAAATAAGAGAAACTGTATGATAATTGACTCTCTCTGCTTGACTTATTTCACTCAGCATAATCTCTTCCAGTCCCGTCCATGTTGCTACAAAAGTTGGGTATTCATCCTTTCTGATGGAGGCATAATACTCCATAGTGTACATGGACCACATCTTCCTTATCCGTTCGTCTGGTGAAGGGTATCTTTGTTCTTTCCACAGTTTGGTGACCATGGCCATTGGTGCTATAAACATTGGAGTACAGTTGGCCCTTCTTTACACTACATCTGTGTCTTTGGAGTAAATACCCAGTAGTGCAATGGCAGGGTCTTAGGGAAGCTCTATTTTTAATTTCTATTTTTTTAATTTCTTTTTTAATTTATTTTCAGCATAACAGTATTCATTGTTTTTGCAATGAATAAATAAATAAATTAATTTATTTTCAGCATAGCGGTATTCATTGTTTTTGCACTACATTCAGTGCTCCATGCAATCTGTGCCCTCTCTAATACCCACCACCTGGTTCCCCCAACCTCCCACCCCTCGCTGCTTCAAACCCCTCAGATTGTTTTTCAGAGTCCATAGTCTCTCATGGTTCACCTCTCCTTCCAATTTCCCCCAACTCCCTTCTCCTCTCAAACTCCCCTTTTCCTCCATGCTATTTGTTATGCTCCACAAATAAGTGAAACCATATGATAATTGACTCTCTCTGCTTGACTTATTTCACTCAGCATAATCTCTTCCAGTCCCATCCATGTTGCTACAAAAGTTGGGTATTCATCCTTTCTGATGGAGGCATAATACTCCATAGTGTATATGGACCACATCTTCCTTATCCATTTGTCCATTGAAGGGCAGGCATCTTGCTTCTTTCCACAGTTTGGCGAACTCAAAATGGATAAAAGACCTCAACATGAGACAGGAATCCATCAGAATCCTAGAGGAGAACATAGGCACTAATCTCTTTGATATCAGCCACAGCAACTTCTTTCAAGATATGTCTCCAAAGGCAAAGGAAACAAAAGCGAAAATAAACTTCTGGGACTTCATCAAAATCAAAAGCTTCTGCACAGCAAAGGAAACAGTCAACAAAACAAAGAGGCAACCCACGGAATAGGAGAAGATATTTGCAAATGACAGTACAGATAAAAGGTTGATATCCAAGATCTATAAAGAATTCCTCAAACTCAACACCCACAAAACAGATAATCATATCAAAAAAATGGGCAGAAGATATGAACAGACACTCCTCCAATGAAGACATACAAATGGCTATCAGACACATGAAAAAATGTTCATCATCACTAGCCATCAGGGAGATTCAAATTAAAACCACATTGAGATACCATCTTACACCAGTTAGAATGGCCAAAATTAGCAAGACAGGAAACAACATGTGTTGGAGGGGATGTGGAGAAAGGGGAACCCTCTTACACTGTTGGAGGGAATGCAAGGTGCTGCAGCCAATTTGGAGAACAGTGTGGAGATTCCTCAAGAAATTAAAAACAGAGCTTCCCTATGACCCTGCCATTGCACTCCTGGGTATTTACCCCAAAGATACAGATATGTGAAAAGAAGGGTTATCTGTAACCCAATGTCTATTTTTAATTTCTTAAGGAATCTCCACACTGTTCTCCAAATTGGCTGCACCAACTTGCATTCCCTCCAACAGGGACATATCTTTTTTTTTATTTTTATATATAAATGAGACTTCTTTATAGCAAAAACAAACCATGGAACAAAGGTTAAAAGCAATTTCAACAATGGAAAATACTAGCAACAAAGTTCACTCCCACATATATGTATGATGTATACAAATATTATGGAAGTGCATTTGTGTTTATGTATTTAAGTATTCTGTACATACAGGTTAGGTGAGTATATAGACTACATATGTATAATAGTAGATAAAAAAAATCTCACATAAATATGAAAGGTATTACTAAGGGGAGTAATTCAAACAAATATAAACGAGGCATGGCAGTAGGAGCGCAATGGTGGAGAAACGGTGACTTTTGTGGATTTGGAGAACTTTGTCCTTTAGGAATAGTCAGGAAAATGTCATAGGTTTGAAATTGATACTTAAGTATATGTTTTCTTTTTTTTTCCTTCCTTCCAAATATTTATTTATTTAACTTTTTAATTATTAGACCCATCACTGAGTTTCAGGAGTAAAAACTTCTGCTTCTTGGTCACATTCATCCCTGGTTTAATTTTATTCAGTTTAGCACATGCTTTATTTCCTATGATTCTGGAAATTACTGGTGAAATTATTAATTACTTTCTATATACATTTGAGCCTACAGAAATCAGTATAAAATTAAAGTGATGATAACTCACTATCAGAACCACTCTGTGGTTATAGCAAGGAAAACATTGTGTGTTAGCTCTAGAGATTCATTATTCCTCATTGCCAAACTTTGCTGAACTGATACTATTTTCACTTTCTCAAAATGCTAATTTCTCCCTCCCAAAGCTCATCACCAAGTTTTTAATTAAACTCAAGTTAGCTAACATATAGTGTACTGTTGGTTTCAGTAGGAGTTAGTGATTCATCACTCACATATAATACCCAGTACTCAAGAAGTGCCCTCCTTAATACCTACCACCCACTTAACCCATCCCCCCAACCTCCCTTCCAGTGACCTGCAGTTTTTCCCACCCAACCCCAAAAAGGTGTTTGTTTTCAGAAGGATTTTGGACTGTTTGTGTGTTGTAGGTGTGGATCCTAGTTTCTATGCTCAGTAAGAAATGTCAAATTCCTTTCTGTTTCCAATGGAAGTCCTCTTTGCTATCAGCATAATCATGGCTAATGTGAGGAAGAAAAATGTTAGAGGCTACTGTGCCTTTTTATTATCACATGAACCTCCCCTGATGCAAGAGATTTGAAAGGGCCTGGAGAATAATGCATATTGGGTTATGTGTGTGTATGTGTATGTAGTAGGGGGTTATAACTAGTGTAGCGAGAAATAGAATGTGGGGTATCCTATATAAAACACCAAAACAAATCAACATGTCAATAAATTATTTTACAAGACAGTTTACTGTCAGTGTGATCCCCCCCCCCCATTTACAGATTGGTATTGCCTGGGAATCAGAAGACCTGGCACTTATTATGTGTGTGGCCTTGGGCAATTCACTTAACTTCTCTGAGTGTGTGATCTAATCACTAAAATGGAGTAATGAAGCCTGTCCTGCCTAGTCGACAATACTGCTATTACACGCAAATGATAGAAGATAGGGAAATAATCTGTAAGTTGTTACTATACTATAAAATATAAGGACTTTTGGTTTTGTGAATTTGTGGCAAGAGAGAAATTTTTCACTGTGACTTTGGCCATGTCTATATTCAGGAGGGCAAAAAAGTGAATTCTCCCTGAAAGTGAACACATAATGATGTGTTAGGGAAATATTGAGCATCTATTACATGAAGTGTACTATGTAAGAAACATTGTACACCTTATCTCTAACTCTTAAGAATTTTATGAAAAAGGCACTATTTCAGGTGAGGAAGCTGAGGGCCAAATTTAAGTAAATTAGTAAATTATAGAGCCAGGATTTGATCTTCATCTAACCCAAAGACCTGGGTTTTTTCCTTTGGATCACATACTTTCTTTTTTCTGTAGTTTTGATAGCCACATATGACTTAAAATGGAAGATTTACGTTTAGGATTAATAATTACCAATTGGTCAAAAATAACTAATATTTACTGGGCATTAGGAGCTCCAACGTCATAGCTGGGTCTTGTTTTTCTCATTCTTTGTTATGAAGGGAACTGGGGCCTGTATTTTGGGGGTTGGTAGATGATCTTTAAGGTACTGTCAAAGTTAATTTTATGTTTCAACTTGACTGAGTCATGGTAAAACTTTTGGTAAAACATTATTTTGGGAGCATCTGTGAAGGTATTTCTAGATAAGATTAACATTTAAATTGGTAGACAGAGTAAAGCAGGTTGCCCTTCCTACTGTGCGATGGCCTTATCTAATCAGTAGAAAACCTGAATATAACAAAAAGACTGAACTTCCCCTTGGTAAGAAGAAGCTCTCCTTGCCGGAGTATCTTGAGCTGGGACATCAGTTTTTTTTCTGTGTTCCACTGAGCTGAAAAACCAGCTCTTCCTCAGTTTTTTTTTTTTAATTTATTTTTTATTTTCAGCATAACAGTATTCATTATTTTTGCACCACACCCAGTGCTCCATGCAATCCGTGCCCTCTATAATACCCACCACCTGGTACCCCAACCTCCCACCCCCCACCCCTTCAAAACCCTCAGATTGTTTTTCAGAGTCCATAGTCTCTCATGGTTCACCTCCCCTTCCAATTTCCTACAATTTCCTTCTCCTATCTCTCCATGTCCTCCATGCTATTTGTTATGCTTCACAAATAAGTAAAACCATATGATAATTGACTTTCTCTGCTTGATTTATTTCACTCAGCATAATCTCTTTTAGTCCCGTCCATGTTGCTGGCATTTGCCTGGAACTATACCGTGGGCTCTGTGGAACTCTAGTTTGCTAACTGCAGATCTTGGGACTTGTTACTCTTCATGGTATTATGAGCCAGTTCCTTACAATAAATCTCTTTCTACACACACACACACACACACACACACACCCCTTATTGGTTCTATTTTTATGGAGAACCCTAACACAAACAACTCTGAGACTGATTATGAAATTCAACAATAACAAGGAAGAGTTAATGTTTACAGGAGAGGTTCAGACTCAAATTTCTTTTCAGTGACTATTGAGGATCATTAATGTAATCTTTACATTGATATTTACATGTTGTCTTGTCATATGTGTATTAAGTGGTTGTTACCACTAGGATGACAATTGACCACATGTTTGATTTTTAAAAATTTTTCTTTTTCCTGAAAATACTGACTGCCAGTATGGATCAATGTCATCACTTTTCAGGCAACATTTGGCTTATCTTACCTAAAACAAGTCACAAAAAATTAAGTACAGAAAGATTGATTCTTTTCCAAGTTTTATATTTTCTTCTGACAACTACTCTGCAACCCCAGGCATAGATTAATGAATGGAGTATGCACAAAGTGCTATCAGCTCACATATATGACATTACTCAGATGTCTCCAACTCCGGAAAAAGCATGTGAATGATTTATGGAATTGATATTAATCTCTTTCCAGTAAATGCATTACTTCAGATACATGGGAAATTGATGTTACTACTCTAATGCCAAATTAATTTCTTTCTTGCTGGATCAGCATTGTAAATGGAATTAGATGTTAACCTTTTATACATCTAAATAGGGTAAAATATGGAAGCAATTTTATAAGTAAAATTTGGTTTCTCATTGCTGAGGGAAAGGGTATGCTTTCTTCTTACTGAGATTTGTGCATCCTGGGATATTGGATCATATATAAAGTATAACTTAATATCATTTAGGAATAGAATGATTATAATTGAATCTGAATACTTAACACAGGACTATAAATAATAGTATAACAAATGAAAATTACATGTTAGTAAAGATGTCCCAAATTCTGAAGGATGAGACTGTTTTTCAAGGGAAATTTTATCCAAGAATTATCAGTCACTAATAAATAAATATTTTTTTAATTTTTTATAAACATATAATATATTTTTATCCCCAGGGGTACAGATCTGTGAATCGCCAGGTTTACACGCTTAACAGCACTCACCAAAGCACATACCCTCCCCAATGTCCATAATCCCACCCCCCTTCTCCCAACCCCCCTCCCCCCAGCAGCCCTCAGTTTGTTTTGTGAGATTAAGAGTCACTTATGGTTTGTCTCCCTCCCAATCCCATCTTGTTTCATTTATTCTTCTCCTACCTCCTTAACCCCCATGTTGCATGACCACTTCCTCATATCAGGGAGATCATATGATAGTTGTCTTTCTCCGCTTGACTTATTTCGCTAAGCATGATACGCTCTAGTTCCATCCATGTTGTCGCAAATGGCAAGATTTCGTTTCTTTTGATGGCTTCATAGTATTCCATTGTGTATATATACACCACCTCTTCTTTATCCATTCATCTGTTGATGGACATCTAGGTTCTTTCCATAGTTTGGCTATTGTGGACATTGCTGCTATAAACATTCGGGTGCACGTGCCCCTTCGGATCACTACGTTTGTATCTTTAGGGTAAATACCCAGTAGTGCAATTGCTGGGTCATAGGGCAGTACTAATAAATATTTTTAATACATAATCAGGGATAAATGCAACTGGAAAATTCTCAGCCTAGCCTCTTCCTTCCCTATATGCCTAGGCCAATGTGCTCTTGAGTTTGTTTTCCCTGTGTTCCCAGCTTGTTGTGACTTTGTTTGATTTGCCATAGTGTTGGTTTTGGCCTGCTTGATATTATCTAATAAACTCAGTGTTATATTTTAATTCCAAATTATTTGAAGGAAATGTAACTGGTTCAGCTTGGGCCTGGTCAGTTGTAGTTAAAGAGGGTGATAGTCTTGGTATATGGTTTCATTTTAAGGGCTGTGGTAGTGCAGATTCTCTAAGAAGGGACTGTGGGAGGAGGGGAAGTGAGAGATGTCTCTTACCTAGTTAGGATTGAAGGACTGCAGTGGTTTTTCCAGCTTGATGGTTCTCTGATTTTGTGGACCAGCTGCCATGCATACCTTTACTCTTCCTGGCTCCCAGAAGTTAGATGGGCCTTGCCTTTCATCCCAATATTCCTTATCTCTTAGCCAGTCTTGACCGGAGCATAATGTCTGTGTGTAGTATCAGAGTCGCTGCCTTGCTATCTGATATGCAAGAGACAAAACCTGGTCTAATCTAGAAGTTGTAGTTGAAGTTGTAGTATTTCTTGCATTATTTCCATTGGTATAGTCTGCAGAAGTGGGTTCTTTCTTGATACTAGTTTTTTGTGCCATAATTTTACCTAGCTTAGAATCTTAGAATTATTTCTTTTAGCCTGGAGTATTGCCTTGAACCCTTGCCCTCTTGATGGGAATCCGGGCGGGGTGGCCTAATTTTCACCATGTGTCTATCCAAATTTACTTTTTGTTTTCCCAATCACTGAGATCCAGACATGAATAAATAGATTTTCCTGGACCACTAAATGGCAAGTATGCCTGGTCTCCCTTACTGCCAGCAGATAGACCTTTTGGATCCTTTTACACCTGAAATCATGGCTGAGTTTTTTATGGTTTTTGAACACTGTCCATCAGAACCCTTGGATTTCCTCTCTGGGGTCTGTCTACTGACCCAGCTCTGAATCCTGAAAGAATACTTTAATTGTGACAGTATGACTCTAGTTGCATCTGTAAAGTGGTACAGGTGAGAGGGGTGGTAGTAATAGAAATTTGGTATTTTCCTTATCTTTGTTTCACTATTTTTGTACCATTTGTTTCTGCAGAGAATCTTGATCTAGGATTTCTCTTTTTTATTCCCTATGACTTTTGGTAGTACAGCACCAAGATATACCTTCAATGGTTTTATTTCTGTTGGTGCTGCATTATATATGTATAGCACTTGCCAGGAGGTAGAGGAAGGTGTGGGATGGGAAGAAGAGGAAAAGATACATCTGACATAGTCCTTGCTCTCAGGAAAACTTAAATCCCCATAAAGGATGTAGTACATATCTATCAATAATACGAGGGAGTAAATCAAGCAAGGGAGAGAAGGAGTGGATCCTTACTCATTAATTACTCAAATATTTATTGATATCCACCTCTTCAGTTCTGTTTTAGGCACTGGGGACTCAGAGGTAGCTAAGATTGGATTTATGTTGTCAAGGAGCTCACAGTCTGATAGAGATTCAGGTATCTGCACTAAAAAGCTGTAGGGGCTGATAGTATTCAAGTCACCATCATCTCTTATCTGACTATTTTTTAAATACACTATGCATGCTTTTACCTCAGGACTTTTCCACTTCTATTGCCTGGAATGCTCTTCCCCCAAGATACTTACATGGTACATTTTTCACTTCATTCAGGTCTCTGATAAAAAATGTTATAATATCAGGGAGGTTTTGCTAGCTATACAACTAGTCCTCTCTTTTCTTCTCTCCCATCCCTCTTACCCTATTTGATTTTTGTTCTTAAAATTTATATCACCAGGTTTGTTATATACGTATTTTTAAATTTGATTATTATGTCTCCCCCTCTACAATGTAGTTCCATGAAAACAGGATTGTGTCTGTATTTTTGAGTGCTTCATATTCTTAGCATGTAGTATGCTGTCTCGTACATAATGGGTGCTCAAAAATACTTGTTCATCAAGTAAGAGAATGAATAAATTAATGAGTCAAGTACAAGTGAGTAGAATCTATATAGGGTGTGTTAGATTTACCAAGGAGGGAGTGGTTATTTTTACCTATAGGCAAGGGGTGGTGTCAGGAAGTGTGGTCTGAGAATGGAAGGGAGTAAGGGTAGACAATTTTGTCATGTGATGCTGGCACATGCCTTTGCAGAGGTATAGTTGATGAAATTGTACTCCAGAGTTTATAACAGGAGAGTATGTCTTAATCAAAAGGTACTTTTAAATCTCATCCTAGTGATGTGACATTGTATACTAGTAAAATTTTTCAGTTTTATTTTTTTTCTGTATATTCATATATGTTTTAATGCCTTCTGCTTACTAGTGAGTAGTCATGAGCTTTTTCACTGGGTTATGGGTTTCTTGAGGTAGGCAGAGGCCAGGGTTTATTTGTGTATCATCAGAGCCTGACACAGTGGTTGGTAATTACTTTGCCCATAGTAGTTTTTGTTTTTGTTTTTTTAAGATTTATTTATTTGAGAGAGAGAAGGAGGGAGAGAGTGTGGGTGAGTGCAAGAGCACTAGCAGGGGGGAGGGGCAGAGGAAGAGGAAAAGAGAGTCTCAAGCAGACTCCCTGCTTAGAGTGGAGCCTGAGGCAGGGCTTGATCCCAGGACTCTGAGATCATAATCCGACTGGAAATCAAGAGTAAGACACAACTGACTAAGCCACTCAGGTGCCCTGCTTTGTTTGTTTGTTTGTTTGTTTAATAGAAGTTAATTACAGTTCCCTCAGAGTTGGAACATTCTAGAATTCTGTGATTCTCTCCTAGCCTGATACTTCTATAGCTATTGTTTAAGGTTCTTACAGATGATATACTTTTTTGGTCCATTAAATCTTATAGTTCTAGCTTCTTTCCCATATATTTCATCTGTGAAATTTATATACCTACTTTTCTCATTGCATTATAATGATTTATTTACATGTAGATTTTCAGCTGTTGGAGGACAAAGACTTCTCTTAGACTCTCTTTCTTATAGTGTATCTTGGTATAGGATCTAGCACATAGTAGCTCTCCAGTAAATGTGAAATGAATGGATAGAAAATTAATTAGTCTAACGGTAGAAAATTAATACTTATCAGGGAAACCCAGGAGAAAGAGAAAAGATGGTTTGTGTAACAACATAAGTGGTAAATTTTAAAAACACTTTAGTGTTGCATGCTCAGATACTTCAATAGTTTTCTTAATGTCAGCATTCCTGGGATAACCATTTAGCCCAGTGCCTCTTTCCTTACTGTCGATGTTCTAGGTTATGTGGAGCCATTTGTGAATGATCTTGCACTGTTTTCTTCCTAGCCTTGCACCTGCATGTCATTGTTCCTTAGGTGGGAAAATGTTGATGAATGCATCTATTTCAATGCATGTACAGATATTTAGTGTATCATTATCAACATGTCATAGCTCTCTGTCTCCAAATGTACATGTTCATGCATATAACCTTATGGCTTTTGTTTTTAACAACCTTAGAATGTAGGTGCTAGTAGCTAGCAGTCATGCTTAGAGGGACTCCTATGGATATTTCTCCCTTCTGTTCCACCTTGGATGCACTACTGTGCCCAAATAATCAGAATATAGCAAATGTTAGTTAAGAGTGTTTTAGCAGTATGACAGAAGAGGGAATGATTGTAATTGAAGCAGCACAATGGGTCTATTTCTTCAATGTCTATGTCTATAGGAGCCAATTTTTCTTAAGAGTTTCATTTTCTTCTTTGAACCTTCCTTTGTTGACTCAACATATATTTATTAACTATTAATTACGTACAGCAATGGCTTCTGCACAAGATTTAAATACTTAGCAGCAACCACAACAAAAAGTCAACAAATATTTTTTGAACAAGTACTTTTGTGCCCAGCACTATGGTATATTTCATGGTGAAGGCAATGTGGTAGAAGGGAAAGAACACATATTTTGGATTCAGATACCGCTGGATTCTAATTTACTTTTGCTTTTAGCTAACCCTTGTGTTTTGACCAAGTATTTATATTTCATAGTGTCCTGCCTTTTCTTTTTTTTTTTTTTTCTCCCAATTTATTTATTTTCAGAAAGACAGTATTCACTATTTTTTTCACCACACCCAGTGCTCCACGCAAGCCGTGCCCTCTATAATACCCACCACCTGGTACCCCAACCTCCCACCACCCCGCCACTTCAAACCCCTCAGACTGTTTTTCAGAGTCCATAGTCTCTCATGGTTTTCTTTCCCTACTATGATTGTCTTAGTTCAGGCAGCCAGGACTATTATAGTAACTTCTAAATTTACCTTTTTTAAATCAGTCCTCTACCCTTTCAGTTTGTATTTGTAGTTTAGCTGCTTTTTTCTAGAATGTAGTAAGATCTTTAATGGCATAAATTATTTTTTATTTTTATTTTTATTTTTTGGCATGAATTATTTTTAACTTCTCTTTTAAATTCCCTGATGGACTTAGATGAAATAGAATCTTATACAGAGTATTGAATTATAAAATGGAAGGAGCTCTGGAGTCAGTCAGACTTGAGTTCAAATTATGTATCTGCTACTTACTGGTTGCACAGATAGTTTTGTGCAAGTTATTTTACCTGAGCCTTGATTTCCTTATCTGGAAGGAAAATTTACACCTTATAGGCAGGAAACTGGTAAAGATTAAATGATACAGCATATGTAAAGAATTTGGAACAAAATAGATTCTATATTGAATGATAGTTATTGTTGGTTTAAAAAAATTATTTATGGGAATTGAGGTAGCCACTTGGAAATAATAATTAACATGGATGCGAAGGTATAATTGGAGATCTAATCTACTTGATAGACCTGAATTTGAGAAATCAGTGGGTTTTTATAGCAACTTTTCTATTATTCTTAAATTAAGGCAGAGGGATTTCACTATAACTTTCTAACATCACTCACTTCAGATAGATAAGGCTGATTGTTCATTGCCTTCTGTCAAGTATGTGACCATTTCTTTTCATGGTTTTTTCTGTGTCACATACGAGGAATTCAAGATGGTATTAATTTTACATTTATTATATGACTTCATTTGGGTTTGACAATCTATCTGATTAGAGTAGTTAGGTATTATGGAATATTTGGGGAAAAGGGAAAAGCTCTTTCTGTACTTTGGTTTATGGACCTGAAATTTCAGAATTCTGATACAGTAGTTTTACCAAATCTGCATAGAGGCTGCATTTGCACAGTACTGGTGTTCTCTAAAATATCATTTTTGGTGTTCTAAGAGTGTCACTGGATATTACTAGGAAAGAATTCTTAGTATCCTTCTTGTGCAGCTGAAAACCTATTGCAAGAAAAAAATGTAGTGTTCAATAGTATTGTTCCGTTGCCAACACATAACTGTTCATATTTACACTGATTGTCTCCAAATGCTTAATTTCCTACTAGGTTCAGATTTTTCCATTTTAATTTTGATTTAGTATTTTTTATTTTTGAAAGGAAACAGAGAAAGAGCCATACATTATCACTGCATTTTTTTCAGAAGCTATTGAGAACCTCAGAATCAATAATAATGAAATATTGTGGAGGTAAATTACCATAATATACAAGGAAATTTCATAAACTTCCAATATTCTATACACTGCTAATTTGAATCATCTCCATGTGCAAATTATCTGTATACCATGATGTCATAAACATAAATTAGCTCCTACCATGTCAGGACATTTTCTGATATCTTCAGCATATTTTTCTACTAATATGTGTAATTATTTGGGAATGTAAGTTGTCCTGTGCAAGTGAGTGACGTTGTTAAACTAATAATTCATTGCTCAAATTTTGAGTCCCACTGGGCAGAGCAGAAATATGGAAGGAATGACACATATACATGTCTACACTATTTTTTATTTTTAATACTAAGAGAAGGAGTTGGTGGGTTGTAATGATATTGACCTTATATAATTATAACTAAACTCAGCTTTCTGCAAAATTATGAAGGAGATTGTCTGAGAGGTACCACAAATTCAGTGTGCCCCAGGTGTAGTGATCTCTAACCTGCTACTCCTCCTGTCTTCCCCTATCTGAGTTTACAGGCACCCCCATCTACTCTTACTCAAGTAAGTAATCGCCTTGAGGCTGGGACCATTCTAAATTGTCTTTGTGTCCCTTTGGCCTAGCACAGTGGCTGATAGATAATATATAATCAATAAATAGAAAAAATAGAAGCAATTGGAAGAGTATTTCTGTAAGCTCCACTACTATATTCACCCACTGACCTGACTCTCTGCCCTTACATACTTTTTCTTGCCTTCTCATACTAGAGAAATGGTTTCTTGTCTTATCTGAGGTTAACCTTTCTACTTGCACATTACCTCCCATTTCCTCTCACTTACTCAAGGATATGACTTCAGCAATTCTTCCTTTATCTTCATTATTGTTATCTTTTTCTATACTGTATCATTGCCATCAGGATGGCAATATGCTTAGATCTTCCCTATTTTTAAAAAACTGCATTTTGCAGACATAGGGTGAGAGAATGGATAAAAAAAGAAGACCCATCTATATACTGCCTACAGGAGATTCATTTTAGACCTAAATATACATGCAGATTGAAAGTGAGGGGATTGAGAAACATTTATCATGCAAATGCATATCAGAAGAAAGCTAGAGTAGCAAGACTTACATTGGATAAACAGACTGTAAAACAAAGATTAACAAGAAAAAAAGAAGGACACTATATAATAATGAAGAGGACAATCCAAAAAAGAAGATATAGCTGTTGTCAGTATTTATGAACCTAACATTGGAGCACCCAGATACATAAAACAGGTAATAAACATCAAAGAACTAATTGATGTAATACAATTATAATAGGGTACTTTAACACCTCACTTAACATTAATTGATAGATCATCTAAACAGAAAATCAATAAGGAAACAATGGCTTTGAATGATAGAGTCGATCAGATGGATTTAATGTATATATTCAAAACATTCCATTCTAAAATGGCAGAAGACATGTTCTTTTAAAGGAGACATGGGACATTCTCCAGAACAGATCACATACTAGGTCAAAAAACAAGCCTACTGTATTGTTAATTTTGGCCATTCTAACTGGTGTAAGGTGGTATCTCAATGTGTTTTTTTTTTTTTTAATCCAATGTGGTTTTGATCTGAGTCTCCCTGATGGCTAATGATGATGAACATTTTTCTCATGCGTCTGTTAGCCATTTCTATGTCTTCTTTGGAGAAGTGTCTGTTCATGTCTTCTGCCCATTTTTTTGATGTGATTATCTGTTTTGTGTGTGTTGAGTTTGAGGAGTTCTTTATAGATCTTGGACAGTAGCCTTTTGTCTGTAATGTCATTTGTGAATATCTTCTCCCATTCCGTGGGTTGCCTCTTTGTTTTCTTGACTGTTTCTTTGGCTGTGCAGAAGCTTTTGATCTTGACGAAGTCCCAAAAGTTCCTTTTCGCTTTTGTTTCCTTTGCCTTTGGAGACATGTCTTGAAAGAAGTTGCTGTGGCCCATGTCGAAGAGATTACTGCCTATGTTTTTCTCTTGGATTTTTTATCCAATTCGAGTTTGTCTTTGTGTATGGTGTAAGAGAATGGTCGAGTTTCATTCTTCTACACATAGCTGTCCAGTTTTCCCAGCACCTTTTATTGAAGAGGCTATCTTTTTTCCACTGTATGTTTTTTCCTGCTTTGTCGCAGATTATTTGACCATAGAGTTGTGGGTCCATATCTGGGCTGTCTAGTCTGTTCCACCAGTCTATGTGTCTGTTTTTGTGCCAGTACCATGATGTCTTGGTGATCACAGCTTTCTAGTAAAGCTTGAAATTAGGCAACGTGATGCCCCCAGTTTTGTTTTTCTTTTCCAGCATTTCCTTAGCAATTTGGGATCATTTCTGGTTCCATACAAATTTTAGAATTAATTGTTCCAGCTCTTTGAAAAATGCTGGTGAATTTTGATTGAGATGGCATTGGAAGTATAGATGCCTCTAGGCAGTATAAACGTTTTAACAATGTTTATTTTTCCAATCCATGAGCATGGAATGCTCTTTCAACAAGTGTTGGAGAGGATGTGGAGAAAAGGGAACCCTCTTGTACTGTTAATGGGAATGCAAGTTGGTGCAGCCACTTTGGAAAACTATGTGGAGATTCCTTAAGAAATTAAAAATAGATCTACCCTATGACCCTGCAATTGCACTACTGGGTATTTACCCCAAGATACAGATGTAGTGAAAAGAAGAGGCATGTGGGCCCCAATGTTTATAGCAGCAATAGCCACAGTCTCCAAACTGTGGAAGGAACCAAGATGCCCTTCAATGGCTGAATGGATAAAGAAGACATGGTCCATATATACAATGGAATATTATGCCTCCATCAGAAAGGATGAATACCCAACTTTTGTAGCAACATGGACGGGACTACAGGAGATTATGCTGAGTGATATAAGCCAAGCAGAGAGAGTCAATTATCATA
This sequence comes from Neogale vison, assembly GCF_020171115.1. Classification (NCBI taxonomy): domain Eukaryota; kingdom Metazoa; phylum Chordata; class Mammalia; order Carnivora; family Mustelidae; genus Neogale; species Neogale vison. The sequence goes on along the minus strand of NC_058092.1, from coordinate 39,781,537 downwards.
TGGTTTCACTTACTTGTGGAGCATAAGAAATAACACGGAAGACATTGGGAGATAGAGAGGAGAATGAGTTGAGGGAAATCGGAGGGGAAGATGAACCATGAGAGACTGTGGACTCTGAGAAACAAACTGAGGGTTTTGGGGGGCAGGGTGGGAGGTGTGGTGAGCCTGCTGGTGGGTATTATGGAGGGCACATATTGTATGGAGCACTGGATGTGGTGCAGAAACAATGGATTTTGGAACACTGAAAAAACAATTAAATTAAATTAAGGAAAAAAAGAAGAAGCCTAAACAAATTCAGGTAGATTGAAGTGATACCATGTCCCTTTTCTGATCTCAATACTGTGAAACAACTAGAAGTCAATCACAAGAAAAAAGTCTAGAAAGACCACCACTATATGGAGGTTAAATAACATGGCCCTAAACAATGAATGGGTCAATTAAATAATAAAAGAAGAAATTTAAAAAGTGCATGGAAATAAATGAAAATGAAAATACAATGGTCCAAAACCTCTGAGAGGCAGTGAGAGTGGTTCTAAAGGAGAAGTTTATAGCAATACAGTCCTACCTCAAGAAGGAAGAAAAATCTCAGGTAAACAACTTAATCTTCTACCTAAAGGAGTGAGGAAAACAACAAACAAAACATAAAACCAGCAAGGTTTTATGGAAATGATAAATATTAGAGCAGAAATAAATGATATAGAAACTGAAAAAACAATAGAATAGATCAATGAAACCAGGAGCTGGTTCTTTGAAAAAAATCAACAAAATTTATTGACCTCTTGCCAGAATTATCAAGGAAAAAAGAGAAAGTACTCAAATAAATAAAAGCACAAATGAGAGAGGGGAAATAACAATGAATACCACAGAAATGCAAATTAATTATAAGAGAATATTATAAAAACAGTACTCCAACAAATTGGACAACCTAGAAGAAATGGATAAATTCCTAGAAATATATATCCTACCAAAAGTGAATCAGGAGGAAATAGAACATTTGAACAAATAGATTATCAGCAGTGAAATTAAGTCAGTAATCAAAAAACTTCCAACAAACAAAAATTCAGGACCAGATGGCTTCACAGGTGCATTCTACCAAATATTTAAAGAAACATTAATACCTATTCTTCTCAAACTATTCCAAAAAATAGAAAAGGAAAGAAAACTTCCAAATTCATTGTGTGATTTCAACATTTCCCTGTTAATAAAATCAGATAAAGACACCACAAAAGAGGAGAACTATAGGCCAATATTTCTGATGAACATACATACAAAAATCCACAACAAAATACTAGCAAACCATATCCAATAATACATTAAGCATGCCATTCACCACAGTCAAGTGGTTCAGTACTTGTCAATCAAGCAATGTGATACATCACATCAATAACAGAAAGGATAAGAATCATATGATCATTTCAATAGGTGTAGAAAAAGCATTTGACAGTGTACAACATCGATTCGTGATAAAAATCCTCAACAAAGTAGGTTTCAGAGGGAATATACCTCAGTATAATAAGGTGGTATATGAAAAGCCAAGAGCTAGTATCATCCTCAATGGGGAAAATCTGAGAGCTTTTCCCCTGAGGACAGGAATAAGGCAAGGATGTTCACTGTCACCACCTTTATTCAACATAGTATTATACTGCCTAGAGCAATCTATACTTTTAATGCCATTCCAATCAAAATTCCACTGGTATTCTTCACAGAGCTGGAGCAAATAATCCTAAAATTTGTATGGAATCAGAAGAGACCCTGAATCACTAAGGAAATGTTGAAAAACAAAAATAAAACTGGGGGCATCACGCTACCTGATTTCAAGCTTTAAGTGCCTTCTTAGCGCAGTAGGCAGCGCGTCAGTCTCATGATTTCAAGCTTTACTACAAAGCTGTGATCACCACGACAGCATGGTACTGGCATAAAAACAGACACATAGACCAGTGGAACAGAGTAGAGAGCCCAGATATGGACCCGCAACTCTATGGTCAATTAATCTTCGACAAAACAGGAAAAAATATACAGTGGAAAAAAGATAGTCTCTTCAAAAAATGATGCTGGGAAAACTGGGCAGCTATATGTAGAAGAATGAAACCCGACCGTTCTCTTACACCATACACAAAGATAAACTCGAAATGGATAAAAGACCTCAATGTGAGACAGGAATCCATCAGAATCTAGAGGAGAACATAGGCAGTAATCTCTTTGATATCAGCCACAGCAACTTCTTTCAAGATATGTCTCCAAAGGCAAAGGAAACAAAAGCATAAATGAACTTTTGGGACTTCATCAAAATCAAAAGCTTCTGCACAGCAAAGGAAACAGTCAACAAAACAAAGAGGCAACCCACAGAATGGGAGAGGATATTTGCAAATGACAGTACAGACAAAAGGTTGATATCCAGGAGCTATAATGAACTCCTCAAACTCAGCACACACAAAAGAGGCAATCATATCAAAAGCTGGACAGAAGATATGAAGAGAGACTTCTCCAATGAAGACATACAAATGGCTATCAGACACATGAAAAAATGTTCATCATCACTAGCCATCAGGGAAATTAAAATTAAATCCACATTGAGATATCTTACACCAGTTAGAATGGCCAAAATTAACAAGACAGGAAACAACATGTGTTGGAGGGGATGTGGAGAAAGGGGAACCCTCTTCCACTGTTGGTGGGAATGCAAGTTGGTGCAGTCTCTTTGGAGAACAGTGTGGAGATTCCTCAAGAAATTAAAAATAGAACTTCCCTATGACCCTGCATTTGTACTCCTGGGTATTTACCCCAAAGATACAGATTTCATGAAAAGAATGGCCATCTCTACCCCAATGTTTATAGCAGCAATGGCCATGGTCGCCAAACTGTGGAAGGAAACAAGATGCCCTTCAACGGACGAATGGATAAGGAAGATGTGGTCCATATACACTATGGAGTATTGGGCCTCCATCAGAAAGGATGAATAGCCAACGTTTGTAGCAATATGGACGGGACTGGAAGAGATTATGCTGAGTGAAATCAGTCAAGCAGAGAGAGTCAATTATCATATGGTTTCACTTATTTGTGGAGCATAACAAAAAGCATGGAGGACATGGGGAGTTAGAGAGGAGAAGGGAGTTGGGGTAAATTGGAAGGGGAGATGAATCCTGAGAGACTATGGACTCTTAAAAACAATCTGAGGAGTTTGAAGTGGCAGGGGTGGCGTGGGAGGTTGAGGTACCAGGTGGTGGGTATTATAGTATTATAGAGGGCACGGATTGCATGGAGCACTGGCTGTGGTGAAAAAATAATACTATTATGCTGAAAATAAATAAATTAATTAAAAAAAAAAGAAATCTTACTCATGGAATCAAAGAACAAATAGAATAACAGGCATCTAGATTGGTAAGGAAGGAGTAAAACTTTCACTATTTGCAGATGACATGTACTCTATATAAAAAAACCCAAAAAGACTCCATCAAAAAAGTGGTAGAACTGTCAAAAGAATTCAGTGAAGTCCCAGGATACAAAACCAGTGTACAGAAATCTGTTGCATTTCTTTCATCAATAATGAAGTAGCAGAAAGAGAAATTAAGAGAACATCCCATTTAGGGGTGCCTGGATGGCTCAGTTAAGCATTGGACTCTTAATTTCAGCTCAGGTCATGATCTCAGGGTTGTGAGATTGAGCTCCACATTAGGCTCTGTGCTGTGGGTGGACCCTACTTTTCTTTCTCCCCTGCCCCTATTCTCTAACAAAAACAAAACAAAACAAAAACCCCAAAACAAAGACCCCCTCAAAATCCCCCCAAAACAACCATTTTTACTAATGCACCAAAATTTATATGATATCTAGGAATAAGCCTAACCAAATAGGTGAGAGACTATATTGTGAAAAGTATAAAACACTTTTGAAAGAAGTTGAAGATGACACAAAGAAATGCTCATGGATTAGAAGAACAAATATTGTGACAATGTCTGTACTACCCAAAGCAATCTATACATTTAATGCAACCCCTATCAAAATAACAATAGCATTTTTCATTGAACTAGAACAAACAATTCTAGAATTTATATGGAACCACAAAAGATCAGGAATAGTCAAGGCAATCTTGGAAAACAAGCTGGAGGCATCACAATTACAGACTTCAGGGTTATATTACACAGCTGTGGTGATCAGAACAGTATGGTACTGGCACTGACATAGACACAATGATCAATGAAACAGAATAGGAAACCCAGAAATGAGTCCACAGTTATATGGGCAATTAATCTTTGACAAAGCAGGAAATGTTCAATGGGAAAGAGATAGCCTCTTCAACAGATAGTGTTGGGAAAACTTGACAGCAACGTGCAAAGAATGAAACTGGATTACTTTCTTACACAATGCACAGAAATAAATTCCAATTGGCTTAAAGACCTAAATGTGAGACCTGAAGCAACAAAAATCCTGGAAGAATGCACAGCCAGTAACTTAATGACATCAGCCATAGCGAGTTTTTTCTGGATAGATAGGAAGTAAAAAAACAAAACTGACATTTGTATGCAATCAGAGAAGATAGTTGCAAATTGCATATCTGATAAAGGGTTAGTATCCAAAAGGGTTACAAATCAACACCCAAAAAACAAATAACCTGATTAAACAATGAGAAGACATGAAAAGACATTTCTCCAAAGAAGACATACAGATGGCAACATGCATGTAAAGATGGTCAGTATCAGTCATCATCAGGGAAGTGCAAATAAAAACTACAATGAAATAACACCTCATACCGTTTGGAATGGCTAAAATCAGTAATACAAGGAACAACAAGTTTTGGTGAGGATATGGAGAAATAGGAATCCTCATGCACTGTTGGTGGGAGTGCAGAGTGGTGCAGCCACTGTGGTAAAAAGAAACTCCTCAAAAAGTGGTGCCGCCACTGTGGTAAAAAGAAACTCCTCATAAAGTTAAAAATAGAACTACTCTAGGATCCAGAATCACAGTATTGGTTATTTACACAAAGAACACAAAAATCACATAATTCAAAAGGATATACACACCCCTATGTTTAGCAACATTATCTATAATAGCCAGATTATGGAAGCAGCCCAAGTGTCCATTGACTGATGAATGGATAAAGAAGATGTGGTATATAGAATATTATTCAGCCAAAAGAAAAAAGGAAATGTTAACATTTGCACAACGTGGATTGAACTAGAGAGTATAATTCTAAACTAAGTAAGTCAGAAAAAGACAAGTCCCGTATGATTTCACTTATGTTGAAATTTAAGAAACAAAATAAATGATCATAGGGAAAAAGAGAGAGAGAGAGAATGAATATCCTGAACTTCATCAAATCTATGAAAGACCCACAGCAAATATCATCCTCAATGGGAAAAAGCTTGCGTCCTTCCCGTTGAGATCAGGAACATGACAAGGATGTCCACTCTCACCACTCTTGTTCAACATAGTATTAGAAGTCCTAGCAACAGCAATCCGACAACAGAGAGAAATAAAAGGTATCCAAATTGGTAATGAAGAAGTCAAACTCTCTCTCGTCGCAGATGACATGATTCTTTATATGGAAAACCCAAAAGACTCCACCCCCAAACTACTAGAACTCATACAACAATTCAGCAACATGGCAGGATATAAAGTCAATGTACAGAAATCAGTGACTTTCTTATACACTAACAATGAAAATACAGAAAGGGAAATTAGAGAATCGATTCCATTTACTATAGCACTAAGAACCATAAGATACCTGGGAATAAACCTAACCAAAGAGGTAAAGGATCTGTACTCGAGGAACTACAGAACACTCATGAAAGAAATTGAAGAAGACACAAAAAGATGGAAGACCATTCCATGCTCTTGGATCGGAAGAATAAACATTGTTAAAATGTCTATGCTGCCTAGAGCAATCTATACTTTTAATGCTATTTTGATCAAAATTCCACCAGTATTCTTCAAAGAGCTGGAGCACATAATCCTAAAATTTGTATGGAATCAGAAGAGACCATCGCTAAGGAAATGTTGAAAAACAAAAATAAAACAGGGGGCATCACGTTACCTGATTTCAAGCTTTACTACAAAGCTGTGATCACCACGACAGCATGGTACTGGCATAAAAACAGACACATAGACCAGTGGAACAGAGTAGAGAGTGCAGATATGGACCCTCAACTCTATGGCCAAATAATCTTCGACAAAACGGGAAAAAATATACAGTGGAAAAAAGACAGTCTCTTCAAGAAATGATGCTGGGAAAACTGGGCAGCTATATGTAGAAGAATGAAACTCGACCATTCTCTTACACAAAGATCAACTCAAAATGGATAAAAGACCTCAACGTGAGACAGGAATCCATCAGAATCCTAGAGGGGAACATAGGCAGTAATCTCTTCGCTATCAGCCATAGCAACTTGTTTCAAGAAACAGACTCTTAACGAGAGAATAAACTGATAGTTACCAGAGGGGAGGTAGGTGGAGGGATGGGTTAAATAGGTAATAGGGATTAAGGAGTACATTTGTCATGATGACCACCAGGTGTTGTATGGAATTGCTGAATCACTAAATTGTATACCTGAAACTAATATTACACTTTATGTTAATTAACTGGAATTTAAATAAAAACTTAAGACAAAAAAAAACCACCCTGCACTTTCTCCCACAACCCTATCAATGACTAATTCTTTTCTCTGTTCCCTTAAAAAAGTTTATTTTCACTTTTGTTTCCTTTGCCTTTGGAGACATATCTTGAAAGAAGTTGCTGTGGCTGATATCGAAGAGATTACTGCCTATGTTCTGCTGTAGGATTCTGATGGATTCCTGTCTCACCTTGAGGTCTTTTATCCATTTTGAGTTTATCTTTGTGTATGGTGTAAGAGAATGGTCAAGTTTCATTCTTCTACATATAGCTGTCCAGTTTTCCCAGCACCATTTATTGAAGAGACTGTCTTTTTTCCACTGTATATTTTTTCCTGTTTTGTCGAAGATTAATTGACCATAGAGTTGCGGGTCCATATCTGGGCTCTCTACTCTGTTCCACTGGTCTATGTGTCTGTTTTTATGCCAGTACCATGCTGTCTTGGTGATCACAGCTTTGTAATAAAGTTTGAAATCAGGTAACGTGATGCCACCAGCTTTATTTTTGTTTTTCAACATTTCCTTAGCGATTCGGGGTCTCTTCTGATTCCATACAAATTTTAGGATTATTTGCTCCAGCTCTTTGAAGAATGCCGGTGGAATTTTGATCGGAATGGCATTAAAAGTATAGATTGCTCTAGGCAGTATAGACATTTTAAGAATGTTTATTCTTCCGATCCAAGAGCATGGAATGGTCTTCAATCTTTTTGTGTCTTCTTCAATTTCTTTCATGAGTGTTCTGTAGTTCCTCGAGTACAGATCCTTTACCTCTTTGGTTAGGTTTATTCCCAGGTATCTTATGGTTCTTGGTGCTTTAGTAAATGGAATTGATTTTCTAATTTCCCTTTCTGTATTTTCATTGTTAGTGTATAAGAAAGCCACTGATTTCTGCACATTGATTTTGTATCCTGCCACGTTGCTGAATTGCTGTATGAGTTCTAGTAGTTTGGGGGTGGAGTCTTTTGGGTTTTCCATATAAAGAATCATGTCATCTGCGACGAGAGAGAGTTTGACTTCTTCATTACCAATTTGGATACCTTTTATTTCTCTCTGTTGTCTGGTTGCTGTTGCTAGGACTTCTAATACTATGTTGAACAAGAGTGGTGAGAGTGGACATCCTTGTCATGTTCCTGATCTCAACGGGAAGGACGCAAGCTTTTTCCCATTGAGGATGATATTTGCTGTGGGTCTTTCATAGATAGATTTGATGAGGTTCAGGAATGTTCCCTCTATCCCTATACTTTGAAGCGTTTTAATTAGGAACGGATGCTGGATTTGTCAAATGCTTTTTCTGCATCAAAAAAAAAAAAAAAAAAAGAGGACGCCTGGGTGGCTCAGGTGGTTAAGCAGCTGCCTTCAGCTCAGGTCATGATCCCAGCGTTCTCAGATCGAGTCCCACATCGGGCTCCTTGCTCGGCAGGGAGCCTGCTTCTCCCTCTGTCTCTGCCTGCCATTCTGTCTGCCTGTGCTCACTCTTGCTCTCTCTCTCTGACAAATAAAATCTTAAAAAAAAAGAAAGAAAGAAAGAAAGAAAGAGTTGGTTGCCTCTAGTCCTAGCTCATTCAAGCAGGCTTTCATGAATCATGACTCTCCCTCCAAATTTCCCTTCTTAAGGTCATTGATGACTTCCAAATTGGTTAATGTCAGATCTCATTTTACATTCTCATGGTTCTGTTGGTAGTATTTGACCCATTTCTATTATTCCCATTCTTTCCTCTTAGACATTTCTTTTTCTATCTTCAAAGATACATACCAACTCCCTAGTCCATGCCTCCCCCCAACCCCAATCTCTGTGGTCATTGTGGTCATTCTGTACATTGATTGGTTACACCTTGTTTCTTTACATTCTAAACACTGGAATGTTTTAGAGAAAGGTTCTGAACCTTTTCTATCTACAGTTACTCCCTTTGCTTATCTCATCAGATAACTTGGCTTTAAATATTATCTACATGCTGATTTATATCTCTAGTACAAATTTCTTTTACTCTAGATTCATATTCATCGTGAATGAGTCCAGGTGAACCACTGGCCAACCCATAAAATTGCAGGAAATAATAGATGCTATTGTTTTAAACCACAGGGCTTTGTTTTAGTTTGATATGCTGCTATGTATACATTAATTTAAGGGTTGACTTCATCATCGTAAAAGCAAATGTAAAGTGTGAAAACTGTGATTTTCAAATTGCTTAATTTATTTGCAGAATGTATTGATAGATTCCAATCTTTACAGGAATAAAAATGCTTGTTGATTCATGAAAATGCAAATTATTTATCCTTTTCCCCTAAAAGAATTCATTATCCATGATGCATAATAATAGGAAATCAAAATAACAATTATGTTGTCTCTATGCATGCAGACAAAAGAGTTACTCTAGTTAGTCCAACACTGCAATTAATGAATAAGGTGGAATCCAATTTTATGAATCACTCAGTAAGTTCAGTCTTCGGTAATTTAATGAAACTATTAGTGGTTTTTAAAATAATGAATATGGTGAATTAAATTTTTTTTTTTCTTGTCATGAATCTGGACCGTTATGGTGTGAATTACTTGCATATGGGTAAAATTATACTTCACAATAAACATTAAATATACTTAAGTAAATAATTTTAATTTACTTATTGTTCTTCCTTGTCAATCTTATTCATTGTGTACTATAGAGAATGACTTACACTAACACATTGACAGTTTTTCATTTCATGAGAGAACAGAGAATGCTTTTAAAATTATTCTTTAATATAAAAGACTGCTATGGTTTCAGATTTGGAGTATGTTTTGTGAGAAGTAAATTGCCAAATTCTAACTGTTAATTAGAAAAACTTTTAACTATGTAAGGCTTGTCAACACAGTATTTTTAGAGATTAGCAATATGCAGTAGTTGAAAAACAGTCTAAAGGTGCAATTATCTAATGTGAATTTAGGCCATACATCTTAGAATAGGCAGTCAACACTTTTACATTCTTCAACGTCTTTTAAGTAGCAGTATCTATGGTTCATCGAAAGTAACATTAAAGCAAATATAATATTGGAAATATTATCACATCTATCAAATCTTTTAGGAGATTAGAAAAACTGGGTTAATTGACAAACCATAAGAGACTCAATCTCACGAAATAAACTGAGGGGTACTGGGGGTTTAGGGGTAGGGATAGGGTGGCTGGGTTATGGACATTGGGGAGGGTATGTGCTATGGTGAGTGCTGTGAAATGTGTAAGCCTAATTATTCACAGACCTGTACTCCTGGGGCAAATAATACATTATTTGTTAATTTAAAAAAATTTTAAAAATGATAGTACAGTTCTTAAAACCTGGCCATAATAATTACAGCGATTACTCATATTTGTATGTTTTAAAGGCATTTCAGTTTCTTTATCTCATTTTATTATGTCAATGACATTTTGTAGCAAATGTTAAGATTATCATCATCACCATTTTTACACCAATTTTAGAAGTGAGGAAACTGCAGTTCACAGAAGTAGAATAAGTTTCCCAAGATCATATATAGGTGGCAAGCAGTAGACTTAGGAGTAGGATTTCAAATTCTTACAAAGCTCTGTTTAATTAATATGAAAAAACACTTAATGTACTTATTAAGTGTCTTATAAATTAAAATAACAAAAATTGGGGAGCCTGCGTGGCTCAGTGAGTTAAAGCCTCTGCCTTCAGCTCGGGTCATGATCCCAGGTCCTGGGATCGAGCCCCACATTGGGCTCTCTGCTCAGCGGGAAGCCTGCCCCCCCCCACCTGCCTTTCTGCCTACTTGTGATTTCTGTCTGTCACCTGCCCCCCCCGCCTGCCTTTCTGCCTACTTGTGATTTCTGTCTGTCAAATAAATAAATGATTTCTGTCTGTCAAATAAATAAATAAATAAACAAACAAACCAACAAACCAAAAATATCTTTGAAGGGGAATGGAGACTGTTATTTATACTTCCATAATCTAGGTGATAAGTTAGAAATCCTTACTGAAACAGGAGAGGCAAAGTAGAAAGTTTGAAATCTATTATCTGATTCCAAAGTTCATTTTTTTAAATTATTCATTTCTTTTCAGTGTACCAAAATTCATTGTTATGCACCACACCCAGTGCTCCATGCACTACATGCCCTCCATAATACCCACCACCTGGCTTCCCCAACCTCCCCCCACCCCTTTAAAACCCTCATATTGTTTTTCGGAGTCCATAGTCTCTCATGGTTCATCTCCCCTTCCAATTTCCCTCAACTCCCTTCTCCTCTCCATCTCCCCATGTCCTCCATGTTACTTGTTATGCTGCACAAATAAGTGAAACCATATGATAATTGACTCTCTCTGCTTGACTTATTTCACTCACCATAACCTTTTCCAGTCCCATCCATGTTGCTACAAAAGTTGGGTATTCATCCTTTCTGATGGAGACATAATACTCCATAGTGTATATGGACGACATATTCCTTATTCATTCGTCCGTTGAAGGGCATCTTGGTTCCTTCCACAGTTTGGCGACCGTGGCCATTGCTGCTATAAACATTGGGGTACAGATGGCCCTTCTTTTCATGACATCTGTATCTTTGGTGTAAATACCCAGTAGTGCAATGGCAGGGCCATAGGGAAGCTCTATTTTTAATTTCTTAAGGAATCTCCACACTGTTTTCCAAAGTGGCTGCACCAACTTGCATTCCCACCAACAGTGTATGTAAGAGGGTTCCCCTATCTCCACATCCTCTCCAACACATGTTGTTTCCTGGCTTGCTAATTTTGGCCATTCTAACTGGTGTAAAGTGGTATCTCAATGTGGTTTTAATTTGAATCTCCTTGAGGGCTAGTGATGAACGTTTTTTCATGTGTCTGAAAGCCATTTGTATGTCTTCATTGGAGAAGTGTGTGTTCATGTCTTCTGCCCATTTTTTTGACATGATTATCTGTTTTGTGTGTGTTGAGTTATACTACAAAAAATTGTCTCTTAGTTTTACATGTATCTCATTCCGTGTTTCCTTCTTTTGTTACTTGTTTATAGTCATGTGTTCCTTGTTATATTATAGTTTTCTTAAAGATAGAAATCATATCTCTTACACCCTCCTCATCCTCTGTTCCCTCATACTTTACAGTATCTTGCACAAGGTTCGGTAATATTGGCTGCAAAGAAGTGAAACTTTCAATGGTATCCTATGAGAAGAGACTAAGGCATGTTCTATGTAAATCTAAAGTATCCCCACACACTTATTTGAAAATATTTATTATATATGTAGTGTGTGCCCATCATTATTCTAGTATAAGTTTGTATTTAGAGGTAGTCAAATAGAAAAACTTTGATTATAAACTTGTTGTTTATCCTCTTGGAGCCATTGTTTTATTCAGCTTTATGAGATTAATCTGAAACATACATCTTCAAATTAAGTAGTATGTATAAAGGAGTTTACTTAGGTTTTGTGTGTTATATTCTTGCTAAACATTAGTTTCTTTGCTAATCTCCTTCTTACCCATCACTTAAAGTTCCCTAGTAAAAAGGTAATAGAAATGACTTAAGTCTGAATGATTTTGTTTCACACTGTATTTATTACGGTTTTACTATTACTTTCAGATATGAATTTCCAGAGTTTGAGATGTAGAAATTGGTGAGTTAGTAGTAGTCCCTAGAATGACTTTTGTGTGGACCTGGCCTTGGTGTTAAGATTGTCTTTCCAAACATGGGTATTCATGGAGTCTTGGACTATATGCATTAATTAAGTGCATCAGGTAGGTGTTGTTGATTTCAGGCACAGGATTTTTTTGGGGAGGGTTTCAACTACTGTTCTACAATTCTGAGACTTATGTATTTCAGAAAGTTTCCCAAAGCTGAGTTTGTGGATTTCTCTATGTCATTTACAACCGTAGTTTCTATAGGTTCTGATCACTTTTTTTTTTCCCATCATGAAGCAGGGCTAATTATTAGAGTGACAAAGGAAGTCATATATTTTAAAGCTTTTATGTGGTCAAAGGGTGCTTTTAATGAAAATTAGCTTTAGTTAGACATTTGCAATGCACATGTTGCACCACTGATAGAGTAATTCATTTTATACGCTTTCTGAGAATCTAAATTCATTGTTTCATAGAACCATTTTTTTTTAGCCGTAGGCTAATGGAGAGTCCATGATATATTAGAGATATCTCTATTTTCGGAACTATGTTTTTAACATTCTTATTTTCTTAGCTACTAAAGATAAGTCGCTATGATTTTGAAGGATTAATATGAATGATCATTTTATCTGCAACCAAACATTTAAATATCTGTTGACATTTTCTGTGTGAGATTAACATTTAATTTAGAAAAAAGCTAGAAATTTTGGAAATAAAGTAAAATGGTTCCTGAGTTTATAAAATGAAATGATAAATGTTTAGTGTAAAGACCTTTGAATATAATATTGTAATTGACATATAAAATGTTCTTTGGTTGCATTCAAAATGTCAATATTGAATTATCAGTCTAAACCACATCAAGGAAGTAATCATAAGTTAAATAAAAAGAACTTAAACATTAAATATATCAGTCAGCAGATGAATAGATGCCTCATACGGAAGCATTTGGCCTGCAATTGCATTATTCAACAATCAAACTAGACCATGAAATTATAAAAATGAAATATTAAGTTTTATTTGTAAAAATAAGCTCACAAGCTTGAGATTTTAAATTATATTAAGGACATGTAACTAGAGAAATTTAAATGCATGTATTAGTGGAGTAAATTAAGTGTTTTTGCAGTGAATAATTTTATATTACTATAAAAAGTATCAAGGTAACTATTTACTAGTACTAACACTACTTATTTTTTGAGTACTTATTTTGTTGAGCCAACCATTATTTTTGGCATTTATATTGCTTAAGTCTTTATGGAGACCTTTGATGCTGTTTTTGTTGTTTTCTTTCTTAAGCAGTAAAATAACATTTTCTCCACATTCCATAAAGTAAGTACAACTGAACCTTCATTGTCTATTTTCTAATTATTTAATTTGATTGTGTATTAGATTCAATTATTCTTTCATTGGCTACATGTCATTTTTGCAATTTTATTTATCAAAATCACCTCCAAGAGTTAAAAGGAACAGGACATTTTCTTTTCCTTTTGGTTTTTCCCCAAATTTTTATTTAAATTCTAGTTAGTTAACATATAGTATAATATTGGTTTTAGGATTAGAATTTAGGAATTCATTACTTAATATAACACCCAGTGCTCATTATGATAAGTGCCCTCCTTAACACCCTTATCACGCATTTAGCTCTTTCCCCACTCCAGTCCCCTCCAACAACCCTCAGTTTGTTCTCTATCCTTAAGAGTCTCTTATGGTTTGCATTCCCTTCTCTTCTTTTTTTTCAGGACAAGACATTTTAAAAAAGACAATTAAATATTTATTGTTTTACCTCTCGATAATGACTCACAAGATAACTAATGCAATCTTTAAATTATACCAGGTACAGTTAAAATCCTTGATGCTAAAAATATTAATATTTTGAGGTTCAGAATAAATTTAAATATCAGAAGATGCGTACTAAATGATATTTAAGATATTATAGTTCTTTGATCAATTTGTTCAACCTTAATGGTAAGGTTATGTAATGGTAATTGAGGAACTTTCTCAAAACTCAGAATATAGTATTAGCATAGTGTAAGACCAAGCCAAATATTTTAAATTTTGAAAGTTACTGTGAAATACTGAGATAATAATATGTACTCATTATTTGCAAGGTGTAGAAGATAAAGTGAAGCAAATAAGATAATCTGTAATTTAAAAACTGTAATTTTACCACTTAGAAATAAATTGTTAACTTATTTCTTTTGATTTTTTGAAAAACTCAGAAACACAACTGTTTACAATGTTGTTGAGATTATTTATAAAGAGTGAGAAAATTTTTTGTGCTTTTCACTTCCATTATACCATGATCACTTTTAAATTCATTTAAATATTCAAAAAGATAATTTAAATAACCCATGTGACAGAATGTTATGCAGTGATTGGAATTATTTTGTGGTTTTCCTATTGTTGAACATTATTAACTAAAGTTGCTATTATGAATAATGCACTTTACATCCATGTACATAAATTTTTTTCTTTGTTTCTCCTCATTTCATGAGGATACAGTACTTGGAAGTGAATTATAGTTTCAAAGGATCTGAATCTTTTTTTGAAGCCTTTAAAGTCTACTCTTAATTGCTTTTTAGAAAGATCATACCAATTTAAGCTTCTACAAAACAAAGTATGGGAAAGTCACTCTATATTTACCAGTATTGTGAATAATCACTGTAGTAGCCTTATTCTCATTGGCAAAAAAAAAAAAAGGCATTTTATTGTTCTAATTCTGATTTCTTTGATCATTGGTAAGGTTATACTCATTTCATTTATTTGTGAACATTCAATTTTCTGCTTTTATGAATTGTCCCTTTAATTTTTCTTTTGGAATTTTTTTATTATGTTCAGTTAGCCACTGTATAGTAAATCATTAGTTTTTGATGTAATGTTCAATGATTCATTAGTTACATATAACAGCCAGTGCTCATCACAACACATGCCCTTCTTAATATACATCCTTAATACCCATCACCCTGTCAGCCCCTTCCTCTACACCCCTTTCCTCTGAAACCCTCGGATTTTTCTAAGGGTCTACAGTCTCTCATTGTTCATCTCGTTCTCTAATTTCTCCCTCTTCAGATTTCCTTCCCTTCCCTTATGGTCATCTGTGCTATTGTTTATGTTCTACAAATAAGTGAAACCATATGGTAATTGTCTTTCTCTGCTTGATTTACTTCACTTAGCAGAATCCCCTCAGTTCCATCCATGTTGAAGCAAGTGGTGGATATCCATCCTTTCTGATGGCTGAATAATATTCCATTGTGTATATGGACCACATCATCTTTTAAAAAAATTTATTTTCTTGTTACAGTGTTCTAAGGTTTGTTGTTTATGTACCACACCCAGTGCTCCATGCAACATATGCCCTCCTTAATACTCCTCAGGCTCACCTAACCTCCCACCCCTGGTCCCTCCAAAACCCTTAGTTTGTTTCTCAGAGTCCACAGTCTCTCATGGTTCATCTCCCCCTCCAATTTCCCCCAACTCTCTTCTCTCCTTCTCTCAGTGTCCTCCATGTTATTCCTTATGCTCCACAAGTAAGTGAAACCATATGATAATTGACTCTCTCTTCTTGATTTATTTCACTCAGCATAATCTCTTCCAGTCCTGTTCATGTTGATAAAAAGGTTGGGTATTCATCCTTTCTGTTGGAGGCATAACAGTACATTGTATGAATAATGCACTTTACATTTATGGACCATATCTTCTTTATCCATTCATCTGTTGAAGGGCATCTTGGCTCTTTCCACAGTTTGGTGGTGGACCACATCATCTTTATCTATTCATCTGTTGAAGGGCATCTTGTCTCCTTCCACAGTTTGGCTATTGTGGACATTGCAGCTATGAACATTGGGGTGCATGTGGCCCTTCTTTTCACACATCTGTATCTTGGGGTAAATACCCAGTAGTACAATTGTTGGGTTGTAGGGTAGCTCTATTTTTAACACCTTGAGGAACCTCCATACTGTTTTCCAGAGTGGCTGTGCTAGGTTGCATTCCCACCAACAGTGTAAGAGGATTCCCCTTTCTCCACATCCTCACCAAATTTGTTGTTTAAAAATACACCTAAGCCTTAGTTGGGGCACCTGGGTTGCACAGTTGATTAAACATCTGACTTTTGGTTTTGGCTGGGGTCATGATTTCAGGGCTGTGACTGCAGGATCGTGATATCAGGGTTGTAAGTTGAAGTTCCTCATCGGGTTCTGTGCTCAGAGTGGAGTCTGTTTGAGATTCCCTCTCCTCCCTGCCCCTCCCACTTGTGCTCTCTCTCAAATAAATAAATAAATGAACAAATCTTAAAAAAAAAAAAAAAAGAATATTAAACCTTAATTATCTTTGTGGCCAGTGTTTTTTTTAGCTTGATATATTTGAATTTTATGATGATGTTTTTTACATGAGAGAGCTAACATTTTTATGAGGTCAGGTATGATTGATTTTTTTTCTTCCATTGCTTTTTATGGTTAATGCTTCAAAGTTTGAGAAAATACTTAAGTTTGCTTCTAGCCTTTTTATAGTTTTGTTCACTTGTTTAATTATTTTTGTAAAAGATTTTATTTATTTATTTGACAGAGAGAGAGAGAGGTCACAAGTAGGCAGAGAGGCAGGCAGAGAGGGGGGGGAAGGAAGCAGGCTCACTGCTGAGCAGAGAGCCAGATGCGGGGCTCAATCCCAGGACCCTGAGATCATGACCTGAGCCAAAGGCAGAGGCTTAACCCACTGATCCACCCAGGCACCCCCACTTGTTTAATTTTTTAATCCTTACAAAAATTATATAAGTACAATAAACTGAGGTTCTAACTTAAAATTTTCTGAATAGCTATTTTCATCACTTACTTATTGAATAATCCATTTCTTTACTACTGATTTTTGTGATGCTTCCTTTATTATATTCTACCTACACACACATACTTATATATCATACCATGTGGTTTACAAATTTTGACGTCTTAATCTGTATAACCTAAGGCTTTTAGTAAAATAAATGCATCTTCCTGGACCCCAAATCTGGAATACTAAATTAGAAACTCTGTATATATACTCTAGGAACATATTTTCTCTCCTCTTGGAAGTTTTATACCCCTCTCATTTATTTAGCTTTCTTGATAAATTTCTGAGTTAATTTATTTAAAAAATTCCAATGACCTTCTGGTTAGAATTACATTAAACTATACATTTATTTGTGAAGTAGTAGTAATTTTGTAATGGTCTTCTCCTCTGGATACATGTTATATCTTGCCATTTGTTAATGTCTTCTTTTTCTCCTTTTTAGGAAAATTTAAAAGATTTAAATTTAACTGAAAATTCTAATGTACCTTGAGATGATGCATCTATATTTATAAAAAAATCTCAGCTTAATGCCTATATTTGGGATAGTTTATATGACTATATCTAATATTTAATATCCTATTGAAGTCTTACTTTAATTGTTCTTTGTCCCACTGTTTTTCTTCTTTTTCTCAATTTATCATATTTTATTTTTAAAAAAATTTTTTAAAGATTTTATTTATTGATTTGACAGAGAGAGAGATCACAAGCAGGCAGACAGGCAAGCAGAGAGAGAGAGGGAAGCAGGCTCCCCACTGAGCAAAGAGCCCGATGTGGGGCTTGATCCCAGGACCCTAAGTCATGATCTGAGCTGAAGGCAGAGGCTTAACCCACTGAGCCACCTAGGTACCCCATCAGTTTATCCTATTTTGGCTTTTTAAAGCAATTTTTCTGTTTTTTTATATGAGCATCTGAAAGGCAGAGAGTTTTTTCTTATTATTTTATGAATTAATTTCCTTTAACTTTCAATATCTGACACAATACCTACCACAATAAGTGTCCAGTAAATATTTGGTGAATTATATTGAATCCCCAGTACTTATCTAGACCTTAAAATGGAGTAGCCATGAGTGAATTAATATTTATGCTCCTGGGATAATAGATGATGTCCTCCATTGATGTTCTCATAGATATTCTTTCATTCAGCATTAGTTTCACCAGATATTTAGTGAATTTCTGTTATGAGTCATGTATTATGTTAGGAGCATGAGGAAACAAACATAAGATCACTTATATAATCAAGATTTTTACTAGGCATTGATGAAAGACATATCTGTATGTGAATAATTAAAATTGAAAGTGTTAAAACAGAGGTGAGTGAAAATGCTTTGAGTGTATTCCTTTATATTGGTAGTAGTTACTTTGTAGTACTGTATAGTAGAAACTTTACTATTTCCTTGGTCAGGATTAGAATGCTTAGCTCTTTGAATACCAACTACTGTGTAACCTTGAGCAAGTTACTAGCTCTTTGAAAATCATTTACCTTAAAGATGTGATGTGATTTTTAAATGAATTGCCTATGTAAACTGAAATTAATATTGTATAAAATAAATTCCCTCTTCTTGTTTGTTGGAAGACCTTGAAATGTGGGTAATTCAGGTGAGATCAGTTTTCTTTTTCATGCTATGGGAGAAACTCATAAATAAGAATATTCTGTATATAAAATTTTTTTTTTTAAAGATTTTATTTATTTATTTGACAGACAGAGATCACAAGCAGACAGAGAGGCAGAGGAGGAAGCAGGCTCCCTGCAGAGCAGAGAGCCCGATGCGGGACTTGATCCCAGGACCCTGAGATCATGACCCGAGCCGAAGGCAGCGGCTTAACCCACTGAGCCACCCAGGCGCCCTAAAATTTTTTTAATGAATTGGGAAAACATTGATAATATTTTCACTTTAGTAGTAATGATCTTTCTATTCCAACTTTCAGAGTCTGTGTTCTAAAGAATCAGAGTGTTTCAAACACTGTCCCACTATTTCCACTGTCTTGCTTCCCAGGTTTTTTTCAACTCATTCCAATCTGTTTTCCATTCTCACTGCTCCATTGAAACTGTTCTTGTCAAAATCATCAGTGACCACTTTATGGATAAGTTTATGGCTAAGTTAATTTCATAAAAATTGATCTTAGTGGCTTGCAAAATCATTAACTCTCATCTCCTTCTTGAATCAGTCTTCTTCCTTGGACTATGTAATAACTCATTCTCCTGGTTTGTCTTCAGTCATACAGACTGCTCCTTCTCAGTCTTTTGTATTGGATCATCTTAGTCTATTTAAATCCTAAGAGTTAAAGTTTCTCAGATTATCGTTCTGGGCCTTTTCTTCTTTCTGTCTCTTTTGTCAAACTATTTATAATTCTAGATTTAAATTTTCTATTCTAGACCTCCTTTCTTAACTGACTACATGTTCAGTGATCTGGTTGACAACTTCACCTGGACTCTCATAGACATCTCAAAAATAATGAGATTCAAAATGGTAGATTTTCTCCTTGAACCCATTCTCCCAACTTCATTTTTCTTCTCGCACAATTTCTTAGGCCAGAAATATGGGAGTCAACTAGTCTTCCCATTTACTCACACATGATGTTTAATGCATCTGCAAGCTCCATTGATTTTACCTTCAAAGTATTTCAGAATTTTGTATTCTTTTCTTCAGTTCTGTTAGCATCATCCTGATTTAGACAGTATCTTCTCTCTTGGACTTCTTCAACATATTTTTTTAAGATTTTTATTTATTTGAGAGAGAGAGCCTGCACAAGCAGGGGTAGGGGTTGAGGGAGAGGAAGAAGGATAGGGATAAACAGACTCCCCACTAAGCTTGGAGCCTTGGAGCTTATTCCAGGACCCTGAGATGGTGACCTGAGCCAAAATCAGAAGCTTAAGTGACTGAGCCACCTGGGTGCCCCTTTAGCATATTTTGTTTGAGACAGGAAGTGAGTTGGACTAAGAGTTGTGGAGGAGCATGGTCAGAGATTCTGGAAAACCATTTAGTGTTAAATGATGGAGTGCCTTGGGGCGCCTGGGTGGGTCAGTGGTTTAAAGCCTCTGCCTTCGGCTCGGGTCATGATCCCAGGGTTCTGGGATCGAGCCCCGCGTCGGGCTTTCTGCTCCACAGGGAGCCTGCTTTCTCCCCTCTCTCTCTGCCTGCCTCTCTGCCTACTTGTGATTTCTCTCTGTCAAATAAATAATAAAATCTTTAAAAAAAATAAATGATGGTGGATCAGTGGGTTAAGCCGCTGCCTTCGGCTCAGGTCATGATCTCAGGGTCCTGGGATCGAGTCCCATATCGGGCTTTCTGCTCAGCAGGGAGCCTGCTTCCTTCTCTCTCTCTCTCTGCTTGCCTCTCTGCCTACTTGTATCTCTCTCTGTCAAATAAATAAATAAAATCTTTAAAAAAAAATAAATGATGGTAATCTGTTTAGATTTAATCCTGTAGTTGATGTGTATTATCTGAAGAAATTAAAGTCAGAAATTTTGAGTACCAGCTATGTGTCAGATTGTTTCCAGGCTCTGAGAATGTTGCTGTCATCCAAATGACAGTGTTCTTGCTCTCATAGACCTGATATTTTTGTGGGGAAAATAGCCTATGAACATATGTATATGTGTATAAAAATAAATAAATTATATTACAAATGTTTTAGTTCATACATATATATTATTTAAATTATGTATCTTGCATATATGATACATAATTTAAATATGCTTATTTAAATTTCAATATGCTTATTTAAATTTTATTTAAATAAAATAAATAAATAAATTTCAATTAAATAAGTAAAGTCTTTTTTTTTTTTAAGATTTTATTTATTTATTTGATGGACACAGAGAGAGATCACAGATCTCCCCGCTGAGCAGAGACCCCGATGCAGGGCTCGATCCCAGGACCCTGGGATCATGACCTGAGCCAAAGGCAGAGGCTTAACCCACTGAGCCACCCAGGTGCCCTGTCTTTTTTTTTGTTTTGTTTTGTTTTTTAAGATTTTTTAATTTATTTGACACAGAGAGAGAGATCACAAATAGGCAGAGAGGCAGGCAGAGAGAGGGGGAGAAGCAGGCTCCCAGCTGAGCAGAGACCCTGATGTGGGGCTTGATCCCAGGAGCCTCGGATCATGACCTGAGCCGAAGGCAGAGGCATAACCCACTGAGTCACCCAGGCACCCCTAAATAAATTCTTATTTAAATTTCAGGTGATAATGAGTGCTCTGAATAAAAATAAAAGGATATTATTTGTTTGGATACTATTCATTTATGCAACAAATAATGATTGAGTGTCTTACCTTGTTCAAGGCTTTTTTATATACACTAATATTTTCTGCTTAGTATAGCCATATGAAATGAGTATTATATTTTTTAAAGATTTTATTTATCTATTTGAGAGCAAGTGAAAGAGAGCATGAGCAGTGGCAGAGGAGAGTGAGAGGCAGGCTGCCCACTGTGCAGGGAGCACGATATGGGGCTCAATCCCAGGACCTTGAAATCATAACCTGAGCTGAAGGCAGATGCTTAACTTGGCTGAGCCACTCAGATGCCCCTGAAAGGAGTATGATTATTAATATTAAAGAAATGAGAAAAATTTTTTTATTATATTAGTCACCATAGAGTACATCATTAGTTTTTGATGTAGTATTCCATGATTCATTGTTTGCATATAACACCTAGTGTTCCATGCAATACGTGCCCTCCTTAATACGCATCACCAGGCTCATCCATCCTCCCCACACCCCTCCCCTCTAAAACCTTCAGTTTATTTCCTACAATCCATAGTCTCTCATGGTTCATCTCCCTCTCTGATTCTCCCCACCGCCATTTTTCCCTTACTTCTCCTGATGTCCTCCATACTATTCCTTATGTTCCAAAAATAAGTGAAACCATATAATTGATTTTCTCTGCTTGACTTATTTCACTTAGCATAATCTCATCCAGTTCCATCCATGTTAATGCAAAAGTTGACTATCCTTTCTGATGGTTGAGTAATATTCCATTGTGGATAAAGAAGACCACATCTTCTTTATCCATTCATCTGTTGAAGGACATCTCTTTTCCTTCCAGAGTTTCGCTAATGTGGACACTGCTGCTATGAACATTGGGGTGCATATTGCCGTTCTTTTCACTGCATCTGTATCTTTGGGGTAAATACCCAGGAGTGCAATTGCAGGGTCATAAGGTAGCACTATTCTTAACTTTTTGAGGAACCTCCACACTGTTTTCTAAAGTGGCTATACCACCTTGCATTCCCACCAATAGTGTAAGAGGGTTCCCCTTTCTCTACAACCTCTCCAGCGTTTGTTGTTTCTTGCCTTGTCAATTTTTGCCATTCTAAGTGGTGTAAGGTGGTTTCGCAATATGATTTTGATTGACTTTTCCTGATGGCTAATGATGATGGACATTTTTTCATGTGTCTGTTAGCCATTTGTATGTCTTCTTTGGAGAAGTGTCTGTTCATGTCTTCTGTGCATTTTTTGAGTTGATTATTTGTTTTTTGGGTGTTGAGTTTGAGAAGTTATTTTTAGATCTTTGATATCAGCCCTTTATCTGTAATGTCATTTGCAAATATTTTCTCCCATTCTGTGGGTTGCCTTTTTGCTTTGTTGACTGTTTCCTTTGTTGTGTAGAAGCTTTTTATCTTGATAAAGTCCCAAAAGTTCATTTTTGCTTTTGTTTACCTTGCCTTTGGATTCATCAAAGTCCTAGAGGAGAACATAGGCAGTAACCTCTTCGACATCATCCACACCAACTTATTTCAAATGAGAAATTTGAGTCTGATAAGATTAATTTGTTGATATTGAGGAGATTGAAAACTAATTGACTTAGAGTTTAAATCTGTTTTATGCCTTTACCTATTGAATTTATATCATATTACTCTTTTGTTTTTAACAGAAAGATTGGCATTGAGGCAGTTTGGAGATTTGGTATTAATGATTAGGTAAGGCTTGCATCTTGGAGACCAGTGAGAGCATTTTAATAGTTCAGATAAAATATGATAACAGCCTGGGGTAAGAAAGGATGAAATCGATTCATTTACCAAACAAATGCAGAAAGGCCAAATATATTGCTTGCCAATGGAGCTGTGTCAAGCATCTAGCTTTCTTTTCCTATCAGTGATTTTCCATTCATTTCCATAAGTGATTTATAAAATTAGGGGACCAAACTCTTCTGTTTCTTTTCATCACCACAAACTACTGTTTGGCTACCCTTCAGAGTTTAAATGTTTCTTCTCTTATATGCAATCTGTTTTTGCTCATGGTTTAAGCAAATACATTTTTATTTCTCCAGTTACCACCAGTTATAGACTTTCAGTTTTGGGTAGTTGCTGATTTTTACTAAATTTTATTCTCTATCAGGAAACTATGTTAAATAGGTATTTTGTAGTATAAATATAAATGAGCAGATTTTGTTTTTGTTGTTTTACATCTGCTAATGCTATTTCTGTTATATAACCTTGACTGCCCTAAAGCCAGTGGGAATCCTCTCAGACAATGCACTTGCTTTTTTAAGATGTGATACCAGCATGTTATAAAAAGGAAGAAAAATGATGAAATTACTCAGGAGAATATATCCATAATGTTACTGGGCATGCACATTTTATCAGTATTGCTTGTGGTTGTTCCACAAAAAGAAAATTTACTGAGAGCCTCTTGTGTTGTGGGTACTCACATATATCTTTTATTTAACATATATTTATTGAGTACATTTTATGTTTCATGAACAATGCTTGGCATGGTGTATATCTGAGTGAACAGAAAGCATTTGTTTACTATTCTTCATGAGCTCAAGTCTGGTGGGATAAAGTCAGTAAGAAGTTAACAAATACGTGATGTTGAACACATTCACTGTACTTTTTATTTATAGCATTGTAGGTTTTAATTCTATAATTTCCCTTCAGTTTTTTATAGATCTCAATTTCCAATTTAATTTTCTCTATGTTCACTCTGAAGACCATATCTTTCTTTAATGCTTTGAAATATTTTCCTTTAGCTATTTGAATATATTTATAAAATGAATAAAAGAAAATACTTTGTTTACTAAAGGCAAAATCTGATCCTTCTCAATGTTGGTCTGTATTGACTACATTTTTTATTATAGAAGCTCTTGTTTCTCCTTTCATCCTCTTAAGAGATGATTTTTTGATCTAGTTACCAGTTCTACTGGTTTTTATCACCTTGAACTTAGATTAACTTAGTTAAACTTACAAGTTTATGTAAGTTCAAGGTGATAAACAATTCCTCTAAGTTAGAACTTGTGTAAGGAAGAGTTAATTAAGCAGGCATGAATTTCTTAAACCTTTTACATTAACAAAGCATCTGTTTTATGACTGACCTTTGGCTGGTTCCTAGAATGCTGTTGGAATGTTCTGATAAGAATTTTTTACATGCTTGTTGCTAGTACAGAACGCTGTGCAAGCTTACCTAGATAGCGTAGGTAAAATTTTTAGTTTATGGTGAATGTATGCTTTCCTTCTGGTCTGGAGGTTCAGTGACTGACTACCATAAGAAAGTCTGTATTCCTAGGCTCAAGCAAGTTTCCCTGGTAGATAACAATTCTTTTAAGTTTTATAATAATTTGTGGAAGAATTAAGTGTGTTTAATGTAATGCCATTGGGAGAGTAACTGTTGGAAGTTTGTGCTTGATTTCCTGAATACTTCATCCCATGTACGTTTTCTCTTTGCTCATTTTGATTTGTGCCTCTTCTATTCTTTTCAGGGTCTAACTTATTCTAAGTCTTTGGAATCCTTCTAAACTACCAAACCTTGGGTAATTTGGGGAACTCCTGACAGAGGACTCAAACTTCAAACTCTATTCTTCCTTAGGTTTTTCTCAGGGCTTAGTTTAGTCTTTATTAAGGTGAGTCTAGGTTAGGTCATACTTTATGATGTGTACTTCTTTCTCTTTTTTCACTGGATACCATAAGTGTTAATTTAGTGTTCAAAAAGGTCTCTACACTTAGGCTGGACTGGAGCTCTTTAACCTCTCTATTCTGTTATCACAGAACTTTAAGTAGCATTTTAGTTAAACCTTGTATAGAACTGAAGAAACTGTAGAAACAAGACTACATTTAAGAAGGCTTCAGGCAAAAACATAAAGGTAAGTGAAAAAAATCTTATTGGAAATGGGAGGAAAAAGAATTCTTGTTATGTAGTGATGGAACACTTAGCAACACTGTCCCTGCAGTTTTGTGGAATGTAGAAAATGTACTAAGTGACCTGAGTTGATGTAGCTAAGGAAATTCCTATGCAGAATGTTGAGTGGCCTATAGCTCTCTTTTTTGATGGGATCCTTGTCTGGTTTTGGGATCAAGGTGATGCTGGCCTCATAAAATGAGTTTGGGAGTTTTCCTTCCATTTCTATTTTTTGGAACAGTTTCAGGAGAATAGGAATTAGTTCTTCTTTAAATGTTTGGTAGAATTCCCCCGGAAAGCCATCTGGCCCTGGGCTTTTGTTTGTTTGGAGATTTTTAATGACTGTTTCAATCTCCTTACTGGTTATGGGTCTGTTCAGGCTTTCTATTTCTTCCTGGTTCAATTTTGGTAGTTTATATGTTTCTAGGAATGCATCCATTTCTTCCAGATTGTCAAATTTGTTGGCGTAGAGTTGCTCATAGTATGTTCTTATAATAGTTTGTATTTCTTTGGTGTTAGTTGTGATCTCTCCTCTTTCTTTCATGATTTTATTTATTTGGGTCCTTTCTCTTTTCTTTTTGATAAGTCTGGCCAAGGGTTTATCAATTTTATTAATTCTTTCAAAGAACCAGCTCCTAGTTTGGTTGATTTGTTCTATTGTTTTTTTGGTTTCTATTTCATTGATTTCTGCTCTGATCTTTATGATTTCTCTTCTCCTGCTGGGCTTAGGGTTTCTTTCTTGTTCTTTCTCCAGCTCCTTTAGGTGTAGGGTTAGGTTGTGTACCTGAGACCTTTCTTGTTTCTTGAGAAAAGCTTGTACCGCTATATATTTTCCTCAAGGGGAGATGAACCATGAGAGACTATGGACTCTGAAAAACAATCTGAGGGGTTTGCAGTGGCCGGGGGGTGGGAGGTTGAGATACCAGGTGGTGGGCATTATAGAGGGCACAGCTTTCATGGAGCACTGGGTGTGGTGAAAAAATAATGACTAATGTTTTTCTGAAAATAAATAAATTGGAAAAAAAAATAATAAAAAAAATAAAAGTAAAAATTAAGTGTGAAATATTAAAAAGTGAAAATAAATAAATAAATAAATAAATTGGGAAAAAAAAGTATATGGCAAGAAAAAAAAAAACAAACAAAAACAAAACAAAACAAAACAAAACAAAAAAAACAAAAAAAACAAAACAAAAACAAAAACAAAAAAAAAGAATGTTGAGTGGCTGCCTGGTTTCTTCTTACTCCTTAATGTGGGAAGAGAGAGAGAAACTAAGGAAACACTATTAAACATGAAAGAACCAGGACTTGACGGTTTAAATTCTGTCTTTTCAGATGACAAATGATTCTAAAATTAATCTTTCCAGGTAAAGATACATACCAGGATTCTTTCAGAAAAGCTTGCTTGAGATGAAGCTGAGGATGTGACTGTAAAATCCTTTCTTGAGATCTAAGAAAGATCAAAGATTAAAGTACTAAGTTAGACAAAATGCCCTCTAAAGAATTTAAGGGTTTGCCTCACCAATCCTCTCAATAAAAAAATAGGGCATTAATAAGGGATCAAAGATATTGTCACTCAGCAGAAACCCAAGGTAGGAAAGGTTTTTTCCTAGACACACACAGAAGCTGTCATGTGAGGTAATAAATATTTGTTATTTTCAGCTGCTAAACTTTGAATTAATTCATTGTGCCTCAATAGATAGGTAATACCAATAGGATACAATATTAAGTGAAATAAGGCTGTGATACTCTCTATATAGTTTGATTTCAACCGTATGAAAAAAAGAATATTTATAGAAAAAGACATGAAAAGTGTACCCCCAGATTTTAGCAAAGATTTTCTCTGCATAGTAGAATTTAGGTATCTATTTATTTTATCATGGATGCATTCATCTGTTGTTATACTTGTAATTGGAAAACGTTTACCTATGTTTTTAGGATTTTTTTTCTTAAATATCAGTGGGATAGATAAAAGATTTATATAATATTTTGACTTCACATTTGACAATCTCCCTGAGACTCACTAATGAACTGTAATATGAAAGGATGGTCTTTCATAATTCCTGATACCTTTCCTATAAGTTATGTGGGTCTAGCTTTAGGAAATACATTTTTTCTTGGTATGTCTCTGTACTCTGGAATTATGCTTATTTGATATTCAGTGATTCTGAGAGGTATGCTAGTACCTGGCAGAGCTGGAATTTAAACCGAGATCTAACTCTAAAGCTTCAGTGTTACAGGACTTATGTTTATTCATTGGTTTTGTTTTTTACATTCCACAAAGAAGTGAAATCATATGGTGTTTGTCTTTCTCTGTTTGACTTATTTCACTCATTGTAATAACCTCTTGGATCCATTCATATTGTTGCAGTTAGCAAGATCTTATTCTTTTATATGTCTGAGTAATATTCATATATATATATATATATATATATATATATATGTCACAATTTCATTGTTCATCCATCTATCAGTGGATGCAGGTGATTCCAGAGCTTGGCTATTGTAAACAATGTTGCAGTAAATATGGAGTGTATATATATTTCTGAATTAGTGTTTTCATTTTTTTGGTAAATACCTACTAGTGAAATTCCTGGATCATGTGGTATTTCTGTTTTCAAGTTTTTGAATAATCTCTGTATGTTTTCCACTGTGGATGCACCAGTTTACATTCCCACCAAAACGCATAAAGTTTCCCTTTTCTCTCCATCCTTGCCAACACCTATTATTTCTTGTCTTTTTGATACTAGTTATTCTACTGGTATAAGGTAGAATCTCATTGTGGTTTGATTTGTACTTTCTTGATATAACTATGCGGAGCATCTTTTTTTTTTTTTTTTTTTTTAACTGTCTTAGCCACCCAGGTGCCCCTGTACCCCTTTTTATTTTTTTCTTCAATTTATTTATTTTCAGAAAAACATTATTCATTATTTTTTCACCACACTCAGTGCTCCATGCAAGCCGTGCCCTCTATAATACCCACCACCTGGTACCCCAACCTCCCACCCCCCCGCCACTTCAGACCCCTCAGATTGTTTTTCAGAGTCCATAGTCTCTCATGGTTCACCTCCCCTTCCAATTTACCCAAATTCCCTACTCCTATCTAATGCCCCTTGTCCTCCATGCTATTTGTTATGCTCCACAAATAAGTGAAACTATATGATAATTGACTCTCTCTGCTTGACTGATTTCACTCAGCATAATCTCTTCCAGTCCCGTCCATGTTGCTACAAAAGTTGGGTATTCATCCTTTCTGATGGAGGCATAATACTCCATAGTGTATATGGACCACATCTTCCTTATCCATTCATCCGTTGAAGGGCATCTTGGTTCTTTCCATAGTTTGGCGACTGTGGCCATTGCTGCTATAAACATTGGGGTACAGATGGCCCTTCTTTTCATGACATCTGTGTCTTTGGGGTAAATACCCAGGAGTGCAATTGCAGGGTCATAGGGAAGCTCTATTTTTAATTTCTTGAGGAATCTCCACACTGTTCTCCAAAGAGGCTGCACCAACTTGCATTCCCACCAACAGTGGAAGAGGGTTCCCCTTTCTCCACATCCTCTCCAACACATGTTGTTTCCTGTTTTGTTAATTTTGGCCATTCTAACTGGTGTAAGGTGATATCTCAATGTGGTTTTAATTTGAATCTCCCTGAGGACTAATGATGATGAACATTTTTTCATGTGTCTGATAGCCATTTGTATGTCTTGATTGGAGAAGTGTCTGTTCATATCTTCTGCCCATTTTTTGATGTGTTTGCCTGTTTCGTGTGGGTTGAGTTTGAGGAGTTCATTTTAAATCCTGGATATCAACCTTTTGTCTGTACTGTCATTTGCAAATATCTTCTCCCATTCCGTGGGTTGCCTCTTTGTTTTTTTGACTGTTTCCTTTGCTGTGCAGAAGCTTTTGATTTTGATGAAGTCCCAGAAGTTTATTTTCGCTTTTGTTTCCTTTGCCTTTGGAGACATATCTTGAAAGAAAGACCTCAACGTGAGACAGGAATCCATCAGAATCTTAGAGGAGAACATAGGCAGTAATCTCTTTGATATCAGCGGAGCATCTTTTCATTTGTCTGTTGGCCATCTGTATGTCTTCTTTGAACAAATATTTGTTTAGACCTTCTGTTCACTTTTTTAAAAAATTTTGACTTACATTATCTGACCATTTCTAATTGGATTATTTGTGTTTTTTTGGTGTTGAGTTGTAGAAGTTCTTTATACATTTTGGATATTGCCCTTTTCAGATATATCATTTTCAAATATCTTCTCCAATTCAATAGATTGCCTTTTGTTTTTTTCCATACTCAATAATATATTTTAGATGTATACCTGTTATTTTTTTTGATAAGCCTTATTTTTAATGGCTGCATTGTATTATACTCTGTGTGTCTCCTAAATTAACTTGTTTCTTACTCAAGGACATTTATGCTATTTTTTACTCATGATTATTATACACTTTTTTGTGTGTATTTAGCTCTGCATACTTATCTCCTTAGAATACATTTCTAGATGCAAGGTTGCTGAGTCAAAGGATATTTATTTATTTATTTATTTATTTATGGTTATATATTGCTAGTGACTCACTTGAATCATGGTACTGGTTTATACTCTTCGCAGCAGTTAATGAGAGTGTCTGTTTCTTCCCACCTTTCCCCACATTAGGCTCTGAACATCACCTCACTTGTAATCAGATGAACAGGCAGCTTGTATAAGCTCTGGTTGCAGAATTCCTATAGGCATGCCAGGAAATTAAAACAAAGTAATATAAGATATTCTTCCCAATAAGAAAGAATCAGAGAATGTTAGAACTGAGTCATTTCGTTGCATTATCTTTATTTTTAAATAAAGATTTAAACATTTTGGATCCACAAAAGATAGTAGAATTGACCAGGGTCACAGAGCTAGTTAGTGCCAGAACCAGGACTTGAATACAGTTCCTTTGCCTCTTAGATTAGGGGTCATTTCACTTAGTTTTTTTCAGATTCTATGACTTCTTAAACCTCTCACTATCATGACATAGCTTTGAATACATATATTCCTGTATGTTCATGATTTAACTTCTATAATAGATTACTTAAGAATTTTTCAAGAAAGTAATATTATGGATTGTTACAAAAAATAAGGAAAAAGTACTACAGCTTTCTACTTCTTAAAATAAGCTTTCTACTTAAAATAGTTTTAGATGTGTTTACATTGATAAACTTTTGAATCAAAGTAAAAGCCAGAAATACAAGTTTAGCTGTTTTAAATTCTGTAATTCAATGGCATTTATTGCATTTATAGTGCTGTGATACTATCACCTTTATCTGGTTCCAAAATATTTTTATCTCCCTTAACAAAAGTCTCATACTCATTAAGTAATTACTTATCAATTTTTGTAAACCCTACTCCTCCCTACCTGCATTCTCCCCTCCCCGGACCCCGCATCCCCACTCCCTGCCACAGCCTCTGGAAAACGCGATATACTTTCTGTCACTTATAGATTTACCTACTCTGGGTATTTCACATAAACAAAGTAGTGTATGCAAACTTTGGGGTTTGGTTTCTTTTACCCAGTGTGATTATTTCAGGATTTCTCCATGTTTTAGAATATATCAGTATCTCAATCATTTTTAGGGCTTAAATAATATTCCATCATATGGGTATACCACAATTTTTAATTCATTAATCTGTTGATGGACATTTCAATTGTTTCTATCCTAAAATAGTTTTAATTTGAGAGAAGTTGCAAAGATAATGTGCAGATGTTCTGTATACCTATTCCCAGTTTCTTCTATAGTTAATATCTTATATTAGTATACTATGTTTTTTACAATTAATCAACCAATATTGATACATTATTATTAACTAAAGCCCATACATAATTTATATTGGTTTTTACTAATGTTCTTTTTTCTATTCAGAATTTGTTAGCCTTTCTTAAGTTTTGATGACATTGACAATTTTGAGGGGAGTAGCCAGGCATTTTTTAGAATGTCCCTCAATTTGGGGTGCTTAGGTGGCTCAGTTGTTAAGCATCTGCCTTCAGCTCAGGTCATAATACTAGAATTTTGGGATGGAGCCCTGCATCAGGCTCTCTGCTCAGCAGGAAGCCTGCTTCTCTTCCTCTCTCTCTTCCCGCCTCTCTGCCTACTTGTGATCTCTGTCTGTCAAATAAATAAAATCTTAAAAAGAAAAAAAAAAGAATATCCCTCAATTTGAATTTGTCTGATGTTTTTCTTGTGATTAGATGGGGATTATTGGTTTTTGGGAAGAAGACCACAGAGAGGTAAAGAGCCATTCATATCACATATAAAGAGTTCATATGATTAACTATGATGTTAACTTTGATCACTTGCCTAAACTAAACTTTTGTCCAGATTCTTCTTTATGAAGTAACTCAAATACCCCTTCCCATACATTACCCCTTCTGTACTCTTTGGAAGGTTACTGTGTGCAGCCCAAACATAAAGAATGAAGAGCAAATGCTCCACCTGCTTTATGTACAAATTATTTGGAATTCTGCATAGGAGATTTGTCTCTTCTCCCCTATTTATTTATTAATTTATCTCTATGTGAACTTAAATGTATTTTATATTTTGGGTTATAATCTGATAGTACTTTATCTGGTTACTCAGATGTTCCAGCTTTGACGATTAGCAGTTCTTTTAGTTGGTTCTGTGTCCCTTTGACTTAACCCTCATCATTTTTTTGAGCACTTCCTTATTTTCCAGTACTAGGAGATGCTCCAGGCCCATCCTGTATATTCATTATTCCAACCCTTGAATCAGAACTTATTCCAAGAAGTTCTGTTTCCTTTTATTGGACAGTGGTATTAGAAACCAAGATGTGCATGCTGGGTATGCTTGTTCCTGGGGTGACATTGCTTCTAGGTCCTATCAGTGGTCAGAGCTTGGAAATAAATGTATGTATACTAACAAGGTATACCTATAACTAATTCTGTATTTATCCATCTGTATTATAATCGTATAGATGCTGATGTCTTCAATTCTAGTTTAGTATCACATGGTTTATTTTAGTCTTCCCTCCTTTCTTATGTTCTCCTCCAACAGAGAGAAACCTGGGTCCTACCATCTGCCACCTGTTTACTTGTTTGTTCAGTATAGAATACTTATACAGATGTTTCAGAGTTTTGAACCTGTATCCCCATGGGAAACAACTTTACCAAGAAGAGTATGCCTATTTACATTTTCTTTTTTCTTTAGTCTTACAGCCTGCTATTATTTCCAGCTTTGCTTAGGTCAGCACCATCATCATCAACAATGTTATGTCATCCATTCATGATACAGTTATATTATTTTGTCATTCTGTATTCCATCCTGGATTCCCTGCCTTCTAATTGAGTTTTTAAAAATTTGTGTACATTCAGGTTCACATTGTGCCATGAAATTCTGTGGGTTTAGTTTTATTAATGAACTTAATTTTTTAGTGTAGTTTTAGGTTCATAAAAAAGTTTAGCGGAAGGTTTCTGATAGCAATCTTCTGACAGAGATTTCTGATATACTTCCTGTCTACACAGCTTCTCCCTCTATCTTAGTTTTTCCTGGCACCATTACAAAAATACCATAGTTTGGATGTCTTATAAACAACAGATATTTATTTTCTACAATTGTGGAGACTAGGAATTCCAAGGTCAAAGCACCAGTAGATTTGTTGTTTGATGAGAACAGCTTCCTGGTTCATAAATGGCTGTCTTTTTGCTGTAGCCTCACAAGGCAGAAGGGATGGGGGAGCTCAGTAGGGCTTCCTTTTAAATAAACACTTATTTTATTCATGAGAGCAGAGCCAATTACTTCTCAAAAATTCTATCTTCAAATACTGCCACATTGGGGATTAGGTTTCAACATAGGAATTTTAGGGGGACACATTCTTTCTATAGGACTCACTATCAGAATTCCACACCAGAAAGTACATTTGTTACAATCAAACCAATGTTGACACATAATTATCACCAAATATCTCTAGTTTTTGTTACTTTTCACTCTTGGTATTTTATGTTTTATGGGTTTGGACAAATGTGTAGTGACATGTGTCTTCCATTATACTATCACACAAAGTAGTTCCATTGCCCTAAATATCCTTTCTTTTTTTTAAATTAATTAATTTATTTTCAGCATAACAGTATTCATTATTTTTGCACCACACCCAGTGCTCCATGCAATCCATGCCCTCTATAATACCCACCACCTGGTACCCCAACCTCCCACCCCCTGCCACTTCAAACCCCTCAGATTGTTTTTCACAGTCCATAGTCTCTCATGGTTCACCTCCCCTTTCAATTTCCCTCAACTCCCTTCTCCTCTCTAACTCCCCATGTCCTCCATGCTATTTGTTATGCTCCACAAATAAGTGAAACCATATGATAATTGACTCTCTCTGCTTGACTGATTTCACTCAGCATAATCTCTTCCAGTCCCATCCATGTTGCTACAAAAATTGGGTATTCATTCTTTCTGATGGAGGCCTAATACTCCATTGTGTATATGGACCACATTTTCCTTATCCATTCGTCCGTTGAAGGGCATCTTGGTTCTTTCCATAGTTTGGTGACCGTGGCCATTGCTGCTATAAACATTGGGGTACAGATGGCCCTTCTTTTCATGACATCTGTGTCTTTGGGGTAAATACCCAGGAGTGCAATGGCAGGGTCATAGGGAAGTTCTATTTTTAATTTCTTGAGGAATCTCCACACTGTTCTCCAAAGAGACTGCACCAACTTGCATTCCCACCAACAGTGTAAGAGGGTTCCCCTTTCTCCACATCCTCTCCAACACATGTTGTTTCCTGTCATGTTAATTTTGGCCATTCTAACTAGTGTAAGATGATATCTCAGACAACAAAGAGAAATAAAAGGTATCCAAATTGGTAATGAAGAAGTCAAACTCTCTCTCTTCGCAGAAGACTTGATTCTTTATATGGAAAACCCAAAAGACTCCACCCCCAAACTACTAGAACTCATACAGCAATTCAGCAACGTGGCAGGATACAAAGTCAATGTGCAGAAATCAGTCGCTTTCTTATACACTTACAATGAAAATACAGAAAGGGAAATTAGAGAATTGATTCCATTTACTATAGCACCAAGAACCATAAGATACCTGGGAATAAACCTAACCAAAGAGGTAAAGGATCTGTACTTGAGGAACTACAGAACACTCATGAAGGAAATTGAGGAAGAAACAAAAAGATGGAAGACCATTCCATGCTCTCTTGGATCGGAAGAATAAACATTGTTAAAATGTCTATACTGCCTAGAGCAATCTATACTTTTAATGCCATTCCAATCAAAATTCTACCGGTATTCTTCAAAGAGCTGGAGCAAATAATCCAAGAATTTGTATGGAATCAGAAGAGACCCCGAATCGCTAAGGAAATGTTCAAAAAAAAATAAAACTGGGGGCATCACGTTACCTGATTTCAAGCTTTATTACAAAGCTCTGATCACCAAGACAGCATGGTACTGGCATAAAAGCAGACACATAGACCAGTGGAACAGAGTAGAGAGCCCAGATATGGACCCTCAACTCTATGGCCAAATAATTTTTGACAAAACAGGAAAAAATATACAGTGGAAAAAAGACAGTCTCTTCAATAAATGGTGCTGGGAAAATTGGACAGCTATTTGTAGAAGAATGAAATTCGATCATCCTCTTACACCATACACAAAGATAAACTCAAAATGGATAAAAGACCTCAATGTGAGACAGGAATCCATCAGAATCCTAGAGGAGAACATAGGCAGTAATCTCTTCGCTATCAGCCACAGCAACTTCTTTCAAGATATGTCTCCAAAGGCAAAGGAAACAAAAGCGAAAATGAATTTTTGGGACTTCGTCAAAATCAAAAGCTTCTGCACAGCAAAGGAAACAGTCAAGAAAACAAAGAGGCAACCCACGGAATGGTAGAAGATATTTGCAAATGACAGTACAGCCAAAAGGTTGATATCCAGGATCTAAAATGAACTCCTCAAAACACAAAACAGGCAATCATGTCAAAAAATGGGCAGAAGATATGAAGAGAGACTTCTCCAATGAAGACATACAAATAGCTATCAGACACATGAAAAAATGTTCATCCTCACTAGCCCTCAGGGAGATTCAAATTAAGACTATGGACTCTGAAAAACAATCTGAGGGGTTTGAAGTGGCGAGGGGGTGGGAGGTTGGGGTACCAGGTGGTGTGTATTATTGAGGGCACGGATTGCATGGAGCACTGGGTAGGGTGAAAAAATAATGAATACTGTTATGCTGAAAATAAATAAATTTAATCTTAAAAAAAGACAATTCAAAAACAAAACAAAACAAAACAAAAACCACATTGAGATATCACCTTACACTAGTTAAAATCCTGTTTTCTGACTTTTCATCCCTCGTTCACAACCCCTGAGAATCTTTGATCTTTTTATTATCTTCATAGTTTTGGCTGTTCCAGAATGTTCTATTTTTGGAATTATACAGCAGGTAGATTTCACAGGTTGGCCTTTTTCAGTTAGTAGTTTGCATTTAAAGTTCTTCTATATCTCTTCATGACTTAAGAGCTCATCTAATTTTAGTACTGTATAATAGTCCATTGTCTGGGTGTAGTATAGTTTATTAATTCATATACCTAGGTGTCTTGTTGCTTTCACGTTCTGGCAATTATGAATAAAGCTGCTATATAAATATCCATGTGCATAATTTTGTGTGGACATTAAGTTTTCAACTCCTTTGGGTAAATACAAAGGAGTGTAATTGCTGGATCATGTGGTAAGAGTGGGTTTAGGTTTTTTTTTTTTTAATTTGTTTTTTATTTTCAGCATAACAGTATTCATTATTTTTGCACCACACCCAGTGCTCCATGCAATCCGTGCCCTCTATAATACCCAGCAACTGGTACCCCGACCCCCCCCACCCCCCCCACCCCGCCCCTTCAAAACCCTCAGATTGTTTTTCAGAGTGGGTTTAGTTTTGTAAGAAACTGCCAAATTGTCTTTCAAAGTGGCTGTAGTATTTTGCATATCCACTAGCAGTGAATGGGAGTTCCTGTTGCTCTGCATCCTCATCAGTGTTTGGTGGTATAGTATTTTGGATTTTGGTTATTCTAGTAGGTGTGTAGTGGTATCTTGTTTTAAGTTGCTATTCTCTAAATACATGATTTTTAGTATATTTTTCACAAGTCTATTTGGCCCCTGTAAATCTTCTTTGGTGAGGTGTTTTTTCAGGTCTTTGGCCTAAATTTTAATAAGGTAGCCCATTTTATTATTGTTGAGTTTCAAGAGTTATTTGTGTATTTTAGGTAATAGTCCTTTATCAGATAAGTCTTTTGCAGAGCAGAAGTTGTTGTTGTTGTTGTTTTGGTGGGGGGGTTGTTTTTGTTTTCTTTTTCTTGGAAGTTTTTATTTTAATGAATTCTTGCTTCTTAGCTCTTTCTTTCATGGTTTGTGCTTTTGGCATTGTGTCTTAAAAGTCATCACCATTCCCAGTGTCACTGAGATTTTCTCCTAGTGTATCTTCTAGGAATTTTTTAGTTTTGTGTTTAATATTTATGTCTATGACCCATTTTGTGTTAATTCTTGTGAATAATATAATGTCTGTCTAGATTAATTGTTTTGCAAATGGATGTCCAGTTTTTCCAAGGTCCATTTGTTGAAAAGACTGCTGGAAAACATTTTTTCCTTTGCCTCCTTTGTCAAAGATTAGTTGCCTATATTTATGTAGATTTATTTCCAGATCTTTATTCTGTTCCATTGATCTGTTTGTCTATTCTTGTCAATACCACAATGTCTTGATTACTATAGCTTTATAGAAGTTTTGAAGTCAAGTAATCCGAATCTTCCAACTTTGTTCTTTTCCTTCAATATTATGTTGGCCATTCTGTGACTTCTGCTTTTCCATATAAACTTTAGAAAAAGTTAATTGACATGCAGAAATTTACTTTATTAATTTGTGAGGAACTGTTATTTTAACAGTATTGTCTTATCCATGAATACATAATATCTCTCCAATTATTTATTTATTTGATTTCTTTTGTTAAAAAATTGTATACATTAAGGTTCATTCTTTGGCTGTAATGTTCCATGTGGTTTGACAACCTTTTACTTTTAAAAATTGATTTTTTCCAATATAAAATTTTGATTCCGAGGGTTAAGTCCCTAGAGTAATTTATTTCTGCTTCTCAACCCTAGTTATCCTAACATCACATACAAAACATTTGGTTACTAGTTTTAGAAGGAACTTTTAGCTTAACGAGGTGGTTATGACCCAAAGCTTGTAATATACTTGAACCCCAATATTTGTATCAAAAGAGGCAACTTGTCCAACTACCCCTAAGTGACATTTACTAAAAGAAGCTATGATGGATTTTAGAGCAGAAATCTAAAGTCTCCTGCTAAAAGCTATAAAGGGAGCTTCAAAGTAGGATACTAAAGAACATTGTAAGCTTCCCACCATGATGTGACCTTGGCTAGACTACTTTCTCCTTCAGGGCCTTAGTTCATTTGTAATAAGTGTATCTAACATTTTTATTATTCTAATTCTTACATATTATGTGCTTCCCCCCACCTACCTATCAGGGAGAAATGACAACTTAGGTTGTCATTTCTTTTTTTTTCTTTTTTTTTTTTTTTAAAGATTTTATTTATTTACTTGACAGAGAGAGATCACAAGTAGGCAGAGAGGCAGGCAGACAGAGAGAGGAGGAAGCAGGCTACCTGCTGAGCAGACAGCCTGATGTGGGACTCGATCCCAGGACCCTGAGATCAGGACCTGAGCTGAAGGCAGTGGCTTAACCCACTGAGCCACCCAGGCACCCCTAGGTTGTCATTTCTGTCCATTACAGAAATGACAGGTTTCTGTCATTACTTTTACCTGGTTGGTAAAAGTAATGACTGTCCTTTTGATTTATTGTATAGTATTTTGGGCGGAGTACACATAGCCCTACCACTTAATTCCAAGCTATGTGACTCAGAGTAAACTAAAAAATTGTTTCACTTTTCTCATTTGTGAAAGGTGGGTGATAATAGAATCAACATTTGTTCTGTTGTAAAGATTGAATGTGTGTGTAATATATATATATATATATATATATATATATATATATATATATATTGCATTATAAGTGCTATATAGTGAGCTATCCTAATCTTACTATTATGTGAAGTATATGAGACCAAATGATGTGTGAAATAAAGAAGCACAGCTGCAAGCAGTGCTGGTTCTTCCAAGATGGGGCTTTAGTGGCACCCTGACTGTTAGTTTCCATGTGGTTTTGGTGGAGCAGAACTGGTCTCTTCCACACACGGGAAATCACAGCCATGTTAGCTGTGAAGTCTTTGAACCCAGAGGCACCACCTAATCCAAATAGTTTGTGACACTTAGAGAAACAAGAGTAGATCATCAGGCTTAAATTTAAGATTGTAAGGCTGTGCTATTACCTCCAGGGTATATGATCTGGGAGAAGTGATAGATTGTTACGAGAAGATTTCTGGTACATTGTTTTGGCCTTTTAAATCTCTGGTTTAGAAGTACTTAGAAGAGCAGGAGGCATGACCTGGATAGGCTGGGTGCAACAAAGAATGAGGCAGGAGGTAAGGAAAGGTTAAATGGGATTTCTCTTGTGTATGCCCTTATAGTGATAATTTGTGATGATGTGGTTGCAGATATCTGAATTTTATGCCTATAGATTCCTGATTGACAGGGATAGTCATGTTCCTTTAGTAGTTCTAGTTCACCTTTTTTATGTATTAAGCATTGGCAGAGAGCCTATAATGTGCCAGCATAGCTAGGTTCTGATGTTATGAAGAAGAATCAGACATGATTCTTATGAGGGCTTACAGACATGTAAATGGAGGACTGAAATACATGGTAGAGGTAGGGACAGACTTCTAAGAGCAGCAGCACTGAAACTAATTGGCTTGGGGGTGGGGTGCTAAGATTGAGAAAGGCTATCTAAAAGAGCTGACATTTCAGCTGAATTATTTATGGAGAAGTATAAAATTTCCAATGAGCTCAAATAGAAGAGGAATTCTAGGCAGATAGAATACCATTGCAGAGATATGGAGCCAGAAGAAATTCTACAGCAAGGATTTTTACCTACAAAACAAGATGGTAGAGTAGGGTAGATGATTTATTTCAGAATATCATATTTAAAATTAATCTTACTTTGATTTATTTTTCTTGCCAAGAGTCTTAAAAACATACTTAATATGTTTTATACTTAATGCATTGTGGCTTTTTATAATAATATTTATAAATCTATTTTATCTCTAATAATAAGTCTTATTGGAACTTAAAATTTTGCTATATTTGCTTCACATTATTTGGGGGGTCCCCATTTATCATTAGTAATTCTACATCTCTTTCTTCCTTCCCCAGAAGTAATAGTTACTCAGAATTTTGTCTTTAATGTATTCATGTCTTCTTTAATCTATTCTTGCACATTTGTAGTTATAAACAATTTAATATCTTTTTTAAAAATTTTATTTTATTTTTTCAGTGTTCCAAGATTCATTGTTTATGCACCACACCCAGTACTGCATGTAATACGTGCCCTGATTAATACCCACCACAGGCTCACCCAGCCCCCCCACCCCTTAACCCTCCAAAACCCTCAGTTTGTTTCTCAGAGTCCACTCTCTTTTTTTTTTTAAATTTTTTATTTATTTACTTGATAGACAGAGAGAGATCACAAGTAGGCAGAGAGGCAGGCAGAGAGAGAGGAAGGGAAGCAGGCTCCCTGCTGAGCAGAGAGCCCGATGCGGGGCTTGATCCCAGGACCCTGAGATCATGACCTGAGCCAAAGGCAGAGGCCCAACCCACTGAGCCACCCAGGCGCCCCTCAGAGTCCACACTCTTATGGTTCGTCTTCCCCTCCAATTTCCCCCAACTCACTTCTCCTCTCCTTCTCCCAATGTCCTCCATGTTATTCCTTATGCTCCACAAGTAAGTGAAGCCATATTGTAATTGACTTTCTCTCCTTGACTTATTTCATACAGCATAATCTCCTCTAGTCCTGCCCATGTTGATATAAAAGTTGGGTATTCAGACTTTCTGATGGAGGCATAATAGTCCATTGTATATATGGATCATATCTTCTTTATGCATCTTGGCTCTTTCCATAGTTTGATGATTGTTTTTATGGCCACTACTTTTGTTTATGGTTTCCTTTTTTGAGCAAAAATTCAGAATGCCATTATAGCTAGACTTACCTAGATTTTTTTAGAGTTTATGCTTTTCATATCTTATGCCATAAATCCTTTCCTATGCCAAGATCACCAAAATATTTTCTTATATTGATTTCAAAATACTTAAAGTTGTTTTTTGTATATTTTGTGCTTTAATTCATATAGAATTGATTTTTACATGTGGTATGAGGTAAGGATCTAATTTTCCCCAATATGGATAGTTAATTTTTCCAACATCATTCGGTGAATAGTTCATCATTGCCCCCAAGGTTTGTAACGTCATCTCTGTTACACATGAGGTTTCATATATGTCTGTCCATTTCCCATCTATTTTTATTCCATTTTATTTACTTGGTTATTTCTGTGCAATAATGCCCTGGTGTATGAATTGTATATTCCTAAAGCAATTCATAGTAGCTATTATGTTGAGTCCTACCTTATTCTTTTTTAAAAATAATATATTAATTAATTAATTAATTAATTTTCAGCATAACAGTATTCATTATTTTTATACCACACCCAGTGCTCCATGCAATCCGTGCCCTCTCTAATACCCACCACCTGGTTCCCCCAACCTCCCACCCCTCACCGCTTCAGACCCCTCAGATTGTTTTTCAGAGTCCATAATCTCTCATGGTTCACCTCCCCTTCCAATTTCCCCCAACTCCCTTCTCCTCTCTAACTCCCCTTGTCCTCCATGCTATTTGTTATGGTCCACAAATAAGCGAAACCATATGATAATTGACTCTCTCTGCTTGACTTATTTCACTCAGCATAATCTCTTCCAGTCCCGTCCGTGTTGCTACAAAAGTTGGGTATTCATCCTTTCTGATGGAGGCCTAATACTCCATAGTGTATATGGACCACATCTTCCTTATCCATTCATCCGTTGAAGGGCATCTTGGTTCTTTCCACAGGCCACATTGAGATATCACCTTACACCAGTTAGAATGGCCAAAATTAGCAAGACAGGAAACAACATGTGTTGGAGGGGATGTGGAGAAAGGGGAACCCTCTTCCACTGTTGGTGGGAATGCAAGTTGGCGCAGCCACTTTGGAGAACAGTGTGGAGATTCCTCAAGAAATTAAAAATAGAGCTTCCCTATGACCCTGCCATTGCACTCCTGTGTATTTACCCCAAAGATACAGATGTAGTGAAAAGAAGGGCCATTTGTATCGTACCTTATTCTTTAAAAAATGTTTTGGCTAATGTTATCCTTTGTTCATCTGTATTTAACATTAATTTTAGGGTAAACTTTTTAACTTCGTGGGGGGAACCCTTTGCTGGAATTCTGATTATAATAGTCTTGACATTATAGATTATTTTGGATATTGAGTTTTTGTTTTTGTAAATATAGTGTATTTTATATGTGTCTCCATTTGTACACAGTTTTTAAAAAAATTTCCTCTTAATAATTTTATCCTAGAGGTTTGGGAATCTTTTGAGATATATATATATATATATATATATATAATAAATAATATATTTAATAAATAATATATTTAATATATTATACATATAATATAATAAATAATATATTTATTTTTTTAAAGCAAGAGATAGAGAGGGGGATAATGAGCAGGTTTAGATTTTGGTTTGCTTACATAGAGCACTAAGGCTTTAGCACTACTGCAGTCTACACACCTCCTTCTTTAATTAATTTAATAGAACAAAGCTCTTGGTCATCTTGCCCTACTTCTCAGTCTGGAGTCCGGTAGGCTTATGGCTTCTACCTACATTCATTTTGAGATCTTTCATTTCTGGTCCATACAGATATTCTTACTTTTTTAAACTGAGATATATTTTTGTGGTTGTTTCTATAATTGCTATATATTTGGAGGAGAGAGTGTATAAAATAGGAAGATACTGAACTATCTTGATCAGAAGCCAAAAAATCTTTTTTTAAGCAGTATACTATCTAGTATATTGATACTCTAAAAAATTAATTTATTTGAAATTCAAATAATTTTAAAGATGTGGAACAAGTGGAAAATATTGAGAAACACTAGTATAAAGTTTTTGGAATAAAGTAAACTTTTGGTAAGGCTAAATGGAGTCTGGGGATATTAGGTGCATTGTGGAAGATGTGGATAGAAATAAAGATAATGCCTGGGTGGCTCAGTTGGTTGGACGACTGCCTTCGGCTCAGGGCGTGATCCTGGAGTCCCGGGATCGAGTCCCGCATCGGGCTCCCAGCTCCATGGGGAGTCTGCTTCGCTCTCTGACCTTCTCCTCGCTCGAGCTCTCTCTCACTGTCTCTCTCTCTCTCAAATAAATAAATAAAATCTTTAAAAAAAAAAAGAAATAAAGATAATGACAGCATTGAGTATTTTGTTGAGTGAGTCATTTGACATGGAATTTAAGAGGAGAGTGATATGGTTAGGTTTGCCTTTTAGAAAGATCACTCTGGCAGGGTTGAGTTAGTGGTAGAGAGGCAAGTAAGAGATAAAACAATTAGGTGAGAAATGAAGTCTTTACTAAGAGCAGTGCAAAACGGATGGAAAGTGATGTGGCTTTTCTTTTCTTCTGATTAGTATGATAAAATTATCATTTGACAAAATCAAGCTGCATTTTTGAGAGTCTTTGTTAAAGTTCACAGTGTGATGGATTCCAGGAGGATTTTCCTACATTGAGAGAGAGATAAAGCCAATTCTGTACTCAAGAAGAGCTATATTTGGGGAAATAAATATTATTTAAGAAAGAGTAAAAAGGGAGATAAGAAATTTTTTATAATAATTCATTTATGTTAGTTTGGCATTTTCTAGGACGAGTGCCAGTATTTAAATAAGTTTTGGGCATAAAAAGAACCCTGGGTTGCATCACCACTTAAGTGGGTAGGAGAAGAATCCATGAAACAAGATGGGATAGGGAGGGAGACAAACCATAAGTGACTCTTAATCTCACGAAACAAACTGTGGGTTGCTGGGGGGAGGGGGGTTGGGAGAAGGGGGGTAGGCTTATGGACATTGGGGAGGGTATGTGCTTTGGGGTAAATTGGAAGAGGAGATGAACCATGAGAGACTATGGACTCTGAAAAACAATCTGAGGGGTTTGAAGTGGTGGGGGGGTGGGAGGTTGGGGTACCAGGTGGTGGGTATTATAGAGGGCACAGCTTGCATGGAGCACTGGGTGTGGTGAAAAAATAATGAATACTGTTTTTCTGAAAATAAATAAATTGGAAAAAAAAAAAAAGAACCCTGGGCCTGTGTGAGTGGCAGCTGAAGTGAGACTGGGTTAGAAATCAGAGAACTAGAATTGACTCCACCCTGATTTAATACAGTGAAAGTCTGAACTAAGTCACTTTCCATTTGGGCATCATCCAGTTTTTCTTTTATGTAGAATGAACTCTAAGATTTCTTCTAATACTCATCAGATCGTAAGTTTCTATTAAGAGTGTAGTGGAGGGGAAATAATTACAAAAATGAAAATGTTGGCTTGCTCCTCTGTTATCCTGGCCTATTGATAGAGGTATTGTGATTGTTAGAGGAGATAATGCTGATCATAATGGTTGGTGTGCTAATTTTGTGTGTCAGCTGTGGTTGGGATACAGTGTCCAAATATTTGATTAAATATATTCTAGATGCTGATGTGAAGGTACCTTTTAAATGAGATTCACATTTAAATCTATAGACTTTGAGTGAAATGAATAAAGCAGATTATACTTTATAATATGGGTAGCCTTTATCCAATCAGTTGAAGGTTTTAAGAACAAAAAAAGACTGACTCTCCTAAAGAGGAAGGAATCCTGTCTGGAGTCCTGCTTTGAACTCAAGTTGTAATAGTACCTCTTTACTGGGTTTCCAGCCTGATGAGCCACCTTGTGGAGTTTGGATTTGCCAACTTCCACAATCCTGTGAACCAATTCATTAAAATCTCTCTCTCTCTCTGTTTGTCTCATATATACATACACATACACATACACATATACATACACATAGACCCTATTGATTGTTTCCCTGGAGAACCC
Source organism: Neogale vison (assembly GCF_020171115.1). Lineage (NCBI taxonomy): Eukaryota > Metazoa > Chordata > Mammalia > Carnivora > Mustelidae > Neogale > Neogale vison. Next base: position 39,737,292 of record NC_058092.1, on the reverse strand, counting down.
AGACTGCTATTATTTGGATTTTATACCTCTCAAAATAAAAAATAAATGTTTTATGTCAAATTGGATAGTTTTTAAAAATTATTTGCATCATCTGATTATTAAACATTTTCCTGTATTCTAGGAACTATGGGAGATTTATCAATGAATAAAGTAGTATCTCTGTGTGTGAGCTTACAATTTAGTTGAGAAGACAAGGATTAATATCATAAGCAATTAATTAAAGTATAGCTAAATAATCTAAGAACAAAATATGAACAATATGATAAGTCTCTGGTTAGTTGACAAATATTAAATATATATATATATGAACTGTTTTTTGTATATATATATGGAATAAATACATATATGTGTGTGTATATATATATATATATATGGACTATTAAGTACAGTTGAACACTATAGGTGGGGGAAGCTTATTAAAGGAAAAAAGCCAATATTAATTAATCGTAACATTTAATTCTAGAAGATTCTGATACTTGGCTCTTGTGGGTTCAGGCTTTTTTATCTGTGTTTTAGTCAGAAATTCTCAGAGATAATAATTACCCCATAGTTATGCAACTTCAAGAAGTAGAGTCTGAAAAATGTACTCCTATTCCCACTATGCTGTGTTGCTGAAAAATTTCATGGAGGTGGGGCTCTAGTAGGATCTTGAAATTTAGGTTGTCTGTTTGCTGAGCTGAGTCAGCAAAGGACAGGTATAAGACTCCGTTTTGGTATCCTTTTTTAAAGAAGACTTTGTGTAAAAGGGATGGAGTAAAAGGCCTTGACAAGAAGGTGGGAAGATAGCACATTAATTCTTGAATTGTCAAATCCTTGAATAAATCTATCAAGAGTATGCTATAAAGTGGGTTTGACTATAAAGTGGGAAAGTCACTGGGTTTGGCCTCCAGCCCTGTCCATAGCTGACCTGTTTTCAACATTTTAAGTGTATAATGGAGCAAGTATTTTCTTACTCTAGAAATATTTCTCTGGCATTTATCATATTGGGATTTTGCTTTTTTCAATTTGTGGGAGTCTGCTGAACATCATCTTATGAGTTACAGATGAGTTACATCTTATGAGTTACATATGCCTTCTTTTATCAACCATATGTTAAACACAAATTTTATGATCTCAGTTAAAGGTGATTATTTATTTGAGCTGGAAAATGACTTAGAAATACATCAGTTTCTCAGAACTGGCTTGGTTTAGGATCAAGACCCATATTTGATAAGGAGTGATTTTCCTTTCCCTATAAGATATATAACGACTACATCAGCCCATTGATTCATCCAGACAGGTTGCAATTCATTTACTTAGTTTTTCAAAATATTCATAGTTAATCTTAGTATATCACCAAAAATCTAATCCCTCTACCTTCCTCCCTGAGCAATGTCAGGACGCTGGTGGGTGCTGAAACAAAGGTAAGAAATTTTTTTATAAAAGGAGCCCAAACATTGGGATATAAAAACTATTAATGAAAGCCTTCTTGATAAATCAGGGATCAGGACATTCAGTTGGTCAGACCCACAATTAGGATAGTAGTTGGTATGAGACATTGAGAAACTAGAACATTTATCCAGAGTGTGATCAGGGTACTGAGTCAGTGGGAGACCAGGACATTTGAAGAGTAGCTGAAGGAGCTGGAGGTGTTGAGTTTTGAGGAGAGATAATGTCACTTGAATATGATGATTATCATTAAATATTTATTATGTATCATATAGAACAGCAGTGAATTTTTTTCTACATGAATTCAGAAAGCCTAACTCAAATCAGTGCATAGAAGCAAAATTCATTTTAATGTAAGTAATAATATAAATGAAAGTTAGTAAATAAAAATAGCTTTCCAGGAATGCATTTGTCTATAAGTGTCAATGGCATGCAAACAGAGATACTGAGGATACATTGGTCAATAATCAGTGTGTGCTTGATAGAATTAAATTAATTAGACAAACAAGTCAAGAATATACAGTGTGAAACTGGATGACTATGTCTAAGTTGCTATAGCAAGTATTACTTAACTGGTTGGGAGGGTGATGTTAAAGCTCTTTTTTTCCTGAAATTCTATCAATATGATGCCTTTTTTTTGGCTTACTCTTTATCCTTTCTTGAGGCTCTCATTTTGTATGGAATCAGAAGAGACTCCGAATCACCAAGGAAATGTTGAAAAACAAAAATAAAACTGGGAGCTTCACGTTACCTGATTTCAAGCTTTACTACAAAGCTGTGATCACCAAGACAGCATGGTACTGGCATAAAAACGGACACATAGACCAGTGGAACAGAGTAGAGAGACCAGATATGGACCCTCAACTCTATGGTCAAATAATCTTCGACAAAACAGGAAAAAAAATACAGTGGAAAAAAGACAGTCTCTTCAATAAATGATGCTGGGAAAACTGGACAGCTATATGTAGAAGAATGAAACTCAACCATTCTCTTACACCATACACAAAGATAAACGCAAAATGGATAAAGACCTCAACTTGAGACAGGAATCCATCAGAATCCTAGAGGAGAACATAGGCAGTAATCTCTTTGATATCGGCCACAGCAAATTCTTTCAAGATACGTCTCCAAAGGCAAAGGAAACAAAAGCGAAAATAAACTTTTGGGACTTCATCAAAATCAAAAGCTTCTGCACAGCAAAGGAAACAGTCAACAAAACAAAGAGGCAACCCACAGAATGGGAGAAGATATTTGCAAATGACAGTACAGACAAAAGGTTGATATCCAGGATCTATAAAGAACTCCTCAAACTCAACACACACAAAACAGATAATCATATCAAAAAATGGGCAGAAGATATGAACAGACACTTCTCCAATAAAGGCATACAAATGGCTAACAGACACATGAAAAAATGTTCATCATCACTAGCCATCAGGGAGATTCAAATTAAAACCACATTAATATATCACCTTACACCAGTTAGAATGGCCAAAATTAGCAAGACAGGAAACAACATGCGTTGGAGGGGATGTGGAGAAAGGGGAACCCTCTTCCACTGTTGGTGGGAATGCAAGTTGGTGCAGCCACTTTGGAGAACAGTGTGGAGATTCCTCAAGAAATTAAAAATAGAGCTTCCCTATGACCCTGCAATTGCCAAACTGTGGAAAGAATCATTTTCTCCTTTTTAATTTTGTGATGTCTCATGTCTCTTTATAGTCATCTATAGCCTATAATTGTCTTAAAAATCACAACATTCCATTATTTTTTCTGAAGCAAGTGTATTTGATAAAATTTTAGTGGCAGTGTGATATAGCAGAAAAAACATGGTCTTTGTGATTAGACAAATCTGGGTTAAATTGTCAACTCCACCATGTAGAAGTTATGTGATCTTGACAAATTGCTTCATATTTTGATAGTTTCAGTTTTTTTATCTGAAAAATTTATTTACTCAAAAAGTATTTGTGAAACATATACATCAGCTAGTATGTTAGTTCTTGGGATATACCCATGGGTAAAAGTGGTCTTGCTTTCATAAAACGTATGTTCTCGTATGGGAGAGAGATAATAAATAATGGACAGAAAATAAGTTATATAGCACAGTAGAGGGTTATGAAGCAATGGAAAAAAAAGAAAAGTAGGTCAAGATAATAAGAATTGAGGGTAATTGGATGGGGTGGAAGGCAGACTGAATATTAAATAGGAGTCCTTACTATAAGGTAAGATATGCACAAAGTCTTAAAGTACATGGAATTAGTGCTAAACAATTTGAGAGAAGTAAAGGTAGACATTAAATGAAAGTCTCAGAAGTGGAACTGTGCCTAGATAGTTCAAGGATCAGTAGGCAGACCAGTGTGGCTGGAACAGAGAACATAAGGGAGAGTTTATACTAGGAAATGAGTTCAGAGAGGTAGAGGTGGAGGTGGGGTGACAGATCATATAGTCTTTGGGTAGGTCGTGTATAAGGATATTGGCTTTTACTTTGAAGGAAATGGAGAACTAATGGAGGTTTTGAGTGAAGGAGTAATTAGAGTGATCTTACAGTTTGGAGCGTTCAACAGAGAAGGGAATAAAAAGAGATGTAAGTGTAGAAAAAGGGAATTTTGTTCGGAGGCCATTGCAGTATTCCCTACTAGAAATAATTTTGGCTTAAAATAGATGGGTGGCAATGAAATTGGTATGAAATGTGGTCTGGGTGTAGTTGCATGGAAATAGAACCTATTTTTCAAGGGTGTTGTGAGAATTAGAGACAGAATGTATGTTAAAAACACAGTGCCTGGCACAGTGCATGGCACATAATTATCAGTATATTATCTATAGTTATTAACAAGATATGGAATACCATACAGAATCTGATACAGTCCTTCAGCATAATTGACTTAATCTTTTATTTTTTTGAGTGGGTTTAACTAACATAACATATTATATTAGTTTCACGTGTACAATATAGTGATTTGACATTTGTGTCCTTTGAGAAATGATCACACTGTATCTAGTTACCATCTGTCATCATACAGAGCTAATACAGTATTATCGACTTATCCCCCATGTTGTAAATTACATTACTATGGCTTATTTATTTTATAACTGGAAGTTTGTATTCTTGATTCTCTTCACCAATTTTATCCTCCCCTCACAGCAAACAACAATCTGTTTGCTCTATTACTGAGTCTGAGTTTTGTTTGTTTTGTTTTATAGATTCCATGTATAAGTGAAATCATGAGGTATTTATATTTCTTCATCTGATGTATTTCACTTAGCATAATATCATCAAAGTCTATCCAGGTTGCTGTAGGTAGCAAGCTTTCATTCTTTTTTTTGTGGCTGAATAATATTCTATTGTGTGTATGTGTATATATAGTGTGTATTTTTTATTGAGGGATTAATGGATAAAAATATGTCATTCATACATCAGTGGACACTTAAGTTGTTTCCATATCTTGGATTTTTTATTTTATTATTATTATTATTCTTAATTTAAATTCAGTTTAATTAACATTAGTGTATGATTAGTTTCAAGGGTAGAATTTAGTGATTCATCAGTTACATATAATACCCAGTGCTTATTACATCAGGTGGCCTCCTTAACGCCCATCACCCAGTTACCTCATTCCCCCATCCACCACCCCTCCAGCAACCTTAGTTTGTTCCTGTAGTTAAGAGTCTCTTATGGTTGGCCTCCCTCTGTTTTTATCTTATTTTATTTTTCCATCCCTTCCTTTTTGTTCATCTGTTTTGTTTCTTAAATTTCATGTTGAGTGAAATCATATGGTACTTGACTCTCTAACGGACTTATTTCAGTTCGCATAATACCTCTAGTTCCATCCATATCATTGAAAATCACAATATTTCATCCTTTTTGATGGCTCTTGTGGACATTGCTGCTATAAACAGTGGGGTGCATGTGCTCCTTCAAATCACTATGTTTGTATCTTTTGGGTAGATGCCTACTAGTGCAATTGCTGGGTCATAGAATGTTCTATTTTCAACTTTTTGAGGAACTGTCATACTGTTTTCCAGAGTGGCTGTACCAGTTTGCATTCCCAAAAACACTGTAAGAGGTTTCCCTTTCTCCACATGCCCAATGACATCTGTTCTTTCCTTAGTTGTTAATTTTAGCCACTCTGACCAGTGTGAGGTGATATCTCACTGCAGTTTTGATTTGTATTTCCCTTATGATGAGTGATGTTTAGCATCTTTTCATGTGTGTGTTAGTCATTTGTATGTCTTCTTTGGAGATATGTCTGTTCATGTCTTCTGCCCATTTCTTGACTGGATTTTTTGTTTCTGAGGTATTGAGATTGATAAGTTCTTTATAGACTTTGGATACTAGCCATTGATCTGTCATTTGCAAGTATCTTCTCCCATGCCATAGATTACCTTTTAGTTTTGTTGACTCTTTCCTTTGCTGTGCAGAAGCCTTTTATCATGATGAAGTCCCAATAGATCATTTATTTTTTTATTTGTCAATTTTCAGTTTGTATTTGTGTATTATGTAAGAGAATGGTCAAGTTTCATTTTTCTATACATAGCTATCCAATTTCCCCAGCACCATTTATTGAAGATACTGCCTTTTTTCCACTGGATATTTTTTACCTGCCTTGTCTGAGATTATTTGACCATAGAGTTGCAAATCCATATCTGGTGCTCTACTCTGTTCTGCTGGTCTGTTTGTCTGTTTTTGTGCCAGTACCATGCTGTCTTGGTGATCATTGCTTTGTAGTAAAGCTGGAAATAAGGCAATGTGATGTCCCAAGTATTGTTTTCCTTTCAACATTTCCTTAGCAATTCGGGGTCCTTTTGTGGTTCCATACAAACTTAAGGATTGTTTGTTCCAGCGCTTTGAAAAATGACAGTGGAATTTTGCTTGGGATGGCATTGAAAGTATAGATTGGAGCTATAGTAAAGGAATCGATTCTCTAATTTTCCTTTCTATATTTTCTTTGTTAGTGTATAGGAAAGTAACTGATTTCTGTGCATGGACTTTGTATCCTGCCATATTACTGAATTGTAGTATGAGTTCTGGTAGTTTGGGGTTGGAGTCTTTTGGGTTTTCCATATAAAGTATCATGTCATCTGTGAGGAGAAAGAGTTTGACTTCTTTGCCAATTTGAACACATTTTTTTTTTCCAATTTATTTATGCCAATTTGAACACATTTTATTTTATTTATTTTTTTGTTTTGTTTTCTGACTGCTGTTGCTAGGACTTCCTAATTCTATGTTGAACAGTGATGAGAGTGGAGTTCTCGTCGTGTTCCTGATCTCAATGGGAAGGCTATCAGCTTTTCCCCATTGAGAATGATATTCACTGTGTGTTTTTCATAGAGGGATTTTAAGAAGTTGAGGAATGTTCCCTCTATCCATATATTTTGAAGAGTTTTAATCAGGAACAGATGCTGAATTTTGTCGAATGCGTTTTCTACACCAATTGAGAGGACCATGATGTTCTCCCTCCTCTTACTGATTTGTTCTATCACAGTGATTGATTTGTGAATGTTGAACTGCCCTTGCAACCCAGGGATAAATCCTACTTGGTCATGGCTGATAATCCTTTTAAAGTTCTGTTGGCTCCTATTAGCTAGGATGTTGTTGTGAATCATGACATCCATTTTCATCACAGATATTGGTCTGAAATTCTCATTTTTGGTGGGGTCTTTGCCTGGTTTGGTGATCAGGGTAATGCTGGCTTTGACATTTTCCTTCTGTTTCTATTTTTTGAAACAGCTTCAGGAGAATAGGTATTATTTCTTCTTTGAATGTTTGGTAGAATTCCCCAGGGAATCTGTCAGGTCCTGGGCCCTTGTTTTTTGGGTGGTTTTTAATCACTGCTTCAATCTCATTACTAGATATTGGTCTATTCAGGTTTGCAGTTTCTTCCTGTTTCAGTCTTGGAAGTTTATAGGTTTCCAGGAATGCATCCATTTCTTCTAGGTTGCTTAACTTATTGGCATATTACCTGTGGATAATAATTTCTGATTATTGTTTCTATTTCCTTGGTGTTAGTCATGATCTCTCCCCTTTCATTCATAATTTTATTAATTTGGCCAGTGGTTTATCGATCTTATTGATTCTTTTAAAGAACCAGCTTCTAGTTTTGTTGATGTGTTCTACTGTATCTCCAGTTTCTAACTCATTGATCTCTGCTCTGATCTTGATAATTTCCCTTCTTGTGCATTGGGTTGGCTTAATTTGTTGTTGATTTTCAAGTTCTTTAAGGTTTATACAGAGCTGGTATATTAGGGATTTTAATTTTTTCTTTTTCTTTTCTTTTTTTTTTTTTTTGGAGTGAGACTGGGATGGCTATGTATTTCCCCATTAGGAACGCCTTTGCCATATCCCATGGGTTTTGGACAATGTGTCTTCATCCTCATTGGTTTCCATGAATTGTTTAAGTTTTTCTTTGATTTCACGGTTGATCCATACATTTTTGAGTTTTGAGTAGGTTGGTCTTTAGCTTCCAAGTGTTTGAATTCCTTCCAAACTTTTTCTTGTTGTTGAGTTCCAGTTTTAAAACTTTGTAGTCTGAGAACATGCAGGGAATAATCTCAGTCTTTTGGTATTGGTCGAGCCCTGATTTGTCACCCAGTATGTGGTCTGTTTTGGAGAAAGATTCATGTGCACTTGAGAAGAATGAGTATCTGTTGTTTTAGGGTGAAATGTTCTGTTTTAGGGTGAAATGAGGTCCATCTGGTCCAAAGTGTCATTCAAAGCTCTTATTTCTTTACTGATTTTCTGCTTGGATGATCCATCTATTATTGAGAGTGGCATGTTAAGATCCCCTACAATTAATGTATTCATATCAGTATAACTCTATTTTGATTGACAGTTGGCTTATGTAGTTAGTTGCTCCCATATTGGCGGCATAATTACTTACAATTGTTACATCCTCTTTGTGGATAGACCTTTAAGAATGATGTTGGGAGATTTTTGATTATTGACTCAATTTCTTTGGTAGTTGTGGGTCTGTTCAGATTTTTTATTTCTTCTTATTTCAGTTTTGGTAGTTTATATGTTTCTAGGTATTTAAAATTTTTTTTTAGATTGCCCAATTTGTTGGCATATAGTTGTTAATGATATTCTCTCTAATTGTATTTCTAAGTGTTGATTGTGATCTTTCTTCTTCTTTTCATGATTTTGTTTATTTGGGTTCTTTCTCTTTTCATTAATTCCTGTTAAGGCTTTATATATCTTGTTAATTCTTTCATCAAAACAGCTCCTAGTTTTGTTGATTTGTTCTACTGGATTTTGTTTGTTTGTTTGTTTCTGTATCCTTAATTTCTTCTGTAATATTTATTTTTCCTCTTCTCCTGCTGGATTTGGACTTTATTTGCTGTTTTTCCCCCCTAGCTCCTTTATGTCAAAAGTTAGGTTGTGTATTTGAGACACAACCTAGTTGAGAAAAGCCTATATTGCTATTGCTATTTTTTCCCCTATTAGAATCATCTTTGCTGCATACCAGAGGTTTTGAAATATTGTTTTCCTTTTTATTTGCTTCCTTATATTTTCTTAAATTTTTTTGACCCACTCATTCTTTAGTAGGATGTTCTTTAACGTTCATGTATTTGTGGTTCTTCCAAAATTCGTCTTGTGGTTGACATCCTGTTTTGTAGCACTGTGGTCAGAAAATAGGCCTGGTATGATCTCAGTCTTTCTGTATAGTTGAATCCTGACTTGTGAACCAGTATGTGATCTGTTCTGGAGAATGTCCCATGTGCACTTGAAAAGAATGTGTATTCTAATTCTTTAAGATGAAATGCTCTGAATGTCTCTGTAAGTCCATTTGGTTCATTGTGTCATTCAAAGCCATTGTTTTCTTGTCGATCTTCTCCTTAGATGTTCTGTCCATTGTTATGAGTGGGGTGTTAAATGTCCCCTACTATTATTATCAATAATTTTTAAAATTTATACTTTTAGCTGCTCCTGGAGTGGGTGACGTGCTCTAGTGCAAATGCATTGCCCATTCACAGGGAGTTCAGGCTTCATGTAAGTGGCTCCAGACTACACTAACTGGTATTGTTTTCTTTCCTGAAGGCTTTCAGTGATCGGCTGGATAAATATGGCAGTGCCCCACTTTCCAGCTCATGAGCTGAAAATTTGTACCTCCCGCTCTTCAGTGAGCCCTCAGCAGAAGAGCAGTCAATCACTCTTGTCTCTCCAGTTTGCATCAGAACCCTCTATTTACCCTGCCTGTATCTGAGCTTTTTTATCTCAGGCATGTGAATGAATTACAGAACTCGAAATTTTATGGACTCCCACAGCATGGGCCTGTGCTGTTCCTCCCAGGGATGAATTCACCATGCTTTTGCCTTTTGGTGTATCTGTCCCAGGAAAGCAGTCTAATGGTCCCACAATAGTTCACCGTTTATGGCAACAAGAGCAGAAAGCTGGCACCTAGACTTGCTGTTCTCAGCTGGCTCCTATGCTCCTATGCCTAGGAACAGTGCAGCATTTAGGTACTACCCATTCTTCTTTCAAACCATGGGATCCACACATCGGTGTCACATCTTGCTTCACCATCTGAACATCTTTAAGGCAGGTATATACCCCACTACAGCAGACTTCTAAGAGTTCCAGTTTTCCACTTTGTTGCTTATAATACTTTGTGGTAGCCTCATTAAGTAAGCTCATTGCCTGCTGCTGTATGCACAGCTATATCACCCTGGATTAAAATCTCTGCACCTCCTACTTTCTAAAAAGTGGTAGGTTTTCTACTTTTAGACTTGCAATTTTTGTTTTCTTAGACTGCACGTTGATTTCTCAGGTGTTGAGAATGATTTGATAATTATCTAGTTGTATTCAAGGGACAAGACAAACTTAGGGTCCCCCTACTCCTCCTCTGCTATCTTCATTCCTTCACATATTTTGGCTATTTTAAATAATACTGCAGTGAACATAGGAGTGCATGTATCTTTTTAATTTAGTGATTTCTTTTTTTTTAAAGATTTTTTTTTCAATTTATTTATTTTCAGAAAAACATTATTCATTATTTTTTCACCACACCCAGTGCTCCATGCAAGCCATGCCCTCTATAATACCCACCACCTGGTACCTCAACCTCCCACCCCCCCGCCACTTCAAACCCCTCAGATTGTTTTTCAGAGTCCATAGTCTCTCATGGTTCACCTCCCCTTCCAATTTACCCAAATTCCCTACTAGATTTTATTTATTTATTTGACAGAGAGTGATCACAAGCAGGCAGAGAGGTAGGCAGAGAGAGAGAGAAGGAAGCAGGCTCCCGGCTGAGCAGAGAGCCCGATGCGGGGCTCGATCCCAGGACCCTATGATCATGACCTGAGCCAAAGGCAGCGGCCCAACCCACTGAGCCACCCAGGCGCCCCATCAATTTAGTGATTTCAATTTCTTTTGATATATAACCAGTAATAGAATTGCTGGATCATATGATAATTGTATTTTTAACTTCCATACTGTTTTCAATAGTGGCTGCACAAATTGACATTACCGCCAATAGTTCATGAGGGCTTCTTTCCTTAACATCCTAAGCAACATTTTTTATTTCTTACCCTTTTAATGATAGCCTGGTATCCATTTTGATGGGTGTGAGGTGATATATATTGTGAGTTTGATTTGTTTTTCTGTGACGATTACCGGTGATAAGCATCTTCTCATGTGCCTCTTAACCATTTGTTTATTTTATTTGGAAATTTTGTCTATTTAGATCCCTGACCAATTTTTAATCAGATATTTTTTGTAATTGGGTTGATAGGCTTTTTATATATTTTGCACATTATCCCCTTAGCAGATATATGATTTGCAAATACCTTCATTCATTCAGCAGGCTTTCTTTTCATTTTTTTGATGGTTTCCTTAGTGATGCAGAAACTGCAGTTTGATGTACTCCCACTTGCTCATTTTGCTTTTGTTTTCCTGGTCTTTGGAGTCAGATACAAAAAAAAAAACAAAAACAAAAAAAAAAAAAAAAACAACCCACTAAGATCAGTGTCAAGGAACTTATTACCGATGTTTTCTTCTAGGAGTTTTATGGCTTCAGTCTTAAAGTACTTATGTTTTTATTATTTTCCATATGGTTGTACAGTTTCCCCAGCACTATTTATTGAAGAGACTGTCCTTGCATTGTATAAACCTGCCTCCTTAGTCATAAACTAATAGAACATATGTGTATGGGTTTATTTCTGTTCCATTGATTTATGTGTCTGTTGTTATGGAAATATGATAGTGTTTTGATTACTGGAGCTCTGTAGTATAGTTTGATATCAGGGAGCCTGACATCTTTAAGTTTGTTCTTCTTAAAACTGTTTGGCTAGGGATGCCTGGGTGGCTCAGTGGGTTAAGTCTCTGCCTTTGGCTTGGGTCAAGGTCTCAGGGTTCTGGGATCAAGTCCCGCATTTGGCTCTCTGCTCGGTGGAGAGCCTGCTTCCCCCCATCTCTCTGCCTGCCTCTCTGCCTATTTGTGATCTCTCTCTCTCTCTGTCAAATAAATCAATAAGATCTTAGACAAAAAATTGTTTGGCTACTCAGAGGTCTTTTGTGTTTCCATATAAATTTCAGAAATATTTGTTCTTCCTTTGTAGAATATGTCATTGGAATTTTGATAGGGATTGCATTGAATCTCTAAATGCTTTGGGTATTATCAACATTTTAATAATACATCTAGTCCATGAATGTGGACTAGCTTACCATTTATTTGTGTCTTCTTCAATTTCTTTCAACAATATCTTAAAAGTTTTAGAGTGGTCTTTTACTTCCTCAGCTAAGTTTATTCCCAGGTACGTTATTCTTTTTGATGAAGTCATAAATGGGATTTAAAAACATTTTTTTATTGCTGATACTTCATTATGACTGTATAAAGACAATATAATTTTAGGTAGAGGGAGCTAAGATGGTGGCATAGTAGGAAGACCCTAGGCTTGCTGTATCCCTCAAGCACAGCTACATAACTATCAAATCATTCTAAGTACACAAGAGATTGACCTGAGGACTTATACAACAAACTGAAGAAGGAGAGGGAGAGAAGAAGCCACATTGAGGAGGGTAGAAAGTATGGAGAAGTTGTTTTGGGGAGAAATGGATCATGGGTGCTATGGTGGGGTAGAGAGCCCTGGTGTTGGAGAAAGATGAGAGAGAGAGTGGAATACATAGGGATATGACAAGGAGAATATATCCCCAGAGACATTGGCTAGGAAAATGAGACGGCTTGATTTTCACAGGAGTTTTTGCAATCAGTAGGGCTCAAAGACTGTAGTTTTAGAGATCCATGGGCTTGCCTGGGATAGAGATCTGAGGGTACTGCTTTACTCCTGAAGAGAAGGCAGGCAAGCAAGCACAGGGCATATGGCACAATCTGAGGATCACGTGAAGAGACTTCACTCTTTTTGGAGAGCATCTTTGAAAGGTGGCATTGCTTCTCCAGGGACAAAAGAGCTGGTGGGTGCCATTTCACTCTCTTACCCCTCAGAATAGATGCTGAGATGCCTGTTGAGGGCAGCTAACATGGACACTGTCTTTCTTTACTCCAAATCCATCTACCCCTCTACCCTGGCATGACTGCTTTTCTAGGTTAAAACAGTGCAAGTTCCAGGGCAGGGAGACCCTCTCCTGGAAGACAAGCACAGATCCTGGTCACATTAGGCCAGTAAGGGATGGAATTTTAAAAGTCAGCAGGCTTGGCTGGGATAAAGCCCAAGGTGTACTGTGTTGCTCTAAGCAGGCAAACAACTTGGAGACAGACTTTGAAAACTGTGATCTGAAAAAATTGCCTAGAATAAATGAGGGGAAATTATTCACTCTTCTGGGAGGGCTTCCCTGAGAACAGCAAGCTGGGACTCCCTGCTCCAGGGACCAAGGAGCTGACTGGTGCCATTTCCCTCCCTCCCTCCTTAACATAAACCAACCTCAGTAAATAGTACAGTGTTAACACTGTCTGCCTAACCTGATAACAACAAGTTCCAGTCCCATGTGCTGTGCTGGTACTGCTTTTCCGGGGCAAGTGTGCTTAATGACCGGTACAGCAGGCCCTGTTCCCAGAACACCAGCACACTTCCTCCCCTCTCCCCCTAGCCACACACACCCCATATCTACCAACCATAGAACTCTGCAAAGCTTTAGGACTAGTGGAAATAGCATCAGGTCTCATGTAACAGGCAGACCAGAGCACAACTAGTTAAAGCTAGCCACTTTTTAGCCAAGGTCCAAACACTGCCCACCACAGCCAAAGAGAATCTCTGAAGATGACTGTCTTGGGGATACAGCAGCCAAAACACAGCAGCAGAGTCCATGAAGCATACACCAGAGACACTTCCTGAACTGCCAGGTGCTGGACATTATATGACCTGCTCATCAAACAATTACTCTCAAGAGCAGGAAACATAACAGAATTGTCTAACACAGAGAAGAAGATAGAAACCTAGACAACATGCCAAGGAATTCAGCCCAAAAGAAAGGACAAGAAAAGGTTACGGCCAGAGAGCTAATTGAAACAGATATAAGTTATATACCTGATGTAGAATTTAAAGCAATAATCATAAGGATACTCGCTGGGCTTGAGAGAAGCATGGAAGACTTCAGGGAGACCATTACTACAGAGTTAAAACAGCTAAAAAACAATCAGGAGAAATGAAAAATACAGTAACTGAGATTTGAAATAGGCTGGATGAATTGACCACAAGGATGGAAGAACAGAGGAACCAATAAGTTATAGAAGATAGATTTATGGAAAGTAATAAAGCTGAACAAAGGAGAGAAGGAAGAATGATAGATCATTCTATAGTGAGTACACTATAGGTACTAAGTGAGTACACTTAGGGAACTCAGAAGGAAGAATGATAGATCATTCTAGAGTGAGTACACTATAGGTACTAAGTGAGTACACTTAGGGAACTCAGTAATTCTGTCAAACATAATACTCCTATGATAGGAGTCTCAGTAGGAGAGAGGGTGGAAAGTGGGGAAAAGGGGTTGTTTGAGGAAGTAATAGCTGAAACTTCCCTAATCTGGGAAAGAAAATAGACATCCAAACCCAGGAGGCACAGAGAACTCTCATCAAAATCAACAAAAACAGGCCAACACTAAGACATACTGTAGTTATTTTGCAAAATACAGCTTTAAAGAAAAAAATCCTGAAAGCAGTAAGACAAAAGAAGTCCCTAACTTACAAGGGAAGATAGATGATATTAGCAGCAGATTTCTCCACAGAAATTTGGCAAGCCAGAAGAGAGTGGCATGATATATTCAATGTGGTGAATGGGAAAAATCTGCAGCCAAGAGTATTCTATCCAGCAAGGCTATCATTCAGAATAGAGGAGAGGTAAAGGGTGCCTGGGTGGCTCAGTCAGCTAAGTGTTTGCTCAGGTTGTGATGCCGGAGTCCTGGAATCAAGCATCACACGGGCTCCCTGCTCAGTGGGGAGTTTGCTTCTCCCTCTGACCTCTCCCCGCTCATTCTCTCTTGGTCTCTCATTGTCTCTCTCTTAAATAAAGAGATAAAAAATCTTTAAAAAAAGAATACAGAAAGACCATAGTTACTATAGTTATAAAGCAAAGAATTCCAAATCACATCTGAAAAAGGTCAAGTACCAGAATAACATAAAGAACTCTTCAACTCAACAATGAAAAGAAAAACAATCCAATTTCACAAAATGGTAAACTAATTTCTTTTTTTAATAATTTTTTGATTTTTTTAATAAAAATGTTTATCTTTTATTAGCCCCAGGGGTACAGGTCTGTGAATTGCCAGGGGTAAACGAATTTCAGTAGGCCTTTCTCTCAAGCAGATAAAGAAATAGCCAGTAAGCCCATGCAGACATATTTTGCATCATTAACCACTGGATAAATGCAAATCAAAATCACATAAAGTAATACACATGAGGATAGATATAAAGATAAGTGTTGTGGAGGATGTGGAGAAACTGGTATCTTCATACATTGATGCTGGGAAGTTTAAGTTTTACATTTACTTTAGAGAAGAGTCCAGCAGTTCCTCAAAAAGTTAAATATACAGTCACAATGTAACTCAGAAATTCCACTTCTATGTGTATTATTTTTAATATATTAAATTTGAGTGAATTTAAAGCACATTCATTCAAAAACTTCTTTGTGACTATTTATAGCACTTTTATTCAAAATAGCCAAATAATGGTTACAACACAAAGGTCCTTCAAGAAATAAATCAATAAACAAAATATGGTAAATTTACCCAATAGAATATTTTTTTGGTAATAAAAAGGAGAAAAGTATTGATACTACAGCATAGGTAAATCTTAAAAATCTGTTCTAAATGAAAGATGCCAGGCAAAAATGCCATATATTATATGAAAATGCATTTATATGAAATATTCTTCATGGATTAATCTACAAGGCCAAGAAGTAGATTAGCATTTCCCAAGTTTGGTGGAAAAGAAAAATGACTGGTAATGGTTATGAAATTTCATTTTGGCATGATACAGTGTTCTGGAATTAGTGATGATGGTTGCACAATCTTGTGAATATATTAAACCACTGAATTGTCCATTTTAAAATGTGAATAGAAGGTTAATCATATGTCATTTAAAAATTAAGTGAAAAGAGGTCATTCAAAAAGATAAAAATCAAAGACTTTCACAAAACTGTGGAATAGAAACATCTTGAACTCATTTCTTTCCATAGACACACAAAATCTACAAGCTACATGGCAGATCAGTTCTATCTGAAAAAGAGTTGAAAGATAGATGAACTGCTTCAAGAAAGGATAAGAAGAACACATCAAGATAGGTAGAAGAAGCAGAGGAACCTGTTTCACCAAAACCACACATCTGGCACAGTGAGAAACAATGGGGAAGATTTCAGCAGTCCAGTTCTTTTCCAAGAAGAATGAAAGATTGGTACCCCTCAAAGAATTGGTACCATTTTCCCTGGGATCTGCACTGGAGAGATCAGCCCCCAAACATCAGGCCTAGAAAATGGAGGAGACTGAAATCCAAGCAACCAAAGGTGTTGTAGGAAACAGAGTCCCCTTAGAAAGTGCTTACAAGCTGACTCAATGACCCTGAGAGCAAGTGAAAACACAGCACTTTGTAATGTTCCTAGAAATGTGAAAACACATGCACATGACAGTCCAAAAGCATCTGCTTTAGGGGCAGGGAACTATCCCAGCAAATACATGTATTGGGAGATGCCATTTTTGCATTTCCCTCCTACCCTGCTCGCACAGGTAGGCAAGCTAAAACATGGCACGCTCCCACTTACTTGCTAAGACAATATTCTGCAGCATTGCTAAAGGTGGAGAGTATGGGCAAATGCTGTAGCACTCGCCTACTATCTGGCTGCAGTAGGTGAGCACAAATAGTTGTAGCCCTTTCATACTCCTACCCTAAATCCAACACATGTACACAGATAAGGCACTTGCACACTGCATTCCTGAAGCCCATGGGTACACACAGTCAAAACATAGGATGACATATGTGATTCTCACAGTAATGATACACCAAAAACTTACAATAAATACAAAAAGATAATGAGAAGGGAAACTAAATGTTTCCTGACTCTAAAGAAAGTCATCAAAACACAAGAGAAGAGAAAAAAAAGAAGAAGAAAGTAGAAAGGACCTACGAAATATCTAGAAAAGAATGAACAAAATGGCAGTAAGTACATACCTATCAATAATTATTTCTAATGTAAAGGGACTAAATTTTTCAAACAAAAGAAATAGAGTGGCTAAATAGATTAAAAACAGAAAACAAACCAAAACAAAAAAAACTGTCATCTATAAACTGCCAAGAAAATATTCACTTAAGTTTAAGGACACACTTAGACTAGAAAGTAAAGTAATGGAAAAAGATATTACATAAAAATGGAAACAAAAATTAAGTTGGTTTAACTATACTCATATCAGATTTAAAAAAAAACTTTAAATCAAAGAATTTATTGAAAGAGGGGCTCTACATAATGATACAGGGATCAATCAAGCAAGAAGATACATCTATAAATATATATTCACCAAACATAGGAACACCAAAATATATAAAGCATATGTTAACAGTCCTAAGATGAGAAATTAATAGCAATACAATAACAGGAGGAGATTCTAAAACCCCAGTTACATCAAAGTGTAGATCATCCAGACAGAAAATCAGTAAGAAAACATCATCCATAAACAATACATCAAACTAGATGGATTTACCAGATATATACAGAACATTTATCCAATAGCACAGAATACACATTCCTCAAAAGTGCATGGGAAATATTTTTCAACACAGCTTATAAGTTAGGTCTTGAAAGAAATCTTATTTCAAAATGATTGAAATCATATCAAGCATCTTTTCTGACCACAATGGTATGAAACTAAAATTACAAGATGAAAACTGAGTTGAGGGCACTACAAATGGAGTTAAAACAGCATGTTACTGAACAACTAATAGATACTTAAAAAAACAAAAAAAAGCTCACAGAGACAAGTGAATATATAAATAAGACATACCAAAATTTATGGGTTGCAATAAAATCAGTTCTTAGAGGCAGTTTCATAGCAATAGAGTCCTATCACAACAAGAGAAATTGAAAACAAACAATTTAACTTTGTATCTAAGTTAACTAGAAAAAGAATAAAATAAATCTAATCTTAGTAGAAGGAATGAAATAATGAAAATCAGAGTGTAAATGAAATAAATATGACAAAGACAATAGGAAAGATAAATAAAACTAAGAGCTGATTTTTTGGAAAGATAATCAAAAAGGAAAAACGCTTAGCTAGACTCAGAAAAAAAATATAAGAGGGGTCCAATAGATAAAGTCATAAATGAGAGAAGGTACAGGTGACACCCACAGAAATACAAAGGGTCATAAGAGACTACTATGAAAAACTATACACCATGAATTGGACAATCTAGAAGAATGGATACTTTTAAAAACTTATAATCTTCCAAGACTGAATCATAAAGAAATAGGAATCTGAATAGATCAGTCACTAGTAAGGAGATTGGATCAGTAATAAAAACCTCCTAACAAAAAAAACTATAGGACTAACTTCACTGACAAATTCTATCAGTGAAAGAACACTTAATATTCATCTTTCTCCAACTCTTCCAAAAAACTGAAATGGAAGAAATGCTTCCAAACTTTTTTGCTAGGCCAGCATTACCCTGATATGAAAATCAGACAAGCACACCACAAAAACAAGAAAATTACAAGCCAATATCATTGGAGAATATAGATGCAAAATATAGATGCAAAACTTCAACAAAATGTTAGCAAACAAAATTAAACAATACATTGAAAGAATCATAAACAATGACCATGCAGAATTTACTACTGGTATGCAATGGACAATATGATACATCAACAAAATACAAGATAAAAACCATGTGTCCAGGGGCGCCTGGGTGGCTCAGTGGGTTGAGCCTCTGCCTTCGGCTCAGGTCAAGATCCCAGGGTGCTGGGATCAAGCCCCACATCGGGCCCTCTGCTCAGCAAGGAGCTTGCTTCCTCCTCTCTCTCTGCCTACCTCTCTGCCTACTTGTGATCTCTCTCTCTGTCCAATAAATAAATAAAAATCTTAAAAAAACAAAACAAAACAAAAAAATAACCATGTGTCCATCTCAGAGGTTGTAGAACGTGCATTTTACAAAATTAACATCGCTTTATGATTAAAAACTCTCCCAAAAGTGATTATTGAGGGAAAATACCTCATAAAGGAAATATATGACAATCCCATACCTAATATATTACTGAAAGGATCTTCCTCTAAGATATAAAACAAGACGAGGATGGACATTCTCCCCACTTTATTTCAACGTAGTATTGTAAGTCCTAGGCAAGAAAAGGAAATAAAAGTTATTGTAATTGGAAAGGAATAAATAAAACTGTCATTATTTTCAGATGAGACAACAGTATACAGTTAGTTTCTGCCAAAACACTGTAGGAACTAAAAAACAAATAAATCATAGAATATGAAATTACTAAACAAATTATCTTTTTCAAGTTTTGTTTTAACTCCACTTAGTTAACATACAGTGTAATATTAGTTTCGGTTGTGGAATTTAGTGATTCACCACTTACATACAACTTCTCTTCACAAGTACCCTACTTAAAACCCTCACCTGTTTAACTCATCACCCAGTCTACCTCCCCTCCAATAACCATCATTTCTCCTCTATAGTTACATCTTTTACAGTTTGCCTCTTCCCCCCCAACATGTTCACTTCATATCTTTCTTAAATACAATGTATGAGTAAAATTATTTGGTATTTGTCTTTCTCTAACTTAGCATAATACTCTCTAGCTCCATCCACTCATGCAAATGGCAAAATTCCATTCTCTTTTATGGCTTAGGAATATTCCATTGTATGTAAATACCACATCATTATGGTCTATTCATCAGATGATGTACATTTGTCTTCTTCCCATGATTTGTCTTTTATTGAGAAATCTGCTATAAACATCAGGGTGCATATACCCCTTCAAATTAGTATTTTTGTATCCTTTCCATCAATACCTAGCACAATTGTAGGATTGCAGGTACCTTTTGGAAAACCTCCATACTGATTTCCATGGTAGCTACACTAGTTTGCATGCCCACCAACTGTGTAATGTGGCTTTTGTTTCCCTTACCTCAGAGACCTATCTAGAAAGAACTTGCTACAGCTGATGTAAAAGAGGTTACTGCCTATGTTCTTCTCTAGGATCTTGATGGTTTCCTGTCTCACATTTAGCTCTTTCATCCATTTAAAATTAACTTTTGTGTATGGTATAAAAGTCCAGTTGCTTTCTTCTTATTTTTTAAATTTTTTTAAATTTATTTTCAGCGTAACAGTATTCATTGTTTTTGTACCACACCCAGTGCTCCATGCAATCTGTGCCCTCTCCAATACCCACCACCTGATTCCCCCAACCTCCCATCCCCTGCCCCTTCAAAACCCTCAGATTGTTTTTCAGAGTCCATAGTCTCTCATGGTTCACCTACCCTTCCAATTTCCCTCAACTCCCTTCTCCTCTCTAACTCCCCTTGTCCTCCATGCTATTTGTTATGCTTCACAAATAAGTGAAATCATATGATAATTGGCTCTCTCTGCTTGGCTTATTTCACTCAGTGTAATTTCATCCATGTTGCTACCAAAGTTGGGTATTCATCCTTTCTGATGGAGGCATAATACTCCATAGTGTATATGGACCACATCTTCCTTATCCATTCGTCTGTTGAAGGGCATCTTGGTTCCTTTCACAGTTTGGCGACCGTGGCCATTGCTGCTATAAACATTGGGGTACAGATGGCCCTTCTTTTCACGACATCTGTATCTTTGGGGTAAATACCCAGGAGTGAAATTTCAGGGTCATGGGGAAGCTCTATTTTTAATTTCTTGAGGAATCTCCACACTGTTCTCCAAAGAGGCTGCACCAACTTGCATTCCCACCAACAGTGTAAGAGGGTTCCCCTTTCTCCACATCCCCTCCAACACATGCTGTTTCCTGTCTTGCTAATTTTGGCCATTCTAAGTAGTGTAAGGTGGTATCTCAATGTGGTTTTAATTTGAATCTCCCTGATGGCTAGTGATGATGAACATTTTTTCATGTGTCTCATAGCCATTTGTATGTCTTCATTGGAGAAGTGTCTGTTCATATCTTCTGCCCATTTTTTGATAAGGTTCTGTGTGTTGAGTTTGAGGAGTTCTTTATAGATCCTGGATATCAACCTTTTGTCTGTACTGTCATTTGCAAATATCTTCTCCCATTCTGTGGGTTGCCTCTTTGTTTTGTTGACTGTTTCTTTTGCTGTGCAGAAGCTTTTGATTTTGATGAAGTCCCAAAAGTTCATCTTCGCTTTTGTTTCCTTTGCCTTTGGAGACATATCTTGAAAGAAGTTGTTGTGGCTGATATCGAAGAGGTTACTGCCTATCTTCTGCTCTAGGATTCTGATGGATTCCTGTCTCACATTGAGCTCTTTTATCCATTTTGAGTTTATTTTTGTGTACGGTGTAAGAGAATGGTCGAGTTTCATTCTTCTACATATAGCTGTCCAGTTTTCCCAGCACCTCCAGTTACTTTCTTTTGCATGTTGCTTATCCAGTTTTTCTAACATCATTTGTTGAAGAGATTATCTTTTTCCCATTGGATATTCTTTCCTGCTATGTCAAATATTGATTGACCATCTAGTTGTGGGTTCATTTCTGGATTTTCTGTTCTATTCCACTGATTCTATGTGTCTGTTTTGTGCCAGTACGATACTATCTTGATCACTATAGCTTTGTAATATAACATGAATTCTGAATTGTGATGAGTCAGTAAAAGAACCCATGCCAGGGAATCCAAAAGGAATTTATTACAGGAGACTGTTGCTCTGGATAGCACATACATTTTAACAATATTTCTTCTTACAATCCATGAGCATGGAATATTTTTCCATTTCTTTGTATTGTCTTCACTTTCTTACATCAGTGTTTTATAATTTTCAGAGTACAGATCTTCCACATTTTAACTTAGGTTTATTCCTAGATATCTTACGGTGTTTTGGTACAATGGTGTTTTGTAAATGGGATCAATTGCTTGACTTCTCTTTCTGTTACTTCATTATTGATGTTAAGAAATGTGGTAGCTTTCTGTATATTGATTTGGCATCCTGAAATTTGCTGAAATTTTTTTTTATCAGTTCTGTTAGTTTTTTAGTAGAGTCTTTGGGGTTTTCTAGATAGCATTATAACATCATCTGAGAATGGAGAAGTTTGATTTTTTTCCTTGCCAATTTGGGTGATTTTTATTTCTTTTTGTAGTCTGATTGCTGAGGATAGAACTTCCAGTACTGTGCTAAATAAAAATGGTGAAAGTGGACATTTTTGTCTTGTGCCAGAGGGCAGAGGAAGAACTCTCAGTTTTTCCCCATTGAGGATGATATTAGGTGTGGGTTCTTTGTATATGTCCTTTATGATGCTGAGGTATATTCCCTCTATCCCTACATTTTTGAGGGTTTTAGCATTAATGGATGTTGTGCTTTCCAAATGTTTTTTTTTAAATTTTTGCATCTATTGAGAGGATCATATGGTTCTTATCTATTCATTTATTAATATGGTATATCTAGGAATTTACCCAGTTCTTTCAGATTGTCTGATTTGTTGGCATATAATTTTTTATAATATCATCTTATAATTGTTTGTATTTCAGTGGTATTGTTGTGATCTCTCCATTCTCATTTGTGATTTTACTTATTCTGTCCCTTCTGTTTTGATAAGTTTAGCTGGGGTTTATCAATTTTATTAGTTTTTTTTTTCCATTGATCTTTTTATTTTTAGTTTCTATATATAATTTATTTCTGCTCTAATCTTCATTATTTCCCTTCTTCTGCTGATTTCAGGCTTCATTATGTTGTTCATTTTCTAGCTTCTTTAGATGTTTGGATAAGTTGAGATTTTTCTTGCTTTTTGACCCAGTATGTGACCCAGAATTTCCCATGTGTACTAGATAAGAATGTGTATTTTGCTGGTTTAGGATGAAATTCTTTGAATATATCTGTAAGTCCATCCTGTCCAATGTGTCATTCAAAGCCATTGTTTCCTTGTTGATCTTCTGCTTAGATGACCTGTGTATTTCCTCTCTTACTATTGTATTATTATCAATGTTTCTTTAAGTTTATTAATTAATTGATATATTTGGCTACTCCCGAGTTAGGGGTATGTGTGTGTATGTGTGTGTGTGTATATACACTTACATCAAATGTATATATTAAATATATATATATATTTACAATTGTTAGATCTTGTTCAATAGACCTCTTATTATAGTCTTTGGTTTAAAATCTAATTTGTCTGATATAAGTATAGCTAATCCAGCTTTCTTTTGATGTTCATTAGCCTGATAAATCGTTCCCCACCCTCTCACTTTTAATCTGGAGGTGTCCTTGGGTCTAAAATGATTCTTTTTTAAGCAGCACATCAGTGGGTTTTGTTTTGTTCTTTTTGCCCACATTCTGATACCCTTTATCTTTTGATTGGATCATTTAGTCCATTTATATTCAGAGTAATTATTGAAAGTTATGAATTTAGTGCCATTGCATTACCTGTAAATTAGGTGTTCTTGTAGTTTCTCTCTGTTCCTTTCTAGTGTTTGTTACATTTGTTCTCTCTTTCCTATTCAAAGGGTCCTCTTTAATATTTCTTACAGAGGTGAATTACTGTTTATCAACTCCTTTAGTTTTTGTCTGTCTTGGAAATTCTTTATCTCTCCTTCTGTTTTGAATGACAGACTTGCTGTATAAAGTATTCCTGGCTATATATTTTTCCCGTTTAGCATACTGAATATTTCCCCTGCTCTGTTTTTGCCTGCCAGGTCTGCCGGTGGACAGGTCTGCTGCTAACCTTAAATGCCTACCCTTGTAAGTTAAGGAACTTTTGTCCCTATTTGATTTCCAAATTCTTTCCTTATCTTTGTATTTTGCAAGTTTCACTATGATGTATTGTTATGTTGCCCTTTCTTTGTTGATTTTGACTTGGATATGCCTGCTTACTTTGCCTGATCAGGGCAGTTCTCAGCTATAACTTGTTCAAATGAACTTTCTGCACCTTTTTAATGTTCTTCTTCTTTTGGAACTCCTATGATATAATATTTTGCTTCACAGAATCTCAGAGTTCCCTAAGTTTACCCTTGTGATCTAATAGTTTTCTCTCCCTTTTTTTTTCAGCTTCATTACTTCCATAATATTTTCTTCTATATGACCTATTCAATCCTCTACTTCAATCTCATTGTGATTTTATCCAATCAGTTTTGCATCTCAGTTATAGCATTTTTTACTTTGACCTGACTAGTTTTTAGGCCTTTTTTCTCTGCAGGAAGAGTTTCTCTGGTGTCTTCTATGCTTCTCTCAAGTCCAGCTAGTATACACATGACTGTTGTTTTAAATTCTTTTTCAGATATATTGCATTTATCTGTTTTGAGCACGTCCCTGGCTGTGATTTCTTCTTGAACTTATTTTCGGGAGTGTTCCTCTTTTTTTGTTATTTTGGCTAAGTTTCTGTCATTTGCATGTTATGAAAGCTTGCTATGTTTCCTGAATCTGAGTGTAATGCTCTATTAAAAAGGGATCATACATTGTCCAGGGCCTGGCACATCAGGAAGTGTTTCTGGTGTATGCTGTGTGCACTCTGCTGTTGTGTTTTTTGCTCTTTCCCACTGTTCAGTTCTCTTCAGAGTTTCTCCTTGCTTGCAGTTGGGGGTGTTTGGGTCTTTAACTAGGTGTGCTTTGATTTGTTTTTTTAAATAAACTTGGACAATAAAAAAGAAAAGAAAAGAAAAAGCCTGATTGAAATGAAAACAAACAAACAAACAAACAGAAGAGGAACAAAAACACCCAGAGAATCAAGAAACTAGAAGCCTGTTCCAAAGAAAAAGAAAGAAAGAATGAAAAAAGAAAAAGAAAAATAGAAACCTGATCCAAGAACAAAAAAATGAGAAAAGAAAATGAAAACAAACAAACAAACAAGCAAAACATACTAACAAAGAACTATAAGCCTATTTCCAAAGGGGGGGAAAAAGAAGAAAAAAAAATATAGCCTGCCCTTATTTCCACCAGAATTATAGGTGATGATTTGAAGCTCTGTATGACCAGCAGACTTGGTGTATATTGGGTGCTTCCTGTGCTGGTCTTCTGTAGGAGAGCCCTACTTTGTTGGCTCAGAGTCAGTCCTGTCCCAATAAATATGCACTTCCCAGGCACATGGGCATTGAGGTTTGGTGTAAGCAGCTCCTATTTCCACTGGGGCCATTGCGGCATTCTCTGAAGTAAGACTGCTTTACTGGTGAGGGGAAAATGGCCCTCTTGGCCCTGGACAGGAGATGTCACACCACCCCCAGTGTTCAGGAAGCCCTCACAGAAAAGCTAAGTCTGTCAGTGCTTCTGCTGCCAAAAATCTTTTGGTTTTATCTTTGGCCTGCGGCTGGGATTCAAAACTCGTATTCCTAAAGGACTGGGCGTTACATGGACCCACTCCCTTCTCTAGGGTGTTGCTTCCTCACTGAGCTGTTTCTTGTGTCCTTTTCCCCAGAAAAACAGCCCCAATTCTATGAGGTTCTCAGAATGCATAGTGTAGTACCTCGAAAATCAATGACCAGGTTATCCACCCTCTGCATGTTCCTCTGACCCCTGCAGATGAAAGGCCATTTGCTCATACCTGCAGGGTCTTTTGTCCTTCAGGAGGTAATAAATATACCCTCTTCAAATTGTACTCTAGGAAGGGGACTGTCTTTCTCCAGTGTGACCCAGGAGATCCCTATACTACTTTGTACACTCTCCAGGCAGTGCCCTCCTTCTCCCTAGAAGCCTGCCACACAGTTCTGCTGTGCATTTCCAAAACCTCAGAATTTGAGTTATATAGGCTGTTTGCAAAAAACCTGTGACACTCAGTTCCTCTGGCTCCTCAGTCCATGGTCTAGAGCTTTCCTTCCCTGTTGGGACATAGTGCCACTCTCTCAAACCCTCCTTCCTTCTCTCCCTTTTCTCTCCCCATGGGAAGCCTTCCTTCCTTTCCACAGCCTGGCAGTTTTTCTCTCTCCCAGTTCACCACCCAACTCTAGTTTGCCACATTGTCTCTCTCTAGCAATGGAGATCTTTCTTCCAATCCTCAGGTCAATTTTCTGAGTTATCCAAGTGATCTGAACTCAGTGTAGCTATTTTGGAGGGATGAGGAAAGCCCAGGGTCCCCCTACTGCTCTGCCTTCTTAATTTCTCCTCCTAGTTCTGTGTTCTTCTGATGTTTTTATCTGACTTTGGTATCTGGGTGTTACTGGCTTCATAAAATTTGTTTGGAAGTGTTCCCTCCTTTTTGTGTTTGGGAGACTTTGTTAAGAATTGTTATTGTTCTTAAATGTTTTTTTGGTAGAATTTACCATATGAACAATCTGGTCCTGGGTTTTTCTTTGTGGAAGCTTTTTGATTACTCTATTTCTGATTCCTTTGAATTTCTTGCAGTTGCTTGTGTCTTTCTAGGAATTTGTCCATTTCATTTAGGTTATCTAATTTATTGGCATTCAGTTATTCATAGTATTTTCTTATAATTCTTATGACTTTGTAAGGTCATTAGTAATGTTCAGTCTTTTTTTTTCTTTTTGAAAATTATAGTCAACATACTGTATCATATTAGTTTCTGATTCATTTCTGATATTGATAATTTGAGTCATCTATTTCCTTGATCAGTCTAGCTAATTACTTGTTCCTTTTGTTGATATTTTTAATAAACTACTGTTTTTATTGATTTTTCACTACTATTTTTCCTGTCTCTACTTCAGCTCTATTTTTTTTAAAGATTTTATTTTATTTATTTAACAGAGAGAGAGAGAGAGAGAAAGATCACAAGTAGGCAGAGCAGCAGGAAGAGATAGAGGGGGAAGCAGGCTCCCCGCTGAGCAGAGAGCCTAATGCGGGGCTAGATCCCAGGACCCTGAGATAATGACCTGAGCTGAAGGCAGAGGCTTAACCCACTGAGCCATCCAGGCACCCCTCTATTTTTTTTTTTTTTTTTAATATCCCTTTTTCTGCTTGATTTGGGTTAGTTTGCTCTTTCCTAGTTCAGGTGTGGATTATGTTTCTCATGTAAAATCTTTGTTATTTTTTAATATAGTTATTTGCACCTGTGTATTTCCCAGTAAACACTGTTTTCACTGAACCCTATAAGTTTTATAAAAATGTTTTCATTTTATCTTAATTCATTGTACATTCTAATTTCCCCTGTGATTCCTTCTTTGAGCCTGCTTATTTAGAGGTTTGTTGTTTCTTTTTCATGTATCTGAATTTCCCAAATTTCTCTCTTTTAAGTATCTGTAATTACACTGCATTGGGTTCAGAAAACAGATTTTGTATTTCAAACTTTAAAACTTACTGAGATTTTTTTTTTATGTTTGTTTGCCTGATTTATAGTCCATCCTGGAGAATGTTCCATGTGTTCTTGTATTGATTGTATATTTTACTGTTTTGGGGAGCAGTGTTCTATAATTTTCTGTTAGGTCTAATTGATTTTTAGTTTTCTTTAAGTATAATATTTCCTTTCTGATCTTCTTTTTATTCTGGTCCATTATTGTAAGGATATTGAAATGTCTATTTTTGTTCAATTGTTTATTTTTCTCTTCAATTCTGATGGTTTCACTTTATATATTTGGGGCTCTCTTGATAGGTACATTTATATTTATAGCTGTTACAGCTTCCTGATGGAGTGATTGTTTTCCTATTGTAAGCTGTCCTTTTTTCCCTTCTCATATCAATTTTTGTCTTAAAGTTTGTTTTAAATTATTTTGGTATAAACATTATAGTCTTTTTTGTTAGTGTTTGTGTGATCTTTTTCCATTTTTTTTTACTTCTAAAATATTTATTTTTGAGTCCAAAATGTGCCTCCTATTGATAGCATATAGTTAGATTATGTTTTTACACCCATTTTGCCTTCTATCCCTTTTAAGTATTTAATGCACTTAAATTTAATTTAATGACTGACCAAGTAGAATTTATATCCTTAATTTTAAGTTTATTTTCTCTGTGTCTTAAGTTTTACCCCATTCCTCCTTTATTATTGTATTTCTTGATATTTTCAAATGTAATCATTAAAATTCCTTTTCTTATTTTCTCTTTTTTTCCTTTCTTTTCATTCTTTTCCTTTTCTCTTTTCTTTTCTGTTCTGTTCTGTCTTTTCCATTATTCTTTGAGTTAGTTTCTTAGCGAATGTCCTAGAGGTGAAAGTTAGCATGAGTAGATATTTTATTAATAAAAATTTAAATAGTATACAAAACTGTGTTCATATATTGCTTTGTTCCTTCTGACTTATTTGTGGTATGTAAATTATATCTTTATACAGTATAATGTTCATGGACACATATTTATAAATATAGCTTTTTGCAGTTATTTTAAAAATCAGATCAGAGTAGAGTTATGAACAAAAATATATTTATTCTTTTTTTAATGCTTATATGTGACACAGTTTTTGCTGTTATGGTATATTTCTTCCTATGGATTTATATTACTGTCTAGAGTCCTTTCATTTCCACCTGCATGGCTGGCTCCCTTTGGTATTCTTGTAGGTATGCTAATGAGAAATGCTGTTAAGATTTGTTTTTTTATTTTGGGGGGCGGTTTCGGTAAGTGTCTTACTATCTTCATTTGTAGGAAAGTTTTGGTAGATACAGAATTCTGGGTGAAAGTCTTCTTTTCAGTACTCTGAATGTGTCATCCTACTGCTTTCTGGTTTCTGTCATTTTTGATGAGAAACCAGTTGTTGATCTTATTGAGGATTCTTTACAAGGGATGTCACTTTTCTTCTTATAGATGTCTGTCTTTCAGCATTTTGATCATAAGGTATTTAAGTGTGGATCTGAGTTTATCATATTGGACTTATTTGAGTTTCTTTGGTGTTTAATGTTTTTCATAAATTTTGAAAGCTTTTAGATATTAATTCTTCAAATATTCTTTTTCTTCTTTTCTCCATCTCCTTGCTTTCTGAGACTTCCATTATATGTATGTTTGTTGTGATTGATCATGTTGTAAAGATCTCTGAGTCTCTAAATTTTTCTTTTTTTCTCCATTTCTCAAAATGAATAATTCACTTGACCTTTCCTGAAATTTCATGCTCCTTTCATCTGCCTGCCTTGCTGCTGATACTAACTAGTGATTTTTTAAATTTCCATTATTATACTTTTTAACCACAGAATTACTATATGGTTCTTTAAAAATAATTTATATCTCTCATACTTCTGTCTGTATTTTCATATTATTATCTTTTGAAGAGTAGACATTTTATATTTGATGCAGTGCAATTATCACTATTTTTTAAATGGATTACTTTTGTTGCTATGGCTAAGAACTTTTAGCATAACCTAAGATTATAAAGATTTTCTCTCACATTTCCTTCTTAAAAATTTGAACTCTTATCCATTCATCCGTTGAAGGGCATCTTGGTTCTTTCCATAGTTTGGCGACTGTGGCCATTGCTGCTATAAACATTGGGGTACAGATGGCCCTTCTTTTCAAGATGTGGTCCATATACACTATGGAGTATTATGCCTCCATCAGAAAGGACGAATATCCAACTTTTGTAGCAACATGGACGGGACTGGAAGAGATTATGCTGAGTGAAATCAGTCAAGCAGAGAGAGTCAATTATCATATGGTTTCACTCATTTGTGGAGCATAACCAATAGCATGGAGGACAAGGGGCGTTAGAGAGTAGTAGGGAATTTGGGTAAATTGGAAGGGGAGGTGAACCATGAGAGACTATGGACTCTGAAAGACAGTCTGAGGGGTTTGAGGTGGCGGGGGGGTGGGAGGTTGGGGTACCAGGTGGTGGGTATTGTAGAGGGCACGGCTTGCATGGAGCACTGGGTGTGGTGAAAAAATAATGAATACTGTTTATCTGAAAATAAATAAATTGGGAAAAAAAAATAAAATAAAATAAAATGTATAACAAAAAAAAATTTGAACTCTTATATTAGGTTGGTAATACATTTTAGTTTATTTTTATATATCTTGTGAGTTAAGTGTATTTCTGTTGATGCTATAAAAATCACAAACTTAGTGGCTTAAAACGACACAAACATTTCTTGAGGGAAGTGTCTGAAATTGGTCTTAGGATAAAATAAAGGTTTTGGTAGAGCTGCATTCCTTTTGGAGGCTCTAGGTTGAATATATATATATTATTTTCCTTTTCCATCATCTTCAAATTGCCTGCATTCTTTGACTCATTAACCATTCTTCCCAGCTCCACTGATATAAAATCTTTTTTTTCATTTATTTATTTTCAGCATAACAGTATCATTATTTTTTCACCATACCCAGTGCTTCATGCAATCCATGCCCTCTATAATACCCATCACCTGGTACCCCGACCTCCCACCTCCCCCCGCCACTTCAAACCCCTCAGATTGTTTTTCAGAGTCCATAGTCTCTCCTGATTCACCTCCCCTTCCAATTTACCCCAACCCCCTTCTCTCTAACTCCCCATGTCCTCCATGCTTTTTGTTATGCTCCACAAATAAGTGAAACCATATGATAATTGACTCTGCTTGACTTATTTCACTCAGCATAATCTCTTCCAGTCTCATCCATGTTGCTACAAAAGTTGGGTATTCGTCCTTTCTGATGCAACTTCTTTCAAGATATGTCTCCAAAGGCAAAGGAAACAAAAGGGAAGATGAACTTTTGGGACTTCATCAAAATCAAAAGCTTCTGCACAGCAAAGGAAACAGTCAAGAAAACAAAGAGGCAACTCACAGAATGGGAGAAGATATTTGCAAATGACAGTACAGACAAAAGGTTGATATCCAGGATCTATAATGAACTCCTCAAACTCAACACACACAAAACTGATATAGAATCTTAAAAATTTTCTCTCTTCTCCCTTTCTTTGTCTCTGTGTCCATCTCCATTCCCTCTCGTTTTGTATTTTAAAGACATCTTGTGATGGCCTTGGGCCCATGTAGATTATCTAGGATAATCTTTTCATATCAATAGGTTACTAAATTACACGTACAGTCCTCTTTGTCATGTGCCTGACATATTGACAGGTTTCGGGGCTTAGGACATGGACGGTCCTAATAATGAGGGGCCATTATTCTGTACGGTAGTGGCATAGTATTTTTTTTTCCATTTTGTACCATTTCTTGAAAAGGCTATCCTCTTCCCATTGAATTGAGTTGACATATTTGTGGAGACTCAATTGATCCTAAATATAAGAATTTATTTCTCATAACTCAAATGTGTTCTGTTGATTCATGTGTTTATTCTTATGCCAACTCTTTTTTTTTATTTTAATATTTTATTTATTTGACAGACAGAGATCACAAGTAGGCAGAGAGGCAGGCAGAGAGAGAGAGGAGGAAGCAGGCTCCCTGCCAGGCAGAGAGCCCGATGTGGGGCTTGATCCCAGGACCCAGGGATCATGACCCGAGCCGAAGGCAGAGGCTTTATTTAACTCACTGAGCCACCCAGGCACCCCTCTTATGCCAACTCTTAACATGTTTTGGTTACTATAGTTTGAGAGTATGTTCTGAAATTAAATTGTGTAATTCCTCCAATTTTATTATTCTTTTCAAAATTATCTTTGCTTTTCTAGGTCATTTTATACAGATTTTATTTTCAGCTTTTCTGTGTCTATAAAATCCCTGCTGGGATTTTGGTAGGGATTGTAATAAATTTGCAGATTAATCTGGGACAAAATTGGCATCTTCACAATAATAGACCTCCAGTCCCATTTATTTAGATATTCTCTAATTTCTCTAAGATATGTTTTATATTTTTCAGTGTACAATTCTTGCACTTTTTTGTTAAATTTACTGATGAATATTTCATTCTTTTGCTACTGTTTTGAATTAAAATTTTCATTCATTTAAATTTTCGATGGTTTGTTGCTAGTATAGGGATGCAGTACAATATTACAGTTGATTTTAGAACTCATGACCTGGCTAAATTCAGTTATTAGTATTTGCACTTAATGGATTCTTTGGGGTCTTCTCAATATAGGATCATATCATTTGAGAGCTAGAAAATTTTTACTTTCTCTTTTCCAGTATACATGCCTTTCTTTTTTTTTCCTTTCTTTTCTTTCTTCCTTCTTCCTCCTCTTTCTCTACTTTCTCCTTCTTCCTCTCCCCCAACCTTTTTTCCCCCTCTATAGCTCTGTTTCATTGTTGGTTGGAATCTCCATTAAAATATTTAATATTAATAGCAATATTATTATTTGTTTTTCTTTCTCTATTATGTATATGTTAAAAGTAGTTCTATATAGATTCCCTAATCAGGTTGAAGAAGTTACCTTTTATGTATAAAATGTTGAGAGTTTTTTATTATGAATGAGTATTGAACTTGTCAATTTTGCATTCCTGGCATGAATCTTACTTAGTAACAGTGTATAATCCTTGTATATTTTGGTGAAATTTAGTTTGCTAATTTTTTGTTAAATATTCTTGAGTCTGTGATCATGAGGGATAGCGATGGATTGTTTTCTTTGATTGTGATTTTGGTATCAAAGTAATATTGACCCCAGAAGATGATCTCAGAAATCTTTCACCCTCAACTGTTACCTGCAAGATTTTGTGAAGTGTTGACATTCATTCATCATTTATTTGTTAAGATTCATTATTGTATACCCAAGCTAATAGTACACTGTATGTTCATTATACTGGAATTTTAAAAAAATTTAAATATTCAAGAAATTTGAAAAAAAAGATTCATTAGTGAAGGTACCTGATCCTGAACTTTTTTGTGTGTGCAAGGAGTGAAAATTTCTAATTCAGTTTACTTATTTGTTGTATTTGTACTCAGGTTTTCTCTTTTTTCTTGAGACTGTTTTGGTAATTTTTTTTTTTCTGTAGGAATATGTCTATTTTAAGTTGTTGAATTGTTGGCATACAGTTGTTTTTACTGTTGCCTTATAATCATTTTAATTTCTGTAATGTCACGATGTCTCTACAATGTGGTCTGCATTGTGTCATCTTTCATTCCTGACTTTGGCAATTTTTTTTCATATTTGGTGTAACTTGGTATATAACAAAACTATTTTTTTTCTGTAAATGATCAGATACTAATTGATTTTGGTTTTGTGTGCCAGATGGCCTCTTTCACAATGATACAGTTCTATCATTCTGTCATAAAAGCAGCTAGAGACAATATATAGGAGAATAGGTGTACTTTATTCCAATAACATTTTATTTATAAAAAGCAGCTGTGGTCCACATATGGTCAATAGGTTTTTAATTTACTGACTACTGACCTATTTGATGTTTTTTCATTTTTTTTTATATTTTTAAAAGGTCAGGTTTTAGTTTCATTGACTTTTATATTGGTTTTTTATTTATTTATTTATTTATTTATTTTTTATTTTTTTATTTTTATTTTTTTTTTCAAAGCCAAACAGCAAGGGTCGTTTATTACGAGTTCAAACCCGGACCTCTGCGCCCTCGTTGCCGGTGACGCTAAGAGGTCCTGAGCTCAGGATCACGGCACTTTTTTTTTTTTTTTTTTTTTTTTAAAGATTTTATGTCTTTATTTGACAGAGAGGGAGGGAGAGAGAGAGAGAGAGATCACAAGTAGGCAGAGAGGCAGGCGGGGGCGGGGGTTGGGGGAAGCAGGCTCCCTGCTGAGCAGAGAGCCCGATGCCCGGCTGGATCCCAGGAACCTGAGATCATGACCTGAGCTGAAGGCAGAGGCTTAACCCACTGAGCCACAAAGGCGCCCCATGGGTCACGGCACTTTTTATGCACTATTTTTGGGGAGGCAGGGACTTAGCATACATCATAGTATCTCCTAACAAATCACTACGTACCGCGGGAAAATCAAACAGCAACTCTCTAATATGACTGGCGCGCTACAGAGCGGGAAAAGGCTGGGAACAGATTATTGGTTAGGTCAAAGGGCTGTCATTCTTCAAACTGCTTGGTCGCCCCGCTAGGGTATGTGTCACCTCTGGATTGGCCGGGGTCT
Organism: Neogale vison; assembly: GCF_020171115.1. Lineage (NCBI taxonomy): Eukaryota > Metazoa > Chordata > Mammalia > Carnivora > Mustelidae > Neogale > Neogale vison. The sequence goes on along the minus strand of NC_058092.1, from coordinate 39,703,481 downwards.
CCCTGTCAAGCTGCGGGGTGCCGGATGGTTGTTCTCTCTTGCACCCAGAGCTGGGTGGGGGGTCCGGGAGCAGTCATTTTGTCACGTCCAGTTCTGGGTGGGGGTTTCTCTGGTGCCAGATGACTGTTATCTCTCGGCCCAGAGCCGGGTGGGGGTCCGGGAGCGGCCACTCTGCCAGGTTCAATTCTGGGCGGGGGTTGTGTGGTTACAGAGTGCCTATAGAAAGTTTGCTGGTAATTTTCCATCTCCTCATGGGTTAGCAAGCGAGGGTGCAGAAGCTTCTGCACCCTCACTTGCTAACCCATGAGGAGGTTTTTTATTTTTTAAAAATTTCATTTATCTGTGCTCCAATTTTTATTATTTCTTTTCTTCTGCATAACATGTTTTTAGTCTGCTCTTGTTTTTCTAGTTTCCTAAAGTGGAATCTTAGATTATTGATTTTTACCTTTATTCTTATGATATAGTCATTTATAAGTATAATCATCACTTTAAATTTTTGTATGTTTTCTTCTTCATTTTACTTAAGTTCCAAATACTTTCTATTTTTTTTTGTGATTTCTTTTCTGATAAATTATTTAAAATATGTTTAATCTATAAATGTTTGAGTATTTCTCAGATTTCATTTTGTTGATTTTATTTGTCTTATTATTAGAGAATTGTCTTTATGATTTTAAGCTTCCAATTTTGTTCAAAAAATTTATGGTCTAGAATATGATCTACCTTGGAGAATGTACCATGTGTTCTTACAAATCATTTGTATATGGTGCAGTCATTAGTTGATATGTTTTGTACATGTTAAGTTAGTTCAAGTCAGTTGTTAGTGTTGTTCAAATCTCTTCTGTCCTCACTAATTTTCTATATAACATTTCCACCAATTATTGAGTAGAGATGCAAAAGGATTTGCTGTAAATTTTGATATTATTTTTTTATAAAATTGTGTTCAGTTTCTTCTATATGCATTTTGAAATTAGATGCATGTGCCTCTTACTGAGGTACATTTTGAATATGTACTGTCTTTAATGATTTTTTTAATTAAAGTTATTTTTTCTCATATGTATATAGCATTTTAGCTATCTTACATTTATGATTCATCTGTTATATCTTTGTCTCGTTTTTTTTTTACTATCAGCTTGTTGTATCTTAGACTCTAATGTGTGCTCCTTGTAAACAGTATGGAGTTAGATCTTACTTTTTTAATCCAGTTTGAAATTCTCTGCCTTTTGGGATGTTTTGGCCATCCACATTTAATACAATTATTTTTACATTTGCTTTATATTTGTTATATTGCCCTATGTTTTTTACATGTCTCCTCTCTTTCTTGGGCTTCTGTCCCTCCTTCACTGTTTTCTTTTAAGTACATAGTTTTGTACTATTTAAGTTTATCTGTTCCCATTTTTTACTGTGTCTTTTGAGTTATATTGCTTAATGGTTTCTCTAGGAATTACAATATGTATCTTTTTTTTTTTAATTTTATTTATTTGACAGAGATCACAAGTAGGCAGAGAAGGAGGCAGAGAGAGAGGAGGAAGCAGGCTCCCTGCTGAGCAGAGATTTTTTCCCTATGCCAGGCTTGATCCCAGGACTCTGGGATCATGACCTGAGCTGAAGGCAGAGGCTTTAACCCATTGAGCCACCCAGGCACCCCTTCAGTGTGTATTTTAAATAATCACAATCTAGTGAAGGAGTCTGTGAACTTATTTCTTAAAAATTGTAATGGAAAATTTTCCTAATACAGGTTATTCTCTTCCTCCTTTTTATGCTATTATTGTCATATATATTCCATCTACATATGTTGAAAACCTAAAAATACAGCTTATAATTATAAAATTATTTATTTATAAATAAATAATCAATTTGAATTTAATGAATTTAAATTAAATTAATTTAATTGATTTAATATTTATTTCTAAATAATTAAAAAATAACCCACATGCTTACCATTTCTGGTATTCTTCATTTTTTACTGTGGATTTAATTTATTTTCTGGTATCATATTCTTTCAGTTTGAAGGGCATCCTTTAATATTTCTTGCAAGGCATGTCTGTTAGCAATTCATTCTCTCAGTCCTTGTCTATCTGGAATATTTTAATTTTTCCTTCATTTTGAAGGCTAGTTATGCTAGATATGAAATTGTAGGTTGAGAATTGTTTTTAGCACTTGGAATTTGTCATTCCATTGCCTTGTGGCTTCCCTGATTGGAAGTTAGCCATTAAATTTATTCAGGTTATCTTGTATTGTTTATACTTGCTTTTCAGGTAGTACTTCTCTCCAAACTTGGGAATAGTCAGAATTTCTAGTTTCATCTTTATATTTTCAGGGTATGAGTTTTGAAGGTTTATATCTACTTCCTTTCACCTTTATGAAAGGCTGTGTACACTTAGAAAGCTTTCTTTGATAATACATATTTTTAATAATTACCAAAAGGCCTCTGTAAATAATTGGTTTATATTGTAGCTTGTATATTCTTTCATAAGACCTTGTTGTCTAATCAATGTACTTCACAACTCATTTCTTACTATTCTTAAGATTTCAGATATTTAACCAAGACTTGACTTTCACTCTTAACCATGTATAATTTTTATTAATTGATTCAGAAAATATTAATTGGTCACTTGGTGTGTGCTAGAGATATGTCACAAAGTTTTTTCAAGTAGCAAAGTAACCAAGTAAATGAGCCTTATGCATAGTATCTTATAATGTATAGAATAGTTTCACTGTATTAGATTATGGAAGAGCACAAATGTCCTGCTTAAATTGGGTTAGTTTTGATAATTTAATAAAGGAACTGTATACAAAGATATGGATAGAGTTTAGGGAAATCATGATGTCAGTTTAGGTTCTTAGGCTGCTGAAAGCAGAGAGCTATTGCCACTCATAGACCTAGATGGAAAGGGAGAGGCAGTGGTAACCAGGAGCCATCGACAATGCTAAATGTAGAGGGACACCTGACAGGAGATAATGACAGAACAACACATCCAGCAAGTTGTAACTAAGTAGTGAAGGAGTCAAGGGAATAAGTAATCTAATTCACTATTTCGTTGTCCTTGATCTTGGGCTGGTGACTTCCATTAACGGAGCTCAACCAGAGATTAGAGAAGAGGAAGCATTCCATAGAGGTCAACCTTCTGGATCATAAATCATGGAGGAGAAGTCAAAGAGTGGTTCTGGAAGAACAAATAGAAGATACTCAGTTCACTGACCTCGTTCATTTTAAATCCCATTAATTCTTTGTACAAAAGTGTCTAACATATATGTCCTTTATTTCCATTCTTATTATCACTGTCTTAGGGTCTTTATCATCTCGTGATTCATGATAGAAATAATCTCTTCCTTCATATTCCCCACTGGTGGTTAAGCTGGAGTTTAGACTTGAGTCTTCTGATTTCAAATTCTTTTCCTCTGCCTTACCTCCACACATCCTTTCATTTTTCAGAAATAAAAGAAGATTCTTTCGTTAACTTGAAATTGGAAAAACAAAACAAAACAAAACAACTTTTCCTGACTAACAGCTCTTGTAATTCACATATAGGTCTTTATCTTCTCATGTGGATTATTGTTGTTGTTGTTTGACTATTTGTCAAAAATTTTCAGAGAAAATATAAAATCCTATTTCTTAGTTACCCTGGATTTGAAGCCCAAATGGTAAAATAATTTTTCTAGGCCAGGCTGTTCTTTAGTTGTTTTTGTTTGAAGAATTTGTATAGATTGAAATGCAGCTGCAAGTGTATTAGTGATTTTCTGTTGCTTACTTGTCAAGATTTTTATTGTTTGCTTGAAAAATAGTATTTCAAAACCTGGCAGCATATTGACAAAAACAGAGGAGCACTTTGTGTAATTCTTTTTGAAAAACTACTTCTTTAAAAGACAAAGATTGCTATCGCTACTTCTATTCATATGTATTTCCAACAATAGATTTATTGACAGCTCTTAGTTAAGGTTTAATTCTTTACCTTCCCCCATTGATCATGGTGTATACACTTTTCTACATGAAGACAGGCAGATTAGGCTCTGGTAAGTAAACATACAGTATAGAAGTGGATTAGGTGTATGGGGAATATTTGACCTTTTGTTACTAATCTGTGACAGGTGCAGAGTTATTCTGGCTATTTATTTTTTGTTTTTATTTTTAATGGGCTCAATTTGAAAGTGCAAGCCTGCCTCGAAACTAGCATTTTATGGAGTGGTCTCGGGTTTAAGTCCCTGAGCTGGGAATGGACAGCTGAGCTAGATAATCACTGAATTTTCCATACTGTGTTTACAACTCAGTCTTTAGGAGCATCACCAAAGATGTCTCTTTCATTGTTAGGCCTCCATTCTATATCTCTTTGCATTTTTCCTCTTCCTTTGTATCCCTACTCCTTCTTCGTCCTCACCAGAAAAAAGTCTACTGGGGTTTCTGAGCTGGGAGTGGCACATAGTCACAGATTTGTTTCTTGTATCATTTCTGGCAAGCTCATTACAAAGCAATCATGGCCTACACTCAAGTGCACTTCCTTTGGGACCAATAGTTGTAAATAAGGAGGTGCTGCAAGCTGGCTGATAAGTTGTTTTGAAGATAGTGGTGCTTTTTAGCAGAATGTTTGACCTTTTATTATTATTGCCTCAGGCCTGTCTAAGACCCTCAAGGTCTATTTCTCATCTTGAAAGTTCTCCATAGGAAAACGCACTGTGTGTCTTAAAAAGATCTTCAAATAGCTCAACAACTCTCCTTTTGTTCCTTTTTAAAAAATGATAATTATAGTTATGCTGGGTAATCTCCCTATCATTTGCAAAATGGATTTTCCTTCTTCCAGTAACAGAATAATTTTTTATCAACTTTGGTTGCAACATGTTGAATATTTTATGAAGACTAAATGTATAGGGCAGCAGAGGTAAAAGTACTTCAGTATATATGGAGAGAAACAACATTTTATGCAACTTGGAAATTACTTTGGGGCCAATAAAACTCTCAAGGTTTATTATTTATTCTTGCATCAAGGTAATTGTCAGTTTTGATTTGAGTGGTAATGCAGAACTCCCACAATACCTTTTTTCCCCTTCCCTGTTGCTATAAATATCTTCAACCACAAATGGAGAGTTTCAGGAAACTTCATTTCACTTTGTTGAATGTGGTTATAGACCTTAAGAAGTCAAAATGTTTAAGTGCACTTAGTGGAACCTCTGTAGTGTCAAATACTTGAAGGTTTTATAACATACCTGTAAATTGTTTCAGAAAATTTGGACTATAATTTTCCAAGATGGGTTCAACCAAATTTTCTGTTAGTGAGCAGTTAGTGAGTTGTTTCTGTTTCTGTTTCTGTTTCTGTTAGTGAGCTTCTTTCTGGTGCTTACTCTGAGAAAGTAGAAAGCTTTGTGGATTTATAAATATTGGGACAGGGGCATCTGGGTGGCTCTGTTGGTTAAGTCTCTGACTCTTGATTTCTGCTCTGGTCATGATCTCAGGGTTGTCAGATTGAGCCTCTCATCAGGCTCCATGCTCAGTGGGGAGTCAGCTTGAGATTCTCTCTCTCCCTCTCCCTCTGCTCCTCCCCATTGTGCATGTGTTCTCACTCAAAATAAATAAGTAAACAAATCTTAAACATCTCAGGACAGAATCGCAGTCAGGACAGTTGTTTTTGTGTTTAGTAGATACATGGTATTTTGTATTCACCTAAGATGCAGGCTTTTCCCCCCTCTTTCATAAAAATAATACTAACCATATGCATTTCAATAGATATTTTAGAAATCTCCATATTGTCAAATTTCTACCAAAATACTTTTAGAGACTCTTCGGACATTATTTTCAACCAGTCTTTACTATATCAAAAGGGATATTCCCTGGATTTAATGCTTTTATCTCAGAAGTGAAATTTCAGTATTCTTCTAAATCATGAACTGTGATCTTTTGCAAAGAAAAAATTAGTGATTATTGAGTATTGTATTTTGATGGAACCATGATACCTCAAACTTAACATTTCTAAAAAAATTTCCTTTCATATCTTTTTCTTTTCTTAAGTCTATTTCAGTTAATGCATCACTAATCTTCTGAGTCACTAAGCTGGAACTCTCAGTTACCCTGAGAGTTAGTCCCTTACTAGAATTAGTCCTTCACTCCCTTTGTGACTGATACAAATTGATGTGGCTGGCTGGATGTTATATGTTCATACCCTTTCCTACTAATAACAGATTACATTCCTTTGACTTAGGAGATCAGCAGATAACTATGTTATCCTGGCCATAGACTGGTTTATGAGGTGGACAGATGGCCCATGTGTGAACCAATTAGAACCAGAAAGAGTTTAAAGAGCTTTTCATTTTAGTTTTTTAAAAAAATTACTGTAAATATAGAGAGAAGCACTTTCTTGCCTTTAGGGTCATGTAGCTGGAAGAACATGATTTGGGGCTTTTTGTGGCCATGCTACTTGTTCGTATAGTGTAAGCTTGACTGTGATAGAAGAGAATTAAGTGAACAAATTTTAATGAGAGTGGGAGAAAAAAAATGCAAACAGCATTTAATTGCCTGTGCCCAACTTTGTGCTCCTTAAAGTTGTGCTGGTTTCTGATGTTTTTCTTTTGTTTCTAAAAGCTTCCAGTTTTTCCCTAAGGTAACTGGAGTTGAGTTTTGGTTACTTTCAGCTCAGAAAGAACTTCCTTTGTATTTATTCAATTAGAAAGATAATTGAGTTATACTTTATAAATCTGTTGACACCCTCTTTTTATTCACACTACTACTGCTTTGTTTTTGTTCTCTATCATCTCATACTTGGAATCTGCTTACCAGTCTGTCTAGCCCCACCCTGTCAGTTATTCTACTGTACTGAAACTAAGCTATAATTGGCATTTTAATACACCACTTTGCTGTTTAATTTTTTTTTTTAACATCACCTTTGTCCAGATTTTTAGCCTGGCTTGAAAGGTCCATTCAAATCTGACCATCTCATCTCCCCTCTTCTATTTTCTATATATTCTGCAGTCTAGCCACACCAAAATATTGTCACTTTTTAATTATACCAATCTCTTACACATATTTGTGTAAGTACTGGAGCACTGCTCCAGTGAGGGATGTCCCTTCCTGAAAGCTGCTCAGGTGATGACATGGGACAGAATCCTAGGTAGGACTCTGTAGTTTCAGGATCCCCAAGGTCATAGACATTACAGGGGTTCCTGAAGGTGGCAGAGTTCTTAAACATTGGAGCAGGGAAGCTGGCTGCAGTCAGCAAGCCCAGGACTGGGCTTTCAGCTCCAGGTTGCCATAAACCATGCACAATCTGGCAACTCCTCTAAGACCAGAGTCCAGCAAGCAGGAGAAATGGGGGGAGACCCTCCTCCTTCCCCCAGGATGAGTGGTACGTGTGTGTACTGCAGGAGTCTACAAGGTTTGGAGACTCCAAATAGAGTTGCATGCCTCATATAAAAACACTTGATCACAGGCTGGGTGAACACAGTGCACTCAGAGACAAAAGTGATTGCTTTTTACTAAGTGCACACTGATGAGTGGGAGCTGTGATCTTGTAGCTCTAGGACTGAGATTGGGGTACCACCATTTTTATTTTCATCCTCTAAAGTGGCGTGGAAAGCCTTCCAGGAACAAAAGACACACAGAGCAACCTGGAGCCACTTACACTGAGTCTGGCCTTTTTGGCAAGAGCGATACAACTCTGTCCAGTCAAAGATACCTGAGAATCAGTGCAACAAGCCCCTCCCCGAGAAGACCGGTAGGTATATTTGGCTAATACCAAGTTACGGATCCCACAGAACTGAAAAAACTCCAGTGCAAGGGGAAAGTAGTATATAGAATTTGAGGTTTTTTTCTCATGATTCTTGTCTTTCAGTTTTAAACTTCCTTTTTCTTTTCTCTTTTATTCATTTTCAACTAGTTTCTTATTTTTATCAACTCCTTTTTTAAAAGACTTTTTAAATTTTCATTTTACATTTACATTTTTATATACTTTCTTCATTTTTGGCTTCCTTTCATTGTGTTCAGTTTTATTTTCGTATATGTTTGTTTCTTTACTATTTTGGGATCTTGTGTCTTCTAACAAACAGACCAAAATATACCCAGGACCTGGTGTATCACCTTGTTCTACCTGTTTGCTTATATTCTTTCCTTTTTTTCTTTTTATTTCTTTTTTGTTTCTGATCTCTTCTGATTTGTCTAGTGTCTATTTTGTTTGGGCTGTGTTGGGGTTATTGATATTTTTGTATTTTGTTTTCTTGTTCAGCTGTTCTTTGGACAAACTGACAAGATGGAAGAATCCCCAGAAAAAAGAACAATTGACAGTACTGACAGAGACTTAATAAATATGGGTATTAGTAAAATGTCAGAGCTAGAATTCAGAATAATGATTTTAAAGATACTAGCTGGGCTTGAAAAAAGCATAGATGAAAATAGAGAATCCCTTTCTGGAGAAATTTAAAAAAAAAAAAAAAACCTAAAATCTAATCAGGTCAAAATCAAGAAGGCTATTAGTGAGATGCAATAAAAAATGGAGGCTCTTACTGCTAGGATAAATGAGGCAGAGGAGAGATTCAGTGCTACAGAAAATAAAACTATGGAGAATAAAGAAACTGAGGAAAAGAGAGATAAGCAACTCCTGGATATGAGGGGAAGATTTGAGAGATCAGTGATACCATAATGCGAAACAATGTTAGAATAATTGGGGTTCCGGAGGAAGAGGAAAGAGCATGTGAGAGAGCGGCAATAGGTGTATTTGAACAAATTATAGCTGAGAACGACTCTAATCTGGGGAAGAAGACAGGCATTCAAGTCTAGGAGGCACATTGAACCCTTCTCAAAATAAATTAAAATAGATCAACACCCTGACTTATAAAAGTGAAGCTTGGGAAAGCTTGAAAGCAGCTTGGGAACTAGAGTTCCTTAACCTATAGAAGTAGAAACATAAGGCTGGCAGCAGACCTAGCCACAGAAACCCGGCAGGCTAGAAAGGAATGACATGATATATTCAGGATGCCAAATGAGAAAAGTATGAAGCCAAGAATACTTTATCCAGCAAGGCTTCGCTTAGAATTAGGAGATAAAGAGCTTTCAGGACAAACAGAAACTAAGAGAATTTGTGATCATTAAACCAACTCTGAAAGAAATATTAAAGGGCATCCTGTAAGTGAAGAGAGAGCCCAAAAGTTACGTAGACCAGAAAGGAACAGAGACAATATACAGAAACAGTGACTTTACAGATAATGCAATGGCACTAAATTCATCTTTCAGTATTTACTCTGAAGGTAAATGGGTGAAATGCTCAAATATAAAGACACAGGGTATCAAGTTAGATAAAAAAGCAAGATCCACCAATATACTATCTAGAAGAGACTCACTTATGAAAGAAATTGAAGAAGACAGAATGAAATGGAAAAAAACATTCCATGCTTATGTATTGGAAGAACAAATATTAAAATGCATAGACATTTAGGCATGCTCTCCAGAGCAATATATGCATTCACTACAATCCCTATCAAAATACCATTGAAATTTTTCACAGAGCTGGAAAAAATAATCCTATAACCTGTATGGAACCAGAAATGACCCCGAATAGCCAAAGGAATGTTGAAAAAGAAAACCATAAAGCATTTTTAATCTTTGAAATAGAATGACTGAAAATATCACCCAATTTTCAGATCCCTATTTTACTGTCAGTGTATGGTGAGATATAAAGCATTAATTATTCATCATGTATTCAATGTTTAATTGCTGGTTAATAGCTCCTAATATATTTCAAGGAAAGTGTGTTTGTTTGGAGAATCAATTCCTGCATATCAAGATGAAAATATGTTCCTCAGCCTTAGGAGTCAGAGTATAAAACTCTTCATTGCTTGAGCCACAGAAGCTTATGATTGTAAGCAAGCACTGTTTTAAGTTTTGTATGACCTTGTAGCTTATATAATTTCACAGTCTTCTTAAAATTTTCCAAAGCTATGAATGTAAGGGGTGCCTATGTGGCTCAATTGGTTTAGTGTCTGACTCTTGAATTTTGACTAGGAACATGATCTCAGAGTCGTGAGATCAGACCTGAGTGTGGGCTATGCCCTTAGTGTGGAGTCTGCTTGGGATCCTCTCTCTCCCTCTGCCCTTCCCCTTGCTTGCCCTCTCTCCCTCTCTCTGCCTCTCTCTCTCTCTCAAAATAAATAAATAAATAATATTTTTGAAAAATTTATAAAAATTTATGAATATAAAATTATATTACAATAAACTACTGGCATCTGGGGATTCAGGTCATCTTATGCCAAAAGCTCTTTAGTCTGTTTACAAGAAATGCTTCAAAGAAGTACAGCCTTGCTTTCTTTTCCTATCATAAATGCCTGCAATTCCTGAATGTTAAAGCTTAAGTTTCATTTGCTTCTCAGTAAATTCATCTATACTCGGAAGGAAACTTTGGTTAAGTCATCATTCAAGTCATACTTCAAGTTTTGTACTGATGATAAATTCACATTTAAAATAGCTTTACTGTTCTTTAATGAAAAATATTTATTACAATTTTTCATAAATGTTACTGGTTTGCCCTTTTTTGCCCATGAAATATTTTTTTTTAATTCTTTTTAAAAAAATTATTATTACAGAGGGCACATATTGCATGGAGCACTGGGTGTGGTGCATAAACAATGAATTTTGGAACACTGAAAAGAAATAAAATAAAATGGAAAAAATATTTTTAGTAACATATGTTATTTGCCCCAGGGGTACAGGTCTGTGAATCATCAGGCTTACACATTTCACAGCATTCACCATCACTCATACCCTTCCCAGTGTCCATAACCAACCACCCTATCCCTACCCACCCCCCACCTACCAGCAACCCTCAGTTTGTTTTGTGAAATTGAGAGTCTGTTATGGTTTGTCTCTCTCCTGATCCCATCTTGTTTCATTTTTTCCTTCTCTATCCCCCACACCCTCCCACCTCTCAAATTCCTCGTATCAGAGAGATCGTATAATTGTCTCTGATTGGCTTCTTTCTCTCAGCATAATACCCTCTAGTTCCATCCACGTCATTGCAAATGGCAAGATTTCATTTCTGTTGATCGCTGTACAGTCTTCCATTGTATATATATATACCACATCTTCTTTATCCATTCATCTGTTGACGGACATCTTGGTTCTTTCTATAGTTTGGCTATTGTGGACATTGCTGCTCTAAACATTCAGATGCACATACCCCTTCGGATCACTACATTTGTATCTTTAGGGTAAATACCTAGTAGTGTGATTGCTGGGTTGTAGGGTGCTCTATTTTCACCTTTATGAGGAACCTCTATGCTGTTTTCCAGAGTGGCTGCAACAGCTGGCATTCCCACCAGCATTGTAGGAGGGTTCCCCTTTCTCCGCATCCTCGCCAACATCTGTCATTTCCTAACTTGTTCCTTTTAGCCGTTCTAACTGCTTTGAGGTGGTATCTCATTTTGGGTTCTTTATCTAGATTTTGGATACTAGTCCTTTTTCTGATATGTCATTTGCGAATATCTTTCCCATCTGTCAGTTGGCTTTTGGTTGTGTTGACTGTTTCCTTTGCCGTGCAAAAGCCTTTGATCTTGATGAAGTCCCAATAATTCATTTTTGCCCTTGCTTTCCTTGCCTCTGGCACTGTCTCAAGGAAGAAGTTGCTGCAGCTGAGGTCAGAGAGTTTGTTGCCTGTATTCTCCTCAAGGATTTTGATGGATTCCTGTCTCACATTGAGGTCTTTCATCCTTCCCATGAAAGTTAATGAAACATTTAAATAAAATTGTCAAGTGGGGAAGAAGGCTTTCTCTCTTTACAAACACCCATGAATTCTGTGTAATATACTCTTTCTTTTCATTGCTTCATGAGTCCCCATCAATTTTTGCTTGACCTATTGCAATATATTCCAGTGTATTATCACTGTTTCTGTCTCAAGCTTTATCCAAGACCCTCATTTTCTCTTTATACTACCCTAGATTTCACAAAATCAAAATTTTTTACTACTTCTTTTGCTTAAAATCTTCCGAAGACCCCCATTTCCTTACACTAAACTTACCTCTTCAACCTTATGTCCTAGCACTCCTTACATTATTAGACCTTGGTCATATTGACAATTACCTGACCTTACCTTCCTATCTCATTGCCCTGTGCTCTTCCACATAACATTCCTTCTGCCTTCTCCCATTTGACATCTTGAAGTCTCCTATTCCTCCTTCAGTAACTCAAGTGTCACTTCTTTTGACTGTTTGCCAGCCTTGCAACCTCAAGTAGGGTTAGGCGTTTCACTTCCATGTTCCTATAATAGTTTTTGCATATTTAGACTATGATTCTTAATATGTTTTATAGTAACTACTTTTTGTTAGTTGCCATCATTTTATTGGTAGCCTCTTTTATTCCAGCTCACTATTTCCATTCATCAGGAAATGTTCTTACCCTTTTGCCTGTATCATCTCATTTAATTCTTACAATATCTTTATTGGTTTACAGTTGGAACATTCAAGATACAGTCTTTAGTCTTAAGGAGACACATCTATTAAGGAATAGAGCTGTGAATCCAGGCATTCTCATTCCAGAGTCTGTGCTTCTAATCACTGTTCTATACCAACAAACTGGAATTTCTAGTGAATAGCAGAATCCCTGCTACATAGTAAGTGCTTAATAAATACTTGGTGATTGAAACAAAGGGACACAAGATTTCTTTAGCTTTTTTTTTTTTTTTTGTAGCCAAAATGTATTCCCACATTGTTTTATCTGTATATACTTATTGCTGGGGTCAGCATATCTGTTGGTTTTGTCCTTACAGTGGGTGTGTTTTTCAGGATATTCATCCAATCACTATGAATTTTTCATTTTTTCAAGTTTTTTCTTACTTTTAGCTTTTGTTGGAAAAAGAGCTAATTATAATTCTACATTGTTTGTTATTTAGACTTTGCAGTATAACAGTAATATGACTACAGTGATTTCTGTCCATATGTCTTCCTAGTCTTTTGAACAGGCAAACACATAGGTTTAAGAGCCTCTTTATTAAACTGGTGGGCCAAGCCACAGCAACCTCTCGCAAGACATGTCTGTAAGGGCAAGGAAAACAAAAGCAAAAATGAACTATTGGGACTTCATCAAAACAAAGAGCTCTGCATGGCAATGGAAACAGCAATACTAAAATTCAACCTACAGAATGGAGTAAGATATTTGCAAATGACATAACAGAGACAGTGCCCTAAAAACAAATAATCTGGTCATGAAATGGGAGGAAGACATGAACAGAAACTTCTCTAAAGACATACAAATGGCCAACAGACATGAAAAAAATGCTCCACAGCACTTGGCATCAGGTAAAAAATTTCAAAACCACAATGAGATACCACCTTATACCAATTTGAATGGCTAAAATGAACAAGACAGGGAGAAAATATTGGCAAGGATGTGGAGAAAGGGGAACTCTCTTACTCTTTTGGTGGGAATGCAAGCTTGTATAGCCACTCTGGAAAACAGTATGATGGTTCCTTTAAAAGTTGAAAATATAGCTACCCTATATTCCAGCTATTGCACTACTGGATATTTACCCCAAAGATACAGACGTAGTGATCCAAACAGCCACCTCATCCCAATGTTCATAGCAGCGATGTCCACAGTAGCCAAACTGTGGAAAGAGCTGACATGTCCTTCAACAGATGAATGGATTAATAAGATTTAGTTCATATATATACAATGGAATATTACTCATCAGAATGGGTGAATACCTACCATTTACATTGACATGGATGAAACTAGAGGGTATTACGCTAAGTGAAAAAAGTCAGTCAGAAAAAGACAATTATCATATGGTTTCACTCATATGGAGAATATAACAATTAGTGCAGAGGATGATAGTAGAAGGGAGGGAAAACTGAATGGGAAGAAATCAGAGAGGGAGACAAACCACGAGAAACTCTTTACTGTAGGAAACTGAGGATTGTGGAAGGGAAGGTGGGTGGGGGGTTGGGGTAACTCGATGATAGACATTAAGGAGGGCACATGATGTGATGAGCACTGGGTGTTATACATGACTAATGGATATTGCATCAAAAACCAATGAAGTATTTTATGTTGGCTAATTGAACTTAAATAAAAGAAAATTAAGAAATAAAGGAAAAAGTATACTGGTGGTCCAAGATCACAAACATTTCCCAAGAAGAAGTGGATTTACCCAGGAGAGGGAGATTAACTCCTTGAGGGAAGCAGGCACCATTTGGAAAATTGCCCTATCCAGATCTCTGAATGATATAGAGAAATACATTTCTCTCACGTGAATGATGACTTTGTTTCCTAAGAGGATCTTCCCTATCCAACTAGTTAAATCAGTGTGGTTACTTTTCTGTAGCAGGTGAAATTTTAGAAATTAATAGACTATACAGGATGGGAAAGTCATATGACCTTTGCTAATTTTACAGTGTAATGAAATTATTTTTCCTCTATTTTCAAGGGCTCCTCTTCTTTCTTTCTAGTGGTACTAGAATGATTTGGGGTTCATTCTTTCAGAGAATCACATAACTGGGCGAGGCTGCAGAGGGTCAGTTTTAAGGACCCTGAATCTCAAGTAGCCAGAGCCAGTGGGCATTTTATTTTATTTTATTTTTTAATTAAAAAAAATGTTTTTTGGGAGTGAGAGTGCACATGAGTTGGGGGAAGGCAGAGGGAAAGAAAGAGAGAGAATTTCAAGCAGGCTACTTGCTCACTGCAATGTGACGTGTGAGTCTCAATCTCAGGAACCTGAGATCATGACCTGAGTCCACATCCAGAGTCAGACTGTGAGGGGCACCTGGGTGGCTCCGTGATTAAGTGGCTGCCTTTGGCTCAAGTTATGATCCCAAGGTCCTGGGATCAAGCCTCGCATCAGGCACCCTGCTCAGTGGGGGGCCTGCTCTCCCTCTACCAATCTCTCCCTCTGCCAATCTACTTGTGCTCTCTCTATATATATATATCTCTCTGTCAAATAAATAAAATCTTAAAAGAAAAAAAAAAGAGAGAGAGAGAGAGAGAGGTTTAACTGGCTGCTCTATCGAGGCATCCTACAGTGGGCATTTTAATTCAGGATATACTTACACATTGATTCTTATCTTCTTCCTTGATAATTCAGATAGTTTTCAGTTTAAAATGCCTTTTATAAAATGAACGTTCTGAAGGAAAAAACTGAGAAAACAGAGTCCTTTAGATTGCTGAGAAATACAGTTTTCATATAGGTTTTTTTTTTTTTTTTTTGAAAAATGGAAGATTACATGTTTCTCTGTAAGGAGAAATTTTGTGCGGGAAGGGATTGGAGAACTCCCTTATATTCCTGGAAGAAAATACAGCCAAAATAAATAAGAAAAATAGTACCTCATTATTCTGGAAAATAAAGTAAAATGTATATCAAAGTTTTACATAAAGAAAATAAACCAACATCTTAAGGCCAAGTATAAATGTTATTTAAGTTGACTGACTTTTCATGATAACTTTCAGTGGAGAAATGCAGAAAAATAAACTTAACAGTTTTAAATATCCATTTTTGGAGATTTTTATGGCTTTTGTTTTTCACTAGCTTATGTTTCTCTATTATAGATATAACAGCAACTCACTTTTGCACATCATCTTGTGATTTCCTCCGGGAATTTCTCCATCATAGCACTTGATGCTTGAATTGAAATGATCCACTTATGTGATTCATGCTCCAGCTTGATTATAAGTTCCATGAAGACAAGTACTTACTTATTCATGTTTGTATTTCCCGTTCCCAACATGAGTTCTGGTTTGAAATAGACCTTCAAAATGTTGCTACAATAACTGCCATTTATATTACTTAACAATTTTGGGAATTTGCTCTTACTTATACATTTATTCCACAGATATTTATTGAGAACTGAGTTTGGGCTAGCTACTAGTACTGAGGGTATAGCAGTAAGCAAACAGAAAAATATTCCTGAGCTTACATTTTTACCAGAGGGGACAAAAATAAATATTAGTCATAAAAAATAAGTAACTTTTATGGTATTATTGAATATGGTGACACTGTGACACTGTGAGAAAATTTAGAGTAGGTGAGATGAATTAGGAATGTGGTAAAATATTAAGTATGGTGGTCACATTGGCCTCTGAAGAAAGGAGATTTGAGCAATAACTTGAATGATGTTGGAGAGTCATCCATGTGAAATTGTGGGAAAAGAAACTTTAGAAAGAAGGAATAGCCACTGACAATGCCTTAAAACTGAGTGTGCCTGACAAGAGGAATAGAAAGAAGGTCAAGTGGTTTTAGAGCAATAGGAGAGAAGACTGGGCAGTTGAAAGGGAGGTAGATGACACAGAATATTTAATTAATTAATTTATTTGTTATTTTAGGAGAGGGAGAGTATGTGAGCAAAAGGGGGGCAGAGGGTGAGGATCCTCAAGCCGACTTCTAGCCATGATTGGAGCATGATGGAGGATAGGGAAGTCTTGATCCCAGGACCCTGAGATAATGACTAGAGCTGAAATCAAGAGTCAGATGCTTAATTGACGGAGCCACACAGGCCCTCCTCATGTAGAATCTTTTAAAAATTTCAGGTTTATCTGAAACAAATGCTAAACCTCTTCAGCATTTTGAACATGATCTCTTTTATGCTTTGGGAAGATTACTTTGGCTGTTGTGTTGAAAATAGATGGTTGGGGAGCAGACAAAGAGACCAGTTACAAACAATTGAGTTGGGAGAATAGTGGCTTGGATCAAAGTGATACCTGTGTGAGTAAAGCAAAGTGTTTGGATTATAGATATACTTGAAAGGATTATTTGATGGATATTTTTAGTTATTAAGTATGATATTAAGACTTAAAGGTGACTCCAATACTTTTGGGCATAAGCATTGGCTATGTAATTTATGTACATAATCTCATTTGATAACAGTACTACCAAGAATATATTCTATCTTTTACAGACAAGAAAACTGAGGTCAAGAGCAATTAAATTTTCCCAAAGTTCAAAACTAGTCAGCACTGGTGCTAGGATTCTAATGTGTTTCTGTCTAAGCCTAAGGCTTTTGATCTTTTCAATACATGAGAGCATTTAAGATGGTGTTCCTAAAAATTTTAACTGTCGTTTTATGCTGTGGTTTTATGTTTTAAATTTCCACATGTCGTCTTCATGAGTGACCTCTTCCCAAAATGAAACCTTAATATAAAAAGTAGTCCAATTCTGGGTGGTTTTTGTTTTATTTATTTTGAGACTTCTTTGTAGGGTTTATACTGGGACTTGTTTTGTGTTCTTATTGTATTGCTCTTTTGTCACTATAAAATATCCTCCTTTGTCTCTAACAGCTTTTGTCTTAACGTTTATTTTTCTGATATTAGTATGGGTATTCCAGTTTTCTTTTGTTGTGTTTGGTATGTTTATTTTCCTTCTTTCTCTCACCCTAGTTGTGAGTTTGTATCTAAAGTGTGTTTCACTTTAGATACAAACAGTGTGAATCACTGGGGGGTGCCTTCACTCAGGTCTTGGTCTCTGGGTTCTGGGATCAAGCCCTGTATCAGGCTCCCGGCTCACCAGGGAGTCTGTTTTTCCCTCTCCTTCTCTCCCTGGCTCATGGTGTCTTTCTCTCTCTCTGTCTCAAAAGAATAAATTTTAAAAATTCTTAAAGAAAATAAAGTGCTTCTCTTGCAGACATCATGTGGTTGGTTCATTTAAAAAAAATCTATTCTGACATTTTTGGCCTAGTGTTTAAGCTTTATACATCTATTGTAATTATTGAGAAGCTAAGATTATTTTGCTGCCACTTTGAATATGTTTTATACTTTTTTCATCTCTTCCTCTATTACTGCCTTCTTTGTGTTTAATAGATATTATCTGGTGTATCATGTTATTCCTTTCTTACTGATTTTACTTTTTTAAAAAAATTTTACTATACTTTAAACTTTCTTTCCTAATTTCCTTAATAACCCTGAGGATTAAGATGAACTTAATTTATTTAGTAACAGCATGGTTCTTATTAATTGTTACTTAATTTCAATAATATATAGTATACATATATTTATTGTTATGCAAGTTACATCTGGATAGATTATATATACTCTGTACAAATTTTAATGATTACTTTATGTGGTTTCCTTTTATATCAGTAGGAGAAAAACATCTAGAGTTGTAAAATGTTTATACTGTCTTTTATTTTGTAGTTATTTTTACTGATGCTCTTTTATTTCTTCATGTGGATTTCAGTTATGCTGTAGTGTTCTTGTATTTAGCTATAAGGATATCCGTTAGTATTTCTTCTAGAGCAGATTTTAAATCTGATAATGTCTTAATGTCATTATAAAAAGTATTTTTTGCTGGCTATCATATTCTTGTTTGACAATGTTTTCTTTCAGCACTCTGTTATTCCACTGCCTTCTGTCCTCCATTATTCATGATGATAAATCAACTGTTAATCTTATTGTGGCCTCCTTGTAAGTGATGAGTTGTTTCTGTGTTGCTGAGTTAAAGATTCTTTTTCTCTTTGGCTTTTGACGGTTTATGATATGTCTAAGTGTGGATCTCTCTTTTTTCACAGGTGGAAAAAGGAAGGATTAAATCTGTTAAAAATTATGAAATTTTAGGCTACTTGTGTCTTGTCTCTGGCTTTTTATTCTCATCTAAAAATATCTGCTTTTTATTGAGATAATTAATCTGTTCATTTATCTGTTCTATTTAATGTAATTATTGATATGTTGGGCTTAAATGAACTATCTCATTATTTTGTTATTGCCCCTTTTGTTTCTATTACTTTGTAATTGTTTTACTGAATTCATAATAAAAAAAACTTTTTCTTTGGATTCTTAGTAAAACTACTCTATATTGATTTTAATGGTTACTCTAAAACAATATTCACCCATAATTTATTAAACTTTCAAATTTATTAAACTTTTAAAATATTTTGTTTAAAATTTAATTTTAAAATTTTAGGTATTTGTTACAACTGATTAACTTACATTGACACATCATAATCATTCAAAGTCCATAGTTTACATTAGGGTTCACTTTCGGTATTGTATTCTGTTGTTTTGGATAAATATATAACTATACGTTTCCATCATTATAGTCATACAGAGTATTTTCACTGTCCTATATATTCTCTGTTCCCTGTTTATTAATTTCTCTTCTTTACAGTCTCTGAATCCATAACTTCGCCTTTTCCAGGATGTCATATGGTTGGAATCATACCTAATATATGGTCTTTTCAGATGAGTAACTTTTGCTTATTAGTATTTAATTTTTTTCATGTCTTTTACATGTCTTAATAACTTATCAAACCCTTTTTAGGGTCCTTATTTTACCACTTCAAATTTAATACTTCACACTTGGTACCTTGTACTTGTAATTACTACTTCCTTTTTTTCTCAAAGTTCTTCCTACTTCCTACTTTCTGTCTCACAAATTTGTAGTTACTTCACATCAGTCTAATTCTATTTATCATTTCAATTATTGTTGCTATTTTGCCATATATTTTGCTTCTATGTGCTTTGTAAACTGGCTTTACCATTTTTAAAAGTTTGAACAATTACCTTGTAAGAAAATTATGAGACAAATAAAAGCAGTCTTTTAAATTTATACACTTATTTGGAATTTTTAAAAAAACAATTTTATTTATTTATTTGACAGAGAGTAGACATCAAGAGCAGAAATGCAAGCAAAGGGAATAGGAGAGGGAGAAACAGACTTCCCACCAAGTGGGGAGCCCGATGTAGAACTGGATCCCAGGACCCTGGGCAGACACTTAACCACTGGGCCACCCAGGTGCCCACTTATTTGGTATTTTTAATGGTGCTTTATTCTTACTGGGATTAGCTCTATCTAATATATAGTACAGGTCTGTTGATAATGAATTCCTTTATTTTTTGTTAATCTGAGAATGTTTTATTTTACTCTCATTTTTAAATATGTTTTCAGTGGATATTGAATTCTTGGTTGAGATTTTTTTTCTTTCATCATTTAGAGATGTTCTATCTTAGAAGATATATGGTTATTCTTAGAAGTCAGTGGTTATTCTTGGTGTTGTTCACATTTCTGTTTTATGACTTTTCTTCTGGTTGCTTTTAAGATTTTCTGTTTCTTTTTGTTTTTTATCAATTTGACTATTATGTACTTAGATTGAGTTTTCTTTCTATTTATTCTGAATAAGGTTTCTTGAGATTCTAAGATATCTAAGTTATTTTTCAATTTATGTTTGAGAAATTTTTGGCATTATTAAAAACAATTTTTTCTTCTATCTGCTCATTCTATTTTCAGACTCATTTACATGTGTTGTAGACCACTTATTATTCCATAAGATTCTAGGCCTCAGTTAACTTTTCTTCTATTTTCTTTCAGTTCTTCAGATCACATGATATTTTAATGATTTATCTTCAAGTTCATTGACTCTTCATCATCTCTAACCTAACGTTAAGTCCATCCACTTAATTTTTATTTTAAGTATTGTGCTTTTTACTTAAAGAATTTTTGAGTGGTTTTTATAGGCATTTCTATTTCTTTAGAAATTCCATATTTCTTAAATATGAAAATTATGTTTTTAAAAATTCTATTCACATATTTTTGTTCTTTGATGATATTTATAACAATTGATTTAAAGGGGTTTTCTTCTGCTAAATAGTATGACTGATGTCAGTGTGGATTTATATAATTTTCTTCACCCTTTTGATTATGGGTGATATTTATCTTTGAGTATCTCATAACTTTTGACTGTACAGTCGACAGAATGGAAGATAGATGCTAGAGAGTGGATTCTGTTATCTTTTTGAGTGTATTAGTGTGTATTTTAGAAGGCACTTCATATTATTGTTTAGAGTCTATTAATGTTTATTATAGAAGGCAGTTCATTTCCTTACCAATTCAAGACTGATTTCCTTAAACTTCTATATGCATTGCTCTAAGTTTTATTGATGTAGATCTGATGGAAAACTTAGGTACTTCCAAACTATTCTAACTTGGCTGCAAACTTTGTCTCCTGTGGAGATTTTATTAGGGCTTGGTTTCTAGTTTTATTAGGGAAAATACAGAATAGTTCATCCTCACTACATGGTTTTATTGCTAAGGGATGACCCTGCTGGTATCTCAACTGGATCTTATGCCTGTATTCCACACGCTACCAGCATAGTTTCATATCTAGTATATCTGTTTTGTTTTCAACATTGTAGTATGTTCGATTTGATAAAACTAATGTAGTTTCACTTTGTGCATGTACCTGCCTAGCTTTGAGCCATAGACTTACAGGAAATGATCTCAGAGTTTTCTGGCATACCCATTCAACAGCACCACCACCACCATCTATAGTTTCCTCCTGTCTGATGACCTTCTCCACAGATTTCACCTCTTTCAACATATTATTGTGGGAGTTCATCTTGTGAATGTCTCTTTTCTCAGGGATTGCTGTATAATGTTGCTTATTTTCTTATGTCTGGAAAGAGTTGTTTCATGTATTTTACCTGCTTTATAATTCTTTACAATGGGGCTAATCTCTTAATGGTTACTCCAACATGGCTGAACCAAAAGTAGAGATTATTTTTTGTCAAATACTTTTCTGCCTTATTAGATACAACATATTTTTTCTCATTTTGTTAAAATGCGGATTTAGATTGCTGATTTTTTTAGTTGCTTTTGTTCTTATAAGAAATTATGTATTTCAAGGAGGGGGCAAGATGGTGAAGTAGTAGGGAACCCTATTTCAACCAGTCCTCTGAATTGAGATGGTTATCTACCAGAGCATTCTGAACACCCAAGAAATCAGCCTTAGTTGTAAGATTATATACTACTAGATCTCTTCAAGGCAGAGGATCATCAGTCGAGAGGTATAAGAGACAAACAGGGATTGTGCAGAAAGATATTGTAGAATAGACAAAAGGGGGAGGGAGCCACCAGAATGAGCCATTGGAAATTAGTATCCCAGTGTCAAAGTGCCCTGTGCTTGGGGACAAGCAATAGCTTGGAGACTAGTGGCTGCAAGACAGGAAGGGACTCACAACAGCACTCAAACAGAACAAAGGGGCTTAATGGACAATTGCTGGGACCCAGTGGCTACAGGCGTGGACCAAAGTCCATGGTCCCAGGACCAGCAAACACCGGGCTAGGCTTTCCCAGACTGGTATCACTCACGTTTTTGGTGGCACTGGGGTAGAGAGACAAGCAGGGGCCTCGATCAACCATTGGGAGGGTCACTGGAAGTGTGCACCACCTGTGAGAGGCTGTGGAATTCAACAGGGCTTGCAGAGAGGAAGATTCTGTGTTCTGGAGGATTCAGAGAAGTCTCTACCTTCTCTCTGAGGCAGGGGTCTGGGTGCAAACAGTTTATTTTGGTCTGTTCCTCTGAAAAGACATGAAAAGCCACCAGAGAACAAAAGCCTCCAGAGAACAAAAGCCAAAAAAACTGGTTTTGACTGAGCCCAGCCCCTTGATAGGGACAGAACAACTCTGCCCAAGCAGCATAGACTGAAAAACAACATGACAGGCCCCTCTGCAGAAGACAAGCTGAAAGAACAAGAGGACATCAACCACAAGGTCCCCATAAAACTGTAAAACCCCAGCACCAGAGGAAAACAGTATATTAAGTTCCTGGTATTGCCTCACAGCCTGTATATTTCTTAGATGCAACTTATCTCTCTCTCTCTCTCTCTCTCTTTTTTAATTCTTTCTCATAATTTTTATTCTTTTCTTTTTTTTTAATCTACTTGTCATTTCAACTTGATGTTTAATGTAACATATTCCATAGTAACTATTTTTTTAAAGATTTTTTAAAGTTATTTATTTATTTGACAGACAGCGATCACAAGTAGGAAGAGAGGCAGGCACAAAGAGAGTAAGAGGAGGAGGAAGCAGGCTCCCTGCTGAGCAGAGAGCCCAATGCAGGGCTTGATCCCAGGACCCTGGGATCATGACCTGAGCCGAAGGCAGATGCTTTAACCCACTGAGCCACCCTGGTACCCCTCCATAGTATCTTTTTAACTTTTTTTTCTTACCTATACTTTCTTTTTCTTTTCTTTAAAAAAATATGTAGATAGATATAGATATAGATATAGATATAAGCTTCAGTGTAGTCCTTTCTTCCCTATTCAATACCACTTTTCTATATATACAAGTTTTAATTTCCCTGTGTCTCTGAAAAGTTGAGTTCTCTAACAAAGATAACAAGATTTACCTGGGAAGACCTGAAATATCCTTCTTTACCCAAAGAGGGATTATTACCACCTTCCTGTTACTTCACTTTATTTGTTTGTTTATTCATTTATTTATTTTGTGGGTCTTGTTTGCTTACTTTTGTTTTCATGTTACTCATAGAGCTCATTTTGTCTGTTTGGTTTTTTTTTTTTTTTTTTTTTCTTTTCCCTTCTTCTTTCTTTTTGACCTTGACTTCCGATTACTCTGAAATTTCCTGGGTTCACCTTGCCTGGAAAAGGGCTGACATTTTCTGCTGAAATGCCCTCAACCACAGACAATGGGATGACAAAGAGAAATTCCCAACCAACCAACCAACCAAACCCAGAGACAATGGCCTCTCTAGCAGATCTAATGGATATGGATCCAAGCAATATGTCAGAAATAGACTTCAGGGTAGGAGTTATGAAGACAATATCAGGCTGCAGCAAACTATTAATGGCGACATAGTTTTGTTAAGGGCAGTAATTCAAACAGATGTGTCAGAACATAAAAATGCTATCAATGAGATACAGTCTAATCTGGATGCTCTAACAGAGTGAATGAGGCAGAGGAAAGAATTAGTGATCTTGACCACAGAATGATATAAAAGAAGGAGCAGGAGGAGCCTGGAACAAATAACTTAAAAATAGAATTAGAGAAAAAAAAAATGATGCCATGAAATGTTCCCATGTCAGAATTCCTGGGATCCCTGAGGCGGTGGAGAGGGAGAGAGGACTAGAAGATAGATTTGACCAAATCATAGCCAAGAACTTCCCTAATCTGGGGAATGAAACAAGTAGTCCTATCCTAGAGGCAAAGAGGACACCCCCCCCCAGATCAATGAGGGCAGATCAACCCCCAGACATGCAATAATAAAACTCGGAAATCTTAGAACCAAGGAAACATTTTAAGGGAAGGTAGGGGAAAGAGATGCCTTAAGTACAGAGGGAGAAACATTCAAAAAAGGTCAGACCTATCCACAGAGACATGGAAAGAGTGAAAGGGTTGGCAATATATATTCAGGATACTAAATGAAAAGAATATGCAGCCAAGAATTTGGCAAGGCTGTCGTCTGGAATGGATGGAGAGAGAAGGAGCTTCCAGAACCAGCAGACACTGAAAGAATATTTAACCACTAAGCCAGCCTTGCAAGAAATATTAAGGGGGGTTCTGTAAAAGGAGAAAGACCCCAGTGGTGATATAGAACAGAGATACACAGAGACAATCCATAGAAACAAGAACTTCACAGGCAACATGATGACAACAAAATCTTATTTGTCAATAATCACTCAGTGTGAACAGCCTAAATGCTCCCATAAAATGGAATAAGGTTGAAAACTGGATAAAAAGACAGGACCCATCCATATGCTGTCTATGATCATATTGAGAGACTCATATTGATCTTAAAGATACATCTAGCCTGAAGGTGAAGGGATGGTGAACAATTTTTCATGCTAATGGACCTCAAAAGAAAGCAGGGGTATTAATCCTTATATCAGACGAATTAGATTTTTAAGCTAAAGAATGTAGTTTGAGATACAGAAGGACACTATATCATTCTTAAAGGGTCTATCCAACAAGAGGATCTAACAATTATGAATATCTATATCCCCAACTTGGGAACAGCCAACTATATAAGCCAGTTGTTAACCAAAATAAAGAGACATATTGATAATAATATACTTCTTACACTGTTGGTAGAAATGCAAATTGGTTCAGCCAGTTTGGAAAACAGTGTGGACTTTCTTCAAAAAATTAAAAATAGAGGCACCCTATGACCCAGCAATTGCACTACTGGGTTTGGATACAGATGTAGTGAAAGAAGGACCTTAGGAACTCCAATATTCATAGCAGCAATGTGCACAATAGCCAAAATGTGGAAAGTGCCATTATGCCCTTCAACAGATGAATGGATAAATAAGATGTGGTCCATATACCCAGTGGAATATTACTCAACTCTCAGAAAGGATGAATACCCATCTTTTGCATCAACATGGATGAAACTGGAGGAGATTATGCTATGTGTAATAAGTTAAACAGTGAAAGACAGTTATCATATGGTTTCACTTATTCTGGAACATAATGAATAGCATGGAGGACATTAGGAAAAGCGAAGGAAAAATGAAGTGGGGAAATTGGAATGGGATCTGAACCATGAGAGACTATGGATTCCAAGAAGCAAAGTTAGGGTATTAGAGGGGAGGGTGGTGGGTGATCGGTGAGCCTGTTAATGGGTATGAAGGAGCTCATCGTTTGCATGGAGCACTGGGTGTTATATGCAAACAATGTATCATGCAACACTACATCAAAAACTAATGATGTACTGTATGGTGAGGAACAAACACAATAAAAAAAAATACAAAATAAACCAAAATAGGACACCTTAAAAAAAAAAAAAGAAATTGTGTATTTCATGTATTTTCCCAATGTATTGCCACATATAGTTCATTATATATTTGTTGTTTTTTTCCTTTTGCTTATTTGATGTATGTAAGTTTTGCAGTAGTATTCTCTTTTACTATTACTATTGAAACTCAGAAATGCTTAGTGCTTCGTTAAGTTCATAGTTTAAAGCACCAGGGTGAGACCTTGAAATAAAATATACCATATCCACAGTCAATATTCAGTATTTATTCATCTATTCAATCAGGTTTTCATTTAAAAAGTACCATGTTGTGTGTTGTAAAGTAGAACAGATACTACTATTTACTATATTTCATTCTGTATTCTTTTAAAATTATTATATTAATAATATAATTATTTTTAAAGTTTCTTGTGATTAGATAATTGATTTCAGACATATATAAATTAATGAAAATCATCTATATTTTTATATGTATGTATTTCTGTTTTTAATAGATTTGGCTACATCCCATAAATATTTTCATATATTTATTATATATAATTTAGTTCTAAATTCTATCAATATGGTATCAGTACATATGCAGTGTAGTATAAATTCCTTTGAATTTTTTTTTTCTTTTGAAATTTATTGAGACTTTCTTTATGGACCAGCTTATGATCAGTTCTGGTGAATGTATCATGTGCGTTTGAAAAGAATACACACACACACACACATAGTTCTATAAATATCAAGTGTTTCATAATTAGAAGCAAGAAGCCTTTTAATCACATTTTCAATACTCTTAATTCTTTTTTACTGTTTTCTTAATTTTCTCAGTTGTAGTTTTGGTCTATTGAAGTTTCTCAGTATAATTCTTCATTTGTCTCTATCTTCTATTTTGTTATATTTTACCTACATATTTGGAGCTGTGTTAATAAATGTCCATTGCTCTAAGATTTTTTATATCTTCATGATGGAATTATCCTTTTTTTCATCATGAAATACCCCCGTTCATTTCTAATAATATTTCTTGATTTATAGCCTACCTTGTCTGATACAAATATAGCTATGTTAACTTTTTTCAGAGTGCTTTCCTGATTTAGCTTTTTCATTTCTTTATTATTCAGTCTTTCCATTGTCTTAAATGTAAAGTTGTACTTATAAAGAATATATAGCTAATTTTTTTATCCAGAATAAAATTTTTGTGCTATTTAGTCAGTTTGTATTTAGCACACTTACAAACATATTTATGTTTAAAATCTACATTTTATTTTTTGTTTTGTATTTGTCCTGTATTTTGAATTTCTATTTGTTTTCTTTTCTTGCTTTTCATATGAGTGGAAAGGAACCAAATTATATAGAGGCATTGCTAGTTTATTTAGAAATAACCATTTTCAAAAGGTCAAAAATTGGCACTTTGTTGAAATATTAGAGGTAACATGAAAAAAGGATTGTTTATGTATATAAACAAAGAAGATATTTCTCACAGTAATGAAGGTGGTCAACAGGATAGTTATAGAAGATCAAGGTCCAGATGCTTGTTATTATTTAAGAGAATAAACTTAGCGAAAACAAAGACTATATCTGATTTATTATCTGTTTTATTTTACAACACATAACATGGTACTTTTTTGAGGAATATCTGATTGAATAGATGGATGAATGTATTGACTGTGGCTATGATATATTCCAAAGACAGCACAATGGAGTCAGAAATCTTTATTTCAGGGTTTTTCCTGGTGCTTTAAATTATGAACTCAACAAAGCACTAAATATTTCTGAGTTTCAACTACTCATCCATGGGGTCATGGTGAGGCTTTAATAAAATAAAGCATTTCAATTAATTTTGAAACTAAAGGTTATGACACAAATGGTGCCTTATTATTTATTTTTTCAAATGGTGCCTTATTATTAGATAGCATCTATGGCAGCAATTTTAAGATATATCATTATTTATCAAAACCCACACTATAAAGTGTTCCAGGATTAAAAACAAAATAAAAGTTTTCCTTTAAATGTTCAAATGCACATTAGTTTTTAATTGTTTAACCAGAAATATTTAGATGGCAAAAAACAGTGTTTTTTTCATCTCTTGTTTCTTTTATTTTTATTTTATTTTAATTTTTAAGATTTTATTTATTTATTTGGCAGACAGAGATCACAAGTAGGCAGAGAGGCAGGCAGAGAGAGAGGAGGAAGCAGGCTCTCTGCAGAGCAGAGAACCTGATACGGGGCTCTATCCCAGGACCCTGGATCGTGACCTGAGCAGAAGGCAGAGGATTTAACCCACTGAGCCACCCAGGAGCCCCAAAGAATTTTTTTATTTATTTGACAGACAGAGATCACAAGTAGGCAGAGAGGCAGAAGTAGGCTCCCTGCTGATCAAAAAGCCTAATGCAGGGATTGATCCCTGGACCCTGGGATCATGACCTGAGCCAAAGGCAGAGGCTTTAACCCACTGAGCTGCCTAGGTACCTCTCTTTCTTGTTTCTTTTAAGCATTATAACTGTTAGTATACTTTCAATTTATATTATCTCTGTATTTTTTCAAGCATCTATGTTATGTAGAAAAGCTGTTAGTCTAGTGATTTAGAGTCATATTGCTGGAATTCAAATCCCAACTCTGACTCTTACTTGCTTACATGTTATATGACTCTAGATAAGTTATTTTATATCTTTGTCCTTTGATGTTTTCATATGTAAAATGAGGATAGTAGTGGTTTCTACCTCACATGGATTGTTGTTAGAATTGGATAGGTTAGCACCCCCATCATTTTGGACAGTATGTGGAGTGTAGAAGCTCTCAGAAAATATTTTCAATTGAAAATTAATATTCATAGTAGTTACCAAGAGATAAATATTCATATTTCTTTTTAAAATATTCATATTTTTGTTAATATAATCCTCACTTTGTAGTTGAAAAAACAGAGCCTGGATGAAATTAACTGAATTTTCCAGTGATATTCAGGAGTAGATAGAGGTAGAACTTGAGCCTAGATCTCTGATTGCAAGTTCAATGCCACTGTGCAATGAGTATTCTGCCCTGTAGGACATAAGGCTTTTTAAATATTTTTGCATGATAATTGAAAGAACCAAATTAATTGAGGATTCTTCTTGGGAATTCTGAAGACAATTGAAACTAGAAAAATTGAAATAGAAGTTTTTGGTTTTAATTAGTTCATGTTTGTACTTTCCTATCAATGCATTTTTTTTCAATATCTATTCTTGATTGGAGGTAATTGATTGATTTGGCTCTGGAAGGAGGAATAAGTCTGACTTCTCAGGCCAAATATTAATGGAAGCAGATAAAATTACCCTAGGGTTAATTGATAAGGTTTTTGGGGGAAGATTGTCTTATTATCTTGGATTACTGCCTGATGAATCTTAGATACAGGCAGTCAAAGAATGGTACAGCTGAAAGGAACTTTTAAGATTAGGTAACTGAATATTCTCATTTAGTAGATGAAGCCCTTAGAGAATAAGTAACTTACGTATTGTTGCACAGTGATTCAGCTGAGCTAGAATTTAGGTCTACTAATTTCCAGGCTCATATTCTTTGACAACAGAACAGGTGCTCAGTAAAAGAAGTAACATGCCAGTAGAACCAGTAAAAGAATTAGTTGAAAACTTTGTTATATTTAAGATTAAAGTTTAATTCTGAGTATTCATTTGGAGAAAGACACACTAGAGCTTATTTTAAAGCAGGATATTGCTATGCTCTTCAGGTGCAATAGAATAGTGATTTCTCAGTCACTTTCTGTGTTGCTGCCTATAGTCATCTTTACTCTTCTTCAGATGTTGATTATCTGGCTTGAGAATTCACCATAGTCTTTGCTTCTATTTTTTATCCTACCCCATTGTGACAGTTATGTGAAAGCATAGCCCTATAACTGATTTCACTGCTCATTAGAGTAGAAGTCAAAGAGAGGATATACGAGGAATGGAAATCACAGGTACCTAAGTTTATACACATTTTTTTATTTTTTAGAATTAAAATATAATTAACATACAGTGTTATTTTAGTTTCAGGTGTACAATGTAATGATTCAGCAATTCTATACATTACTCAGTGCTCATCAAGATAAGTGTACTCTTGATCACCTTTACTTATTCACCCCTCCCTCACCAACCTTCCCTCTGGCAAACTATATTTTTGATAGAAGTGATCTGTTGGTGGAGAAAATGGAAATTAATTTCATGGCTGTTAGTGAATTTGACATTATTCTTATGGAGCAACTAGTTCTATTTTTTGTATCCTTTAACATGTTCTGATAGAAGGCAATTACCAAAAGTAGCTTGTACTGTGCATAGTACAATGCATACTATTGTTGTGAGAATTAAATTAGAGATAGAAGTAGTTTGTATAAAGCTTAACACAAAATACATGAAATATTATTGTCCTTTTCTCTAACTAGTAAGCTGAAGTTTGGTTGTGATACTTCCTTGGTTTATTGGGGCATGCCACATGCTCCATGACATCCCAGTGTAATAATCTGTCACTGGTAGCACAAATAGATCTGACTAATAAGTACTTGAAGACCTGTTTTTACCACAGCATGGACTAGCTGGAAGGCTCCTCTTATCCTGGGCTGTATTCAGAGTTGGCAGCCTTATAGATTGTGAATGCTGAACCTACAAGTACTGAATAATGATAAATGTTGCTGCCAGAGCTCATATTTAAATGTATGTGCCACTGAGCTGCCTGAACTTCTATTAAAACACAGTTCTTTTGATTTTTGTCACCAGGTAACCTTGGACGGGTGGACCAGGTCTCTGAATTTGAGTATGACTTATTCATTAGGCCGGATACCTGTAATCCACGCTTCCGAGTCTGGTTCAACTTTACTGTTGAAAACGTGAAAGAATCACAGGTGAGGGAAGTGTTGGATATCTTCAGTGTGGTTTTGGTAAGAGTATTATGCTTTTGTTTTACGTTAAAAATCTCAATATAATGACTAGATTAGGAGTATTTTCTTGTGTATCTCTAGCAATGATATAGTTTTAAGAGATATAAACAAACATGTATAATATGCTGTCTTTTGTTATCTCGTGGTTATTAAGTAATACAAATAGATTATCTGAGAACAAAAAGTGTTCTTTACTGATTAAAGAATTAGTATAATATGCTGGTTTCCTCGAGGAACCCTTTATTAGTGACTTGCTCTTATGTTTCTTATAGAGTGTGTTCTCTGTATTTTTTTTTAATAAATATCTATAAGGGATTTTTCTTACAGGCCTCAGTTTCAGAAAAAACTTTTCTTCTTTTGTAGAAGAAGGTGTTTATTTATATCTTAAAAATAATATGATTCTTGTAATTCGTCTTATCTCCCCCTCTTTTTTAATCTGTTGGGAAACTCAGATCCAATTTTATAGTATTTGCTAAGGATACTTGAAAACTTTTTGGTTTATATTTCTGTGTACTAATTTTTCTTTCATTCTGATCATATTAATCTGTCTTTAACCACGATTTCTTCATCTATATTTTCTGTGTTTGTTTTTTATGATCCTGTTCAAATATTTTGAGTGAGAGTATTGATGAAAATAGAAGTAAATGCATATGCCTTAATAAACACCTAATCCTAAGAAATCATTTATCATTCTGTTATATTAAGATATATAGTAATGGAAGACTGCACAGACTTTGTACATACAGTGATACAATTTTTTTAAGTAGATGAAAGCATAACCCTATGACTGAATAGCTAGCTATCTGCCTTCTTCCTTCAGGGTCATCTTTTTCTAGTATACTTGGGAGAAAGGGAGGGTTGATTTAATTTTCCCTCCCAAGTCAGCGCATCCTGTTTGCTCTTTCAGTTGGCTGCTTGCTTCTCTCCATTTTCCTCAACTGCAGTTAGATTCATGTGTCTGGCAAAGGTCATTGTCTGGAATTTAGAGACTATTACTGGAATGCTACCTTCAGCAGGAGAGGGGTACAAGGAATAGTCACTCCAATTTACTGTTGATTCTCTCTTTTTTTTTTTCACTATTTTTACTCTGTGGTTTTTTTTGTTTTTTGTTTTTTGTTTTTTTTTTTAATTTATTTATTTTCAGAAAAACATTATTCATTATTTTTTCACCACACCCAGTGCTCCATGCAAACCGTGCCCTCTATAATACCCACCACCTGGTACCCCAACCTCCCACCCCCTCGCCACTTCAAACCCCTCAGATTGTTTTTCAGAGTCCATAGTCTCTCATGGTTCCCCTCCCCTTCCAATTTACCCAAATTCCCTACTCCTCTCTAACGCCCCTTGTCCTCCATGCTATTTGTTATGCTCCACAAATAAGTGAAACCATATGATAATTGACTCTCTCTGCTTGACTTATTTCACTCAGCATAAGTTGATTCTCTTAATTCTCTACAACACCACTGGCACCTGATTCTTTGTAATGACACAGATGTATATAATGTTTCATGAAGTAAGGATTAATTGGAAGGAATTAAATAGATGGGAGAACTCTATATTGTTGGCTAAACATGATTTAGGATGAGTGGGAAAAATGTTAAATCCATCACAGAAAACTGCTCAAGGAAATACTTTAGTTCCTAGCTTTTCTTCTTAGTTTTACTTACTTTCCCTTGAGAGAATTTCTTTTTCAGCTTTTCATAGTAAGAATGACAATATTCTCCACTTCACCCACCATAGGCAAACCTACACTTTACCTGACCAGAAGTTCACCTGACAATAGGATTACCCTCTTGTTCCAACAAGACAATTAGTAATTATCAAAATGCATTTCCAAGCCTATATTACTGAGTCTTAAGAGTACAATTTACAGCAGGAGAATTTAGGCACATCTGCAACACTCAGTCTTGGCTCTCCAACTTTGGGTCCCCTGTCAAGTCTCTCTCTGCTTCCATGAGAAAGACATACAACCTCTTGTTCTTCTATTGGTGTCTCACGTCAGTAACTTATGGTTGTAATGTACACCACTGAAAAACAAACAATAATGCTGAAGCAATATAGTCAATTCATATGAAGGAAGGGAAACATTTGCTTAAAAGCAGTATAATCTGCCAGAATTTCTAATTTCCCAGAAGGGTTTACTGATTTCCTCTTTATGCACACAACACATGTACATCCTTCAGCTTGCATATTACAACCAGGAATTGACTAAATCCTAAGAAATGAGACCTATTACTTTTCAAACAATAGAGTCCTCTATCCTAATTATATCTTTGCTAAATAGAGACTTTTAGCTCTAAAATTATTATGGTTCTTAAACTTTGGGCCACATTAAATTCTTAGTTCAGTTTTTCCTTGCACTTAATCTCTGTACAAATAATATTCTTACATAGCTACTCTGGTCAGGAGGAGGGGTGGGGAATGGTTTAACTAGACAGGGAAAATGTTTTTCTTTATTTCTCTTTTAGGGGAAGGGGCAGGGACAGAGATAGAGGGAGAGAAGGAATGTTAAGCATGCTCCATGCCCAGCATGGAACCCAACACAGGGCTTGATCTCACAACCCCTAGATCATGACCAGAGCTGAAGTCAAGAGCCCATCACTTAATCGACTGAGCCATCCAGGTTCCCAGGAAAATGTATTTCTTGTTATACTATCTGAGATAGTTTTTTGGAAGGTTGCTCATAAATTTCAGTTTCTTGTTTTTTGCTCCTCTAGTTGCTTACAGGTATGTTCTTTTTGTTGTTTAAAATGTCTCTCCAGAGTGTTACAATTTTTATACTATATGGTAAAGTCATACACTCTCTTTTGCTGTCTTGCCTATCAGTTAAGCAAGTAACATGAATGTGTTTCAAGGGATTATTATAATAAAAGAGTTGGTGTTGTTTTTATGAACGCTTATTTTTAGAGGTAGAGGAACCAATATTTACTTGACTCTCTGAGTTTCTATCTTCATATCCAGTGCTATTCTACTCTTATGTCAATTGAAATCATGAACATGTTTATCTGGTTTTCTGGAGTGTGATGCTTTATCAACCTCTTTCTTTGGGCCATTGCTTGCTGTACTCACATAATTTAGTTATGGAAGTCTGTCTCACGATGGCACAAATATGATCTGCTAGAAAGATACGATATATATCTTTCACTCACAGGATATTTGTTTTCATGGTGTCTATGTGAAAGAGAATGGTTTTATGATTAAGTTTGACCTGTGAGGTCTGTTTTTATAATGTCTCTTCCTATCATCTTTTCCATCTCTCTAATTTCCGTTAAAATGAGACCTTCATGAATGTGATCTAGTCAGGAGCCTTATTTAGGGCTTAGTACTAGCAAGCAAAAGAAATATTAGTCTGAGTTCATTAAATGAATGTTAAAAATTAGAGCATCAAGTATACCATACAAACAGGTCTACCTTTTTGGTTATTTCCCTTGACATTTGTAAGAAGTTATAAAACCTTGGAATATGTGGTTCTGTATCCTAGGACTGATGTCTAAACCCCCAAAAGTGGTTGCTAAATAGTGTGTTTGCAAGAATCTATGTAAACTAACATAAATATATTTTTATTAAAAAGTAATTTTCTCTCTGAAAAACTTGTATTAAATATTCTTATATGTAAATTTATTATTGATGCAACAAAATACGTGATGTGAAAAGAAATCTATTTAAATACTCATGACAAAATTTCAAAATTTCAACCATAAGAGTGAAAATGATATGTCTTGACTTTTAAACTCTGTTTTTTTTCCCTCATACAGTTTTTATCTCTTTGAATTAATTTTTGCTTTTTTTTGATTCACTGATGCTCAATGTAATAAATTTGGAAAATATAGACAATTATTATAAGCAGAGAAAAAGCACATACACATAATCAAACTATCTAGAAACACATTAACTTTTTGGCATATTTACTTCTAGACTTTTTATTTACTACTTTATTTTTTGAGCATAATTAAATTTTTTAGCATATGTAAATTTTTATGTTTTGTTTTTAAATAAACCAAGTAGTATCACATGCAATTTTCTATCACTAAAAACTTCATAAACATGACCGTACAATAGTTTTTTTACTATTGGACCATTTCCTTCCTCTTGGGCATAAGGATTATTTTCCATTATCTATTGTTATAAATAACATTGTAGGGAATATCCTTGTATATGAATTGTTACCCATATTTCATTTTACTTACTAAGGATAAATTCCTAGGAGGGCAATTGATAGACAAATGGTGTGAATGTTTTTGAATTCTTTTTTTTTCCAATTTATTTATTTTCAGAAAAACATTATTCATTATTTTTTCACCACACCCAGTGCTCCATGCAAGCCGTGCCCTCTATAATACCCACCACCTGGTACCCCAACTCCCACCCCCACGCCACTTCAAACCCCTCAGACTGTTTTTCAGAGTCCATAGTCTCTCATGGTTCACCTCCCCTTCCAATTTACCCAAATTCCCTACTCCTCTCTAACGCCCCTTGTCCTCCATGCTATTTGTTATGCTCCACAAATAAGTGAAACCATATGATAATTGAATTCTTGATACATAGATAACTAGTACAAAATTTATACTATTTTACTGTCCTATCAGCAGTGAGATGCTTTTCCTTGCATTTCTTGCTTTGGATTGTTTCTTCAGTTCAGTATTTCATATATTAAGAATAATTTTTTTCATCACTTACTTTGAACTTTTACACAAATACATGTGATATAATGCAGTGTTTCAGGACTCTTGTCATAAGAAATTAATTACATTCCAGCAACAACATGAGGTAACAAAAAAGATCCATTTATTGTTTTGGCTCTTTTTCTCAATTTAGCAATCCTCTTTAGTTTGGGTGTGCCAACCGACTGTCCTCTGAGGTCTGTAATGGAAAATTTTAAAAAAGAAGTGGTTTTTTTTTTTTTTTTTAACAATGAAGTATTTCTTACATTACTATAAGCAGTAATGTGGCTTAAACACAAACACACTTTTCTATATGACATGTCCGATTTGGACTTCAAAATTCCAACAGTTTGCTGCTTCTTTAGTCTCCATCCTGGAGATTTCAGGTACAGTGAAAATTCATCCTGGCCAAAATCAACAGTGCACAGAGGCAGCTTATCACAGTAGAAAGAGCACAGACAATGGATTCAACACATTTGGGTTTAAATCCTGATTCTGATACTTGTGAGTTGCTTTACTCTTGATCTGTTAAATTAATCTCTTGGTGACTCAGTTTTCCATCATCATCATCAAACAAATTGTAATAGTTATGAATATAGATTCTATGTTAGGTAGGTCTGAATTGTGAGCCTACCTTTGACTTATTTCACTTACCGTTATACCTTCTAGATCCATCCATGCTGTTGCCAATAAGATTTTGTTCTTTTTTATGGCTGAATAATATTCGTGTGTGTGTGTGTGTGTGTGTGTGTGTGTGTCTGCATGTATCACATCTTTATCCATTCATCTGTCGACAGACACTTGGGTTGCTTCTGTATCTTTACTGTTGTAAATAATGCTGCAATATGTTTAGGCGTGCAAATGTATTTTCAAATTGGTCAATGAAAGAAAAATACCATATGATCTCACCCATATGTGAACTTTAAGAAGAAGAAACAAATGAACAAAGAAAAAAAAAGAGAAAAATTTTCATGTATCACAGAAACATCATCAACAAAGAAACTAAGATACCTAAGACATCAAAGAAGACCCAAAAAATTAGTAAGCATATACTTTTTTGTTGTATTTTTAATAGAAAGGGAGGGGGACAGGCAGAAGAAGAGGGAAAGAGAGAATCTTAAATAGACACCATGCTCAACACAGAGATTGATGCAGGGCTTGATCTCACAACCCTGAGATCATGGTGTGAGCCAAAATCAAGTCAGATGCTTAACTGAGCCACCCAGGCACCCCATGTAGGATATACTTTTATTCAACAAATATTTAATAATTATTTATTAATAATTTAATAAATACCTCTTTGTTCTAAACATAATTGTAACACTTGGAATATAGTAATCAAGTGAGAAAAAAGATAGGAGCACTTATGGGCTTTCCATTCTAGGTATATCACTGGGTCAAAGAGAAGGACAAAAATTAAACATAAATGAGATATATAGAGAAGGCCAAAATGAATCATCATTAAAGTAGGCATCCTTGAGAAGGTAACATTTGAGCAAAGAAAAAGGATGTAAGGAAATATGCTTTACAGATATCTGGTAGAAGGGCATCCTTACAAGTTGGAATAGCTATTGCTCTAAGCCAATGTCCTGTTGGAATCATATCTGGTTCGTTTGAGGTACAGAAAAGAAACCAGTGTGATTAGAACTGTGTGAGCAAGGCAGAAATTAGTAGAAAATGTGGTTAAAGGAGTATGTATGTGGTAGGGTAGCAATGGGTTGGCTGAAGTGATGATTTTGTGGGATCTTGTGGATCATAATACAGACATTATCTTTAACTCTGAAGTACAAAAAATATTAGAGGAGTTTAACAGTAGTTACATGATATGACTCGTATCATAAAATTATTGACATTTCCTTGCTAAAATTAGACATTAAAGACAATATGACTGAATGATATAAACAGGGATCCAGTTTGGAGACTTTTGCTCTAATTTTAGTGGGAGAGATAGTGGTTTGGATTATTATGGTCGCAATTTAAATGGTGAAAGATATTTGAAGATACAGCCAGAGGATTTCCTTCTGGATTTGATATTTATGTATTAAAGATATTTATGTATTAAATCAGGGATGACTTTAGGGCTTTGGCACGAGTATCTGACCTGCAGAGATGCAGAAGGCAGGCAGAGGAGCAGGCTTTGAGAAAGCTGAGGAGTTCAGTTTTAGGCAGGTTAAATATGAGATACCTATCGTATATTCAAATACACTAATAAGTAGGCAGTTGGGATATACGAGTCTGGAGTCTGAAAGAGAAGTCAGGATTGAAGCTATATATTTGGGAATTGTTGTCATATAGAGAGTATTTAGTCATAAAACAGGGATGATACTACTATAAGAGTAAGCATAAATAGAGAAGAAGAGAGGAAAAAGTAGTGAGTTTATAGGGACCTCTAACTGAGAAGCTAGTAAAGGAAACCGAAAAAGAGCAGGTTGTTAGGAGGAAATCCAAGTGTATATTATCTTGGAGTATAACTGAAAAACAACCACGAAGGAGAAGTGAGTAATGCACTGTGAAATATGCTGCTGATAGTTTAAATAAGATGGGGACACAGGAATGATTGTTGGATTTGGGATTATGGAAGTTATTGATAACTTTGACAAATAACAGTTTTAACTGAGTGCTAGAGTAGGCTTTAGAGAATGAGAGAATAATATCCTCAGTGTTCATCAATGTTGTTGCATATTGCATAATTTCCTTCTTTTCAAAGGCTGTGTAGTATTCCATTGTATGTATATACCACATTTTCTTTATCCATTCATCCGCTGATGGATATTTAGGTTGCTAAATACTGCAAGATTCAACTTACATGAGGTATTGAAAATAGTCTGGAACTCCAGCTTCTCTTTCTTCAGCTCAGTGGGTTATATCATTCATTTTACATGAGTTCCTTTGCCTTGCATCATAGTTCTGAAGGTGCCTCCAGAGAGAAAACTTTAGTGATCCCAGGGCTTACCTGATTTGTTTCCCTGTCTCAGAGATCAGCCATGAGTTTCCAGCTCTCTAATGCTGAAGAAAAGCTGTTTTATGTATTTTGTCCAGTGTTCTGCTTGTTTATACTGGGCAGTTAATTCCAGTAGCAGATAGTCTGTTATGGTTGTAAACAGAATGTGCTTGTGTTTTTTCCAGTAGAGACCACAAACTAAGAGAAGAATGAGAGCCCAGGGTACATTCAAGAAAGCCTGGAGAAGGAATATACATTAACGGGATAAGGAGTATTAGTAAGGTGAAAGGTAGTGAAAACATGATAGATCAGTACTTTGAAGGTAGGATAACCATATTATCCAAATCCAGTAAATTTTGAGAGTGAAAGATTATCTAATAATTACAACTAGATAGCAGTCATAAACCAGAACTTTTCTAAGCAAACAGAGACTACTCATCTTTGTGGACATTCTAATGAAGTGAAAGTAGTTTGGTAAGTAGTGTACTATAGTAAGCTTCAAAGAGAATTGGTGGTCATTAGAGAGTAAAATGAATGAGTGAAATTGAAGGGAATGCACTTATTGCAATTATCAAGGTATAAAGTAAGTCTGTATGTGTAGCTATATACAATATAATGGAAGGTAAGATATAGGAGAGATAAAGAGATAATATAGTAGCCAGAATGTTGGGAAAGATTATTTCTGTGTATACTGGAGAAATGACAGTGAGGCCTGAACAGCAGTCATTAAGAAATAAGGAGGAATGACAGAGAAGTAGGGAGATGCTAGCAATAATGAGATAGAGTAGAAAAATAATTAGATGGATTGAAATTCAAAGATGTGTTTGTGGACATAAAAGCTCAATATTATAAGATGTCAGTTCTCCCCAAATCAACCTATTATTTTAACACAGTTCCAATTAGAATCTCCCCAATTTTTTTTCATAGATTTTGACAGGCTAGTTTAAAAATTCATGTGGAAAACCAAAGGGCAAAAATAGGTAAGCCAATTTTGAAGAATAACTAATGGGTATATGTTTATTTTATAGAAATTCATATTTCAGCTAACAATTTTTATTTATAGCAACAGTGATTAAAATAGTATGGCATTGCCATAAAAATAGACAAATAGTCCAAATGGACACTCTGGAAATCAGAAACAAGGTTATTTATATAACAGAGGTTTTATTAGAAAATGAGAATAGTAGGGTCTATTCAATCAATGCTACACATTATCCCCATGTTATATGGATTAAATACTTAAATATGAAGATTCTTCCTCCTTCTCCTTCCACCCTTCCCTCCCCACCACTTGCGTGCTCTCTCTCTCTCTGTCTCAAATAAATAAATAAATCTTTAAAAAATTCTTATTTGAGGAACAGAAAAGCAAAATCATAAAGAGATAAACTTTTGAGTTTGTAAAAATAAGCTCTAGGTGTCAAAAGAATTGGAGTTGAAATTTATGCATTATTCTAGGAAATTAAATTTGTGCACTATATTACATATAGGATTGGTATCCAAAATATATAAAGAATTCCTACAAGCAAAAAGAAAAGAAAAAGAAAAACACCCAAGTATACCAAGGATATAAATAGGCAACTCACTGAAGAGTAAGTGTTAAAGCTTTTCTCAAAAGAGTTGGATTGGGATGAGAAATTTTCTTAGAAATGAGAAAAAGAAGAGAAATCTCTCTCAGGTATACTGGCATGAAAAAGACATCTTTTGCTTCTGATTGTTCAGATGTAGTAATCATATTAGAGTGGAGGGAGAAAAAGCATGAGTTCCGGCATCTTTGTTTTGTTACGTGCTAGCTTTGTGTCCTTGGACAAGTTACTTAACCCTGCTATGTAAGCATCAGTTATTCATCTTTATTTTTTTTTATTCATCTTTAAATTTGGGTTAGTTTTACTTGTTTTGAGGTATTGTTTTGGAGATTAGTAATAGATGTTTCTAAAACACCTAAAGAGTATCTGAAACATAGACATGTATTTGTATTTTTAGCTTAAGTAACCTTATTTGTCAAATGGGTTTGGTGGCACATTTATTTTAGTGTGGTCTTTGTAAGATACAATGTTAAGTTAGCCATATTTCTGATTCATGGGGCAAGGAATTTTTTATTCATGGAAACATTAAGAAGATAGGGTATCTAAGTGTTGATTCACTAAATTCTACACCTGAAACTAATTTTTACACTGTGTGTTGACTAACTGGAATTTTTTAAAAATGTGGAAAGAAAAAAAAGGAGCAAAAAAGATGACAGGATAGCTTTCAATATGCAGTAGATATGCAAAGCTTAAGGAATTTGCATATCAACTATATTATCTTAATTTTTGTGGAAGTATTGCCAACGTTAACACATTTTCATTTTTTCAAGTTGGCTTCTATTGTTTTTCCTTGTAATCTTCGCATAAATTTGAGTTTCTAGGAAGTGCTAGTAAGTCTTAAAAACTATACCTGGAATTACTTGTTTGTATATTTATAATAATGATATACGTAAATATCCATGCCTTTGTATATATACTTTATATATTTGTCCATTATATCACTTATATCAGATACTATTAGTATAATTTAAAGTGATAGCATTCAAACATAAACTTAGCTGGCATTATGCTTTGTATTTTTTTAAACAGGCGTTTTGCTATTAGAGTAGTCATGAATGATTTTCATGTTGCTAAATCCAATAGGCATATTATACCCCTTATTTTAATTTATCTTTCATTTGATACTGTTGATAGTTCACTGTTGGTAATTCTGTTACCTTGGCTTTCGTGACATTCCTCTCTTGATTCTCCTTGTATCTTCTGTTTTGTTTCTTCTGATTCTTCAGAAGTCCTTCATGGGCTTCTCCTATCCTTCAAACTCCTTAAACATTGATACTCACCATGATTCTATCTCACATCTTTATGTCTTATTTTTATATCTCTTTTCCATAGTCCCATTTGTATCTTTAACTGAAAATCTCTCTTGAGATTAAAACACCTGGATTCAACTGCTTTTTGTACGTCACCACTGAATGTTCCATGGTGTCTCAAACTCATCATTTACAAAAGTGAGCTCTTATCTTATTTAAATATGCCTCTTCTATCTACTGTATATCCTAGTGAATGTTACTATTCTCCATGCAGTCATTCCAACTGGAAATGTGGGAGTTATCTTAGACCTCTTCCTTGTGGATCCATTTCTAAAAATAGTAATAATGATAATTACCATGATTTTAATGTAACCACAATTTAGTGATCACTTATGCTGTGCCAGTACTATGCTTGATGCATTATTTTCAGTCTTCACACTAAATTTAGGAGGTTAGTACTATTATCATCTTCATTTTATAAATGAGAAAATTAAATTTGCTTCTTGTTTTACTGCTTCTAAAACCACTTCCTGAATTTCTGTGTGTCCTTCTCTCTCTGCTACTGCATTCAAGTTCAGTCTACTATGTTAAGTTGCCTGACAATGGTGGTCATCTTTCAACATGTAGCTTTGTCCAGAGTCCTGCACTATTTAAGTCTGTCTTTCACACGACCTGTTTATTTATTTCTATAAATTGCAAACCTGACTTTGCTACTTCATTGCTAAAGCCCTTAAATGTTCCCTATTCCTTTAAAGTCCAGGTTTCTTAGCCTGGCATATGGTGCTCTTCATGGTATGGCTTCTATCTAGTTTTCTTTGCCATAAATAATTACTGGCCTTCTTGTAGTGTCCTGCAGAGACCATGTTGTTTCTTACCTCCCTGCATTTTGCTTGTTCCTGTAATGCCCTTCCAATACTTCTTGATTTGGATTAAGTTCATGCTTTGGAGTCATACTGCCAGGGTTCATATTCTACTCAACTATTTGTTTTGTGACCTTGGACAAGAAATTTTATGCTCAGTATTTCTTAGTTGCCTACCTACATGACACATATAACCAAGCTATTGAAGTTTTGCTTGACAGTTAGAAAGCCCTCTATAAATGTTATTTTTCTTACATTAATATTTAACAGATATTTATTGTGTACCTATGATATGCTAGACACAGTTTGGGGTAGTCAGGAGTCAGCGTTGAATAAAAGTCAGGGTTCTTCTTTTCTGGGGAAGCTTATGTTTTATTATGAGAAGAAAGTCAGTAAATAGGAGAAAGTAAACAAATAAGGTATTTATAGAAAGTGGCACATGTTACCACAGTTTGTTTATCCAGTTAAGGGGTTCTACAGATGTTTCCGGTTTTTGGAAATTATAAGTTAAACTGCCATAAAAATTCTTATACTTTTTTATGTTTGTG
Source organism: Neogale vison (assembly GCF_020171115.1). Lineage (NCBI taxonomy): Eukaryota > Metazoa > Chordata > Mammalia > Carnivora > Mustelidae > Neogale > Neogale vison. The sequence continues at coordinate 39,661,322 of NC_058092.1, read as the reverse complement.
AATATAAGTTTTCATTTCACTTGGGTAAATACTTGGGAGCAGGATTGCTTGGTCATATGGTAAGTATATGTTTAACTTTGTAAGTAACAGCCAAACTGTTTCTTAAAGTGGCTATATTAGTTTACATTTCCATCAGCAATGTATGAGAGTTCTAGTTACTGCATATCCTTGCCAGCACTGGGTATCATCAGTTTTTAACCATTTTTTTAAATCTTATTGATTCTAATAGATGTGCATCTGTATCTTCTGATTTTAATTTGAATTTCCCTAATGACTAAAAACTTTGGACATCTTCATGTACTTATTTGCTATCTCTATTTATTCTTTGATGATGTACCTATCCAAAATTTGTTAGTGTTTTAAATTGGATTGTTTGTTTTATTACTCAGATTTGAGAGTTTCTTGTATGTTCTAAGTATAAATCATTATCACCTGTTTTGCAAATATTTCCTCTCTGACTGGGATCGATCTTTTTATTCCTTTAGAAGTATCTTTCACAGAACAAATTTGTAGTTTTTGTAAAGTCCAATTATTTCTCTGTTATGGATCATGCTTTTGATGTAAATTCTAAGAAATCTTTGTCTAACTGAAAACCACAAAATTTTCTCCTATGTTTTCTTCTGAAACTTTTGTGGTCTTAGGTTTGAAATTTAAGTCTATGATTGATTTTAAATTAATATTTACATATGGTTTGAACTATGGATTGAGTTTTTTTTAGAAAGTTGTTTTTTTATGTATCTTTTGTGTATGGATATCTATTGCAGTACCATCTGTTAAAAAAAAAAAAACCCTACCATTTCTGTATAAAATTATTTACATCTTTGTTTTAAATCAGTGGACATTATATATGTGGGTCTATTTCTGGATTCTATTTTGTTCCATTGAATTATATTACCATCATTTCTCCAGTTCCACACTATCTTGATATCTGTAGCTTAATATATCAAGTCTTAAAATCAGGTGGTGTAAGACTTTCAACTTATCTTTTTCCAATTCTTTTGGTTATTCTAGCACTTTTGCCTTCTCACATAAATTTTAGAATAAGTTTTTTGATTTCTATAAAACAAAGTCTTGTTATCCTGCTGGGATTGTGATTGGAATTGTATTGAATCTTTAGACAAGTAGAAGAAATTGGCATATTGACATCTTAACAATATTGTTTCTTCCAATCCATGAGGTGTAAAAATAAATATCTTTCCACTTATTTTATGTGTTATTTGATTTCTTTCATCAATTTTTTTTATTTCTAAGTTTTTTTTTTTCAACAAAGAGATGTCACTTATGTTTTGTTAGATTCATGCCTGAATATTTCTTTTCTTTTTGGTACTATTGTAAATAAAATTATTTAAAAGTTTTTAATCGCTAATTGTTCTTTGTTAGTGTATATTAATATGACAATGACCTTATAATCTGGATCCTTGCTAAACTGACTAATTTCTTTTAGCAGCTTATTTGTTGAGATAATCTGCATAGGTAACTACATCATCTAGGAGTAGAGAATGTTTATATATGCATGACTTTTTTTTTTTTAAATTCAGAAACTTTTTCTTGTTGTTTCCACAAGCTATGGGCCACTATTATAGTGATGAATAGGAGTAGTGAGAGTGACCTGATAGTCTTATTCCACATTTTAGGGGAATGTTTCCAGCCTTTCATCACTAAGTATGAACTTACTTAAGATGTTATGTAATTTATTATTTTTTTTTGTAGATGTCCTTTATTAAATTGAAGGCATTCCATTTCACTCTGAATTTGCTGATAAGTTTTAGCAAGAATGGAGGTTGAATTTTGTCAAATGCCGTTGCAGCTTTTAAAGCAAAGCATAGTCACAAAATTTCACAGTTGGAAGTAATATTACCTTAATGACCATTTCCTCATATCTTAAGCCTGCATATTTGCTGTCACTTAAAAATTATGTTCTTAGAGTAACATGATGATTCTCTATAACTAAAATATATATAGCTGCAGAAGGGACTTTACTAGATTTTCATTTATTTATTTCATAATATATACAGTAAACCTGTGAAGTAAGTATGATTAAATTAGGCAACAAAACTGAGACAGATAGAAGGTTAGTAAGTAGCTGAAAGTCAGCAGTCTAGCCACCTATGACAACTTTATATTCTCCTAATATATTGTGTTCTTTTTGTCTTTTATCCTTTGTATCCATGTTTCTAGAATACCTTTACACTCTTCATCTTTGAAACTTTATATCTTTTCTTATATATAAAAACCCTGAGGTTTAGAATGATGAAATGAGTCACTCAACATTTTACATTTAGTTATATGGCAGAGCTAATAAGCTTACAGCTCAGATATCTTGACTTCCATACTAGTTCCTTTGCCCCTTTACTAAGGTCTGCTCTGGTGTTCATTTTAAATATAGTTTCATTTTCTTTTCTTATTTTTGTCTCCCATAATGCGAATGTCTTGGGGACTTTGCCAATGCTTCTCTGGTAATGTTGTACATATAGATTTGTGGCAAACAACTTTCACTTTCAAAAATTAGTATATCAAACCTAATTTTATACCAAGATTACTCTTGTCTCATTGATTCTATTGCTCTACTGAATTACAAGTAGAGTGTAGAATAATTGCTTTTGGATTGATTATAATAAATTTTTCTAAATGGTTTTAAATTTGTAGTATTTAAAGTGATGTTGATATAATCCAGGAATTTTCTTTTAAACATTTGGAAATAATATATTGTTAATGTGTAAAACACTAGTGTATAAATGGACTGGATAAATGGCAACCAAATATGGAAGCATTTTCTTTTCCTTTTTGTTCTCTTTTCATTTTCTCCAAAGATAAAAAGTTAATCTGTAAAATATAGTATTTGATGATCCAACAATATTTACTGTGTCATATTTAAAAAAACATGTCTGAAAAATAACTATGTTTGGTTCAGGGTATTTCACTTCTGTATGTAATTGATATTCACTGATTTCTCTTTTTTAAATTCCTTTGGTCAGTTGATCGAATATACTTTATTACCCAATTCCACTTCAAAACAATGGAAGAAAGTTGGGAGCAAAGAAGCTGAGCTACTTTCTTTTACTGAATTCATCTGAGTATGTAATGAATGCTTAGATTGGGAGTATGAAACAAGTAAGGGAGAGTGGAATTAAACATGCCTGAATTTAAATTCAAGCTTAATAACTACTCAGTAGTATTGCTCTCAGCTAGTTACTTAACCTCTGAGTCTCATTTTGCATACCAAATAATATTATTTCAAGGCATTGTTGTTTATATTAAATGAAATAAGTACATTTATTAATTTTCTTTGAAATTAAGTAATGAGCATGTGGTAAAGTCCCTGACACATGGTTTACTTCAGAAAACATTTGTTAAACTTTTTCAAGAAGTATTAAGAACCTGTTGTTATATGCCAGGCACTATGCTAGGCACTGAAGATATAGTGGCAAAAAAATGTCTTATAAGTCATTGAGTTTATATTTTAGTGAGAGAAGCATAAACGGATAAGTAAATGAACCTACAAAATATTGTGTTAGTTTAGTGATATGTTTTATGAGGATGGTGAGCCTTATCACTCCTCTAAATTATAATTTTAGATTCTAAGGTAGTAACACTCACTGTCTAAATCTTGCATATACAATTAAGGCTCAGAAGATTCTCCAAGCATCATAGAACACTGTTGCAGTGTTGTTAACTGATAAACAAATAACTGAGTCATTGATGAAAAATGGGAGTATGACTAGGGAGAGTAGTTATTTATTCAACACACATGTTCATGACCCACTGTGAATCAAGGCATTTGCATAAAGAAGTCCCTTTTTGCACTAATGGGACATGTGCTCTAGTAATGAGGATGAATCAAATATACAAAAAATGTAAATCAATGAATAAAATAATGTTTAGTATTAGAAATGGAGGTAAAATATTATGAAAGCTTACCATTTTTAGTTGGGCCAGGGCTGAGGGAATGTTTAAAGCAGGGTTATAGAGAGAAGATGTTACTAGACCTGGTACTCAGAGCTAGTCTCGAATAGGAATATTCATCTTAGTTGAATAATTATCATAAACCTGATATGATAGCCAGAAGCTTCAGTTTAATAGGAAATAAGTGGTAAAAACAATAAAATTGTATCATGGTGTCAATTTATGTAAAGCAAAACATATCTTTCCATTTTCATTAAGATTGCAAAGTTGGCCATAGAGTAGGGAAGTCATATTTTACCATTTATTGTACTTTAACATCAACATTCTGTGACATGATATGAAGTGGTTACTTGTTTATAAGGAAAACTCTTGTATGAGTTTCACTATGAGGAATTTTGTGTTGGATTTTTTTTTTCTTTTAGTCTTTTTGTGTGGTTTTTAACTGCTAAACAATTAAAGAAGTTCCAAATTTAGACTGGAAACTTATTGTGACATAAACTTATAAATATTGCTGGTGCAATATAAATAAAACACAGATGTAGAAAGTGAAAAAGATCTTTATGCAAATGAAACTCTGGGTACTAGAAACAGAGGATCTTAGACTAGATGAGTCTTAAAACTATGGGTTGTTTGGCTGATACACTGCCAAAGGAATGAGAGATTGATATTTAAATTTTATGCAAAGTTTCATGGGTAGTCTAAGCCTTGCTTTGGCAGAACAAAAGCAATAAAATCACAAGGAAAAGGCACTGAAACTTGTAGGCTTTGATTTGCTAAGTGTATGGAGAAAGCTTTGAAGTCTAACCAGATGAACTGTGAGAAACTCCCATAATGTTCCGGTATGAATCTGGAATGGTCCATACTGCTTGGAACCTGCCTATGTTTGTGTTCACCTTTGTTTTTATTTTTTTTAATTATTTTTTATTCTTTTATTATTTCAGTGTTCCAGGATTCATTGTTCATGCACCACACCCAGTGCTCCATGCAATACATGACCTCCTTACGCCTTTGGATTTCAACTAGCTTATATTCAGCATGCTGTAGAGTGACAAACTAAATGCTGATGACTTTTTGATCTTGAAATCCAGTTTCACCTGATCAATGTTTCTAGCTGTCTGCTAGATGCCTCCATGTCAATACTGAGCAACAACTTGCCCCAGAGTCTGTATCTTCCTTTTAGTCTTTTGGTTTATTGCATCACTGTTTATTTCACTACACAAACTAGAATTTGGGGGCTTTGTCCTTGATGATTCATTTATTATTCATGCTATACCCTCAATTTGGAAAGCTTTTCTCTAATTCTCAATTTGCCTGGCTAACCAGTCCTTTAAGATACAGGTTAAAAGTCTCTTCTCTGAGTAGCTTCTCCTTACTTCTATATTATGCTCCTACAGCTTTTGTGCTTTTGCTAACACAACATTGTTATCACAAGCTGTAACTGATGGTTCGTATGCCTCTTCTCCCACTCCTCCAGGATTTTTAGCTAATTTATATTAGGAACAGAAACTTGATGATTTCTTATTTATATTTCTGCAAAATGGAGCTTGTTATGAGGAATTAATGAGCTTATACTGGGATAAAATGTATCAAAAATACTTAGCTATTATTATTATTACCATTATTAATATAAAAATACTATTATCTTGATTTTCCCAGTATTTGATAAGATACCTGCCTTTAAAAAATGAATATGTTAATAAAATGAATGTATTTTGCAACTATTTTTGCATTGACACCATGGTACTATGTCATTTTTGCCATCAAGACTCCATACTTTTTGGGGTATCCACACTTTCCTTTTAGGTTTATCTGCTTCTCATGTATATGATTTATTTGCCAGAATCTGTACCTGAACTCAGAGGCCTGTACATGTTTTTTTCTTTTCAACTTAAAATTTATGTAGGGACCTTGGACCCAGTGAACAATGATTGCATACAGATAAGATGATGAAATTCAACATTGAGATAACACAGCTGTTACAATTATCTGACAAGGATTTTAAAACAGCCATTATAAAAATACTTTAACAACCTTTTACAGCATACCTAAATGGGAAAATGATAAGTTTCAGTAAAGAAATAAAAACTGGAAAGAGGAACTAATGAGAATTTTAGAACTGGAAAGTATAATAAATCAAATTTTAAAAAAATCCAAGGACTCAACAGAAGAGAGAACAGAAGAAGAAACAGTGAACTTGAATATAGAACATAAAAATTCCCCATTCTGAACAAAGTAGGAAAAGTAAAAATTGAACAGAGCATTAGGAACATGTGGGAATATAACAGAAGATCTAATATTTGTGTCATTGGAATGCCAGAAGAAAAGATGAAAAAGATTGGGGCTTAAAAGTATTCAGACTTATAATAGGTGAAAAATCCTCAAATTTGGCAGAGACAAACCTATAGATTGAGTGAACCACAAAATGGATAAAACCAAATAAAAATATGGCAAAACACATAATAGTCAAACTATAAGGAGAAAAAAAGTTCATTATCTGTAATGAAAAAACAATTTGATGACAGAAGATTAATCATCAGAAACCATGGGAGTCAGAAGGAAGGGCTTAAACATTCAAGTTCTGGTAGAAAAGAACTGAACTGCCAACTCAGAATTCTGTATCCAGTGAAAATGTCCTTCAGGAATAAAGAGATAAAGCATTTCAGATAAAGTAAAACTAATATAAATATTTGCAAAATGGCAATATTGGCTAAAGAGGTTTTCAAAAAATGAAAAGAATATGATAAAAGAATGAACCTTGCAATTAGGAAGGGAGGAAAGAAAACAACACAAAGAGCAAAAATATAGTTGCATACAATAGATTTTTCTACTCATAAATATTTTTAATTATGTTTGAAAGTGGAAATATAAATTAGAACATTTTCTAATGTGGGTCTCAAAGCATGTAGAGGAAATACTTGTGATAATTGTTATATAAATGGTAGAGGGTGAAAGTATGCAAGGGGTTGTAAAGTTTTTAAACATTTTACTCAAATTGGTAAATGTTGATATCAATAGATCATGATAAGTGAAATATATATATAACATATATATGTCATATATATATATATATAGCAATACCTAGAACAACCAATCATAGTTAATCAAAGAGATACATTCAAACACACTGTAGATAATTCAAATGGCATTCTTGAAAAAAGATAAAAGTCTAAATCATCAATAAGAATACATGAAAAAAGAAACAAAAAAATGAAATACCGAGATAACTAACAGAAAACAAAATAAAATGGTCGGATTGTGCCATAGCATTTCAGTGATTACATTAACTGTAAGTGGTCTGAATATGCTAACTGAAAGGTAGAAATTGACAGTGCTAAAAAAATTGTATACTGTTTACAAAACTGTATACTATCACTTCAAATATAATGTTATAGATTGATGGAAAACAAAACAATGGAAATACAAACCATAGAGACACCAATCTGAAGAAGGAATGGATATATTAATGTCAAAGAAAGTAGACTTCAGAGCAAAGAAAATAATCAGAGAGGGACTTTACATAATGACAAGTATCAGTTCACCAAGGAGACAATAAATGTGTATGCACCAAACAGCAGAGCTACAAATGGTATGAAGCAAAAACTGATAAAAAAAAAAAAAAGGACTGCAACTTACCAAAATTTGTTGAATGCAGTTTAAGCAGTGCTGAGAGGAAAATTTATAGTATTAAAAAGCTTATTGTTAGAAAAGAATAAAGTCTAAAATCAGCAATATAAACTACTATCCTGAACAATCTAGGTAAAGAGGAGCAAAATGAACCTAAAGCAAGCAGAATGTAAGAAATAATAAAGAGAACAAAGCCATATAAATTGAAAAGAAAATACCAGTAAAGAGAATTGATACAACAACAAAAGCTGGTTCTTTGGAAAGGAGCAAGAAAAGGTTAAAAAAAAAAAAAAAAAAAAGCTTCTGCACAGCCAAGGAAACAGTCAAGAAAACAAAGAGGCAACCCACAGAATGGGAGAAGATATTTGCAAATGACAGTACAGACAAAAGGTTGATATCCAGGATCTATAATGAACTCCTCAAACTCAACACCCACAAAACAGACAATCATATCAAAAAATGGGCAGAAGATATGAACAGACACTTCTCCAATGAAGACATACAAATGGCTATCAGACACATGAAAAAATGTTCATCATCACTAGCCGTCAGGGAGATTCAAATTAAAACCACATTGAGATATCACCTTACCCCAGTTAGAATGGCCAAAATTAGCAAGACAGGAAACAGCATGTGTTGGAGGGGATGTGGAGAAAGGGGAACCCTCTTCCACTGTTGGTAGGAATGCAAGTTGGTGCAGCCTTTTTTGGAGAACAGTGTGGAGATTCCTCAAGAAATTAAAAATAGAACTTCCCTATGACCCTGCCATTGCACTCCAGGGTATTTACCCCAAAGATGCAGATGTTGTGAAAAGAAGGGTCATCTGTACCCCAATGTTTATAACAGCAATGGCCACGGTCGCCAAACTGTGGAAAGAACCAAGATGCCCTTCAACGGATGAATGGATAAGGAAGATGTGGTCCATATACACTATGGAGTATTATGCCTCCATCAGAAAGGATGAATACCCAACTTTTGTAGCAACATGGACGGGACTGGAAGAGATTATGCTGAGTGAAATCAGTCAAGCAGAGAGAGTCAATTATCATATGGTTTCACTTATTTATGGAGCATAACAAATAGCATGGAGGACATGGGGAGTTAGAGAGGAGAAGGGAGTTGGGGGAAATTGGAAAGGGAGGTAAACCATGAGAGACTATGGACTCTGAAAAACAATCTGAGGGTTTGAAGGGGCGGGGGGTGGGAGGTCGGGGTACCAGGTAGTGGGTATTATAGAGGGCACGGATTGCATGGAGCACTGGGTGTGGTGCAAAAATAATGAATACTGTTATGCTGAAAATAAAAAATAAATTAAAAAAAAAAGAGGAGGAAAAAGATGGCAGAGCATTAGGAGACGCTATTTTAACTGGACCCCTGAATTAAGCTAGATATTTTCCACACCATTCTGAACACCCTCCAAATCAGTCTGAGATTTAAGATGATATATCTGGATCTCTACAAACAGAATATCTCTTGCAGTTGATCTCAAGGTATGAAGCAGGGAACTGGAATTCCCTGGGCAGATATTAGAAGATAAATGGATGTGGCGAGGGTAGGGGGGGGGGGTGTAGTTGCCATAAGCGCCTGAGCCCGGAAGGTGAAATCGCACAGGAGCACAAAAGGGGACTGGACACAGACTCGCAGAACAGCAGTGGCAGGTGAAAGGACTTTAGGGCAGCTCCCCAGACTGCAAACTGTAGCTATAGGTATGTGAGTGCGAACTGGGGGTGGCTGGCAGTTTTAGAAGCACAAAGGGCAAAGATGTGCTTGGGCCCAGAAGTAAGGGCTGGGAGTGCTACTCTGGGGTGCACAACCCAGGATACTGATAGGGTGGCCTGGAGAGCTCAGCGAAGATCAGACTGTGATCTCTCTGTTCTGAGACAGAGGTTTGGTTACAGTCACTTCTGCTATGACTCTTGGAAGATATACAGAGAGCCACCAGGGAAAGCTGCCAAAGAACAAAAGCATCCAAAACCAGATTTCACTGAGCCCATCCCCCCCCGGGGGGCAGGGCAACTCTGCCCAAGTAGGGTTACCTGAGTAGCAGCATGGCAGGGCCCTCCCCCAAAAGACAGGCTGGAAGAACAAGAGGCGGACAACCCTAAAGTCCCTATAAAACAGGTGCATCTTGCTTGGGTTGTGGTAAATAATTTGGACTGTACATTCCCTTAACCACTCCTCAACAGAATGATCAAGAAGAGGTACCCCCCCAACAAAGGAAAGATTCAAAGATTGTGGCCTCTGTCACAGAACTAATGGATATGGGTATAACCAAGATGTCAGAAATTGACTTTAGAGTAACAATTATCAAGTAACAATAATCAATTATTAACGATGATATAGAATCTCTAGGGGCAGAAATCCGATCTAATAAGGCCAAACTTAAAAATGCAATGAATGAAATGCAGTGTAAGCTGGATATGCTGACTGCCAGGTTCAACAGGGTAGAAGAATGAATTAGTGAGATAGAGGATAAGTTGATAGAAAAGAAGGAAATTGAGGCAGCATAGGATAAACAAATTAAAACCCAAGGAATTAAACTGAAATTATTAGTGAAAACACGAAATGTTCCAATATCAGAATTATTGGGTTCCCTGAGGGGTTGGAGAGAGGTCTAGAAGATAGATTTGAGCATATTGTAGCTGAAAACCTTCCCAATCTGGGGAAGGAAGCAAGCATTCATGTCCTAGAGACAGAAAGGACACCTCCCAAGATCAATAAGAACAGACTGATGCCACAACATATAATAATACAATTTACAAACCTTAGATCCAAGGAAACAATCTAGAAAGTGATGACAAGAAAGAGATTTCATACAAACAGAGGGAGGAACATCATAATAATGTCAGACCCATCCACAAACACCTGGCAAGCCAGAAGGGGCAGGCAAAACCTGTTCAAAGTACTAAATGAGAAGAACATACAGTCAAAGATACTTTATTCAGCAAAGCTGTCATTTAGAATGAATAGACAAGGAGCTTCCAAGACTGGCAGAAACTGAAGGAATATGTGACCCACCAAGCTGGCCCTGCTAGAAATGTGAAGGGAGGTTTTCTAAAAGGAGAAAGAACCCAATAGAGCAGAAATTTACAGAGACAATCTATAGAAACAAGGATATCACAAGCAATGTGATGACAATAAGATTTTCTCATTCAATACTCACTCTCAACCTGAACAGCTTAATGCTCACATGAAATGGCATACAGTTGCAGATTGGATAAAAAGACATGACAGCTTCATGTGCTGTCTACAAGAGACACATACTGAACCTAAAGATTCATCCGGACTGAAAGTGAAGGGATGGTGAACAATTTTTCATGCTACTGGACCTCAGAAGAAAGCTGGGGTAGCAATCCTTATATCAGACAAATTAGATTTTAAGCTAAAGACTGTAGTTGGAGATACAGAAGGACACTATATCATTCTTAAAGGGTCTATCCAACAAGAGGATCTAAGAATTGTAAATATCTATCTCCCCAACTTGGGAGCAGCCAACTATATAAGCCAACTGTTAACCAAAATAAAAAGACATATTGATAATAATACACTAATAGTAGGAGAACTCAACACTCCTCTCTCAGCAACAGACAGATCATCTAAGCAGAAAATCAACAAAGAAACAAGAACTTTGAATGTCACACTGGACCAGATGGACCTCACAGATGTCTTACAGAACATTCCACCCTAAAACAACAGAATATTCATTTTCCTTGAATGCACATGGAACAATCTTTAGAATAGACCACTTGCTGGGTCACAAATCAGGTCTCATTCCATACCTAAAGATTGAAATTATTCCTGCATATTCTCAGACCACAATGCTGTGAAACTGTAACTCAATCACAAGAAAAATTTAGAAGAAATTCAGACACTTGGAAGCTAAAGACCATCCTTCTCAAGAATGCCTGGGTCACTCAGGAAATCAAAGAAGAACTTAAACAATCCATGGAAACCAATGAGAACAAAGATCCATTGATCCAAAACCTATGGGATACAGCAAAGGTGGTCCTAATGGGGAAATACATAGCCATAGCCATCCCAGTCTCACTCTAAATAAATAAATAAATAAATAAATAAATAGAAAGAAAAAGAAAAAAAGAAAGAAAAAAGAAAAATCCTGAATACACAAGCTATCTTTACACCTCAAAGATCTGGAGAATCAACGAGAAATTAAACCTAACCCATGCATGAAAAGGGAAATAATTTAAGATTAGAACAGAGATTGGTGAATTAGAAACCAGCAAAATAATAGAACACATTAATGAAACTAGCAGGTGATTCTTCAAACAAATTAATAAGATGGATAAAACACTGGCCAGACTTATCCAGAGGAAAATAGAAAGGACCCAAATTAATAAAATTATGGATGAAAGGGGAGAGATCACGACTAACACCAAGGAAATAAAAGCAATTATCAGAAGTTATTGTCAACAGCTATATGACAATAAATTAAGCAGTCTGGAAGAAATGGATGCATTACTGGAAACTTATAAATTACCACGACTGAAATGGGAAGAAATTGACAACCTCAGTAGACCAATAACCAGTTACAAGATTGAAGCAGTGATCGCAAACCTCCCAAAAAACAACAGTCTGGGGCCTGACGGATTCCCTGGGGAATTCTACCAAACATTCAAAGAAGAAATAATACCTATTCTGATTAAGCTGTTTTGAAAAACAGAAGGAAAACTTCCAGACTCTTTCTGAGTCCAGCATTACCTTGATCCCCAAACCAGGCAAAGACCCCATCAAAAAGGAGAATTTCAGACCAATATCCTGATGAATATGGATGCCAAAATTCCCAGCAAGATCCTAGCTAACAGGATCCAACAGTACATTATAAAAGGATTATCCACCACGACCAGGTATTTATCCCTGGGATGCAGGGGTGGTTCAACATTGGCAAATCGATCAATGTGATAAAACACATAAATAAGAGAAGAGACAAGAACCACATGGTCCTCTCAATTGATGCAGAAAAAGCATTTGACCAAATATAGCATCCTTCCCTGATTAAAACTCTTTGGAGTATAGAGATAGAGGGAACATTCCTCAATCTCATAAAAATCCATCTGTGAGAAGCCCATGGCGAGTATCATTCCCAGTGGGGAAAAGCTGAGAGCCTTCCCACTGAGATCAGGAACACAACAAGGATGCCCACTCTCAGCCACTGTTATTCAACATCATACTGGAATTCCTATCACCGGCAATCAGACAACAAAAAGAAGTGAAAGGTAGTTAGATTAGCAAAGAAGAAGTCAAACTCTTTCTCTTAACAGATGACATGACACTCTTTGTGGAAAAATCCAAAATCTCCACCCCCAAATTGCTAGAACTCATACAACAATTCAGTAATGTGGCAGTAGGCAAAATCAATGCACAGAAATTTGTTGCTTTCATATACACTAACAGTGAAACTGTAGGAATAGAAATTAGGGAATTGATTCTATTTACCAAAGCACCAAAACCGTAAGATACCTTGGGATAAACCTAACCAATGAGGTGAAGGATCTATACTTTAAAAACTAGAGAACAATTATGAAGGAAATTGAAGAAGACACAAAAAGATAGAAAACCATTCCATGCTCATGGATCGGAAGCATAAACATTGTTAAAATGTCTGTGCTGCGTGCATCCAAATATTTATAGCAGCAATGTCCACAATAGCCAAACTATGGAAAGAACCTTGATGTCCATCAACAGATGAGTGGATAAAGAAGATGTGGCATATATGTACAATGGAATACTATGCAGCCATCACAAAACCCTGAAGTCTTGCCATTTGCAAAGATGTGGATGGAACTACAGGGCATTATGCCAAGAGAAATAAGCCAATCAGAGAAAGACAATTATCATATGATCTCACTGAAATGAGGAATTTGAGAAATAAAACAGAGGGTCATAGGGGAAGGGAGCAAAGAAAGAAACAAGATGAAACCAGAGAGGGAGACAAACCATAAGAGACTCTTAATCTTGGGACACAAACTGAGGGTTGCTGGAGGAGAAGGGGGTGGCAGGGATGGGGTGGCTGGGTGATGGACATTGGGGAGGATATGCTTTATGATGAGTGCTGTGAATTGTGTAAGACTGATGAATCACAGACCTGTGCCCCTTAAACAAATAATACATTATATGTTTATAAAAAAATAAATTTCACAAGAAGCCTATGCTTCCCAGAGCAATCTATACTTTCAGTGCCATCCCAGTCAAAATACCAATGGCGTTTTTCAGTGTGCTGGAACAAACAATCCTAAAATTTCTTTGGAATCATAAAAGACCCTGAATCGTCAAGGAAATGTTGAAAAAGAAAAACAAAGCTGGGAGCATCATGTTGCCTAATTTCAAGCTTTATTATAAAGCTGTGATCACCAAGATAGCATGGTACTGGCACAAAAACAGACACATAGATCAATGGAACAGAACAGAGAGCCCAGATATGGACCCCCAACTCTATGGTCAACTAATCTTCGACAAAGCAGGAAAAAAAGATCCAGTGGGGAAAAAAAGACAGTCTCTTCAATAAATGGTACTGGGAAAATTGGACAGCTATATACAGAAGAATGAAACTTGACTTTTCTCTTACACCGTACACAAAGATAAACTCTAAAGGGATGAAAGGCCTCACTGTGAGACAAGAATCCATCAAAATCTTAGAGGAGAACATAGGCAGTAACCTCTTTGACATCATCAACAGCAACTTCCTTCAAGTCATGTCTCAGAAGGCAAGGGAAACAACAGTGAAAATGAACTTTTAAGATAAAAAGCTACACAAAGTAAATAGTCAACAAAACAAAGAGGCAACCCATAGGATGGGAGAAAATATTTGCAAATGACACTATAGGAAAAGGGCTGGTATCCAAGATCTATAAAGAACTTCTCAATCTCAACACCCAAAGAACTATCAAGTCAAAAAATGGGCAGAAGACATGAAAGGACACTTCTCCAAAGAAGACATACAAATGGCTAACAGATACATGAAAACATGTTCAACATCATTAACCATCAGGGAAATTCACATCAAAACCACACTGAGATACTACCCCATACGAGTTAGAATGGCAAACTTGACAAGGCAGGAAATAACAAAAGTTGGAGAGGTTGTGGAGAAAGGGGAATCCTCTTACACTGTTGGTGGAAATGCAAGTTGGTACAGCCACATTGTAAAACAGTATGGAGGTTTCTCAAAAAGTTAAAAATAGAGGTACCCTATGACCCAGCAAGTGCACTACTGGGTATGTACTTCAAAGATACAGATGTAGTGAAAAGAAGGGCCACCTGCACCCCAATGTTCAGAGCAGCAATGTCCACAATAGCCAAACTGTGGAAGGAACTGAGATGCTCTTCAACAGATGAATGGATAAAGAACATTTCATCTGTATATATAGTGGAATATTATTAAGCCATTAGAAAAGGATGAATACCCACCATGTATATCGACATGGATGGAACTGTAGGAAATTATGTAGGAGATTATAGGATAGAAAACCCAGAAATGAACCCACCACTAGATGGTCAATCAATCTGACAAAGCAGGAAGGAATATCCAATGGAAAAAGAAAGACTGTCTCTTGAAGAAGTGTTGTTGGGGGAAAATGGACATCAACATGCAAAAGAATGAAACTGGACAACTTCCTTATACCAGACACTAAAATAAATTCAAAACAGATGAAAGATGCAAGCATAAGATAGGAGAGTATCAAAATCCTGGAGGAGAACACAGGAAATAACCTTGACATTGGCCATCGCAACTTCTTACTAGATATGTCTTCTGAGGCATGGGAAATAAAAGCAAAAATAAACTATTGGGATCTCATCAAAATAAAAACTTTTGCACAGCAAAGGAAACAATCAACAAAACTAAAGGCAACCTATAGAATGTGGAAGATCTATGTAAATGACATATCTGTTAAAGTATTAGTATTCAAAATCTATACGGACTGGTAAATCTCAACTCCCCAAAACAATCAGTCCATATCATAAATGAGAAGATAATAACAGAACTTTTTCCAAATAAGACATACAGATGGCTAACAGACACATGAAAAGATGCTCAATATCACTTATCATCAGGGAAATACAAAGCAAAACTACAATGAGATATCACCTCACACCGTCAGAATGGCTAAAATTAACAACGTGAAAACAACAGGAGTTGGTGAGGGTTTCTTATACTGGTGGGAATGTGAACCGTGTAGCCTCTCTGGAAAACAGTATAGAGGTTCCTCAGAAAGTTACCTAAGATTCAGCTTTTGCACTTCTAGGTGTTTACCCAAAGAATACAAAAATACTGGTTTGAAGGGATACATGCCCCCCAGTATTTATGGCAGCATTATCAACAATAGCCAAATTATGGAAAAAGCCCAAATCTCCATTGACTGATAAATGGATAAAGACAATGGTGTGTGTGTGTGTGGGTGGGTGTGTGTGTGCATGTGCTTATATGTGTGTGCATGTACACACAGCAACAGAATATTACTCAGCCATAAATAGAATGAAATCTTGCCATTTGAAATGTTGTGAATGAAGCTAGAGACTATTATGCTATGTGAAATAAATCAGTTAGAGAAAGACAAATACCATATGATTTCACCCATTTGTGGAATTTAAGAAATAAAACAAATGAACATGGGAAGGAAAATAGAGGGAAAGCAGAAAACAGACTCTTAACTGCAAAGAAAAAATTGGTGGTTACTGGGGTGGAGGTGGGCAGGGGGGTTGTTTAAACAGGCAAAGGGTATTAAGGAGGGCACTTGTAAAGAGTAACTGGTGTTTTTTTTTTTAATTTTTATTTATTTGAGAGAGAGAGAGATCACAAGTAGGCAGGGAGGCAGGCAGAGAGAGAGGGGGAAGCATGCTCCCTGCTGAGCAGAGAACCCAATGTGGGGCTCGATCCCAGGACCCTGAGATCGTGACCTGGGCCGAAGGCAGAGGCTTAACCCAGTGAACCACCCAGGCACCCCACTGGTGTTCTAAATAAATGATGAATCACTAAATTCTACACCTGAAACTAGTATTACACTGTAATATTAACTATAATTTAAATAAAAACATGAAAAATAATAAAGTAAAATATTAACAAAATAAAAAGTCTAGCATGAACCTGTTATGATCCCTTCTCTCACAAAATGAATCAAAATCAAATTCAGATTTTCAGTTCAACTTTCCCAAATCCCCAGCCCATGCCTGCCATTTTTTCTCTAAACAAACTGGGCCCTGCGGAGTATAAAGATGTAGATATATAGATATCTATATCTATATACATATCTATATCTATATGTATTTTTTTTAACCATCCTCAGTTTGGCATTTCTTCAGACTGATGAGACAGAAGGAAAAAATAATTACCTGGTAACAGCCTAACTATCTACCTACATCTGCAAACTACTATTTTCCAAAAAAAGAACTAAATCACCATTAAATAGTACAGTTAAAGCCTTTGAAAGATAGTGAGGTGTCACTGTGAGATTTGATTAATTACAACTTGATACAATGAAAATATGTCAAGCAATAACAAAACAAGATGTCAAGTCACAACAAAAGTGCAGCAAATGCAGTTAATATCATGATCTTCCTTTCTCCATACTGATTTTGTTTATGACATTTATAATGAGCTTTTGACATTTGAGTGATAGCTACACCAAGATAAGAAATTAGAACACCTGGGTATTAGCCTGCCTTAAGCAAGAGGCACTGCTGAACCTAGAATTAAAAATTATTGACAACTAAAATGCTTTTAAAAGTCTCAGAGATTTGAAGTTTCATTTCTGAGGTGTGGAAAATAGAAGTCCCTATGGATCATCTAATCCACTGATTTTCATTCTGTTTTCCATCAAAGGGACAGGACATTCTAGGAAGGCCATTCCTAGAAGGAGCCCAGCTGAGAAAACTACTCATGAAAAGAAATTACATTGTTGGTATCTTTCATGAGCCATTTGGAAGAATCATTTAAAAAGGAAATTTTAAATTTAAGTTATCAGGAAATAGTACTAAGCCCACCCCAATGGAGTCCACATCTTACTTCAAACAAAACGCCCTGATAGCCCATCTTAGTTGCTTTATTCAAGAAATGGACCAGCCTGTAGATTATTGTAGTGAGGTTTTTAACATTACAACTGTACCTATTACAACTTTACCTATTACAGTTGTACCTATTACAACTGTACCTATTTGATATAGTATATATCAAACACTACACATGAAAGAAATAAGATTTGAAAATCATCCTCCAGGGAGTGTATACCTTCCAGTTCAGAATTACTCATTTCAATGAACCACTTAATTTCACAGATTAAGAAACTGAGATTTATACAAAGTCCTATTTCATATTAGCGGCAGATGTAACTAAGGACCCAAGTTTCCTGACTGCAAGTTAGCTCTGAGAACTGCCACTAATGATAAACCCAACACAGCTCTACTATTGGCTGGTTTACAAAAAAGCATTTCTATGTTGGTTATCTCATTTGATGCACATATCCTGAAGGGTTTTCATACTAAAGATGATTATTAGTATTTTGTAGATGAGAAAGCAAATATCCAGAAAGGTAAAATGACATACCCTAGGTCACATGGACACTTTGGGATTGGTAGATCTGAACTGCAGTATTTTTGTCCTATTGTTGTTCATTCACTGTTGTTATCAAACCATTCCAGTAATTAATCTGGACTTAATAATTTTCTGTTAAGTTGTACTATTTTCGTTCTCAAGACACCACGTGGTTTCAATCTAGGTTCCATTCTATATTCATCGTCTTTTAGAGGATGATCAGGTACTACAGCTTGAGCTAACTTCATGAAAACATACACAGTCTAAAATTTGTCCAGATCTTCAATTTAGTCTTCAGCAAAGTCTAAATACAACCCAGGTATTGATCTGAGGTACCACCATCTGGCACTGAAAAAACCTCCACCTAGGGAAGGTCACTTAGAGACCTGTTTATTCATAACCAATAATAATCTCAAGTCTCAAAATCATCAAAATTTTATCCCTTCTTTACTGACATTGCCATATAATATACACAACTCTCTTCTAAAAATGGGAACACACATAATGGCTTTGTATTGTTGGTTGGTTTTTGTTCAGTTATTATTTTAACTGACCACCATTAAGACTCCCCAAAATTTTTTAAATATTTAATTTATTAATAAAATAATTATGCTTAATATTAAGCACATATGATATGTTAAACACAGATGAGCCCTTGTATACACTATTACATTTATGATATCCTCACAACAATCCTATATATTTAGGCATTATTAGTCACATTTTTGGATATGTAATCTAAGTAATGTAGATATTATAATAAAGCTGAAATTTTATTTCAGATCTAGCTAACTATAGTACCTGTGCTCCTTCCACTATGTAACTCTGCCTCCTAATAATGATAATTATAAAATATGCCTATGCCCAGAGATTAATAAAATCATTAAGAATGCATGGTATATTGATCACCATAGTTGTTCTTGCAGCTGTGTCTTTTAGTATTCCATCTGCCTAGAATAACCTTTCTTTCTTTGTTTAGAGAACACCTACTCTTTATCCTTTCAGACCAAGCTCAACTATAAGATTTCAGAAGCAATTTCTTGTTACCTCTCAAAAGAAGCCATTGCCCCCTTCTCTGTGCTCAAAATATAATCACATTGTAACTGATCTGAATTTCTTAAGGAGAGGCCACATCTTTTTAATGTCTATACTATGCAGGGTGAACTACCAGGACTTCAGTAAAATCTGTGGAGCACTTAAATTAAAAAGTGGTGTTTTGGGGACGCCTGGGTGGCTCAGTGGGTTAAGCAGCTGCCTTTGGCTCGGGTCATGATCCCAGCGTCCTGGGATCAAGTCCCATCGGGCTCCTTGCTTGGCAGGGAGCCTGCTTCTCCCTCTGCCTCTGCCTGCCATTCTGTCTGCCTGTGCTTGCTCTCTCCCCCTCTCTCTCTCTGATAAATAAATAAAATCTTTAAAAAAAAAAGTGGTGTTTTGGGGCACCTGGTGGCTCACTGGGTTAAAGCCTCTGCCTTTGGCTCAGGTCATGGTTCCAGAGTCCTGGGATTGAGCCCCACATTGACCTCTCTGCTCAGTGAGGAGCCTGCTTCCTCCTTTCACTCTCTGTCTGCCTCTCTGCCTACTTGTGATCTCTGTCTGTCAAATAAATAAATAAAATCTTTTTAAAAAGTGGTGTTTTATATAATATAGGAAAGGGAAGGATATCCAGAACTTTTCTCTGTCATATCAAACACAGGGTCTTCAGATTATCCATTTTCATGCATTCACTTATTCAAAAAATATGTACTATCTACCCTGTGACATACACTTTTCTAGACACCAATGTTTAGTGAGGAATAAAGCAGAAAAAAGTTCCAACTTTCATGAGCTTTCATTCTAAAAGGAAGAGACAGAAAATAAAACAAACATGCAAAATATAAAGTATTTTGTATCATTATAAATGTGAAGAAATAGGACAGAAGATGAGGATACTTAGAAGAACTGAAGTTTTAAATAATATGATTAGTTAGGTCTCACTAAGAAAATAACATTTGAGAAAATACCTAAAGGATATGAGATAATATACCATCAGGATATATTGAGAAAATCTTTCCAGTAGAGGAAACAAATAGAAAGATTCTGAGGTAGAATCCTACTTAGGGGACATGTTGTTGTGAGGGTGTTCCAGGAACATCAGAGAAGCCAATGTGCCTGCACTAGAGTGAAATGCTAGGAGAGAAACAGGATATGAGGTCAGAAAGTTAACAGAGCTCTGTCTGTAGGGATTTATAGGCAGCTGTAAGGACTTAAATTTTACTCAGCATAAGACGGGAAACCACTGGAGGGTTCTGAAGAAAGAAGTGACACAGTATATTGAGAAGAGCTGAAAAAAGTGCTACAGCAGAAATGGGAAGACCAGTTAGGAGGCTACTTCAATAACTTAGCCAAGAGAGAATTCTCCAGTGACTTGGACCAGGATAACAGCAGTAGAAGTGACAAGAAGTAATTAGATGTGAATATATTTCATCAATTCAACAGACAAAATTTATTACTGGACTTAGGTATGGTATATTAGATAGAGAAAGGAATCCAGGATGCGGAGATGACTTAAGGATTAGGGCATGAACAATTCAAAGAACTGAGTTAACATTAACTGAGATTGGAGTATAATAAACTCAATTTTAATCACTTTAAGTTTTAAATACTTACCGTAATCTAAATGGAAATATCAGATTAGGTAAATCACCTGTCTCTGGAGCTCAGAGACAAAGCTGAAGTAGAAAATACAAATTTGAGAGACTTTTAGAGTGAAGACAGTGATGTATTTAAAGTCCTATATTTTAATGAAATCACCTGATCAGTCCTCCACTACACAAAAGTGAGAACCTACACTATGTAGAAAACCTCACAGATTCCAACTGGTGAGGACCTTAGGAGATGGCAGTAGATTCCCACAAGAATCCATTTTAAATTATTTTTTGGAGGGCACTCAGATTGAGATTTATAGCTCATTCATTTTTTTAAAAATTTGTTTAAATTTATTTATTTTCAGCATAACAGTATAGTTCATTCATTTTAACAAGTCCTAATTTTACTAATAAAGAAACAGATTGTCTACTAGGATTTTAAAACTTTAAGCAAATTTAGAGGTTCTATTGTATAATTCTTTCACTTTCACATATCCCAATGAGGCAAACTGACTTGCCCAAGATACAAAGTGAGCTAATGACACTGAACTGAGGCTAGAACCTAGTATGAGACTTCTACTTCCAGTCCACTCCACACCCTAAGCATTCTTGTGTGCCTGTTTCCATTATTTGTTCTGAGTTGTATTAAAAAGTCACCATTGATTTCCCAAGTTTAAGATGATGCAGAACATGTACTTCTTTCAAATTTTCACCTCCTTGTTGAGGAATCTTGCATCAATCATTGAAGACTACAACTATCTATCAATTGTAGGAATTGAATTTATTACTCTACTTAACAAAATGAATTTAGTTAGGATAAAGAATGAATGATCTTAAAGTAATCGTTCTATAATCTCCTTTGGTAAAAGGGCTGGGGTTAAATAAAAGGTATAAATTAGAACTTGAGTTGAAATGATACCTACCCATGTGTCCATAGATGTTGAAGCATCCTACAATCTCTGGATTGTTTGTTTGCTGTTATTTGTTTTACTTCTAATTTTGACATAGTTATATAGATTCTCAGAAAGTTGCAAAGATAATACAGAGAAGTCCGTAAACTCTTCACTCAGTTTCCCCCAACATCTATATCTTACATAAGTATAATAATATCAAAATCACAAGATTGACATTGGTATTGTGTGTGTATAGTCCTGTGTCCTTTTGTAACATTCGCATATTAATGTAACCACCATGGCAAACAGGATACAGAACAATTCCATCATCACAAGTATTTCTTTCATGCTACCCTAACCCCTGGCAGTCATTAAGCTGTTTTCTATATCAATAGCTTTGTCATTCAGAAATATAAGTGGAACCATACAGTGCGTAAATTTTTGAGATTGTGGGGCTTTTTTTCTTCCTCTGTAATGCCCTTGAGATCCATCCAAGTTGTGGCATATATAAGTTAAGTAGTATACATTCCTTTTAACTGCAGAGTAGTATTCTATATTATAGGTATAACACAGTTCATTTTCCCATTAACCTATTAAGAGAGATTTTGGTTATTTCCAGTTTGAACTATTATAAATAAAACTATTGTAAATAAAGTGCTATAAACATTCATATAGTTATTTTTGAGTGAACATAAAATTTTCATTTGCTGACAGAAATTCCAGGAAAGCAACTGCTGGGTCATATGATATTTGCATTTTTAGTTTCTTAAGAAATTGCCAACCTGTTTTCCAAAATGACTATCTGGCTTTTCCATATCCTATTGTGTTTTACTCTAGCCGTTCTACTAGATATGTGGGGACAATTCATTGTGGTATGCATTTGCATTTCCCTGATGGCTAGTAATGTTGAACATTTTTGTGTGCTTATTTTCATATGTGTATTTTCATATGTATATTCTCTTGTGAAATGTGTCTTCAGATTTTTTGCCTCTTTTCTAAATGAATTTTTTGTGTTTACTATTCAATTTTAAAAGGTATTTAAACATTGTAGATATGGCCTCTGAAACTTAATATTAAATGTCAACTTGGCCGGGTCATGGTACCCAGGTATTTGGTCAAAATTGTCCCAGATACTTCTATGAAAGTATTTTTTGGATCACATTAACACTCAAACAGGTAAATTTTGAGTAATGTAGCCTATATAATGTGGGGAGCCACATCCAGTCAGTTGAAGGCCTTAATGAAACAGAGTAGCCTCCCCTGAGAAACGAATTCTGCCAGCAAACTGCTTTTGGACTTAAACAGTAATTCTTCCCTGGGTCTCCAACCTGATGGCCCATTTTTCAGCAAGCTTCTACAATCATGGGAGCCAATTCCTTAAAATAAACACCTTTCTCTCTCTCTCTGTATATATATATACACACACACACATATACTATTCTCTCTCTCTCTCTCTCTAGATACATTTCACATACACACACTCTATTCATTCTGTTACTGTGGAGAACACAGACTAAAATGGGGCCCTTCTGTCAGATACATATTTTGCAAATATTTTTCATAACCTGTAAATTTCCCTTTCATCATCTTACAAAGATCACTAACATAGTAAAAGTTATCAATTTTCTCAAAGTCCAATTTTAATTTTCTTTTATAGGTTGTTCTTTTGATGTCATATCTCCTATTTCTTCATCAAGCCCTAAATCTCTAAAATCTTCTCCTATGATGTTTTCTAAATTTTTACACATTTACATCTTACAATTAAAACTAGATCCATAATTTTGTATAAGATATGAGGATTATGTCAAGGTTCTTTTTTGTCTATAAATATTCAAATGCTCTAGAACTATCTGTAGAAAAGGCCTAATATCAAAGTATATATTAGTCAGGATTCTCCAGAGAAAAAGAACAAAACAGGATATATGAAGATTTATATATGTACTTCAATATATAATATACAACATGTAGAATTTTAATATATATTTTAATATTCCAATGTATTTGTATTTATAGAAGGGAACACAGACAAAAAAACACAGAGACAAATTTTAAGAAACTGACTCACATGATTAAAAATGTCTGGCAACTCTGAAATTTGCAAGGCAGGCTGTCAGGCTAGCAATTTTGGCAAGAGTTAATATAATATTGCAGTCTTCAATCCAAATGCAGTCTGGAGACCCTTAGGAAAGTCTCTGTTAAGAAATCTGCTGATTGGGGCGCCTGGGTGGCTCAGTGGGTTAAAGCCTCTGCCTTCAGCTCAGGTCATGATCTGGGGTCCTGGGATCGAGCCCCACATCGGGCTCTCTGCTCACCAGGGAGGCTGCTTCCCTCTTTTCTCTGCCTGCCTCTCTGCCTACTTGTGATCTCTGTCAAATAAATAAGTAAAATCTTAAAAAAAAAAAAAAAAGAAATCTGCTGATTGGGCACCTGAGTGACTCAGTGGATTAAGCCTCTGCCTTCAGCTCGGGTCATGATCCCAGGGTCCTGGGATCGAGCCCCATATTGGGTTCTCTGCTCAGCAGGGAGCCTGCTTTCCCCTCTCTCTCTGCCTGCCTCTCTGTCTACTTGTGATCAAATAAGTGTAAGGGCCTACTTAGCCAGAGCAACTCCATCTTGGTTAAACAGCCATTTTGTTGTATGTGCAGTAAACTTAAATTGACCCTCCCTGCCCAGAGTAACTTACTTAGAAGCAAGTCCAGGAAACCAGTAAAATATGGTCAGCCAGTTCCTAATAACAGAGCCCAGAATACAAGGAGGAGTCAGGCCAGGTCGGCCAGTTCCTGCTAACAGAGCCCAGAATACAAAGATGAGTCAGGCCAGGTGGAGACATCCAATCAGTAAAAAAGCACACATACTCTCCCCCTAGCCACCAAAGAATGTAAACCCTGCCTTTTGGGTGCCAAACTTGGGTGCCAATTCTGACCAGAGTGACTGGGTAGTTCAAACAGCTACTATAGGGTAAATTGTAATTCATTTGGCGGACTGCGTATGACCCAACATGACTATGCAACTTTCTGTGTATGTTACCATTTCATTGGCCACCTGTGTGTGGCCAGGCTTAACCACATTGCCTTTGCTCTATGAAAGTTAGTCTGTGAGGCTGGGAGTGGTCGCTCTCTTTAGAGGTGGCCCTGACCGTTCAGTCGATTCTTGAGCCTGTAAGATTGGGAGTGGTCGCTCTCTTCAGAGGCAGCCCTGGCCACCTGGGCAGTCAGCCTGACTTCTAATGCTTGGCATAGAATAAAGCTTTGCATAACTTTCACTTTGTCTCAGTCTCATTCCTATCATAACGGACCCCAACAATAAGTAAATAAAATCTTAAAAAAAGAAAATCTGCTGATAAACTTTATGTGTTTTCCCTTGTACATAACAACTTGCTTTTCTCTTCTGCTTTAAAGATTCTCTCTCTTTTTCTTTAATTGTTATGATCAATGAGCCAACACATAGTACATCATTAGTTTTTGACGTAGTATTCAATGGTTCATCAGTTGCATACAACATCCAGTTTAACACTTTAATAATAATGTGTCTTGATTTGGATCTCTTTGGGTTAATTTTATTTTGAGTTCTCTGGGCTTTCTGAACCTGGATATCTAGTTCTATCCCCAGGTAAGGAAAGTGTTCACTATTTTGTCAAATAAGTGTTGGGCCCTTTATTTCCCTTTTCTCCAGAGACCAATATAATGTGAATGTGATTCCACCTGAAATTGTCCTAAATGTCTCTTAACTTGTCTTCATTTTTTAAATTATTTTTCTCTTTTTCCTTTGTTGAGTATGTTCTGATGCTTTGTCTTCCAGCTCATTGATAGACTCTTTTGTCTACTATTGAATCCCTCTAGTGTGGTTTTCAGTTCAGCTATTGTATTGCTCAGCTCTGTGACTTTGGTTTGGTATTTTCTTACATTTTCTATCTCTCTGTTGAAGTTCTCACTGTGTTCTTCCAACAGTTCTCCCAAATTCAGTGAGCATCTTTATGAACATTACTTTGAATTCCTTTTCAGGTTGATTAGTAATCACCATAATATTAAAAACTTTTTCTGAGTTTGCTTTCTTGTTCTCTCATTTGGAACATATTTTTCTGTTCATTCATTTTGCTTAACTTGCCGTTTTTGTTTCTATGTTCAAAAACACTTACCTCTTTCATTTCTGAAGAAGTGGACTTGCATAGGGAATGAAACTTATTTACCCATACCCTAGATCTTCATGTCTCTTAAGACTTTTTGATTGTCTAAACAACCTCATTTATTCTGCTATGTCCCCATTGTTTAGGGTGTGCCTATCAGTGTTCAAAGGGGAGGAATCTTATTTAGCAGACAGATTCTAGGCAATATCTGTTAAAGTATGCAAATACAGCACCTTCCAGCTGCAATCATAAAACCCTCCTGGAAGTATCCCCTGGGTAAAACTTGCAGAAATTGGGGTTCCAGACAATTACATAAGTTCTTTTCTGAGAGGTCTCGTCAAGCTGTAACAAGACTAAGTTGCTGAGCAAGGATGGCGTCTCCGTTTACGTTCTTTGGGAGCACCTCTTTAGCTTCTAAATGTGTGGGATACCTGGAACTTGTCCCTCCACTTGAATCATCAAGCTAAGTAAATAGGCCTTTTTCACAGGAAGATTGGTGGTGCTTTTCACACTGCTGTCTGTGCAATGCCCTGGGGGATGGCATACTGCCAAGAACTGTCTTTCCAATTGCTACATTCTCATGGAGCTCAGGAATTCCAGCTCCCTTGGCCACCAGGCTCACAAGATCAAAGGGTATTCCCTGGGTTGATTTTGCATGCTCATTGGCATTAGCTAGGCAGCTCAAGAGTGCAGGGATGCAGGCATGCCCAGAAAGGCAGTACTTAAATGTCTAAACAATGTGCAACTGCAGGTTTCATGAATCAAACAGGAGAGTACCTTGTCTGTGCACTCATAACAGTTTTAGGTTGGGAGCTAGAAAATGACAACCATTCACACTCACCAGCCTTAGTAAAGGAGCAGTAAAAGAGTGGGAAAGAATTATAACTGCCCTCACTCACCAACTAAACCTAGGGATGAAAATGCCATGTCCATTTGTGTTCACTTGCCACAGCCAGGCTGCAGGTGAGTGAGACATCCACTTCTGCTGTCTGGCTTCAGCAAGTCAAGGGATTGGTGCCACGGACCAGTTATCCCTGCTTGTCTTAGCCTATTGGTTGGAGGGTTCCACATCCATCCTCACCAAAGAATGGATAGCAAGGTAGGTAGAGGATGCAAAAACAGTGTCTGCCATAGGTCCCATTTCTGGGGAGAGTTTCAACTGTCCCCTGCCCAACCAGTATGCTTTTAGATTAGCAGATGAATCTCTCTCACATATAGTCTAACCACTGTTCAAACTGCTATTTCTGTACTGGATGTCAGGAAAGTGAGATCACACATGAGCCCCTTAAAAGAGGAATCTTGGTTTTTGTTTTGTTTTGTTTTGGTTTTATACTTTGTTTTGTTTTGGGTTTATTTATTTATTTGAGAGAGAGAAGAGCAGGGAGAGGGGAGGAAGGGGAGAGGCAGAGGGGAAAGAGAAAAGGAGAAAATCTAAAGCAGACTCTGTATAAGCTTGGAGCCCCGACGTGGGACTCAATCTCACAACACTGAGATCATAACCTGAGCCTTTGAAACCAGAAGTCAGACATTCTACCAACTGAACCATCCAGGCACTCCTGGAAATCTCAGGTTTTTTAATAACACTTTGATGTCTTGAATGTCAGTCTCATTGATTTCCAGAGACACAAGATCTGGAGGTTTTTCTCTCTGTTGCACATCCCAGGAGATAGAATATTTG
Organism: Neogale vison; assembly: GCF_020171115.1. Lineage (NCBI taxonomy): Eukaryota > Metazoa > Chordata > Mammalia > Carnivora > Mustelidae > Neogale > Neogale vison. The sequence goes on along the minus strand of NC_058092.1, from coordinate 39,633,934 downwards.
ATCTGGGGCATCAACCCCTTGGTCCTCCAGGAGAAGTTCCAAACTAGTGATATTTCCTCCCCATTTTGTGTTCCATGCTGGGGAAAGGGTTTTTGGGAAGAGCATGTCTCTGCCCCATCTATCCATCTGGAGGTAGTCAGTCCTTTCTCAAAGTCTCTCTAATTCTTGATTTTTGAATACTGAACTAGCCTTGCATGGTGAAATAAACCATTTGGTCAAAGTATATAATTCTTTCAACATATTACTGAATTATTGTTGCTGATACTTAATAATTTTTGTATCAGTATTATAGATGGGCATCAGTCCACAATTTTGCTTTGCATTTCTTTTTCCTCTCTTTTATTCATTTTTAATCTCAGATTAACACTGACCTTAGGAAATTACTTGGAAAATGTTTTTCCTCTTATATTTTCTGGAAGTGATAGTGGAGAATTGTTAATTCTTTAAACATTTGGAAAAATTCTTCAGTGAAATCTTTAGGGCCTGGAGGAGTCCCTTAAGGGATTTTTTCCCCAATTAAAGTTTAATTTTTGTAATAGTTATAAAACTATTTAAATTATAAATTTCATGTTTACCAGGATGGAGATTTGTAGATTTCAGGGAATTGTTTCATTCCATCTAACTTCCCAAATATATGTGTGCAGAGGTCTTCTCTGTACTGCTCTATCATCTTCTTAGTGTCTTCAAGGTCTTGGTGATATCCTGTATTTTATTCTTGATATTAACAATTTGTGTCTCCCATCTATTTCTTTGTCATTCTTACTGAATGGCTTTTTAAATTTTTTTTCTATATACCTTTCTATTATGTTAGTCACCATACAGTACATCATTGGCTTTTGGTGTTCCATGATACATTGTTAGGGTATATCAACAACCCTTTCTCTCTTGCCAGGTCTCTGTGGACAGGTCTGACCTTTTTTGGATGTTCCTCCCTCTGTACTTAAGGCATCTCTTCCCCTTACCTTCTCTTAAAATATTTTCCTTGGTTCTAAGATTTCCGAGTTTTACTATTGTGTGCCTAGGCATCGGTCTGCCCTCATTGATTTTGAAGGTTGTCCTCTCTGCCTTTAGGACAGGACTACTTGTTTCATTCCGCAGATTAGGGAAGTGCTCGGCTATGATTTGGTCAAATATATTTTCTAGTCCTCTCTCTTTCTCTCTCTCTGTTTCTCTTTCTCTCTCTCTCTCTCTCTCTCTCTCCACCGCCTCAGGGATCCCAGGAATTCTGACATGAGAACATTGCAATCCATCATTTTTTCCCTCTAATTCTGTTTTTAAGCTATTTGTTCTAGGATTCCTCCTCCTTCTTTTCTTCATTCTGTGGTCAAGATCACTAATTCGCTCTTCTACCTCATTTGCCCTAGCTGTTAGGGTATCTAGATTAGATTGTATCTCATTGATAGTATTTTTAAGTTGTGCCATATCTGCTCTCATTTCTGCCTTTCATGTATCTTTGTTGCCATTAATAGTGTTCTCTAGCTTAAACCATTGTCTTCAGCACTGCTATGCTGAAGTTTATTTCTGGCATCTTGTTTGGATGCATATCTATTAGATCTGCTGGAGAGGCTATTGTCTCTGGGTTATTTGTTTGTTTGTTTTTGGGAGTTCCTTTTCCTAACTGTTCTTTTGAGTTGTGCTTGAGGACATGTACAGTCAAAAATATTAACCCCAGTCCAGGCAAGGTGCACCCTGGGAAGGTTTGGAGCAATTGGAAGTCACCACCAAAAAGGGGAAAAAAAAAAAGAATCCAAAATGAGACCCAAGAACAAGATTTATAAAGTATAAAAACAAAAATAATAAGGCCAACAACAACAACAACAAAAAGGAACCCAAAATCAAACGTTGGGGGTTATGGGAATGTTGCTATAATCCCTCAATGTGGACAAGTAAGGAAATTTTAGTTCTTCTTTGGTTTATTTTGTTCTCTTTATTAGAGAACTCTACTTCCCAGAGATACAAGGAACTCAAAACTGGTATATATATAAAAGTACTGAATTGGGAAAAAGGACTACATTGAAGGCTATAGCTCTATATATAAAAAAAAAAGTATATGAAAAAGTTCAAGTTAAGAAGTTACTGTGAAATTTGTTGTATTAAAAATCTAGTTGAATTTGTAATTAAGTAAGGAGAACAAGAAAAATGAGAAAGAATTAAAAAAAATAATACAACAAGAATAAAAGGGTAGTTGTACCTAAGAAAAATACAGGCTGTGAGGCAATACCAGGAGCTTAATATACTTTTTTCCCCTGGTGTTGGTGTTTTACAGTTTTATGGGGACCCTTTGGTTGTTGTCCTCTTGTTCTTACAGCTTGTCTTCTGGGGGAGCTGCCTGCCACATTCTTTTTCCATCTATACTGATTGATGGAGTTATCCTACCCCTATTAAGGGGCTTGACTGCGTGGAAACCGTTTTTTGGGGCTTTTGGTTTCTGGAGGCTTTTGTTCTCTGGAGGCTTCTTGCACCTTTTCAGAAGGTCAGAGCAGAGTAAACTGTCCTCATCCCAGCCTCAACCTCAGAGAGAAACCACAGTCTGCTCCTCACTGAATGTGCCCTCTGGTACACACAGACTCCTTCTCTCTCTAAGCATCGCTGAAAAACGCATTCTCCCAGAGGCAGTGCATGCACCCAGTGACCCTGTCCGTGGCCCACCAAGGCCCCTGCTTCTCTCTGTACCAAAACTGCACCAAAACTGTAAGCGATCCCCATCCAGTGCAGCCCAGGCCCTGGTGGCCGCTGTTCCCGGGATCATGGCCTCCAGTTTTAACTGGGTCTTTTCCAGTGTGGGTGGTGGTGATGGCGGTGGTAGCCAACCGCTCCAGGAAATGCTGACTTGAGTTCACACTGGGTTCTCTTAGGAGTGGGCAGGTCATGGCTGCAGCCAGTACTTGGACTGTGGACTTAGGTCTGTGCCTGTGGTTTACCAGGTCCCAATGTTTGCTCCTTAAGCCCCCTTTTTTTGGTGTTTGAGTGCTGTTATCAGTCCATTCATGTCTTGCAACCACCGGTCTCCAAGCTATCACTGGTCCCCATGCTAACACTGGTCCCCAAGTGCATGGGACTGGGTTATTACTTTCCAGTGGCTACTGTCTGGTGGCTGACTTCCCTTTCCATTTATCCTCCAATATGTGTTTGCACAATCCAACTCCGTGTTTTGTACTTCTCCACTGATGATCCTCTACCCCATAGAGTTCCAGATATGTATAATCTTTTTTTTAAAATTAACATCTAATGCATTATTTGTTTCAAGAGTAAGGTCTGTGAATCATCACTCTTACACAATTCACAGCACTCACCATAGCACATACCCTCCCCAATGTCCATCACCCACCCACCCTATCCCACCTCCTCTCCTCCAGCAACCCTCAGTTTGTTTCCTGAGATTAAGAGTCTCTTATGGTTTATCTGCCTGCCCGGTTCCATTTTTCCCTCCTTTCCCTCCATGACTCCCTGGCCTGCCCATCAAATTCCTCATATCAGAGAGGTCATATAATAATTATCTTTCTGTGTTTGACTTATTTCACTAATCTTACATCTCATGCTGATTTCATGGGTGTTCATAGTGGCTTGGTAGATTTCTAGCTAAATTCAGGGGACCAGTTGAAAAGGTGTCCCCCACTCCTCCACCATTGTTTTGTTTCTCCGATCAAGTGGTTCTTATCCTTTCTTTTATTAATATGGTATATCACATTAATTGATTTGTGAATATTGAATCATCCCTGTAACCGAGGAACAAATCTCACTTGACTGTGATGAATGATTCTTATAATGTACTCTTAGATTCAGTTTGCTAGTATTTTGTTGAGAATTTTTGCTTCTGTGTTCCTCAGGTATATTGGCCTGTAGTTCTCTCTCTCTCTCTCTCTCTTTTTTTTTTTTTAAGCAGAGTCTTTTTCTTGTTTTGGAATCAGGTTAATGGTTGTCTCATAGAATGAGTTTGAAGGTTTCCCTTCCATTTTTATATTTTCGGATTGTTTGAGAGCAACGGGTATTAACTCTTCTTTAAATATCTGGTAGAATTCCCCTGAGAAGAATTCTCCTGGACTTTTGTCAAGAGATTTTTGATTACTGATTCAATATCTTTGCTGTTTGTGGGTCTGTTCAAATTTTCTGTTTTCAATTTTTGGGGTTCATATTTTTCTAGGAGTTTAAACATTTCTTTAAGATTGATTTGATGACATAAATTTTTTAACATATTGTCTTATGATTGTATTTCTGTTATGTTGCTTGTGATCTCTTTATTCTCATTTGTCATTTTGTGTATTATTTCCTTTCTCTTTCATTTTAGATAAGTCTGACTAGGGGTTTATCAATTTTATTATTTTTTTCAAAGAAGTAGCTGCTGGTTTCACTAATCCATTCTCCTGTTTTTAAATTTCAAAAAACATGATTTATATCTGCTCAAATATTTATTATTTCCCTTCTTCTTCTGGTTTTAGGCTTCATTTGTTGTTCTTTTCTTAGCTCCTTTAGAAGTAAGGTTAGGTGTTTTTTAAAAGATATTTCTTCCTTCTTGTGTTCTGCCTGTATTGCTATATACTTCCCTCTTAGGATTACTTTTTCTGCATCCCAAAGGTTTTGAATAATCCTATTCTCATTTTTATTTTTTCCACATACTTTTTATTTTTTCTTTAATTTCCTGATTGACCCATTCATTCTTTAGTACCATGTTATTTAACCTGTATATATTTGTGGTCTTTCCAAATTTTTTCTTGTGGTTGATGTCACGTTTTGTAGCATTGTGGTCAGAAAATAGGTATGGTATGATTTCGATATTTTTGTACTTGTTGAGGTCTGATTTCTGATCGAGTATATAATCTGTTCTGGAGAATGACCCATGTGCATTTGTAAAGAATATATACTTTGCTGCTTTAGATGAAATGTTCTGAATATAGAAGTCCATCTGGTCCAGTGTGTCAGTCAAAGCCAGTTTCCTTGTTGCTTTTCTGCTTAGATGATCTGTCCATTGATTTAAGTGAGGTTAAAGACCCTTTTATTATTATATTATTACCAATGAGTTCCTTTATGTTTGTTATTGTTTTATATATTTGTGTGCTCCCATGCTGGAGCACACAAATATATAATTGTGATGGCTTCCTATTGGATAATCCTCTTTATTATGATATAGTGCCCTTCTTCATCTCTTGTTACAGTCTTTGGTATAAAGTCTAGTTTATCAGTGCCTCATTCAGTTAAGCACCTGACTTGATTTAGACTCAGGTCATGATCTCAAGGTTGTGGGATTGAGCCCCATCTTGGGTTCTGCACTCAGTGTGGGGTATGCTTGTTGTTCTCCCTCTCCTCCCCTGACTCACAAGTGTTTCTGCTCTCTTTTTGAAATATATAAACACTTTAAAACAAACAAACAAATACATAATTAAATCAATAAAATCTAGTTTGGTCTGAAATAAGCATTCCTATTCCAGCTTTCTGTTGATGTTTATTTGTATGACAGATGTTTCTCCATTCCCTCACTTTGAATCTGAAAGAATCATAAAGGTGTCTTTAGTTCCAAAACAACTCTCCTTTTCGCCGTATATAGATGAATCTTTTTTTAAAATTTTTATCCATTCTGACACTCTATGTCTTTTGATTGGAGCATTTATTCCATTTACATTCAGAGTAATTATTGACAGATATGTATTTAGTGCCATTTTATTACCTTTTTGTCATTGTTTCTGGAGATATTCTCTGTTCCTTTCTATTCTTTGTCACTTTTGGTCTTTCCCCTCCAAAAAATCCCCCTTTTAAAAATTTTTTTTAATTTATTTTCAGCATAACAGTATTCATTATTTTTGCACCATGCCCAGTGCTCCATGCAATCCGTGCCCTCTATAATACCCACCACCTGGTACCCCAACCTCCCACTCCCCCGCCACTTCAAACCCCTCAGATTGTTTTTCAGAGTCCATAGTCTCTCATGATTCACCTCCCCTTCCAATTTCCCCCAACTCCCTTCTCCTCTGTAACTCCCCATGTCCTCCTTTTGATACTTATTGCAGCATTTGTATAGTGATCATGAACTGTAATACCAATGCTGCAGCATTGGTGTAGTGATCATGAACAGCGAGCCTGGTGTGGTACTTGATCCCAGAACCCCGGGATCATGACCTGAGCAAATACTTAACTGACTGAGCCACCCAGGCACCCTTTATCTCTCCTCTATTTTGAATGATAGCCTTGCTGGATAGAGTACTCTTGGCTGCAGATTTTTCCCATTCAGCACATTGAATATATCATGCCACTCTCTTCTGGATTGCCAAGTTTCTGTGGAGAAATCTACAGCTAACCTCATCTGTCTTCCCTTGTAAGTTAGGGACTTCTTTTGTCTTACTGCTTTTAGGATTTTTTTTTTCTTTAGAACTGTATTTTGCAAAATAACTACAGTATGTCTTGGTGTTGGCCTGTTTTTGTTGATTTTGATGAGAGTTCTCTGTGCCTCCTGGGTTTGGATGTCTATTTTCTTTCCCAAATTAGGGAAGTTTCAGCTATTATTTCCTAAAACAACCCCTTCTCCCCACTTTCCACTACTGAATCTCCTATGATAGGAGTATTATCGTGTTTGATGGAATTACTGAGTTCCCTAAGTGTACTCTCATGATCCATCATTCTTCCTTCTCTCCTTTGTTCAGTTTCATTATTTTCCACAAATCTATCTTCTATCACTTACTGGTTCCTCTGTTCTTCCATCCTTGTGGTCAATTCATCCAGCCATTTCAAATCTCAATTACTGTTTTTTTCATTTCTCCTGATTGTTTTTTAGTTGTTTTATCTCTGCAGTAATGGTCTCCCTGAAGTCTTCCATGCTTTTCTCAAGCCCAGCAAGTATCCTTATGATTATTGCTTTAAATTCTACATCAGGCATATTACTTATACCTGTTTCAATTAGATCTTTGGCCGTGACCTTTTCTTGTCCTTTCTTTTGGGCTGAATTCCTTGGCATGTTGTCTAGGTTTCTATCTTCTTCTCTGTGTTAGACAATCCTGTTATGTTTCCTGCTCTTGAAAGTAATTGTTTGATGAGCAGTTCATAATGTCCAGTGCCTGACAGTTCAGGAAGTGTCTCTGGTGTATGCTTCAGGTACTCTGCTACTGTGTTTTGGCTGCTGTATCCCTAAGACAGTCATCTGCAGAGCTTCTCCTTGGCTGTGGTGGGTAGTGTTTGGACCTTTGCCAGAGTGTGGTTTTAACTAGTTGTGCTCTGGTCTGCCTGTTACATGAGACCTGATGTCGTTTCCACTAGTCCTGAAGCTTTACAGAATTCTATGATTAGTAGATATGATTTGGGGGGTTTTCTTGTTTTCTGGGGGAAGGGACCTGCTGTGCTGGTCATTAAGCACACTTGCCCAAGAAAAGCAGTACCAGCAAAGCACACACTGACAGGACTTGGTATATGTAGTTGAGCAGTCAGTGTTTGAACTGTGCTATTTATTGACACAGGTTGATGCTGAGTGGTGGTGAGGGGCCTTAGGGTAGGAAGGAAATCTCACCATCCAGTTCCTTTGTCCCTGGAGAGGGGTCACCGTGCTTGTTGCTCTCAGGAAAACACTTCTAGAAGAGCGAATAATCTATCACAGTGTTTCCTAGGGATTTTTCAGGTCTCCCATTTTCATGGTGTCTGTCTGAGGTTATTTGTCTGCCAAAGCAGGGAGGTGCACTTTGGGCTCTAGACCAGCCAAGTCCGCTGACTTTTAAAATTCCAAAATTTATGGACATGCTGTGTCAGGTGGCTGCGTTGATCTTCGGGGTGGGGGGGGTGGCCCTCACTGCACTGGGAGTAATGGAGTCTGAGAAGACTGAGAAGGGCAATAGAGCCAGAGTGCTAAGGCATAGGATTTGGAAAAAGTAGGCTGCATGCTGGGCCTTTTAAAACAGGTTTTTATTACTAGATTTTCAACAAATGCAGATACTTGTTTATTGTCAGTTTTCCCACCCAAGAGTAAAAAGAGTTAGCTGAGATATAATGTCTTAATAGTTTCTAAGGCTGATGTTAGTCTAAAATTTTTTGTTTTGTTTTCATTTATTTAAATTCCAGTTAATTAGTGTACACTTGTAATACTAGTTTCAGGGTTACAATTCAGTGATTCAACACTTATGTAGCACATCCAGTGCTCATCACAAGTGAACTCCTCAATACCCTCTTACCTATTTAAACCATCCCCACCAACCTTCCCTCTGTAGCTATCAGTTTCCTCTCTGTATTAAGAGTTTGTTTCTTGGGGGGCGCCTGGGTGGCGCAGTGGTTTAAAGCCTCTGCCTTCGGCTCGGGTCATGATTTCAGGGTCCTGGGATCGGGCCCCGCATTGGGCTCTCTGCTCAGCGGGGAGCCTGCTTCCCACCCCCCATCTCTCTGCCTGCTTGTGATCTCTGTCTGTCAAATAAATGAATAGAATCTTTGAAAAAAAAAAAAAAAGAGAGTATGTTTCTTGGTTTGGCTGTCTCTTTTTTCCCCCTGAAGATTCTAAATAGAGTTCTTTTTCTCTCTCTCTTTCTTTCTTTCTTTCTTTTTCTAAATAGAAATGGAAATGAAAATTTTCTAAATGGAAAAGCTCTTCCCATTTTATGGATCCTTATAGATCACTAATGGGCTTGCTTCATATTCCACCTGTGAAAGCTTTATGAGCAGTAATGGGAACTTACTTTGTAGTCTTAGACTACAAACAGTTATATTTATGCTACAAAGAATTGTCCCTTTCCTGAAATTATTTTCTGTTCCTTCTCATCAGGTATTCATTCCAGTGATCATTAATTAGTCTTCATTCAAGTTCCAGCTCAAGATACCATCTTTTGGCCTCTGTTCGGGAAGAATTAAGCATTTCTTCTCTTCTATAGCATTGTATAAGGTCTTTACACAGTGGGTCATGATTATTTGTTATACCTATATTGCTCACTGCACTGTGGGTTCTGTTTTACAGGCAGAAGCTATTTTATTTATCATAGTGTCAGCAACAGTCAGCAGAATACCTGGGTAAACTAGGTGCTCTGTAAATGTTCACTGAGTATTTGTTGAAGTATATTGACTTCTGAAAAGAAATTCCTTAAAATTTTTTTTCAATTCCTTTTAATTTGATAGGGAGATAGAACTATTACAGTTAGGGTAATGTTTAAGGCATGACTTATTAGAAGTTGTTGGATCTGTATTAAGGAAAATGATACTTCAGAACCTAGAGCCTAGGTTGTAGACTATCAAATTCTACAGGAATGAGTGATGAAATTAACTACATGAACTGGGATAGATGGTGAACCTTTCATCTTTTGTAAAGTCAGTAGCAATGTTTCAGCTTTCATACTTATTTTAGAAATGTTTATCTTTATTTCTCCTTCTTGGTTAGCTTCTAGCTGAAGATCTACCAACTTTCTTGATCTTATCAAACAGTTATTGTTTGGTTTCATCAATTCTATAGTTTTTTAGTTTTCTTCATTTATTGATTTCCAGTGTGATCTTTTTTATTTTTTATCCCCTGCTTACTTGTTTTTGATTTACTATTCTTTGCTAGCTTCTTGAAGTAGATTAGATTATTGATTTTAGATTTCTTCTTTTGTAATAAATATTTTTTAGGTGCTCTAAACTTTGTTGTAGTATAGTTGACAAAATTATAAGACATTTAATGTGCACAACGGAGTGATTTGATGTACATATATTGTGAAAGACTTCCTCCCATTGAATTAAGTTAATGTAGCATTTTTTTTCCAATTTATTTATTTTCAGAAAAACAGTATTCATTATTTTTTCACCACACCCAGTGCTCCATGCAAGCTGTGCCCTCTATAATACCCACCACCTGGTACCCCAGGTACCCAGGGTACCCCAACCTCCCACCCCCCCGCCACTTCAAACCCCTCAGATTGTTTTTCAGAGTCCATAGTCTCTCATGGTTCACTTCCCCTTCCAATTTACCCAAAAGCACATACCCTCCCCAATGTCCATAACCCTACCCCCCTTCTCCCAACCCCCCTCCCCCCAGCAACCCACAGTTTGTTTCGTGAGATTTAAGAGTCACTTATGGTTTAATGTAGCATTTTAAGGTATAAATTTCACTTTAAGGACTGATTTAGCTGCATGATATATTTTTATTATTTAGCCTAGCTTCCTATAAGTCACCTCTGTGTTTTCATTGATTAGCTGTCAGCCAATGAGTTGGGCATTAATTGTTCTCAAATACCTCCAAGCCCTTAAGTCTTCCACCATTTTGCTAATGGATTAGTGTTAGGGCTAGGAACTATAGGTAGTTCTCAAGTCTGTCTTATGTTTCACCTTTTTTTTTTTTCAAAGATTTTATTTATTTATTTGACAGAGAGACCGCAAGAGGGAATACAAGCAGGGGGAGTGGGAGAAGGAGAAGCAGGATTCCCACTGAGAAGGGAGCCTGATGCAAGGCTTTGAGCCAAAGGCAGATGGTTGGCACCCCTTGGCTTTCACTTCTTGCTTGACTCTCTCAGGTCTCCCAATCCATGCTCATAGTTTCCAAGAAAGCCATAGAAGGATATGTAGCAAGTTTATTTCAATCTTCCAATGGCTTTTTCATTTCTAGAATCTCCTTAAATTTCTAACTTTTTCATGATAGCCACAGTTGGAACTGCAACCTCAGATCAGCTAGAGTTTTTTTCCCTTCAGTTTTCTAACAAGTTCATCACATTAATCTGACAAAGCTGTAGCCTTTTGCCACTGTGTCCTGGTTTCTGCTTTCATCCCCACATTTGTAACACAATTGTAGTTTCATCTGTGGGACTGGGGAGTTGGAATAGCATTTCCAAGCAAGAGAGCTGCTAAGTTGTTATTCTTACCCAAAGCTTTAAAAGCTTTTCTTGAATAAGTCCTTCTCATTTTGTTGGCTGCCTTTGTGAAAATTCCAGAGACCTGATATTATTTTGGGCATCTTTGTTTAGTTTTATACTTTTTTTTTAAAAGAGATGATTAATTTACTGCATCACAGTGCCATATCCAGAAATCTTTTCTATACCATTTAAATGCAAATAGTTGCAATAGATAAAAGCAGCACTAATACTTATATATTCCTATATTGTATGGTGCTCTCTAGCTCCTTCCTTAATTTTCAAGGAAGTTTTTTCCAGGGAGGTAGAGTGGTATATTAAAAGGAGAAAAAGCCTTGGAGTTTGACAGCCTTGGGATAGATCTTAACAATAGTTGTGTATGGGCCATTTAATTTCTCTTGAGTCTCAGTTTACAATCTGTAAAGTGGATGTAATAAGACTTAAGTCATGGAGAAGATGAAATGAAAATATATTCAGAGTAGTTAATACAGTGTCTCACATGCGGTAGATAACCAGTCAATGACTATTTTTTCTCCTCTCTCCTCCCTTTGTCTCTTGTTGCATTTCTTGAAGCACATGGATTCAGCAAGAGGCCATTTGTGGTTCAGAGAACACTGTTATTAAGAACAGTTAAATGATCAAAAAAGATTATTTCTTTCCAATGATGTTAATATAGAAATACAATACAGTCTTCTACATTTTGGGGTTGTGGACTAATGGTCATGTGGATTAGCCCAGATTCTGGCATGTGAACTTCTTTTCACCATAAGAGGTGAAAATGTCTTTTAACGCACATGCAACCATGCCACTTACCAGCTTCAAATCAGGTCTCAGGATCAAGTCGAAGCTCCTCAAAATAAATGCAGTTTTCTTCATGAGTTGGCCTCTATGTACCTTTCTACCCTTAGTTTTTCCTCCTCCCACTAGGTTTTAGCCATCTTGTAAGACCTTTATTTCTCTGACTATGCCTGGTATTTCATCTTTCATTGTTTTTACTCATATACCTCCCTCTGTATGTATTCAAGGACTCTATCTCATTTATTGATCATTTTGTATTCATTGTCCAGTTAGGTGCCCATTATCTCAGCACCCTATGTTGTAAAGATTATTGTAAATCTGTCTTTCCTGGTAGGTTTAGAGATACTCTTGAGCAGAGACAGTATTTTATTTAATATTTGTATCTCCATTGCCTTGATCATAATTTTCCAATGCAAATGAGGAAACTTAACCTACCACCACTCTGATTAAAAGACATTGGAAGGGGAGGTGAACCATGAGAGACTATGGACTCTGAAAAACAATCTGAGGGGTTTGAAGTGGCGGGGGGGTGGGAGGTTGGGGTACCCTGGGTACCTGGGGTACCAGGTGGTGGGTATTATAGAGGGCACGGCTTGCATGGAGCACTGAGTGTGGTGAAAAAATAATGAATAATGTTTTTCTGAAAATAAATAAATTGAAAAAAAAAAAAGACATTGGGTGACATAATTGCACCAATCATCCCAACATAGCCCTGACATTTAATAAAATCATAATACATTTAAAAATTCAAAAAGCCTAGGGGTGCCTGGGTGGTTTGTTGGTTGAGTGTCTGACTCTTGATTTCAGCTCAGGCCCTGAACTCAGGGGTTGAGACTGAGCCCTGTATTGGGATCCGCATGTGTAGGCTACTTAAGATTCTTTCCCTCTTCCTCTGCCCCTAAACCCCTCTAAAAAAATTTTTTTTTTCTAAAGCCCAAACCCATTTTTCCTTAACCTGAAATACAAGAAACTCTAAAACACCTACCTATGACTAACGAAATAAACTCTGCCTTTCTCCTTTCCTATTAGGAACATAAGGGAAACAGTGTATGTTTTGGTTGCCCTCTTGGCAAGACTATGGTTTGATCTTGGATTCTCGAACATGGGGATTGATAATCGTGTTTCCAATCAACACAGGAGTGGGATTTTAGATAAGAGCATCTTATTTTCATAGAAAATCTATTTTAGTGTCCTTCCCATTATTATAGTAAACTCTTGACAATGAGTGATGTGATTATAGACAGAAGCTTTCTATTTTTTTTTTTAAGATTTTATTTTATTTATTTGAGAGAGAGAGACAGTGAGAGAGAGCATGAGCGAGGAGAAGGTCAGAGGGAGAAGCAGACTCCCCATGGAGCTGGGAGCCTGATGTGGGACTCGATCCCGGGACTCCAGGATCACGCCCTGAGCCGGAGGCAGTCGTTTAACCAACTGCGCCACCCAGGCGTCCCAGAAGCTTTCTATTTAAGGGACACATAAGTAGTTACTAATAGACACACCACTACAAAATGCTTCCTGTTAGAAAGTAAAGGAGAGAGAAATGTATGTGAACCTATCAGTATCAGAATTGTGTGTCAAAAAGCTAGAGCAGATTGAGGCATCCGGGGGGCTCAGTTGTTAACTTTTTGCCTTCAACTCAGGTCATCATCCCAGAGTCCTGGGATCAAGACCTGTGTCAGGCTCCCTGCTTGGCTGGAAACCTGCTTCTCCCTCTCCCACTCTCCTGCTTGTGTTTCCTCTTTTGCAATGTCTCTCTCTGTTAAATAAATAAAATCTTAAAAAAAAAAAAAACCTGGAGAAGAGTTCAATTTATTTCTGCCATAACAAGCAAACCAGAGATTGACTGGACAATTATTTCTAGTATTGCTTTATTTCTAACATGCACATTCCAGTATAAAATCAACTTTTTTGGACTTTTTTTAAAAGATTTTATTTATTTATTTGACAGACAGAGATCACAGGTAGGCAGAGAGGCAGGCAGAGGAAGTGGGAGAAGCAGGCTCCCTGCCCAGCAGAGAGCCCAATGCGGGGCTCAATCCCAGAACCCTGGGATCATGAGCTGAGCTGAAGGCAGAGGCTTAACCCACTGAGCCACCCAGGCGCCCCTTTTGGACATCTTTTATTAAATAACAGCTTGTATGAATTAAAATTATCTCATAGATAAAATTAAACTTTTTTTTTCCCTGGGATGAGTATTTTATAGTTCTCTCTGGTAAAGAAAGATACAAAGTTACATAATTTTCTAAAAAAAACCATTTTATTTATTTGAGAGAGAGAGAGAGAGAGAGAAAGCATGAGCCAACTAACTAGGAGGGATCCTGAGTTGGGATCCCAACATAGCACACGATCACAAGACCCTGGGCTCATGACTTGAGTTGAAAGCAGATGCTTAACTGATTAAGCCACCTAGGTGCCCCTAAAGCTATATAATTTTTGACAAAATAATATTCGTATAAGAATTTAAGGATATCAAATCTAGTTGTATTTCTTTTGTACATAATTGTGTGACTTTGAACAAGTTTGTTTTTGTTTTTTGTGTTTTTTTGGATAAGAAATTTTTTTCATTTATTTTTTATTTATTTTCGGCATAACAGTATTCATTATTTTTTCACCACACCCAATGCTCCATGCAATCCGTCTCCTCGTTAATACCCACCACCTGGTACCCCAACCTCCCATCCACCCGCCAATTCAAACACCTCAGATTGTTTTTTAGAGTCCATAGTCTCTCATGGTTCACCTCCCTTTCCAATTTCCCCCAACTCCCTTCTCCTCTCTAACTCCCCATGTCATCCATGCTATTTTTATGCTCCACAAATAAGTGAAACCATATGATAATTGACTCTCTCTGCTTGACTTATTTCACTCAGCATAATCTCTTCCAGTCCCGTCCATGTTGCTACAAAAGTTGGGTATTCATCCTTTCTGATGGAGGCATAATACTCCATAGTGGATATGGACCACATCTTCCTTATCCATTCGTCCGTTGAAGGGCATCTTGGTTCTTTCCAGAGTTTGGTGACCGTGGACATTGCTGCTATAAACATTGGGGTACAGATGACCCTTCTTTTCACGACATCTGTATCTTTGGGGTAAATACCCAGGAGTGCAATTGCAGGGTCATAGGGAAGCTCTATTTTGAATTTCTTGAGGAATCTCCACACTGTTCTCCAAAGAGGCTGCACCAACTTGCATTCCTGCCAACAGTGTAAAAGGGTTCCGCTTTCTCCACATCCCCGCCAACACATGTTGTTTCCTGTCTTGTTAATTTTGGACATTCTAAAGGGTGTAAGGTGATACCGCAATGTGGTTTTAATTTGAATCTCCCTGACGGCTAGTGATGATGAACATTTTTTCATGTGTCTGATAGCCATTTGTATGTCTTGATTGGAGAAGTGTCTGTTCATATCTTCTGCCCATTTTTTGATATGCTTGTCTGTTTTGTGTGTGTTGAGTTTGAGGAGTTCATTATAGATCGTGGATATCAACCTTTTATCTGTACTGTCATTTGCAAATATCTTCTCCCATTCCGTGGGTTGCCTCTTTGTTTTCTTGACTGTTTCCTTTGCTATGCAGAAGCTTTTGATTTTGATGAAGTTCCAAAAGTTTATTTTCGCTTTTGTTTCCTTTGCCTTTGGAGACATATCTTGAAAGAAGTTGCTGTGGCTGATAGCGAAGAGGTTACTGCCTATGGTCTCCTCTAGGGTCTGGTGGATTCCTGTCTCACGTTGAGGTCTTTTATCCATTTTGAGTTTATCTTTTTCTATGGTGTAAGAGAATGGTCGAGTTTCATTCTTCCACATATAGCTGTCCAGTTTTCCCAGCACCATTTATTGACGAGACTGTCTTTTTTCCACTGTATATTTTTTCCTGCTTTGTCGAAGATTATTTGACCATAGAGTTGAGGGTCCATATCTGGGTTCTCTACTCTATTCCACTGGCTATGTGTCTGTTTTTATGCCAGTACCATGCTGTCTTGGTGATTACAGCTCTGTAGTAAATCTTGAAATCAGGTAACATGATGCCGCTAGTTTTATTTTTGTTTTTCAACATTTCCTTAGTGATTCGGGGTCTCTTCTGATTCCATACAAATTTTGGTCCAGCTCTTTGAAGAATACCGGTGGAATTTTGATTGGAATGACATTAAAAGTATAGATTGCTCTAGGCAGTATAGACGTTATAACAATGTTTATTCTTCCGATCCAAGAGCATGGAATGGTCTTCCATCTTTTTGTGTCTTCTTCAATTTCTTTCATGAGTGTTCTGTAGTTCCTGGAGTACAGATCCTTTACCTCTTTGGTTAGGTTTATTCCCAGGTATCTTATGATTCTTGGTGCTATAGTAAATGGAATCAATTCTCTAATTTCCCTTTCTGTATCTTCATTGCTAGTGTATAATAAAGCCACTGATTTCTGTACATTAACTTTGTATCCTGCCATGTTGCTGAATTGCTGTATGAATTCTAGTAGTTTGGGCGTGGAGTTTTTGGGTTTTCCATATAAAGAACCATGTCATCTGCGAAGAGAGAGAGTTTGACTTCTTCATTGCCAATTTGTATACCTTTTATTTCTCTTTGTTGTCTGATTGCTGTTGCTAGGACTTCTGATACTATGTTGAACAAGAGTGGTGAGAGTGGACATCCTTGTCGTGTTCCTGATCTCAACGGGAAGGCTACAAACTTTTTCCCAATGAGGATGATACTTGCTGTGGGTCTTTACAGATAGATTCTATTTAGTTCAGGAATGTTCCCTCTGTCCCTATATTTTGAAGCGTTTTAATCAGGAATAGTTGCTGGATTTTGTCAAATGCTTTTTCTGCATTGTTTGAGAGGACCGTGTGGTTCTTCTCTCTTCTCATATTAATTTGTTCCATCACATTGATTGATTTGCAAATGTTGAACCTTCCTTGTAGCCCAGGGATGAATCCCACCTGGTTATGGTGGATAATCTTTTTAATGTGCTGTTGGATCCTGTTTGCTAGGATCTTATTGAGAATCTTAGCATCCATATTCATCAGTGATATTGCTCTGAAATTCTCCTTTTTGGTAGGGTCTTTGCTTGGTTTGGGGATCAGGGTAATGCTGGCTTCATAGAAAGAGTCTGGAAGTTTTCCTTCTGCTTCAATTTTTTGAAACAGCTTCAGGAGTATAGGTGTTATTTCTTCTTTGAAAGTTTGGTAGAATTCCCCAGGGAATCCGTCAGGTCCTGGGCTCTTGTTTTTTGGGAGGTTTTTGATCACCGCTTCAATCTTGTTACTAGATATCGATCTATTAAAGCTGTCAGTTTCTTCCTGGTTCAGTTTTGGGAGTTTGTAGTTTTCCAGGAATGCATCCATTTCTTCGAGGTTGCTTAGCTTATTGGCATATAACGTTGATAATAACTTCTATGATTGTTTCTACTTCCTTGGTGTTAGTTGTGATCTCTCCCTTTTCATTCATAATTTTATGAATTTGGGCTTTCTTTTCTTTTGGATTAGTGTGGCCAATGGCTTATAGATCTTATTGATTCTTTAAAAAAACCAGTTTCTAGTTTCATTAATACGTTCTACGTTATCTCTAGTTTCTACCTCATTGATCTCTGCTCTAATCTTGATTATTTCCCTTCTTCTATGTAGAGTTGGTTTGATTTGTTGTTGATTCTCCAGTTCTTTAAGGTGTAGAGACAGCTGGTGTATTCTGGATTTTTCAATTTTTTTGAGGGAGGCTTGGATGGCTATGTATTTCCCCCTTACCGCCTTTGCTGTATCCCATAGGTTTTGGACTGAAGTGTCTTCATAATCATTGGTTTCCATGAATTGTTTCAGTTCTTCTTTGATCTCCTGGTTGATCCAAGCATTCTTAAGCAAGGTGGTCTTTAGTTTCCATGTGTTTGAGTTCCTTCTGAACTTTTCCTTGTGATTGAGCTCCAGTTTCAAAGCATTGTGATCTGACAATATGCAGGGAATCATCTCAGTCTTTTGGTATCGGTTGAGTCCTGATTTGTGACCCAGTATGTGATCTATTCTTGAGAAGGTTCCATGTGCACTTGAGAAGAATGAGTATTCTGTTGTTTTAGGGTGGAATGTTCTGTATATATCTATGAGGTCCATCTGGTCCAGTGTGTCATTCAATGCCCTTGTCTCTTTATTGATTTTCTACTTCGATGATCTCTCTATTACTGAGAGAGGCGTGTTAAGATCTCTTACTATTAATATATTCATATCAATATGATTCTTTATTTTGATAAACAGTTTTCTTATGTAGTTGGATGCTCCCATATTGGGGGCATAGATATTTACAATTGTTAGATCATCTTGGTGGATAGTCCCTTTAAGAATGATGTAGTGTATGTGTTGGAGAGGATGTGGAGAAAGGGGAACCCTCTTACACTCTTGGTGGGAATGCAAGTTGGTGCAGCCTCTTTGGAGAACAGTGTGGAGATTCCTCAAGAAATTCAAAATAGAGCTTCCCTATGACCCTGCAATTGCACTCCTGGGTATTTACCCCAAAGATACAGATGTCGTGAAAAGAAGGGCCATCTGTACCCCAATGTTTATAGCAGCAATGGCCACGGTCGCCAAACTCTGGAAAGAACCAAGATGCCCTTCAACGGACGAATGGATAAGGAAGATGTGGTCCATATACACTATGGAGTATTATACCTCCATCAGAAAGGATGAATACCCAACTTTTGTAGCAACATGGACGGGACTGGAAGAGATTATACTGAGTGAAATCAGTCAAGCAGAGAGAGTCAATTATCATATGGTTTCACTTATTTGTGGAGCATAACAAATAGCATGGAGGACAAGGGGTGTTAGAGAGGAGAAGGGAGTTGGGGTAAATTGGAAGGGGAAGTGAACCATGAGAGACAACAACAAAAAAAAATTGTCTGTCTAAAATGTGTGGGTGAAAACTTTTAATCAAGTGTGTTTCTACTTTTTTTTCCCCCAAGTTGGACACCATCTGTATACCCTAGGTTGCTTAAGGGGATTTCACTATTATATAAAATCAATAAAATTAAAATGGAGTAGTTGTATATATGCAACATTGTGTACAGAGGGTATATATTGAATAGTATTAAACATTTTCGTCTTCCTTTACCTTTTATCCCTAAAAAAAAAAAAAAAGATGTAGTGTTCTTCTGTATCTCTGACTACAGTCTTTAGTTTAAAATCTAATTTGTCTGATATGAGAATTGCTACCCCAGCCTTCTTTTGAGGCCCATTGGCATGAAAGATGCTTCTCCATCCCTTCACTTTCAGTCTGATTGTATCTTTAGTTTTGAAATGGGTCTCTTGTAGACAACATATGGATGGGTCCTGTCATTTTATCCACTCTGCAACCCTGTGCTGTTTTATGGGCACATTCAGGCCATTCACATTGAGAGTGATTATTGATAGATACGTTTTTATTGACATCATGTTACCTTTGAAGTCTTTCTTTCTGTAGATTGTCTCTATATTTCTGTTCAGTGCTATTCTTAGGATTTTTCCTCTTTTATAGAACCCCCCTTAATATTTCCTGCAGTGTCGGATTGGTGGTTGCATAGTCTTTTAAGCCTTGCCGGTCTTGGAAACTCTTTATCTCTCCGTCCATTTTGAATGTCAGTCTTGCTGGATACAGTATTCTTGGCTGCATGTTCTTCTCATTTAATCCCCTGAATATGTCTTGCCAGCCCTTTCTGGCTTGCCAGGTCTCTGTGGACAGATGGGCTTTCCTCTGTAAGTAAGGAGCCTCTTTGTCGTAGTGGCTTTCAAGAGATTATACCTACAATTATGATTTTTTGATTTGACTATCAGGTGCCTTGGTGTTTTTTTGGAATCTCTAATCTTGTATGGAGACCTTTCGGCCTCTAGTACATGAACACTGTTTCCATTTGCGAGATTGGGAAGATTTTCATGAAGAACTTGTTCCAATATATCTTCTAGACTTCTTTTTTTCTCCTCCCCTTCAGGGATTCCCATAATTCTGACTTTGGAACGTCATGGCATCATTTATTTCCTTGATTCTGTTTTCATGGTTTCTAAGCTATTTGTTCCAGGCTTCCTCCTGATCCTTTCTCTCTATCTGTTTGTCCTCCAGATCACTAATTCTATCTTCTGTCTCAGTTACCCTAGCTTTGAGAGAGTTTAGATTAGATTGGAACTCATTGAGATCATTGCAAAGTTCATCACTGATAGCCCTCAGCTCAGGCCTAACATTGTGAACATCCTGTCTGGTCGGCTTTCAGTTCAGCCCTAATGAATTCTGTTTGGTCATCCATGGCTTTCTCCAACCTAGCTATTTCCTGGATAATTGTTAGCCTGAATTCTCTTTCCGACATATTGTCTATGTTAATAGCCATTAGCTCTGTTCCAGAAGGTCCATCCTCTGTGTTTTTCTTCTTTTGGGTATTCCTCCTCCTAGTCATTTTGGTGAGAGATGACTGAACAGATGTAGCTGGATGTATCGACCGTGGTGCAGTCAAGGTGCACCCTGGAACACTTCTGAGCAATCAGGATTCCCCACCCAAACGAGAGACAAAAGAAAAGAAAAAGAAAAAAAGGAAAAGAGAGAGAGAGAGAGACAGACAGACAGGAAAGAAAGGGAAGATGAAAGAGAAGGTTCAGCCCAAATGGGCACCAATGTACAATTTATGAAGTATATAAACAAAACCAGACAAACAAAAAGACTGATTAGAGTATATGACAGGAGAAAAAAAAATATGCAAATAAAGGAAGAACCTCGTCAAAAAGAACCCCAAGTATAAGATTTATATACTATCAGGACAAACACAAAAACACAGAAACAGAGAGGGAAGAAAAAGATGGGAGAGTGGTTATAAATTCTCAGTATGGGTGAGGAAGGTTGTTTTGATTCTTCCTGGATGTATCTTCATATCTTTATTTCCTAAAATAAAGCGGGATTAAAAATTGGTTTATCTATCAGGGTAGTATGATTGGGGAAAGGGGATTACTTTGAAGTTTAACTCTATATGAATATTAGAAAATAAAAATAAAAAGGAATAAACTAAACTAAAATTGGAAAAAAAGAAATTCAAAAAATAGAAATGTAAAAGAAAAACACAGGTGTATGTATCAAAAAGTTCAGGTTAGAAGGTTATTATGGAATTTGATGTACTGGACAGCTCACTGTGATGGTAAATAGGTTAAAAAATTATCTCCATTAAAAAAAAAAAAATGAACCAGAATAGTGGGAACGAGTTGAAAATAAAAGTTGTCCTATGAAGTAGTGATGGTTGCAGTCTTCCAGTCTTTTTTTTTTTTTTTCTTTTTCTTTCTTGGTTTGTTTTCTGGGGGAGGGCCCTGCCACGTGGGTTTTCAGTCAATGATGTTCCCTGAGTTAAGTCCTCCCACCCCCCTCAAGGGGTTGGGCTCTGAGGAAACTTTTTTTTTCAGGCTTTTTTTCTCTGGTGGTTTTTATGTTTGTTCACTTTTTTTTTTTTTCTCTCACCTTGAACACTTTTGATGGTTTTTGTAGTTTTAGAGGAAAACAAACTGCACCCTGACCTCTCTCTCAGAGACTGCAGAGCCCAAATGAGTTCCCCCTTTGCCACTGGCAGAGCAGGTTCTGAGTCGTGGTCCCTGGGGACGCAGGATCTTTTGCTTGTACCCAAAACCAGGGCAGCGGCGGCAGTCTGGGTGCTCCAGACCACCAAAGAGGTTCCAAGCAGCGATCGCACACTGAGATTTTCCCGCTGGCCTGGGCTGGGAATGCCTGGTCTTTCTGGGCCCAAGAGCACCCGGCTTGCACGCACCTCTTTCAGGGGAGGCTATGGGTCATGCACGCGTCTCAGGCACTGAGAACGGGGCGCAGGTCTGAAAGCACCAGGCTGGGCTTTTGCGCACTGTCAGGGGAGGGATTGGGGCACAGGTCTTAGGCGCTGAAACAATGGCACGGGTCAAAGAGCGCTGGCTGGGCCTTTGTAACTCTCTCAGGGGAGGATGCAGGGCTTGCATGTTCTGCCGTCTGGCGTGGCTCCCATCCCCTCACAGGAGCCAGAACCCACGCATTCTCAGGTGCGCTGGCGGCTTAGGGACCACCACCTGGTCTCTCTGCCGCACTCTCTCTGGCTCAGCACCAGGAGAGGCTGTCCTGGGACCAGGGACTTAAGCCCCTGTCCCTAGCCGCCCTGATTCCTACAATTTCCAACACCCCCCCTCCCCCGGCGATCCTTTGCTCTTTTTGAGTGCTTTCAACCAGTCTCCAAGTTAATGCTGGTCCCCAGACACAGGGCACTCTCGGATTGGGGTATTACTTTCCAACCAGTCGCCTCTGGTTGCTCCCTCCCCTTTTTGTTTATCTTCTCATAACAGTCTACCGTTCCCACCCTGCTTTACCTGCCCACTGGCGTCTTCTGCCCCTGTAGAGATCCAGACGTGTATAATTCTGATCTCAGGCTGATTTCATGGATGATCGGAGTTCTTTGGTAGGTAATCAGCTCACTTTAGGGTACAGGTTGAAAAGGCACCTCCTCCTACTTCCCCGCCATCATGTTCCCTTGCCCTTGAACAAGTTTTAACTATTTGGGGTTTCAATATACTTAGTGGTATAAACTCATGAGGATGAGAACCCCTACCATTTATTGAATAATGAACCCTAAAATGGGCTTTGATCTATAATGTGCCTAATAAAATTTATGTCATTACATCTGCAGTAATTACTAATATTACTCCTGTTTAACATAAAAGGAAACTCATTTTTAGAATGGTTAAATAACTTGCTCAAGGCTACATAGTTTAAGGACAGAGCAGGACAGAAACCCATGTCTTCATCTTCTACAAATTTGTTCTTTTTTTCTTCATTCCTTTCGTCAAAAGTCACAGGTATTCTTTTTTTTTTTTTAAGTTTATTTATTTATTTTAGAGAGAGAAGAGAAAGAAAGAGAAAAGGAGCTAATGGGGGTGGGGGTGAGGGAGAGATACTCAAGCAGACTCCCTGCTGAGTGCAGAGCTTGAAGCAGGGCTGGATCTCATGACTCTGAAGTCATGACCTGAGGCGAAACCAAGAGTGTGATTAACAACTGATTGAGTCACCGAGGTGCCCCAAATCTCACAGATATTTTTTTATCTTGAAGAGTTACAGTAACAAAGTAATGGATTTCAAAGTACTCTTATGCATCCAAACTTAAGGCATCGTGACTTAAGGCCTTGTGACTTTGTAGTTAGATTTGGTATCACTAAAATTGGAATAGAGTATGTTTCTATTAATGTTGGAAAATGCTATAAAACTTTTTGAAGGGTTGTGCAGATTTAAAAGTTTGTTATTTAACTGTTCCTCAATGGAAATTATTTTTGCTACCAGGTCTACAAAAATATATTTTCTATTGTTATTTTCTTGTAATTGTGCTTATCATTTTTCTTCCTGTATTTTCATAATTTTTAGGGATAAATCTGCATATTCTAAGGTGAAAAGAATGCTTCCTTAGCCATACCTGATTATACATTTGTAAAGTACATTCATATGCAGCATATTACTTATTTTTCAACTGTGTTCTTGTTTTAGTAGTTCTGAAATAAGTGTCTTTATTTTCATCTTACAAATGAGGAAACTGCAGTTTAGAGGATCTTCCCTAAGATCAGAATGCATATTACTTGGTGCTCTTACAGGCTCTTGAGTTCAAATTTTGACTCATTTGTTTGCTCTTGGGCCAGTAAATAATTGATCTAATAAGTAGGACAATTAACTGCTATATCTCTTAGTAACTCCAATTCCATATCAATAAAATGAAGGTATAATATTATCTATTTCATAGGGCTGTTGTGAGTATTAGATTAGGTAATAATATATGTGAAATGAGCAAAATAGTGACCAATACATAGAAAGCATTCAATAAATGTTAGCTGTTACCATTTTTGGTACAATACTTTAGTGTTGTTATAGTCATGTAATTATATAGACTATCTTTACAAGCTGTTTAAAGCAAACTTTAAGTTTATTAATTCAATAAACATCTATTAAATGCTTCTGTGTGCTGGGTATTATCTAGGCATGAGTATACAGGGGTATACACAATAAAGTTCCTGTTCTTAAAAAGTTAATTCTTTTTAAGAAAAAAAATTATGACAGGATTTTGTTGACTTCTGTGACATCTGGCTTTAGAAGGGTCTACTTTAAGGGTATGTTGATTTAATTTGCTTTTAAATTGACTTTTTGAGTTTTTATTGTCATTGTTAAAATTATTTTACTTAAAGAATTGTAGTACATTTATGGAGAGTGTACCTTTTAGAAATCTGTTATCAAAACAGAGAGTCAATTGAAATTTATGTATTTGGTAGATAAATTGAGATATTTTTATATGGAAACATAGGTTTCCTTCATCTTTTCTAAGAAAGATGCAGAAAGGAGAATCTTTGCAATTGCAATTCTTATATTATTAATTAAAATAATATCTGTATATTTATTAAGTGCTTACTATGTACGTTATAGATTCCTTATAGATGCCTTTAGATAATGTAAATTTTCACAAATACGGAGTGAAGTAGTATTATTTATATATAATAGATGAAGGAACTGAGGCTCAAGAGGTGAAATAACTTGCCTAGCATCATAAAAGTTGTAGAATTGGGCTTTAAGCCCAGTGGTGTCTGTCTCTAGATCCTATGGTGGAACTGGAAAAAAAATTTTGACAATTGGAATTTCACCTTTAAGTTTGAGTCTTGCTTCACTGTATTCAAAAAATTCTATTAGGTAACACTGTATTGTACACCTGAAACTAATATAACATTGTAACTTAACTAACTCTGACTAACTCTTTTGTTGTTGTTAATTTGTTTTGTTTTGTTTTAGATTCTACATGTAACTGAAATCATGTGGTGTTTTATCTGTCTGACTTATTTCACTTAGCCTAATTCCCTGTAGGTCATCTCCAATAGAGTGGTTATATTTAAGGAATATTACCTTTTACTCTTTTTTTTCTTTTTACTATTCCCAATGAATAATTCAATAACATCATTTATACTTTTTATTTTCTTATATTCTTTTTGGTGTCAATTTTTTTTTATTTTTTTCATTTATACTATTGTATTTTGTTCTCTTAACATTTCTTACCAGGTTATTCTATCTTGGTGGCTTTTGCTCCTGTTTTATAGAGGCCGCATGTATTAACAGTATTAATTGGTTTACCAGTAACTACTATTACAAGCCCAGTTTCTTACTCATGTAATAATCCAATGCAGATTCCTGGTTGCCAGGTGGGTATTCTTCATATGTTGATCTAGGGACCCAGGTGCTTTCAGTATTGTAGCTTTGCTATTTCATAGAGGGTCTCAACACCCTCTGCTTTAAGTAGTAGAAGGGAAATATAAAGTGGATAAATTGAACCCACTTTTGAAAAGTTCTAACCTAGGAGTAATACACATCATATCTACTTACATTTCAAGTTGGCAGGAACTAGTTGCACAGCAACACTTTGCAAAAGGTCCTGGGAAATGCAGCCCTAGCAGAGCAGCAAAAATTCTATGCTATGGAAGGGAAACATGAAATTTTGATGGGCAGCTAGTTATCTCTTCTCCACCGTGTCTTCTTACTGTGTATTGATTATGCCAAACATTTTCTAAATTTTTCTGCATGCTTAAGTAAATAAATTTCAGAGTTATAATCTTTCAGTGAGTTTTCCAGATGATGTTCCCTTTTCCTTTTTTTGTTTTTGTTTTTGTTTTTGCCACTTTCTTTTATAAGTTAACAGTTTTTATTTTATTTGGTACAAAGTGATATTTATCCAAACCCAATCAAGAAGCATCATTTGTAATATTCCTTTGATCCTGCTCACTGTCCATTTATATGTAGAAGCCTCTACACAGATTTACAATTGGGAAGGGTGTGTGTACAGTTCTTAGTTTAGTTTTGTTGTAATCTAATGAATTTTTCTGGATAAAGCTGAGAACTTTAACTGTCTGATTCTCTCATTCTCCAAATCCAAATTGAGGAGAATACATAGAACTTTTCCTACCTTCATTAATTCCTATGGAGTCTTTACAAGCTAAGATACAATGTATCATTGTAGTTTCTAGGATTGAATATATCTGAATCTATATAGAATTTGAGGCATTATGCATTAGATCTTTTCCTGGGTTTGGATTATCAGAAACTGCACATTTTTTTTTTTTTTTCTGTTCCGAGTTTACTGGCAGTTTTCATCAGGAACAGATGTTGGCTTAGGGCAAATGTTTTTGTTTTTCCTGTGTATATTTAGATAGTACTAGTTTTCTCTTTCTTTGTTTTTTGTTTGTTTGTTTTAGTTAAAATGGTGAATTCCATTAATTATTTTTCTAAGCCAACCTTGAATTCCCCACTTGATCATTGTTTAATATATTTTTTATCTACCATTGTATTTGATGTGCTAAACATTCATAAGAAGGTTTGTACGTATATTCCTCAGGGATGTTGGTATGTTTTATTTTTCCCAGAAATATTTTTCTAGGTTTGGTATTAGGGTAACATTTACTGATAGAATTTGTTAGGTAATCCATTTTTATGTAGATTTTATATAATTTATCCCTTAAATGTTTGGAAGAATTCATCAATGAAGCCGTATTGGTATGCAGTGTTTTTGGTGGGAAGGTTTTTAACTAAAAATTCAGTTTCTTTTTATAGATATGGGACTATTCAGATGATTTCTTTCTTAGTGAGCTCTGATAGTGTTCTTAAAGTGATTTGTACATTTCTTCCAAGTTGTCAAAAATGTTGCCATAAAGTTTATATTTTTAATTTTAGACTGTAATCTTTTCATCTCTGATACCTGATACTGTTAATTTGTATCTCTGCTTTTTATCCTTTGTTCTGGATACATCTTTTCAAAGAATCAGGTTTGCATTTCATTGATGTTTCTCTGTTGCTTCCTCTGTTTTATTTTATTTACTCATTTCTTTTTTAAAAATTATTCTTTTACTAAGTGACTCCATAACCAATGTCGGGTATGAGCTCACAACTCTGAGATTAAGAGTTGCATGCTCTACTGACTAAGCTGCCAGAAGCCCCTGATTTATTCATTTCTTGCCTTTCTTTCCTTTTTTTTTCTGTTTACACTGAGTTTAATTTTCTCTTTTTTTTCCCCTAGTTCTTATGATGTAAGTTGAGATTATTGACTTGAGACCGTATTTTTTTTTTCCCAATATGGGTATTTAGTGCTCTAAGAATTTCAAGCTATTTCTGTTACCATTTATAAAGTTTTATAGATGTTGTAGTGTTAGGGTCCGTGATCAAAGAAACGAGACTGATACAAAGCGAAGGTCAAGCAAAACTTTATTTTGCACCAAGCATCAAGAATCAAACTGACCGGTCAGGGCTATCTCTTACAAAAAGGCAATGATGATGATCCCGACAAGGTCACTCCCAAGAAGGCCGCTCCGGACGAGGCTGCTCTAGATGAGGCTGCTCCACAGATGAGGCCGCTGCATGATCTGAGCCGCTCCCAAGAAGAGGCCACTCCCAAGATGAGTCCCCTGCTCCATGAGGTTGCTCCCTGGACAAGGCCACTCCCAAGAAGAGGCCATTCTGGACAAGACCACTTCCCGGATGAGGCCGCTCCCAACTACGAAGAGGCAATGATGACAGCGACGATGACAAGGAGGACAACCCGGATGACACAGACTCTGCTCCCCACGATGTCACTCTGACAAGGCTGCCACCCAGAGGAAGCCACCGCTGCGGACAAGGCCGCTCGTGGCTCAGGGTGGTGAGGCATTTTGCGGCGAGGCTGCTGGTGGCTAGGGGCCATTGGCATCTCAGGGCCGCTGGCATCTCGGGACCGCTGGACCAGGGGCTGCAGGCGTCGGGACCGCTGACCACTGGATCGCTGGACCACTGGTGTCTTGGGACCGCTGACCGCTGGACCACTGGACCACTGGACCGCTGGTGTCTCGGAACCACTGGCATCTAGGGGCTGCAGGTGTTGGGACTGCTGACCGCTGGACCGCTGGCATCTAGGGGCTGCAGGCATCAGGACCACTGACCGCTGGACCACTGGTGTCTTGGGACTGCCGTTAGCGCAGCTGCTGGAGGCTGCAGCTTGGGGGGCTGCTGAAGGTGGGGCCCCTGGAAGCTGCAGGCAGCTGAAGGCTGCAGGTGGCTCGGGGCCACCGGAGGCGGGACCACTGGAGGCGGGACCGCAGGTGGCTGGAGGCTGCAGGCAGCAGCTTGGGGCCACCGGAGGCGGGGCCGCAGGCGGCTGTTATAGCTCTTACAAGAGCTGTTACACCTCCTCTGCTCTCGCTGACTCTTCTGCTCCCGCTGACGCTTCCTTCTGCTCCCGCCACAGCTCTCCTACTCCCCTGCTAGCCTTGCACAGCCACCTTTATGTGATTGGTTGAGCCCCGCCCCTACACAGGTGGCCAATCGGATCTCAATTCACCCGAGTGGATATACACATGCCGCACCGATTGGACATCTCCACCTGGCCTGCCCCGCCCCTACATCCGGGGTCCACAAGCAAGTTCCTCTGGGAGGGGCAGGCCCTTACAGTAGGTCTGGTTATCACTCATCTTAAGCTTATATGTGATCAGGAAAATAATTATTGATGTACAGTACAGCATTTATCATATTATATTTTTTTAAAGTGATAGCAAAAATGTCCGTTTTTTGTTTGCAATATTTTTATTGTATTGTTTTTTTCTTTTGCTTTTGCATACAGTTATATTGAAATGTAAAATCCAGCTTTAAAACACTAATAAAAACAAATGTGAAAGTATTAAAAAAAAGTTTGGTCCTATAATGTCTTTTGATATTTGATAAATACAAAATACTTTCTAATTTCACTTGTGAACCGTGTTCTTTAAAAGTGTGTTATTTAGATTCCAAATATTTGGGCATTTTCCACATATTTTTTGTCAGTGATTTTGAATTCAATGTTGTTATTTGTTAATATGTTAATTGCTATAATCGTTATGATCAATGAACATGCTTTTGATTTCAGTTCTTTGAAGTTTGTTGAGACTTGTTTTATGATCCAGTATATGGCTTACCATGGTAAATATTCTGTGTGCTTTCTAAAAGAATTTGGATTCCGCGATTGTTGAGGAGAGTGTTCTATGAATGTCAGATCAAGTTGATTGGTAACATTGGTCAAGTCATCTGTATCTTTACTAATTTTCTATCTAGTTGTTCCAAAAATAATTTAGAGGTGTGTGTGTTGAAATTTATGATTTTTAATAATTGTTGATTTGTCTAGTTCTTATAGAAGCTCTTATCATTTTCACTTAAGGTACCACTTTTTATTTTCTTTTAATTCCAGTGTAGACAACTTACAGTGTTGAATTAGTTTCAGGTGTACAATATGGTGATTCAACAATTCTGTATATCACCCAGTGCTCATGATGATAGGTATACTCTTAATCGCCTTCATCTATTTCACCGAACCCCACATACATCTCACCTCTGGTAACCATCTGTTTGCTCTCAATAATTAAGAGTTCATTTCTTGATTTCTCTCTCTCTTTTCCTTTGCTTGTTTTGTTACTTAATTCCATGTATGAGTGAAACGTATTTGTCTTTCTCTAGTTAGCATATTTCACTTACCTTTTACTCTCTAGCTCTATCCATGTTGCTGCAAATGGCAAGATTTTTCTTTTTTATGGCTGAATAATATTCCATTATATATATAATCACGTTATATATGTAATATTCCATTATACATATCATATGTGTTCTGTATAATATAATCATAAAATATATGTAATATATAATAATATAGCAATAATATGTAATTTTATAATATATGGAAATATATAATATATGTTATATATGGAAATATATAATGAAATTTATATATTATATATATGATACATATATAATGTCTTCCTTAACCATTCATATATCAATGGATACTTAGGCTACTTCCATAATTTGGCTATTGTAAATACTGCAATATACATATTTGAATTAATGTTTTCATGTTTTTCAGGTCAATTTGTAGTAATGTGGCTCCTAGATCATGTGGTAGTTCTATTTTTAATTTCTTGAGGAACCTCCATACTGTCTTCCAAATTGGCCACATCAGTTTGTATTCCTACCAGTAGTGCATGTGGTTTCCTTTTTGTCCACATCCTCATCAACACTTGCTGTTTCTTGAGGTTTTGATTTTAGTTACTGTGACAGGTGTGAGGTGATATCACATGGTGGTTTTGATTTGTGGTTCCCAGATGATGAGTGATGTTGAGCATCTTTTCTTTTGTCCATCAGCAATCTTTATGTCTTCTTTCAAGAAATGTCTGTTCATGTCTTTTACCCATTTTAACTGGATTATTTTTCTTGTTGTTGAATTATATAAGTTCTTTATATATTTTAGATGCTAATCCTTTATCAGATATGTCATTTGCAAATATCTTCTCCCATTCACTAGGTTGGCTTTTAATTTTGTTGGTTGGTTGTTTGCTGTGCAAAAGCTTTTTATCTGTTGTACTTCCAGTAGTTTATTTTTGCTTTTATTTCCCTTGGCTCTGGAGATACATGTTGGAAGTGATTATGACCAACATCAGAGAAATTATTGCCTATGCTCTCTTCTAGGATTTTTATGGTCTCAAGTTCTCACATTTAAAGTCCTTCATCTATTTTGGGTTTATTTTTGTGTATGGTATAAGAAAGTGGTTCAGTTCCATAATTGTGTGTGTAGCGGTCTGGGTTTCTCAACACCATTTGTTGAACTGACTATCTTTTTCACATTGGATATTCTTTCCTGCTTTGTTAAAGATGAGCTGACCATATAATCATGGGTTTATTTCTGGATTTTTTGTTCTGTTCTCTTAATATTTGTGTCTATTTTTGTGTCAGCACCATACTGTTTGATTACTATAATTTTGTAATATCACTTGAAATCTGGAATTGGATGCCTCCAGCTTTGTTCATCTTTTTTGAGATTGGTTTGGCTATTGGGGTCTTTTGTGGTTCCACACAAATTTTAAGATTGTTTGTTCTAGTTCTTGAAAAATGCCATTGGCATTTTGATAGGGATGGCATTAAATTTGTAGATTGCTTTGGGTAATATAGACATTTTAACCATGTTTGTTCAGTTTCTTCCATCAGCGTTTTATAGTTTTCAGAATGCCTGTTTTTAACTTCATTTTTATTTGTCTCCATGTAATTTTTGTTTTTTTTTTTTTTGACTTCTAATTGACCCAACTAGTTGTTGTTTAGTAGTTGTTTAGTTTAAACAACTAAACTATTAGTTGTTTAGTAGCATGTTATTTAACCTCCCTATATTTGTGCTATTTCCAGATTTTTTTTCCTCTTTGATTTCTAGTTTCATAGTGTTGTGGGCAGAAAAGCTGCCTGGTATGACTTTAGTCCTTTTTAATTAGTTGAGACTTTTTTTTTTTCTAATATGTGATCTGATTTGGAGAATATTATATGTGCACTTGAAAAGAATGTGTATTCTGCTGTTATAGGACAGCATTTTCTAACTATATCTACTAAGTCTGTCTGGTTCAGTATGTCATTCAAAGCCACTGTTTATTTGTTGATTTTCTGTTTAGATGATCTGTTCTTTAAATGTACATGAGCTGTTCAAGTCCTCTACTATTATTTGTTACTATCAATTAGTTTTTTCATGTTTGTTATTAACTGTTTTATGTATCTGGGTGCTCCCATGTTGGCTACATAAATATTTACAATTATTATATCTACTTGTTTGATTGTTCCTTTTGCGATTATATAGTGTTATTTGTGTCTTTGTTTTAAAGTTTATTTTGTCTGTTGTAAGTATTGCTACTCTGGCTGTCTCTTCACATTGATTTTCATGACAAATGTTTATCTATCTCCTCACATTCAATTTACATATATCTTTGGGTCTGAAATGGGTCTTTGTAAGCAACATGTAGATGGATCTTAGTTCTTTGCTTTTGTGTGCGTGTGTGTGTGTTTTTCAATTCCATTATCCTATTTCTTTTGATTGGAGCATTTAGTCAATTTGCATTCAAAGTAATTATTTACAGTTCTGTATTGCCATTTTATTATTGTTTTGCACTTGTTTTTCTGGATTTTCTCTGTTGCTTTCTTTCCTTGCTCTATTCTCTCATTATAAGTTGGCTTTCTTTAGGGATGTAATTGGGTTGCTTTTATTTATTTTTTGCATATCTGTACTGTTTTGATTTGTGGTTACCATTGTGTTTGTATATAACATCTTCTGCATAGGAGCAATGTATATTAAGTTAATGTTTGCTTAAGTTTGAACCCATTCTTTACCCCTCTCTCCTCACACCAACCAAGTTCTAGGTAAATAGTGTCATACTTTACATCATTTTACTTATGAGTCTGATATTTTGTAGTTCTATTTATTTTTACTGCTTTTGTACTTCCTACTTTCCTTAATTTTACTTACGGTGTTTCCTTTCTACTCTAAGGGTCCCCTTTAACATTTATTATAGGGCTGTTTTGTTTAACTTAGGGCTGTTTCCTTTAACTTTTGCTTGTATTAGAAACTCCTCTTCTCTCCTTCTATTATGAGTGATAGCTCTCTTGGACAGTATATTCTTGGCTTCAGATTTTTTTCTTTCACTACTTTGAATAGGTCATGCCACGTTTGGTCTGCCAAGTTTCTGCTAAAAAATCAGCTTATTACTTTTTGTGGTATCCCTTGTATGTAACTATTTTCTTTTCTCTGGTTCCTTTGAAAATTCATTCTTTATCACACTTTTTGCCATTTAAGTTACTATTTGTCTTGGTGTGGCCTTCTTTGAGTTGATTTGTTGGGCAGTGTTTGTGTCTGCTAGATCTGGATTTCTGTTTCCTTCCCCGAATTAGGAAAGTTTTCAGCAATTTTTCAAATAAATTTTCTGCCCCATTTTTCCTCTTGTCTTGTAGTGTTATCCCTATCATGTGAATAATTTTATGCTTGGTAGCGCTGCTGAATTTATTTTAATTTTGCATAGTTTTTCTCCCCTATGATCTACTTAGCTTGATTGCTTTCCATCTCTGTCTTCCATGTCACTAATTCATTCTTCTGCTTCCTCTCACCTGGTATTCCATCTAGTGTATTTTTAATTTCATTTATTATGTTTTTTCATCTGTGATTGGTTCTTTTTCATCTCCTTGTTAATGGTCTTACTGATGCCCTTCATACATTTTTTCTCAAGTCCACTGAGTATAATTATGATCATTACTTTAAATTCTCTATCAGGCATTTTACTTATCTCCATTTTGCTTATGTCTCTTGCTGTGGTTTTGTCTTGTCTTTCATATGGGACATAATCCTTTATCTCCTCATTTTGTCTAACTCTCTGTCTGTTTCTGTTTTTTAGGAGAGTTAGTGATGTCCCCTGCTTTTGAAAGTTGTGGCTTTGTGAAAACTGAGATTCTGCAGTGGAATGTCCTCTGTTCACTGGAACCTGGTGCTTCAGGGGTGTCTCCTATGTTTGTTGTGCTCCCTACTATTGGTCACTTTTTTCTTCAATTCAGTCTTTTCCAGTGGCTCTCTTTGCCGCCTTCTTCTTCTTCTTTTTTTTTTTTTTTTTTTTTTTTTTTTGTATTTTTGGTATTAGTGTTCTAGTCTTTGGCAGCCTTGTTGTTGAGTTTCATTAGACCAGGTGTTTTCCAGAGTTGTACAAGCACCAAACTTCAGGAGGTTTTCCCTTTGTTGTCTCCTGAGAAACTTTCAGTGGTAGGTGGGGGCTGCAATCAGACCAACTATGTGTCCTCAACCCACAGCTGGGGCTGTAGTCTGACTGATGCCTGTGTTTAACTTTCCATTTCCCCGAGATAGGAGTCACTTTGGAATGGTTCTAGTCTCTCTTGGGGATGCTTGCACCCTGCCAGCCTTGTGGCCTCAGTTTTAATGAGCTTTAGCCAAGAGCATATTGGCAGGGAGTGGATCCACAATGTTCTCAGGGCAGAGTGCAGTGTACCCACAAACTTTGTATTGTGGAAAGAGGAAACGTTGCCAATAATTCTGCTTCTTGTATGTCCCAGGAATTTTTCAAACTGCTGCTTCTCTGCTCTATCTTGGAGGGCTGTGTGTCCTACTTTCTCTTTCAGTATGAGGACTCAGTTTCCTTTAGCCTGCTAGGATCTTCCAGTACCACGTCCACTGATTTTTAAATTTCAAGACTTTGAATGCTTCTTGTTTTAAGAACTCATGAAATTCAGCCCCTCGAGTTTTCAAAGCCAAAAATTATGTTTTGTCTTCCTGCACAGACTCCCTCATGTGATAGTCTGTTTCACTCTCTTCTCTGTGTTCATGGGTCACTCCCTCTCAACGTCTTTTAAGTCTTTTTGGATCCCCACTGAGTCTCTGCCCTTCCTACCCTCTTGGATATGGCCTCTTCTCTACATTTAGTGTGTAGTCTGTTCTTCCAGGCTTCAGGTCATTTTCTAGGTTATTTACAGATGTGAATGTTATCTAGTTGTGTCCATGGGATGAGGTGAGGCTAGGGTTCTCCTACTCCACCATCTTCCTTGTCTCCCCTACTTATCTTATGATTGTCATATCATCTTGATCAACTGACCCCTTCATCAGTATGAAATAACCTTCTATACCTCTTTTTACTTTTTAAAAATAATCTACTTTGATATTCTTGTATCTGCCTCTGCTTTTCTGGGTTAATATTAGAGTGTTATATCTTTTCCCATATTTTTATTTAGCCTCCCTGTGCTGTTATATTTATAGTGAGATTCTATCAGACAGCATCTGAATCTGCTTTTTAATCCACTTTGACAGTCTTTGCCTTTTAATTGGAGTTTTTTTAGATATTTGAATTCAATGTAATTATTGATGTATTTGAGTTAAAATTTACCCTTTTGTTATTTGATTTTTAATTATGTTTTCTCTTTCTACTCTGTGCTCAGTTTTGGCTATTTTTATGTTAACTTTGGTAAATTGAATGTTTTTTATGATTCCATTTTTGTCTCCTTTGTTTAATTATTATAATTCTTCATGGTGCTTTTTTAGTGATTGCTTTAGACTTTACAGTGTACATCTTCCATTTATCAGTCTGCCTTCTTGTGATGTTATTGTATCATTTAGTGTGTCTTATAAGAGCTTATAATAGTATGCTTTCATTCTCTGCCTCATGCTAGCTTTTGTAATATTGTTGATATACATTTTATTTCAATATGTTGTAACCTCTACTATTAGTTTTAATGAATTTTGCTTTAAATAGTCATAATATTTTAAATCTAATAAGAACAAAATGCTTGTTGTATTATGTGTATATTTGCCATTTTCAATAATCTTCATCCTTCTCTTTACATCTGTATTTGTGTCTATGTTAATTTTCTTTCTTCCTGAAGAATTTCATTTACATTTTTTATAATTCAAGTCTTTTGGTGCATGCATATGCCTAATAAAGTCTTTTAGAAATATATTTAGAGAGATTATTTCACTGGGTATAGATTTCTGTGTTAAAATTTTTTAAAGTGTTTTGAAGATGTTGTTCCATTAGTTTTTGGTCTGCATTGTTTTCAACAAGTAGTTTGCTATCCTTCATATATTTGTTAGCATGTTTATGACATGTTTCTTTCTCCCTACCACCTTTACTTTTAGGTTTTTTTTTAAGATTTTACTTTTATTTATTTAACAGAGAGAGAGGTCACAAGTAATCAGAGAGGCAGACAGAGTGATAGGGAGAAGCAGGCTCCCTGCTGAGCAGAGAGCCCAATGTGGGGCTCGATCCCAGGACCCTGAGATCATGACCTGAACCAAAGGCAGAGGCCCAACCCACTGAGCCACCGAGGTGCCCCAGGTTTTTTTTTTTTTTTTCTTTTTTTCTTTACCAGTGTTTTTCAACAATATTATGATACATTGATGTATTTCATGTTCCTTGTCTTTGGAGTTTGTTGAACTTTTTATATTTGTGGTTTTATTGTTTTACTTAATTTGTATAATTTTCAACCATTATTATTTTAAATATTTTTTCTGTCCCCCTCCACTTCTTTCGTGGATTGTATTTTTCTGAGTATTAGGCCATTTGACATTTTTCCATCATTCATTGATGCTCTATTCCTTGTTTTTGGGGTTTTTTTTTTTTTTTTTTGGTCTTTTTTCCCCCTCTCTTTATAATTTTCATGGTTTCCCTTGCTAACTCTTTAAGATAACTAGTATTTCCAACTGCATTGTGTAATATGCCTTAATCCTATTTAGTGCATTTTTTTGGTCTGAGATACTGTAGTTTTCATTTCTAGCAATCTCATTTAGTGTTTTTTAAAAGTCTTTTATGTCAGTTCTAGCATGCACATTTCTTCCCCTAGCTTCTTGAACATATGGAATACAGTTAACTTTTAATATCCTTATGCATTAGTTATATAATCTGCATAATTTCTAAGTCAGTTTTGATCAATGATTTTTCTCCTTATTGTGTACCATATTTTCCTTCTTTGTGTGCCTGTTAATTTTTTATCAAATGCCAGACATCATGAATTTTATTTTGTTGGGTACTGGATATTTTTCCATTTATATAAATATTTTTGAATTTTGTTTCAGGATAAAATTAAATTACTTGTAAATAAACAGTTGATCCTTATCCAAAGTATTTTTTTATGGGCTCTGTTCTTCTTATTGAATAGATCATGCCACAATTGGTCTGCTAAGTTTCTGCTTACTATATTTGATATTCATGAATTAAGAGGGTTTTCTAGGTTATTTACAGATGTGAGTGTTATCTAGTTGTGTCCATGGGATGAGATAAGCCTAGGGTCCTCCTACTCCACTGATTACTATATTTGATACTCATGAATTAAGAGAATTTCTGCTAAGGCTTGTGAGGCCTGAAATGGTTACTATATTCGATACTCGTGAATTAGGAGAAACTCCTCTGGTTACTCTATTCGATACTCATGGGTCAAGAGAATTTCTGCTGTGGCTTGTGAGGCCCGAAATGGTTTCTGGCCTGTGAGAATACCATGTTTTTATTCTTCTAGTTCTTTTGATGGTCCTGTTTGTGGGTAGTTTCCATTCATACATGTACTGTTCACTTTTCAGATGATAACTGAAAATCATCTGCAGATATTCAAAGCTCTCCTCTGTGCACTCTGACCTTTTACTCTGCCTGTGAACTTTAGCTATCTTGGCTTTCCTGAGCTTCCAGCTTCTTTTGAACTTATGGAAAGTACTGGAATGTTCTTAAGTTTTCCCCCTTCTTTGTGCTATAGCATGGAAACTCCAGTCAGTAGGGTGGGACAATCATAGTGTCCATTTCATTTTTTTGTTTCTTAGGAGCACTTTCATTGGTTGTCTGACTTCCAATGTCTTTAAAACTATTGTTTCACATATTTTACTTTTTTTTTCCATTTGTTTAAGCAAGAAGGGAAAGTCCAGTCCCTGTTCTTTTGTCTTTACTGAAAGATGTCTTCCCCACTCTTAAATTTTAAAACATTTTTTTCTTTATGAAGAATTCATACATTACTGCTAATATGTTTAATATACTGCTGAAAATCATATGGCAAGGTAAATCTTACTCCAATTGCTCCTTTATTTTTCTTTTCAGATATTTCTTAGAATTTATATGTGAGCACATAATATATAACATGAGACACTAAAAATTCCTGAAATCTAGAAATGAGCGGTATAGAGTTCAGCATGTTATCATAATAGTAATGTAACCTCAGAAAAGTTAGCTTCTTAAAAAATGCAGTGATAATATTTATTGTCCAGGATATTTGTTAGCACTAAATTAAATAATGAATGTAAAGAGAACATACCAGGTGATAAAAAAAATGATAGCAATTAGTGGGTAGATTATAACAATGCCATCAAAAACAACAGCAATAGTATCATTGGAAACTTAATTGTTATGTGCTTATTAGACAGTGGCTAGATAAGAGGCAATAAATTGCAAAATAGCATAAAGGAGACTCTTAATGTTTTTCAGCAAATGGAGACCAAAAAGTGCAATTTTTTTTAAAGATTTTTTTAATTTATTCATTTGACAGAGAGAGATCACAAGTAGGCAGAGAGGCAGGCAGAGAGAGAGAGAGAGAGGAGGAAGCAGGCTCCCTGCTGAGCAGAGAGCCCGATGCGGGACTCGACCCCAGGACCCTGAGACCATGACCTGAGCTGAAGGCAGCGGCTCAACCCACTGAGCCACCCAGGCACCCCCAAAAGTAAAATTTAACTGCCACTCATCTACCCATGTAATTACTGTTACATAATTAATGTCTCTAAGCTAAAATAAGAAGGAAAAGATCATCCGTGCTGGTTTTATTTATCATTTAAATGCAATTGTGGTAGAAATGTACTTAAAAATATATAGAAGCAGCTATATGAAAGAAGAAATACAGTAATGGATAGTTGGGTTCCATCACAGTTGGAAACATCATGGCAAGGAAATGCTTTGGGCTCATGCAATAGGGTTTTATTTTCTAATTTTGGCACCCTTTGATTTCCAGATCATTTCATTTTGAGATGAGAAAGTTTGAGAATGCCTGTACAATCCTGAATTACCCTAACCCTAACCCTAACCCTAACCTAACCCTAACCCTAACCCTAACCCTAACCCTAACCCTAACTATTTATTAGCAATACAGATTCATGGGGCTCTAAGGCTATTACAC
The DNA here is from genome assembly GCF_020171115.1 of Neogale vison. Taxonomy (NCBI): domain Eukaryota; kingdom Metazoa; phylum Chordata; class Mammalia; order Carnivora; family Mustelidae; genus Neogale; species Neogale vison. Next base: position 39,595,912 of record NC_058092.1, on the reverse strand, counting down.
TGTTCTATACAAAATAACATTCTAAAAATGAAAAATAAAAGTTGAGGATATTAACTCTTGACTCATCAATTGTTTTCACTTAAGTGTATCTCAGGTTTTAGGCTAGTTTGGTTCTCCTTTACTATCCAGCGGTCTCTGAAATTGTTTGCTTTTATTGGCAGTTATAAATGGTAATTATTTGAATGATAGAAATAGCAATCACCAAAAACCAACCAACCAAAAAAAAAACCAGTAAAATTAATGTCTTTTAAGACATTAATTTTACTGGTTTTTTGTTTGTTTGTTTGTTGGTTGGTTGGTTTGTTTTTGAGCAGCACCTCCAGTATTATTCTAGAGGCTTTTGTTTTGTTTTGTTTTTTGTTTTTTCAAAGATTTTATTTATTTATTTGACAGAGAGAGAGATCACAAGTAGGCAGAAAGGCAGGCAGAGAGAGGTGGCTCCTTCCTGAGCCCCTGAGCTTCCTGCTCCTTCCTGAGCAGAGACCCTGATGTGGGGCTCAATCCCAGGATCCTGAGATTATGACCTGAGCTGAAGGCAGTAGCTTAACCCACTGAGCCACCCAGGCGCCCCATCTAGAGGCTTGTTAACATACTATATAATTTAATTTTCACATAAAATGTAAAATACTTGTTATTTGTTAAATGAAGTAATGAGTTCAGAGAGTTTGTCACTTGTTGTAGTTTACCCATTAAGTATTAGAATGGGATCTGAAACAAGGACTGGATAATATAACTGTAAAGTATTTGTTTTTTCATCATGTTATACTGGTTGTTGTTTTTTATTTTTTTAAGATTTTATTTATTTATTTGAAAGAGAGTAAGTGGGAGGGATAGAGAGGGAATATGAACCAGATTCCGTGATGAGTGCAGAGCCCGATGTGTGGCTTTATTCTGTGACTGCGAGATCATGACCTGAACCAAAACCAGGAGTCAGTAGTTAATTGACTGAGCCACCCAGGTGCCTCTATATTGGTTTTAATATTAACCATAACTAAATATAATTTTTTAAATGTGTGTGATTTTGAAGCAATCATTTAATGTGATGGAAGACAAATAGTGTGCTTTTTAGATCATCTACATGTGTACTTCTTCCACAAAAATATAGGATGGAGAAGTAGTTGGGAATAGACATGAAATTTATTAGTATACTATTTTTATGACACCTCTTTTGCTGCTGAAAGATCTATTTAGTGTTACATGACTTGAACAAGACCATACAACCTCTATACCTCAAATAAAACCCATTTTTTTAACTTGGTATAAATAAATATTTTTTAATACAGGCAGGTTGTAATTTTGTGGAATGGACATTGGACTTAAAGTCATGAGACATAGTAGACTCACTGCTTGGTTCTGCCATTTGTCTAGTTTTGTGACCCTGGATAAGTTATTTATCTTTCATACCTCATTTTTATTATCTATGAAATAATGGCTATGATATAATAATATCTACATCAAAGGGTTGATGTAAAGATTACATGAGGCAGTATATGCAAAAGAGCTTGACATACTCTAAAGCACCATGCAAATGCAAAGCATTGATGCTGTTATTATGTATAGCAGTATGCACTGAATTGGGCACCTGGGTGGCTCAGCTAACCATCTGCCTTCAGTGTAGGTCATAATCCTGGGGTCTTGGGATTGAGCCCTGCATCAGGCTCCCTTTTCAGTGGGGAGCCTGCTTCTCCCTCTCCTTCTTCCCCTCCCCCTGCTTGTGTTTTCCTCCCTCTCAAATAAATAGAATCTTTTAAAAAAATGAATTATCCAAAAGGATTATACACTAGATTATACATCTTTCCCTCAGTAAAAGGGAAGGGGGTATGGAAAATTCTCTAGAAAAATGAGGTCATATCTAAGGACTGAATATAGAAGTTTTAATCTTCATTTCCAGTATAAAGACACATGCCTTCTATGCCTTCCTTGGAGCTCATCTTTGGGGAATAGGGAAAAGGATATCCTGGACTCAGTTCATGGTGGGAGACCGTAGAGCAGAAGAGGTTATTGTACTATTTTTTGCTGGAGCAGGCTGCTTTCCCATCTGAGGAATGCCATTTGTTTTAAGTTTCTGCTACATAAAGAAAGGGCACTTTAGTAAGCAGGATAGGTACAGCCAGCAAAAACTGCATACTAAACTCCTAAGCAGTGAGCAACTCTATGAGGCAGAAAGATCTGAAAACTTACATCCTCTATGCTGTGATATGAAAGCTCCTGATTATCTTAAAGAGATTTTTCAGCTGTTTCAACTTTCCTGAGTTTCTTTTACAGAGAGAACTTGCAGTTAATGCTGTCTTCTCAGAACATATTTATTGCAGTTATATTTATTTCATTGTTTTTTAAAATCCTTATCACCTTGGCAACAGTGTTCTATTACAAGAATAACACCTGAATCTTACCAAAAGCTACCTTGAAGTGAGTTGTCTAATGAGTAAAGCTTCAGTTTTGCTGTTTTGCTAAAAATGTAGCCTGATGCAAGTTTAAACAAGTGACAAAATATTCATGTGTGCTTCCATGAAACAATGGGAGGATTAGGCTCCACCAGGTGGTTCTTTTGGTGGCAATAGTACCCTTGATGTTGCTGGAGATATACTTGCCAGTCTTCCTTTTTTCTTCCTTGTACCACTTTCCTTCATGTATTCCATTCTGTAGTCATGCAAAATGGACATGTTTTCATGGGGTATTTCATGCATATATGTATTTTGTTATCTTTGGTTATATTGTACATGCTGTTTGAAGTGCTTTTCCCCACCATTTTCAAGTTGCTTTTTTCTGCTTAATCTTCAAAAATCAAGTCAAATCCTTGTGGTAAAAACTTTTTTTTTTAATTTATTTTTTATTTTCAGCATAACAGTATTCATTATTTTTGCACCACACCCAGTGCTCCATGCAAGCTGTGCCCTCTTTAATACCCACCACCTGGTACCCCGACCTCCCAACCCCCGCCACTTCAAAACCCTCAGATTGTTTTTCAGAGTCCATAGTCCCTCATGGTTCACCTCCCCTTCCAATTTCCCCCAACTCTTTTCTCTTCATTATCTCCCCATGTCTTCCATGCTATTTGTTATGCTCCACAAATAAGTGAAACCATATAATTGACTCTCTCTGCTTGACTTATTTCACTCAGCGTAATCTCTTCCAGTCTCGTCCATGTTGCTACAAAAGTTGGATATTCATCCTTTCTGATGGAGGCATAATACTTCATAGTGTTATGGACCACATCTTCCTTATCCATTCGTCCGTTGAAGGGCATCTTGGTTCTTTCCACAGTTTGGCGACGTGGCCATTGCTGCTATAAACATTGGGGTACAGATGGCCCTTCTTTTCACTACATCTGTATCTTTGATGTAAATACCCAGTAGTGTAATGGCAGGGTCATAGGGAAGTTCTATTTCTAATTTCTTGAGGAATCTCCACACTGTTCTCCAAAGTGGCTGCACCAACTTGCATTCCTACCAACAGTGTAAGAGGGTTCCCCTTCTCCACATCCTCTCCAACACATGTTGTTTCCTGTCTTGTTAATTTTGGCCATTCTAACTGGTGTAAGGTGATATCTCAATATGGTTTTAATTTGAATCTCCCTCAGGGCTAGTGATGATGAACATTTTTTCATGTGTCTGATAGCCATTTGTATGTCTTCATTGGAGAAGTGTCTGTTCATGTTTTCTGCCCATTTTTTGATATGATTGTCTGTTTTGTGTGTGTTGAGTTTGAGGAGTTCTTTATAGATCCTGGATATCAATTTTTGTCTGTACTGTCATTTGTAAATATCTTCTCCCATTCCGTGGGTTGCCTCTTTGTTTTTTTGACTGTTTCCTTTGCTGTGCAGAAGCTTTTGATTTTGATGAAGTCCCAAAAGTTCATTTTCACTTTTTTTTTTAAATTTTTCCCAGAAAAATTGCTTAGACTTTGCAACAATGCCTAGCCAATTCCTCTGTTTTAGGATCTACCATGTAGTGTACCTCTGCTGCTCCTCACCACCTCCCAGCCATTCTGCTACTCTGTGAAGGTGGGAGTTCTCTTATTCATGATCATATCTATAGTGACTATCCCAATGCCTGGCTTTTGGTATGTTCCCAATAATGTCTGTTGAATAAATGAAGAAATAGAATTTTTTGGAGCAAGCATCATGCTTTCCGTGTTTGGATCCCAGCTCTGCCACTTATTAGCTGAATGGCCTTGGGTAGATCTCAAACTGTCTGTGTTCGTCAGTTATAAAATAAAATAATAAGATACCTTCCCTATCGAATTGTTGTGAGGATTTAATATATGTCAAATGTGCATATTAGTGCCACACACATAATAAGTGATCACTATCTTTATTTTCGATATGTTATTTTTCTCATTTTACAAACTCATATCTTTTTCGCATTCCAATAATAGGGTGTTTCTCAGAAGGCATTAGCATGGCTGCATGTGTATAACTCAATTTATGCTACTTATGTGTGCTTTTATGTTTTGTTTGGTTTTGTTTCTCGTTTTTTATTCCAGTGGCTTGAAACATGGCAGATCTATTTACAGGGGTGAAGTTCTATTCTAAGTGTCAGCTGAAGAGACATACACTGCTGCATAGAGCAGACTTCTCTGATGCACCATGTATGAATGGTTTAGTTTTGGATCCATACTGTGATAACTAGGGTACTTTGTGTTAACCAAAATCCTGAACAATAGGACCTTGGACTCTAGGTCTTTGCTGGATTTGACCTTTGACTCTACCTTGGACTTGACCTTGGTCTTCAGGTCTTGGCTAAGAGGCTGGATCTCAGGTATCATCTACTTTATTTAGTCCTTAACTGCTTGCCCTGTTAGCCCCTTCATAGGGCCTCACACATTGTTGTATCTTCTTGGTATTTGTTGGATGGATTAGGAAATGAATGAGGATTAGATTAAATAAATAGTATTTTCATTTTAGAAACAATATAAAATTATCTGTGATCATTAAAGATTATGATGTGGAAAGTGAACTTCATACTCCTGTCTCTTAAAGAGAAGCACTATCAGTACTTTTGAACATATTGTTCTAAACTTTTGCCTGTATATTAGCAGAGATATATTATTTTGATGTTTTTTTAAAACAAAGTTGGGATGAGTGCAGTGTCAGAACTACTCAGTTTAAAAACTAACTAAGGAAAAAGAGGTAGACTACAAGAAAATGGGCTGTTAGAACATTGGAATTATAGATATTGTTTAGGTTCTCCTCAGTCTTTACTCTTGTTTTCTGAAATTTTAGTTTAATAACCAGTTTCAGTTAAAGGCAACAGTGTGTGAAAGTGCCTATCTTGTTTTATCCCTATCAGTGTGAGCTCATTATTAGAAGAATGCTAATTAGGATACTTGAAATTTTCATTTCATTGTTTTACTTTGAATACCTTTGAATATTGAAGAGTTTGAACTATTGTTTTATATCGGCCATTATTTTCTTTTTAAAATAAATCTTTTTTCCATCTGTCAGTTTATCCTCATTATATATTACTAGTGTTGACCCTTTTGTTTGGATTCTCTGGCGAACTAAAATTGTATTTGTGTGTAGAGGTTCCTCAAGCTTTATATAGTCAAGTCTCCTGATATTTTTGTTTATTTTTGTTTATTTATTTGCTTGCTTTTAGGCTTAGCACATCTTTTCCATCTATGTAACACAGAACTATTCATGATGATCTTCTACTTTAAATTTTTAATTTAAGTATAATTTGCTTCAATATACCCCAAAGTGGATACATCAAAAGTGTATTGCTCACTTATTTAACATACCTGTTTAACCAACATCACCTAGATTAAAAAATAAAACATTACTAGCACCTCAGAGACTCTTAACTCCCACTCTTGTGTCAGTCACTTACTCCCTGGTAACCCATATCCTTATTTATAACAGCATAGATTTTAATTGCCTGTTTTTCTATTTCATTATTTCATGTAAATGGAATCATACAGTGTATATTCTTTTTGCCTTGCTTTATTTAGAGTTATATTTTAAGTTTCATCCATATTATTTCATATAGTAGACATTGTTTCATTTTCATGGCTATCATTTTCATGCTTGTGAATATATCAAACTGTTTTATCCACTCTGTTGCTATTAACATGTCTTTGGTAAACATATGTAAGGATATCTGTTGGGTAGATACTTAGGAATTGCCAGGTAATAGAATATACAATTGTTGATCTTTAAATAGGCAAATTATTTTCCTAAGTAGTTTACCAATTTATCTTTCCTCCAGCAGTAAGTGAGAGTTGTTCTTGCCAATCTTTTGTTTAGTCATTTTCATTTTAGAACTTCATGTGGGTTTGTAGAAATTTTCACTGTGGTTTTACTTCCTTAATGAAAATGAGAGTTTAAAGAGTTTGAGCACTATTTATGGAGTATATTTGCAGTTTTGGTATCCTTTTCTTTGAAATACCTGTTCACATCATTGCCTTTTTTGGGAGGGTAGTCTCCCATTTTTTTTACAGATTTGGGGAATTCTTGATATATTCTGGATACTACTCTTGTGGTGACTATATGAATGACAATATCTTATTTCCAACTCTAGGTTGCGTTTTCTCTCTTAAAATGGTGTCTTTTGGTGAATGTACATTCTTTTTTTTTTATTTTATTATTTTAAATTTATTTTCAGCATAACAGAATTCATTGTTTTTGCACCACACACAGTGAGCCATGCAATCTGTGCCCTCCATAATACCCACCGTCTGGCTCCCCCAACCTCCCACCCCTGCCCTTCAAAACCCTCAGGTTGTTTTTCAGAGTTTATAATATCGCATGGTTCATCTCCCCCTCTAATTTCCCTCAACTCCCTTCTCCTCTCCTCTCCCCATGTCCTCCGTGTTATTTGATATACTCCACAAATAAGTGAAACCATATGATAATTGACTCTCTCTGCTTGACTTATTTCACTCAGCATAGTCTCTTACACTCCTGTCCATGTTGCTATAAAAGTTGGGTATTCATCCTTTCTGATGGAGGCATAATACTCCATAGTGTATATGGACCACATCTTCCTTATCCATTCGTCTGTTGAAGGGCATCTTGGTTCTTTCCACAATTTGGCGACCATGGCCATTGCTGCTATAAACATTGGGGTACAGATGGCCCTTCTTTTCACTACATCTGTATCTTTGGTGTAAATACCCAGTAGTGAAATTGCAGGGTCATAGAGAAGTTCTATTTTTAATTTCTTGAGGAATCTCCACACTGTTCTCCAAAGTGGCTGCACCAACTTACATTCCCCCCAACAGTGTAAGAGGGTTCCCCTTTCTCCACATCCCCTTCAACGCATGTTGTTTCCTGTTTTGCTAATTTTGGCCATTCTAACTGGTATAAGGTGGTATCTCAATGTGGTTTAAATTTGAATCTCCCTGATGGGTAGTGATGATGAATATTTTTTCATGTGTCTGATAGCCATTTGTATGTCTTCATTGGAGAAGTGTCTGTTCATGTTTTCTGCCCATTTTATGATATGATTATCTCTTTTTGTGTGTTGAGTTTGAGTTCTTTATAGAACCTGGATATCAACCTTTTGTCTGTACTGTCATTTGCAAATATCTTCTCCCATTCCGTGGGTTGCCTCTTTGTTTTCTTGACTGTTTCCTATGCTGTGCAGAAGCTTTTGATCTTGACGAAGTACCAAAAGATCATCTTCGCTTTTGTTTCCTTTGCCTTTGGAGACATATCTTGAAAGAAGTTGCTGTGGCTATCGAAGAGGTTACTGCCTATGTTCTCCTCTAGGATTCTGCTGGATTCCTGTCTCACGTTGAGGTCTTTTATCCATTTGAGTTTATCTTTGTGTAGGGTGTAAGAGAATGGTCGAGTTTCCTTCTTCTACATATAACTGTCCAGTTTTCCCAGCACCATTTATTGAAGAGCCTGTCTTTTTTCCACTGTATATTTTTTCCTGCTTTGTCGAAGATTATTTGCCCATAGAGTTGAGGGTCCATATCTGGGTTCTCTACTCTTTTCCATTGGTCTATGTGTCTGTTTTTATGCCAGTACCATGCTGTCTTGGTGATTACAGCTCTGTAGTAAATCTTGAAATCAGATAACGTGATGCCGCTAGTTTTATTTTTGTTTTTCAACATTTCCTTAGTGATTCAGGGTCTCTTCTGAATCCACACAAATTTTTAGATTATGTGCTCCAGCTCTTTGAAAAATACCGGTGGAATTTTGATTGGAATGACATTAAAAGTATAGATTGCCCTAGGCAGTATAGACATTTTAACAATGATTATTCTTCCAATCCAAGAGCATGGAATGGTCTTCCATCTTTTTGTGTCTTTTTCAATTTCTTTTATGAGTGCTCTGTAGTTCCTCGAGTACAGATCCTTTACCTCTTTGGTTAGGTTTATTCCCAGGTATCTTATGGTTCTTGGTGCTATAGTAAATGGAATCGATTCTCTAATTTCCCTTTCTGCATTTTCATTGTTAGTGTATAAGAAAGCCACTGATTTCTGTACATTGACTTTGTATCCTGCCACATTACTGAATTGCTGTATGAGTTCTTGTAGTTTGGGGGTGGAGTCTTTTGGGTTTTCCATATAAAGAATCATGTTGTCTGCAAAGAGAGAGAGTTTGCCTTCTTCATTGCCAATTTGGATACCTTTTATTTCTCTTTGTTGTCTGATTGCTGTTGCTAGGACTTCTAATACTATGTTGAACAAGAGTGGTGAGAGTCGGCTTCCTTGTGTTCCTGATCTCAATGGGAAGGCTGTGAGCTTTTTCCCTTTGAGTATGATATTTGCTGTGGGTCTTTCATAGATAGATTCTATGAAGTTCAGGAATGTTCCCTCTGTCCTGTACTTTGAAGCGTTTAAATCAGGAATGGATACTGTATTTTGTCAGATGCTTTTTCTGCATCGATTGAGAGGACCATGTGGTTCTTCTCTCTTCTCTTATTGTTTTTTTTTAATCACATTGATTGATTTGCAAATGTTGAACCATCCTTGCAACCCAGGGATGAATCCCACCTGGTCATGGTGGATAATCTTTTTAATGTGCTGTTGGATCCTGTTTGCTAGGATCTTATTGAGAATCTTAGCATCCATATTCATCAGTGATATTGGTCTTAAATTCTCCTTTTTGGTGTGGTCATTGTCTGGTTTGGGGATCAGGGTAATGCTGGCATCATAGAAAGAATCTGGAAGTTTTCCTTCTGCTTCAGTTTTCTGAAACAGCTTCAGGAGAATAGGTGTTATTTTTTCTTTGAAAGTTTGGTAGAATTCCCCAGCGAGTCCATTCAGGTCCTGGGACTTGTTTTTTGGGAGGTTTTTGATCACTGCTTCCATCTTGTTACTAGATATCGGTCTATTCAGGTTGTCAGTTTCTTCCTGGTTCAATTTTGGAGTTTATAGTTTTCCAGGAATGCATCCATTTTATAGAGGTTGTTTAACTTATTGACATATAACTGTTGATTATTACATCTGATGATTTTTTCTACTTCCTTGGTGTTAGATGTGATCTCTCCCTTTTCACTCATAATTTTATTAATTTGAGCTTTCTCTCTTTTTTTTTTTTTTTTGGATTAGTGTGGCCAATGGTTTATTGATCATATTGATTCATTCAATTAACCAGCTTCTAGTTTCATTGATACATTCTACTGAATCTCTAGTTTCTACCTCATTGATCTCTGCTCTAATTTTGATTATTTCCCTTCTTGTATGTGGAGTTGGTTTGATTTGTTATTGATTCTCCAGTTCTGTAAGGTGTAGAGACAGCTGGTGTATTTTGGATTTTTAAATTTTTTTGAGGGAGGCTTGGATGGCTATGTATTTACCCCTTAGGACCACCTTTGCTGTATACCATAGGTTTTGGACTGAAGTGTCTTCATTCTCTTTGGTTTCCATGAATGTTTCAGTTCTTTTTTGATCTCCTGGTTGATCCCAGCATTCTTTTTATTTTTTTTTAAAGATTTTTTTACCCATTTGACAGACAGAGATCACAAGTAGGCAGAGGGAGGCAGAGAAAGAGGAGGAAGCAGTCTCCCCGCTGAGCAGAGAGCCCGATGTGCGGCTCGATCCCAGGACCCTGGGATCATGACCTGAACCGAAGGCAGAGGCTTTAACCCACTGAGCCACCCAAGCGCCCTGATCCAAGCATTCTTAAGCAAGGTGGTCTTTAGCTTCCAGGTGTTTGAGTTCCTTCTGAACTTTTCCTTGTGATTGAGCTCCAGTTTCAAAGCATTGTGATCTGAGAATATGCAGGGAATAATCTCAGTCTTTTGGTATCGGTTGAGTCCTGATTTGTGACCCAGTATGTGGTCTATTCTTGAGAAGGTTCCATGTGCACTTGAGAAGAATGAGTATTCTGTTGTTTTAGGGTGGAATGTTTTGTATATATATGAGGTCCATCGGGTCCAATGTGTCATTCAATGCTCTTGTCTCTTTATTTTTCTGGTTGGATGATCTGCCTATTACTGAAAGAGGAGTGTTAAGAGCTCCTACTATTAATGTATTCATATCAATATGACTTCTTATCTTGATTGACAGTTTTCTTATATAGTTGGCTGCTCCCATATTGGGGGCATAGATATTTACAATTGTTAGATCATCTTGGTGGATAGTCCCTTTAAGAATGATGTAGTGTCCTTCTGTATCTCTGACTACGGTCTTCAGTTTAAAATATAATTTATCTTATATGGGAATCATTACCCCGATCTTCTTTTGATGCCCATTGGCATGAAAGATACTTCTCCATCCTTCACTTTCTGGGTGTATCCTTATGTTCGAAATGGGTCTCTTGTAGACAACATATACATGGGTCCTGTCGTTTTATCCAATCTACAACCCTGTGTCGTTATGGGTGCATTTAGGCCATTCACATTGAGAGTGATTATTGATAGATATGTTTTTATTGACATCGTGTTACCTTTGAAGTCTTTCTGTAGATTCTCTATATTTCTGCTCAATGCTATTGTTAGAATTTTTCCTCTTTTATAAAACCCTCCCCCCTGAATATTTCCTGCAGTGTTGGCTTGATGGTTGCATAGTCTTTTAATCTTTGCTGGTCTTGGAGACTCTTTATCTCTCCATCCATTATGAATGTCAGTCTTGCTGGGTAATGTATTCTTGGCTGCATGTTCTTCTCATCTAGTGCCCTGAATATATCTTGCCAGTCCTATCTGGCTTGCCAGGTCTCTGTGGACAGGTCTGACGTTATTCTGATGGGCTTTCCTCTGTAAGTAAGGAGCCTCTTTGTCCTATCAGCTTTCAAGAGATTGTATCTATAATTATGATTCCTCAGTTTGACTATCAGGTGCCTTGATGTTTTTTTGGAATCTATAATCTTGGGTGGAGACTGTTCAGCCTCTAGTACATGAACACTGGTTCCATTTGCAAGACTTGGAAATTTTTCATGAAGTACTTGTTCCACTATATCTTCTAGACTTCTTTCTTTCTCCTCCCCTTCAGGGATTCCAATAATTCTGACGTTGGAACTTTTCATGGCATCATTTATTTCCCTGATTCTGTTTTCGTGGCTTCTAAGCTGTTTGTTCCAAACTTCCTCCTTATCCTTTCTATCTGTTTGTACTCCAGATCACTAATTCTATCTTCTGTCTCAGTTACCCTAGCTTTTAGGGAATTTAGATTAGATTGCAACTCATTGAGAGCATTGTGAACATCATCCCTGGTAGCTTTCAGTTCTGCCCTAACATTGTGAACATTATCCCTGGTGGATTTCATTTCTGCCCTAATCAATTCTATTTGGTCATCCATGGCTTTCTCCAACCTAGCTATTGCCTTGATAATTGTTAGGCTGAATTCCCTATCCGACATATTGTCTATGTCAGTAGCCATTAGCTCTGTTGCAGAAGGTCCATCCTCTGAATTTTTCTTCTTTTCTTTTCTTCTTCCTCCTCCTAGTCATTTTGGTGAGAGATTACTGAACAGATGTAGCTGGATGTATGACCGTGGTGCTCAAGGTGCACCCTGGATCGCTTCTGAGCAATCAAGAGTACCCACCCAAATGAAAGAAAAAAAGAAAGAGAGAAAAAAGAAAAGAGAGAGAGAGAGAAGGAGAGAGAGCCAGGAAAAAAAAGGGGGGGGGGGATAAAAGAGAAGGCTCAGCCCAAATGGGCCTCAAGGTAAGATTGATCAAGTATACAAACAAAAACAGACAAACAAAAAGACTGATAAAAGTGGAGAAAGGGGAACCCTCTTACACTGTTGGTGGGAATGCAAGTTGGTGCAGCCTCTTTGGAGAACAGTGTGGAGATTCCTCAAGAAATTCAAAATAGACCTTCCCTATGACCCTGCAATTGCACTCCTGGGTATTTACCCCAAAGACACAGATGTCGTGAAAAGAAATGCCATCTGTACCCCAATGTTTATAGCAGCAATGGCCACAGTCGCCAAACTATGGAAAGAACCAAGATGCCCTTCAATGGACGAATGGATAAGGAAAATGTGATCCATATACACTATGGAGTATTATGCCTCCATCAGAAAGGATGAATACCCAACTTTTGTAGCAACATGGACGGGACTGGAAGAGATTATACTGAGTGAAATCAGTCAAGCAGAGAGAGTCAATTATCATATGGTTTCACTTATTTGTGGAGCATAACATATAGCATGGAGGACAAGGTGTGTTAGAGAGGAGAAGGGAGTTGGGATAAATTGAATGGGAAGTGAATCATGGGAGACTATGGACTCTGAAAAACAATCTGAGGGCTTTGAAGGGGTGGGGGGTTGAGAGGTTGGGGTACCAGGTGGTGGGTATTATAGAGGTCACGGCTTGCATGGAGCACTGGGTGTGGTGAAAAAATAATGAATACTGTTTTTCTGAAAATAAATAAATTAATTTTAAAAAATAGTATATGACAAGAGAAAAAAAAATATATATATATAAAAGCAAAACAAACAAATAAAAAAAGAACCTCATCAAAAAGAACCCCAAGTATACGATTTATATACTACCAGGACAAACACAAATATACAGAAACACTGGTGGAAGAAAAAGATGGGAGAGTGCTTATAAATTCTCAGTGTGGGTGAGTAAGGTTATTTTGATTCTTCCTGGATGTATTTTGATATCTTTGTTGAAAGACTCAACTTTCCTAAGATAACGGGGGATTCAAAATTTGTTTCCCTATAGGGGTAGCATTGATTGGGGAATGGAAATTTCCTTGAAGTTTAACTCTATATGAATATTAAAAATAAGAATAAAAAAAGAATGAACTATACTAAACTAAAATAAAATTTTAAAAAATTAGAAAAATAGAAAAGCAAAAGAAAAACATGGGTGTATTTATCAAAAAGTTCAGGTTAAAAGGTTATTATGGAATTTGATGTACTGGACATCTCATTGTGATGGTAAATAGGCTAAAAATTATATAAAAAATAAGAAAATGTACCAGAATCATGGAAACAAATTAAAAATAAAAGTTGAATCTATGAACTAGTGGTGCTGGTTCTCTTGTTGGTTGTTTTTTTTTTTTTTTTTTTTTTGGCTTTCTGTGGCAGGGGCCTGCCATGTAGGTTTTCAGGCAGTGTTTCTTGAGTTAAGCCCTCTTGACCCCACTCAAGGGGGTGAGCTCTGAGAAAACTGGTTTTTCAGGCTTTTGTTCTCTGGAGATTTTATGTTTGTTTATTCGTTTTCTCTCCCTTTGGCCACTCTTGATGGTTTTTGGAGGTTTAGAAGAAAGCAAACTGCACTGAGACCTCCCTCTCAGAGAGAAGCTGCCGCTTCCAGTCGGCAAGGAGAGAAGAATTAGGCACAAACAAGTCAGCTGCAAGAGATTGGGAGCATTAGAGAGGAGAAGGGAATTTGGGTAAATTGGAAGGGGAGGTGAACCATGAGACTATGGACTCTGAAAAACAATCTGAGGGGTTTGAAGTGGGGGGGGTGGGAGGTTGGGGTACCAGGTGGTGGGTATTATAGAGGGCATGGCTTGCATGGAGCACTGGGTGTGGTGAAAAAATAATGAATAATGTTTTTCTGAAAATAAATAAATTGGAAAAAAAAAGAGATTGGGAGCAGGGGACAACAGTTGAAAAGGACTGCTGCCAGGAGCAACTCCACAGACTCACTTTTATTAGATAGAAAACAATAGCCAATAGAAGGATTGATGAAGGTGAAATGTTAATCCCATCTTACAGAAAGCTAGGAGGAGGATAAAGTTTAAACAAGCACATTCAAAGGACTCATTTAACTAACAAGGGGCACTTCTGGGATGAGAAAGGAGTGATAATGGATAAGGGAAGCAGGTGGTTTTTTGTTCCACCCTTAGCTGACCCTGACTGGGCATTCCCCTGGTGCTCTGCTTCCCTGAAGCAGGCGGCCTTCCGCCCTCAGCGGTCCGGGCGTTCCTGGCTGCCGGGCTTCTATGAAGGGGTGGCCTTCCGCCCTGAGCAAGCCAGGTATCCCCAGCTGCCCAGCTTCTGTGAAGGGGCGGCGTTCCGCCCTGAGCGAGCTGGGCATCCCCAGCTGCCCAGCTTCACGGTCGTATATCGTCCTTCTCCTCAAAGACCTGTTGTCAGTATATGTATTTCTTAAGGCCATATCTAAATGTGCTTAGTAACTAGTAAAATCCTCCAGGGGTTACAGTTTAAGTAACAAATTGTTCCGAGGGGCAGCCGCAAGAAGCCTCTGTCTGTTCTCCTCTGGGGGCTGCAGAGCGCTTAAATTCCCCCTTGGCCACTGGTAGAGCACGTTCCCAGTCACAGTCCCTGGGGACACAGGATCTCCTGCTTGTAGCCAAGACCACAAAAGCGGTGGCTGTCTGGGCAGCTCCAGACTGCCAGAGAGGTTCCAAGCAGCGTTTGCACTCTGAGATTTTCCCGCTGGGTGGACTGGGAGTACTCAGCCTTTCTGGGACTAAGAGGTCCCAGCTGGCGCCTGTGTGCACCTCTCTCCAGGGAGAGTGTGGGGCACGACCCAGGCTCTGATAACATGGCATGGTGCATGCGTGGGGACTGTAAAAAGGCTGTGTTTCTGCAAAAAAAAAAAAAAAAAAAAAAAAAAGGCAAGGCTCCCAGCCCTTCACGGGAGCCTCAGGCGTGCTTGCTCGCAGCTCAGGGACCAAGACTTGGTTTCTTCGCCACACTCTCTCTGGCTCAGCTCCAGCGGTGGCTGTCCTGGGTCCAGGGACTTAAGCCCTTGTCCCTAACCAACCCGAGTCCCACAGTTTCCCCCCACAATCCTTTGCTCTTTTTGAGTGCTTTCAACCAGACTCCAAGTTAATGCTGGCCCCCAGTCATAGGGCACTCTTGTATTGGGGTATTACTTTCCAATGTGTCGCTTCTGGTGGCTCCTTCCCCCTTTTGTTTATCTTCCAATACCAGTCTGACGTTCCCACTCTGCTTTACCTGCCCACTGGCGTCTTCTGCCCTCGTAGAGATCCAGAAGTGTATAATTCTAATCTCAGGTTGATTTCATGCGTGATCAGAGTGTCTTGGTAGGTAATCTGCTCACTTTAGGGTACAGGTTGAAATGACGCCTCCTCCTAGCTCCCCACCATCTTGTCCTCCCCTCCACAATAGGATGAATGTACATTCTTAATGTTAATATAACACAGTCAATTAATTTTCTTCTAAGGTTTGGTTTTTTTGTGTGCTGTTTAAGAAATGTACACTTACCATAGAGTTGAGGGTCCATATCTGGGCTCTCTACATTGAGATACCACCTTACACAACTTAGAATGGCCAAAATTAGCAAGACAGGAAAAAACATGTGTTGTAGAGGATGTGGAAAAAGGGGATCCCTCTTACGCTGTTGGTGGGAATGCAAGTTGGTGCAGCCTCTTTGGAGAACAGTGTGGAAATTCCTCAAGAAATTAAAAATAGAGCTTCCCTATGACCCTGCAATTGCACTACTGGGTATTTACCCCAAAGATACAGATGTCGTGAAAAGAAGGGCCATCTGTACCCCAATGTTTATAGCAGCAATGGCCATGGTCGCCAAACTCTGGAAAGAACCAAGATGCCCTTCAACGGACGGATATATAAAGAAGATGTGATCCATGTACACTATGGAGTATTATGCCTCCATCAGAAAGGATGAATACCCAACTTTTGTAGCAACATGGACGGGACTGGAAGAGATTATGCTGAGTGAAATAAGTCAAGCAGAGAGAGTCAATTATCATATGGTTTCACTTATTTGTGGAGCATAACAAATAGCATGGAGGACAAAGTGTGTTAGAGAGGAGAAGGGAGTTGGGGTAAATTGGAAGGGGAGGTGAATCATGAGAGACAATGGACTCTGAAAAACAATCTGAGGGCTTTGAAGGGGCATGGGCTGGGAGGTTGGGGGAACCAGGTGGTGGGTATTGGAGAGGGCACGGATTGCATGGAGCACTGGGTGTGGTGCAAAAACAATGAATACTGTTACGCTGAAAAAAATAAATTAATTAAAAAAAAAAAAGAAATGTACACTTACTCCAAAGTCATGAAAATGTTTGCCTGTTTTCTTCTATGCAAACTCTCTAATTTTTACTTTGATATTTACATCTAACTGTACCTAGAATTCAATTTTATATATGGTATAAAGTATGAATTAAGAGAGACCTGTGCAGCCTCCAAACTCAGCAAATGTTCTGTTTTGTAAAATAAGCTATGTGTTTGAGGCCCTTCAAGTTTCCATTTTTTTCTTTTAAGCCCTCAATGATTTTTCATTGTTTAATTAGTTTTCTTTTAGGGTTCTTCTTTTTGGGTCAAACCTAATCCTTAGTCTCTATCCAGATTCAGAAGATACCCTAAAGAGGGTAAAAGAAAAGATTGATAGTCATTAGTTCCCCTCAGATAGTTTACCCCCTCTTTGGAATCTGAGGTCATCAAATTGTTTTTGTAGTTTATCCACTTTATGCTCATTTTTGCAGTGGAAGAATTAGACTCTTTCTTTTTTTTTTTTTCCAATTTATTTATTTTCAGAAAAACAGTATTCATTATTTTTTCACCACACCCAGTGCTCCATGCAAGCTGTGCCCTCTATAATACCCACCACCTGGTACCCCAACCTCCCACCCCCCCCCGCCACTTCAAACCCCTCAGATTGTTTTTCAGAGTCCATAGTCTCTCATGGTTCATCTTAGACTCTTTCAACCAAATACATATTTTACCAGGAAATAGAACTTTATTTTATATGATTTTGTAATTTTATTAAATACATAAAAATATTGCATGATATGTTTGCACATATTAGTATATATTACAATAAATATGCAATATTTAACCACATATAATGTAACTATATTAAGTAATATATATATATTTATGTAATCTATAATCCATTATAATTTATCTATGTTTAAATAAACATATTTAAATAAGTATATATATTTTAATGTGTCAGGTTATTGTTTAATTTAGTTATTTAATATATAGTGTCATATTAGTTTCAGGGGTAGAATTCAGTGATTCATCACTTACATACAACATCCAGTGCTCATCACAACACCCATCCCTCCTTAACACCCATCCTCCACTTAGCCATCCCTCTGTCTACCTCCCTTCCAGCAATCCTGTTTGTTTTCTACAGTTAAGACTGTCTTTTATGGTTTGCCTCCCTCTTCCCCCACCATGTTCATCTGTTTTGTTTCTTAAATTCCACATACGAATGAAATCATACAGTATTTGTCTTTCTCTGACTTACTTCACTTAGTATAATATACTCTAGCTCCATCCATATCATTGCACATGGCAAGATTTCATTCTTTTTATGACTGAGTATATTTCATTGTGTATGTCTGTGTGTGTGTGTACATCAATCACATCTTTATCCATTCATCAGTCAATGATCATTTGGACTCTTTCCATAATTTCGCTATTATTGATAATCCTACTGCAAACATTGGAGTGCATGTATCCCTTTGAATAAGTATTTTTGTAAACTTCAGGTAAATACCTAGCTGTGCAATTGCGGGGTCATAGGGTGGTTCTATTTTTAACTTTCTGAGGAACCTCCTTCCTGTTTTCCCAGATGGCTGCATCAGTTTGTATTCCTGCCAATGAAGAGGGTTCCCCTTTTCTCTGCATCCTCACAAACATCTGTTTTATCCCTTGTTGTTAATTTTACCATTCTGACAGGTAACAACAACATGCAGAAGAATGAAACTGGATCAGTTTCTTACACCATACACAAAAACAAATTAAAAAATAGATGAAAGGCCCTCAACTCTTAGGTCAAATAATCTTCAACAAAGCAGGAAAAGATATACAGTGGTAAAAACACAGTCTCTTCATAAATGGTGCTGGGAAAATTAGACAGCTATGTGTAAAAGAATGAAACTTAACCATTCCTTACAGCATACACACAGATAAATTCAAAATGGATAAAAGACCTCAACATGAAGTAGGAATCTATCAAAATCCTAGAGGAGAACATAGGCAGTAACCTCTTCCACATCAGCCACAGGAACTTCTTTCAATATATGTCTCCAAAGGCAAAGGAAACAAAAGCGAAAATGAACTTTTGGGACTTCATCAAGATCAAAAGCTTCTGCACAGCAAAGGAAACAGTCAAAGAAACAAAGAGGCAACCCACAGAATGGGAGAAGATATTCAGAAATGACACTACAGACAAAGGGCTGCTATCCAAGATCTATAAAGAACTCCTCAAACTCAACAAACACAAAACATATAATTATGTCAAAAAATGGGCAGAAGACATGAACAGGCACTTCTCCAAAGAAGACATGCAAGTGGCTAACAGGTGCATGAAAAAATGTTCATCATCGTTAGACATCAGGGAGATTCAAATTAAAACCTCATGGAGATACCATCTTACACCAGTTAGAATGGCCAAAATTAACAAGACAGTAAACAACGAGTGTTGGAGAGGATGTGGAGAAAAGGAAACCCACTTACACTGTTGGGGAAATGCAAGCTGGTGCAGCCACCTTGAAAAACAGTGTGGAGATTTTTTAAGAAATTAAAAATTGAGCTGCCCTATGACCCTGCTATTGCACTACTGGGTATTAACCCCAAAGATACAGATGTAGTGAAAAGAAGGGCCATCTGTACCCCAATGTTCATAGCAGAAATGGCCACAATCACCAAACTGTGGAAAGAGCCAAGATGCTCTTCAACAGACAAATCAGTAAAGAAGATACGATCCATATATACAATGGAATATTATGCCTCTGATCACCAGAAAGGGTGAATAGCCAACTTTTATATCAACATGGGTGGGACTGGAGGAGATTAAGCTGAGTGAAATAAGTCAAGCTGAGAGAGTCAATTATCATACGGTTTCACTCACTTGTGGAGCATAACAAATAACATGGAGGACATGATGTGAGGGAAAGAAAAAGTGAATTGGAGGAAATCAGAGGGGAAGATGAACTATGAGAGACTGTGGACTCTGAGAAACAAACTGAGGGTTTTGGGGGGGGGGGAGTTAGGTAAGCCTGGTGGTGGGTATTAAGGAGGGCATGTATTGCATGGAGCACTGGATGTGGTGCATAAAAATGAATCTTGGAACACTGAAAAATATTTAAAAAAAAAAATCTCCCAACAAACACGATTTCAGGACTGGATAGCTTCCCTGGAGAATTTGACTAGATATTTAAAGAAGCAGAGCCCAAATGAGTTCCCCCTTTGCCGTTGGCAGAGCGGCATTAATACCTATTATTCTCAAACTGCTCCAAATAATAGAAATGGGAAGAAAACTTCCAAAATCCTTGTAAAATGTCAGCATTACCTTGATTCCAAAAACATGCAAAGACCCCATAAAAAGGAGAGTTACAGACCAATATCCCTGATGGATATGGATACAAAAATTCTCAATGAGGTAATAGCAAATCGAATCCAACCATAAGTTAAATGAATTATTCACCAAAATCAGGTGGAATTTTTTTCCTGGGCTACAGGGGTAGTTCCATGTTTGCAAATCAGTCAACGTGATACACCATACTAATAAAAGAAAAGATAAGAACCATATGATCTTCTCAATAAATGCAGAAAAATAATTTGACAAAACACAGTATCCTTTCTTGATAAAAAAAACCTTCCATAATATAGGGATAGAGCAAATAAATCTCAGTATCATAAAAGCAATACTCACAGCTGATGTCATCCTCAACAAGGAAAAACTGAGAGCTTTTCCCCTACAGTCAGGAACGTGAAAGGAATGTCCACCCGGAGAAACAAACTGAGGGTTTTGGAGGGGAGGGGGTTGGGAGGTTGGGTGGTGGCTTATGGAGGGCACATACTGCATGGAGCACTGGGTGTAGTACATAAACAATGAATTCTGCAACACTGAAAAGAAATAAAATTTTAAAAAATGGATGAAAGACCTAAATGTAAGATAGGAAATCACGAAAATCTTAGAGGAGAACATAGGCAGCAACCTTTTTGACACTGGCTGTAGCAACCTCTTACCAGACCTATCTCCAAAGACAAGGGAAACAAAAGCAACAATGAAGTGTGGGAACTTTATCAAGATAAAACCCTTCTGCATGGTGAAGGACACAATCAACAAAACTAAATGCAACCTACAGAATGGAGAAAGATATTCGCAAATGACATATCTGATAAGGATTAGTATCCAAAAACTATAAAGAATTTATCAAATTCAACACCCAAGAAACAAATAGTCCAATTAAAAAATGGGCAGAGAACATAAATTAACATTTTTCCAAAGAACCACATACAGATGGCCAACAGACGCATGAAAAGATGCTCAACATCATTCATCATCAGGGAGATACAAATAAAAATTACAATGGAATATATAATTTAATATTTTTGTTTAAATTTATGATATTAGCATGAAGAAATAACTATTTGTAAAAGGAAACATTATTCTACTTCATTTCTTAAATTGCTATCATTTATATGTCTTT
Organism: Neogale vison; assembly: GCF_020171115.1. NCBI lineage: Eukaryota > Metazoa > Chordata > Mammalia > Carnivora > Mustelidae > Neogale > Neogale vison. The sequence continues at coordinate 39,575,147 of NC_058092.1, read as the reverse complement.
TATGATTTCTTTACTATATCTTTCAGGGAGTTTTGTTATTTTAATATTCATATTTTATCAATTTTTTATTGAGCTTCTGTTATATTTTAAAATCTGTACTGAATTATTAATAGATGCATATATGTTTTGTTGGCTTTTGTAAAGCAAGTTTCAAAGTATATCTGATGCTGATGGTCCAGGAACTAAATTTTGAGTCTAGATTAGTCAATGCTATTGGCTGTTGTGTTTCCCCTCTGAATTACTGTAGATCTGTTTTTTTTGTGTTCTATTTCTGGATTTTTGCCACCCCTCTCCCCATTTTGGTAAGAAATTTTATCTTCCTGAGATTCTTCTAGAATGATCAAATATGAGTATCCCAACAAGGGAACTGATGATTATGTCTTCATGTATAATGGAGGTAATGTCAAGTGTATTTCTTACTGTCACGGAGTCAGTTCTATACTTATGCAGACTGGTTACAGAAGGAACCCTTATGTCTTGACTGACTAAATGGTTTTACTGGCAAGATAAGGGGGATGGGAGTATCTTTTTTGTATAGGGAGAGCTAAAGATGATCTGACTAAGTGATTCTGGGGGCTGCTTTCACCAAGCCAAGTAAAAAGGCAAAAGACAGGAGGCCAGATGAGCTGCTAAGACAGAATCTTACCATCTGGGCCAGAAAGAATCTACTGGTGCATAAATATCCCTCTGGGTAATGTTGGGTTTGTTAGCTGCTCTCCATCCCTTTTCACTTATAAAATCTTGGTAGGATTTCAAAACCTCAGATGTGCATGTGAGATCTTTCTTTTTCTCAGAGGTGGTGACGAGGAAGATTTCCCTAGCCCTTATAATAATTGAACCAACATAGCAAGGCAATCAAGGAAAATGAAGGAGATTATGTCACCATCATCCCAGGATCCCTCTGTAATATTAAATTTTATTATTTTATTTAGATAAAACCCAGCATACTTTTTTTCAAATTGGACTTTTTTTTCAATTCAAATTGGACTCTTATTCTCTTCTTAGATTAATTTCTCCCACTGTAGTGTGAGTTCTTTGATGGTATGAATCATGTCAAAATATCTCAGAGTACACAGATATGAGATCCATGGAAATGCACCACTCTTGTCTCCGGCTTTGGGGTCCATAGTTAACTGACAGCCAGAATTTTGCCCTTCTGGATCCATCATCACATTCACTCTGACACCATATAACTTGTTGACTACTCCTGGCCAGTGACTAAGCATGGTAGGGTATTAATGCTTGCAACATTCTTGTGTGATAAAGGGCTCCTCTAATCACCAAGTTGGACAGAGGACTCTATCCATTGACTTGGAATAGACTGTCTTAGAACCATTTTGTAGTCTGAGAGTCTTCCTACCCAGTTATCCTTCATTCCCTCATCTTTTCACATGTATTTGCTGTGTCATGTGGTTTGAGTGCTCTCCCTGTGTCCTTTCCCTTATTCTTTCACATTTATTTACCTTTGGTGGATATCTTGCAGTAGAAGAGTGGATTCAGTAGAGAAACAGACTCAGAATGTTAGAGTGGCACAGGTTCAGAAATGTTTAAAGCCAAAGTCACTCTATAATACTAAGGTCACAAGTTAGTTTTATTTTTGTTTATTTATTTTTAAAAGATTTTATTTATTTATTTGACAGACAGAGATCACAAGTAGGCAGAGAGGCAGGCAGACAGAGAGAGGAGGAAGCAGGCTCCCCGCTGAGCAGAGAGCCTGATGCGGAGCTCCATCCTAGGACCCTGAGATCATGACCTGAGCTGAAGGCAGAGGGTTAACCTACTGAGCCACCCAGGTGCCCCACAAGCTTGGTTTTTAATTCTGAGATCCTGACATATGTGATTGGAATATCTGGAAGTACGTCCTTGAGGACTTGCATTCTGGACATATGTCCTTGAGGACTTGCATTCTTCAGATCCCTCTGAACCCTCCAAGCTTTGGGAGTAAAAGATAAGACATCCTTGGTGCTGGAAGATACTGAAGAGGCTGCTCCCCTGCAAGGGAACAGGTGTCCCCTGGAGAAGCTGCCCCATCTCTTGTCCTGGTTGCCAGGTTTTGACTAGGTTTAAATCCTAGCATGCTAATATTTGATAAGCCTGATAAAGAAAGAAATTATATACCAAAGCAGCTATAACAATTAATTAGCATATCTTCCAGAAGTCAGGAGGTTGGGTTTTGAAGGTGATTGATTAAAGAGTCTGGAAAGTAAAAATAGACATGCAAGAATTAATTTACCTGTGTGTACTTTCTCATGACATGGGATTTAATACCTAGGCAATCATCTCACAGGAATGGGGCAAATACCATGAGGTAACTTTCAGAAGCTAGAGAAGGTGGTGGCTCACAGTGAATTAAATACCTGAGTGCTTTGAGATGTAATAAAGGAAGAATAATAGGGCTGATGAAAAAGTTAGTAATGGCTCTCCTCTGCTGTCTGTGGATCATGATAAGAGAAGCTGTCATAGTGCTGGACTTAACTAGTATCTTTTGTGATAATGGGAATTTGAAGTAATAGAGGCCAGCTGGTGATGGTTATCCATCAGGAGGCAGAAGGCCATAATTATCTTAATTATAGGCAAGGTTTAAATGACAACCAAGAGGGTTTGCCTTTCAGGGAGTTGAGGAGATGACTAGTAACTATGGTGTTTCTAGTGGCAGACTGGATGGATAGCCCATAAAGGTACTGTTTAATATCCACAGCTAGAAAAAGGGAAGGATGGAGGATCCATTTCCCAAAAGTCACTATCCCCTACTTAGTTTTTTGATCCAAATCAATTTTCATATCTAGAATACATTGACTGAAGAGGTGGCCATGTTTCTTCAACAGAGGATCCTACAATACTGTGGTATACACATTCTGTAATTATTCCACTAGTCCTTCTCTAAAGGACCATTTATTGTGCCATGACCATTTATTTGGGTAACTATACATCAAGAAAAGGGGAATAACTAGGAATTTCAAGGATATTGGTCACAGGATCTGAGTTTAGATTGATATGCAGATACTCAAAATATCATCATGGCGCTTTTCTTAGGGTATTGGGGGGGTCAGTAATAAATGAAGTCATTACTAAGGTCTAGCTCACAGTGACTCCACTGTCTTTCTAGAACAACCAAGTAGTCATTTCCCCAATCCTCAAGTTTGTAATTGGCATTGATGTACTTGAAATTGGAGTAATCTTGCATATTAATATCCTTGGCTTATTGGAATAAGAATATCATAGTAGGGAGGGCCAAGTGGCCCTTCAACTGACCATTCCCTCAGCCAAGTTTGTAAATAAGAAATAAAACCACATCCTGAGGGTGGGTAGAAAGAATGGCAGGGATAGTACCTCTATTAAAGTTCTAAAGCAACTATCAGCAAACTTTTTCTACATATGGCCAAGTAATAAATATTTTATACCTCTTGGGCCATACTGTCTCTGTCACAGTTATTCAGCTTTGCCATTTTATTATGAAAGTACTCATAGGCAATATGTAAGTGAATGTGGCTATAGTCCAGTAAAGCTTTATTTATAAAATCAGGCAGCCGGCTGGATTTGACTTGTGGGCTGTAGGTTGATGACACTATTCTAAAGGATGCAGGGTGACGGTCTCTGTCATATTTCCATTTTAGTCACCAAATCTGGCTCTTGAAAGAAAGATGGATTTCTTAAAATAATTATAGACTGCTACAGGCTCAATAAACTAGTTGCCCCAATTGCAATTGCCAAATTTAATGTGATACCATTGCTAGAGAAAATTAATGGATGTCATACATAGTATGATCTGGCAAATAATAGTTTTCTGTTTCAATTAGAGAAAAGGATAAGAAGTAGTTTGCTTTTACATGGAATGGAAAATAATAGTCATATTCATTTTCATTTTTGCCCCAAGACTATGTTAACCCTCCTGTCCTCTGTCATAATATAGTCTGAAGAGATCTAGACAGCCTGGAACAGAACAGAACACTAACCCATTACATCAGTGACATCGTGCTAGTGGGACAGGATGGATGCTTTGCTAGGACACGGGTATACCAGATGGTATGAGATTAACCTTATGAAGATTCAGAGCCCTTCCTCTTCAGTGTAGTTTTTAGAAGTCCAGTTGTCAGAGGCATGCCTGAGTATCCCCTCTAATATAAAAGACAAAGCTACATCTTTCACTCTCTATCACATGGAAGAAAGCATATCACCTGGTGGCCTCTTGGGTTCTGAAGGCAACAGATTCCATACCTAGAATAATTGCTCCAGTGCTCATACTATTTTACATGTAGGTTGTCAGATTTTAGAGTGACCTACAGCAGGTCAGCCTTTGGTATAGGCACAGCTGCCTCTTGAGTCATATAATTTCGCAGACTCTTTGGTGTTGGAGGTGTCATTGTTGGGAAGAGATATGAGATGTAATATAGTGAACCTTAGTGGAATAATCATTTCCTAGGGCACAGGGATTCTAGATTAAGGCCATACCATCCACAGTAGAGAATGATGTGCCTTTTGAGGAATAGCTCCTGGCATGTTACTGGCCTCAGATAGAGATGGTAACCTTTACAGTGAGGCACCAAGTGACCAGCCATTTGGAACCATCAGTTATAAGCTGGCTTCTGTTGAATGCACCAAGTCATAAAGATGGACAGTCCTATCAGAAGGTGGAAATGTTTCATCTGGGATTGATTTTGAGTAGGACCAGAAGTCACAAACTGCATAAGCAAGTAGCTCAGACTTCTATTTCACCCTCCTCAGTTGCACCAGCTCTCCTTCTCTACTGTCACCTATGGCCTTATGGACTGATCCTGTAAGACCAGCTGAAAGAGGAAGAGGAGGCCTGGGCTGTGTTTATGGATTTGTTACTTCAGTATGTGGATGAAAGCCAGTAATGTATGGTGCCTGCATTCTTACCATATACAAGGTGGCCATAAAAGGTGGAGAGGGAAAATTATCCCAAATGGGTGGGGCTTCAGTGTACCTGGCTATTCACCTTGTATGGAAGGAGAGGTTTCTTGAGGTGAGAATATATATAGATTACTGGGAAATACGTAATTTATTGCCAATTTATTAGGAAAGTGGAAGGAGAAAGAAGGAAATATTGGAGACAAGGATGTGTAGTGTAGGAATGTGGTTGAACTAATTGCAATGGGCACACTTAGAATGTTCTATAATGCTACAGTGATAAATACTTTTTGAGGATACCTTCATTTGCAAGCATTCCAGATATCATCAGGGTTCAGGCATGGCCATGAGCAAGACCAGCAAATAAAGGTTTTTGCCTACTAGTCATGATCCCAATGCCTGCTGTTTCCCGTGCTGGCCAGTTCTGATTGTGGCCCCTGAGCAATAGCAGATGCCACTGAGTAATTTCAGGCTTCCTCAGATGATACAGAGTTGTAGTACTTCTGAGTGTTAAGTTTGTTTTAATAAGTCTATTTTTTTTAAAAAATGCTTTTGATTCCATGTTAGCACTCTCCAGGAACATCCATCATGGAAGAGGTACTAATTAACCTAGTAGACAAAAATGACTTGGCCAGTTAGACATCAGCCAGCCTTTGTTATCAGATACCCTGGAACTATCATTAGAGTCACATGAATGTAGAGGCCACAGGGGGCTACATAGCATGGACTCTTACTTACCAAAGCTGCCCTGCCATTTGCTGCCTCTTAAAGTCAAACCTATGAGAAACAGATCAATGCTGAAGTTCCTAGTATGGCACTATTCCTTAAGGAGACCATCTGGCCATTTTTGGAAAATTTGACCGCATTGGTCCTCTTCCAGCCAGGAAGAGCCAGCAGTTAATGGTCTAGACACCCAGTCTATATATGAGTTTCCCTTTCTTGTATACAATACCAGTATGCAGCACCTTATAGAATATTTGATTCATAGGCATGGAATCCCACAAAACATAATATTCAAAGAAGGTACCCTTGTCAAGAAAAGAAAGTGTGGAAGGGGGTCCATCTTCTTTGGATCCACTGATTGTATCATATAGTGTTCTATCCAGAAGTAAATGGTGTCAGGAACACTGGACTAGCCTTTTGAAGACAGAGCTGAAAAACCAGTTTAGAGGAAACACTATGAAAGGATGTGGTACTTTTTTTCAGTAAATATGCATTAAATAAGAGACTTCTAATATACACCTCTTATGACACTGTGTTCCTAATGGAAAGAATATGTGGGTCTGGGAACCAAAGGGTAGGAGCAGGAGTGGTACCACACCCTGCTGACCTCCTACCTACTGGGTAGGTAGGTCACCCTGTGACCTACTAGTAAATTTATGTTTCTGTCTTACATCTCTGGACTCTGAAGATTGGCAGTCCTAGTCCATAAAGGGAGTATACTTTTATCAAGGGACACAGTAAATGTCCCATTGAACTAAAGCTGAAGCTTCCACTGGGAAATTTTGCATCTCAGGTGTATAGGAATAAGCAGGATACAAAAGGAATAATCATCTTGACAAGAGTAATTGATCCTGATCCATCAGATGAACTAGGGTGGCTGTTACACAGTGAGGGTAAGAAGGAAAATGTTCGGAAAGCAAGTGATTATCTTAAACACCTCTTGATATTCCCTTAGACCATTTTAACTTTAAATGGACATATGTAGAAATTCCTGCAACAGAAGGCTATGATTATTAGGGACTCAGAAGTCTCAGGAATGAAGGTTTAAGGCATACCAGTAGGTAAGATTGTGCGATTTCCTGAAATGATGGTTGTGGCATTTAGAATGAGGAGAATTTAAAATGGCTACTGGAGGAGGGAGAGGATGAATATTGGTTAAGGCCTGAACTGCAGTGTTGGAAAAAGTAGTTCATCTCACTAACCTCCTTTCTGAGAGGCCCACAGGGACCATGTAGGAGCTGTTCCCTGAATCTGTGAAGAAATAGATCTGTGAAGTCCAGGCATTGTTCTGTTGTATCTGTGGAAAGGTGTTTCTCATATCTTCTACCACAGAGTATGCTACTACCATCCATTGACTGGGAATAGTGCAGGGATTCTAGTCCTTGTCCATCTCTTAGAACTATGCTGCAGCCCAAGACCCTTCTACACAATCCTCTGTTTTTTCTCTCCTTTCACAGGTCTGCCTGCTTTGCAGTCCAAAGGCTCTCTGAACCTACTTATTATTTTTCCTGTTTATTCTTTGTAGACATTTCCCACAATATGTCCGTTGCATGTCTAATCTCATCTTGGTGTTTACTTCTCAAACTAACACAACTGAAGAGGTCCTCAGTAACGGCTCATGATCAAACAATAGTGATATAGAACACATATAGAAACCGTTTCTCTATTCTGAGTTTATGATAAAGATAGTATCTTCCAAAATATTTAGGATTCCTTTTCTATTAAGCATATGGTAGATCCTCATATTATGGTTGCTTTTTCAAACTGGTTATTTATTTTTATTTTTTTTCTAAAGATGTTATTTATTTATTTGACAGATCACAAGTAGGCAGAGAGGGAGGCAGAGAGAGAGAGAGGAGGAAGTAGGCTCCCTACTGAGCGGAAAGCCCGATGCGGGGCTTGATCCCAGGACCCTGAGATCATGACCTGAGCCGAAGTCAGAGGATTTAACCCACTGAGCCACCCAGGCACCCCTCAAACTGGTTATTTTAGAAAGAGCACAACTTTATTCTGAGACAAACATATGTTAAGACTGTGTTTAATATTTATTTTCCTATGAGCTAGTAGTGTGACCTTGGGCCTAACATGGCATCCACTTTGGCTTCAGCTGAAAAATGCAAATTATGTGCATTGTATAGGATTATAGTGAGATTATGCACATATTGTGCCTTGTTGATGTCTGTAACATAGAGCATGTTTAATAAAGGACAGTCCTATCCAATAGTTAAAGTACATCATTATCAGCCAGTTGGTGTTTTCTTTTGTTCCTCTGGATGAACATTTAGAGAAGAGGAGAATGTTTGAATTCCCTGAGTTTCCAAGTTCCTATTCTCTCCTGACATTCTTGTCCTTGCTGTTCATTCTGTGGTGCTGTTTCATAAAATTCCTCTACATGGTCCTTAGATCCCCCTGAAATGGTAATGGAATTGTATATTGCCCCAGCTAAGCAGGACTCCAGATAGAAGGACATTATGGTGCTGTTATCAATAACTCCTTCTATGATTCTGTTAGTCTTACAGTAGTCTTCAGGAAGTGAAATAGAAGACATAGAGTCTCTTTCTTTTGAAAGCTGAACTCTCCAGAGCCATGCTCATAATGAACTATTAGCTTCCTAAGTCTTTGGATAAGATGATTTGTGTTCCTTCGTGTTCTAGCAATAGAGATCTAATGTCTGAACATGTTCAGGAAATTTCAGCAAGCTCCTGTGGGAGCCTCTTGAGGCCTCCATCTCATGCTTCTTCAATAAGCCAACAAAGAGATGAACATATGCCAAAAATTTCTTTGCTTTCAGAACTAGAAAAGATGATCTATGCCTTCAGTCTACATAGTCAAGGAAAAAGGGATAGAGACATGGAGATGCCTTTTGGAGAATTCCTTTCTTTTCTGAAATTCTGGATTCAACAGAAAATAGAGGTTTGGTGACAAAGAAAAAAAATCCTAAGATTTAATAATTGGTTTCTCTATGCTAATCACTGTTCAGGGTGTTTTATATGCCTTACATGTATAATTTAACTTCCACATATGCTCTAATGGATGACATTATCCCATTTTATCAATGAAGGAACACAAGTTGCACAGTTAGTATATCCAGAACCAGAGTTAGTACCCAGATGTTTGTGACTCCTTACTTCATAGAAGTTTATAATTCATTTAAGCTGGACATTAGGGAGAACTAGAAAAAAAATATTTTAAAGTAAAATGTTAAATGATGCAGTTTAGATGGTGAAAGCCATAGTAGTTTAGGGAAAGGAGATAAGCTGTTGATGAAGTAAAAAGAGACTGAATATGGATCAGTTGTTACTGATACTAACTTTGATTGACTAACCTTATAGGAAAAATATACCTAAAAAAAAAGAAAAAAAAAATGGCCATCCCTTCTGTGTGAGCACAAGTATTGTGGGGTTCCTTGTGTAGGGAATAAACTAACAGGGAGAAATCTCATTTCTGCTATGGCATAATTGAAGGCAAGTACATTAGTTAATATTAGGTTTCCCTACACAAAACAAAGAAACCCCAAATAATACTTGTTTGACAATGTAAGGGTTTCTTTTTCTTTCACATAAAAAAAAAGTCTGGAGGTATGCAATTGAGGCCTCATGAAGTCATGAGAGATCTAGGATTCTTCTGTTCTACCATGTGTAACTCTTGGCTTCTATCTTTAAGAATTAATTCTTCATTTAAAGATGGCTACAACAGGTCTAGCCATTGTGTTCAAATTTTAGAAAGCATGATAGAAGAGGGCACACCTTCCAACTAAGTCAGTTGTATTTAAAGACATTTATCCTAAAAATTCGACTCAGTAACTTCCTCCTACATTTGACTGTTTACCACTGTTGGGGAAATTGAGTTGCTTCATATTTTAGCTGAGTATAATGCTAAACAATATGAGGGCTCTGTTACTAAGGAAGAAGAGATATTGGACAGGCAACTAATAATCTCTGTTGCAGCAAGGGACCCATTAGTTTGCCTCTGAGATGCCTGTCAGCCCTAACTTTTATTTTGGATTAAGAAGTAATACGAGCCAAAATTTAAAGCATTGATTATGTGCCAGGCATTGAGCTAAATTCTTTAAAAGCTTTTAATTTAACACAATAACTTTATAAAGGGGAATTACTTTCCTTTGTATAAAGAGTATTTGGCATATAATTATTGAGTGTTAAAAATGGTAGTGATGATGATAATGATGATGCTGCTGATGATGATGAAAGTAATCATTAAAAATGGCTCAGACAGAGAGCTTGGGAAGATGATGGATTAGGAGGACCCTGCATTTATGATTAGATATCATCTATATCTAATTTAGTAAACTGGAGAGTGATCTGAAGTCTGGCAGAACAAACTCTGCTACTAAATATAGAAAAGAATCTACATCTGAAAGTTTAGGAAGGTCAGAAAGGAGGAAGGAAGCTGTCTATAGGATGGAGAGAGTTGTGTTTGGTGAAAAGGCAGAGAAATGGCCCGTTACACCAGGGAGTTCATATGGGGAAGACTAGTCCTCATAATATTTGGCTTTAAAAACTGTAAAGGCTGAATTCTGAGAGTTTTTAAAACTAGTTGGACTTGGAGCCTGGAGCTTTAAAAGTCAGCTGACTCAGCAGTGGACAAGTCTGGAGGGTGAGAGATAGCTGGATTGCTACCCTCAAAGGGGCAGCAGCCAGCACAAAGAGGCAAATAAAAAAGGCAGTTTACACAGTGCAGGGGGCAAACAGGAGAAAGATCTGTTCATACTGATTTCAGAGCACATTGGGGGACTTCTTCAGAAACGAGGAGATGACAGGCACCATTTTCCTCCTTCGCTTCCCAGCATAAGCATAGAGCCCATCTGTGGGAGGCATTGCTACATGATTCTTGCTAACAAAACTGCTAGCAGTATACCTTTCCCATGAATTCTTCTGAGGACTCCCCACTTCAAGACTGCTACCTCTGCCTTTGGGTTTAGGAGAGATTTTGTTAATACCTGTGACCCACCTAGCCTCCATGTGCACAACTACCATCACCCAGACAGGTCCCCCGGCCACCACTGTGTGCTGGATCTAGCCATGCCTTGTCATAGACATGCTTGGTGCTCAGCCTTACAATGCCAGCAATCCTTTGGGGGATCCAGCATAGGACTGTAACCCAATGCAAATTTTGTAATATCACTGCCCAGTTTTCAGGTTCCCTAATGGGCACTCCCCCTAGGAGCTGGTCTGCCTTGATCCCACTAACACCACAGAGAGCAAGTACAGCACACAACTGGAAGAAATTCAGTGCAGATGACTGCACTGAAAGGAAAAGTGGCGCAGACACAACAGCAGGGCATAAGCAACACACATAGACAGTCCTGTAAAGTGACAGGTTCTGGTGAATAGGAGACACAACACTGCGGAACATTCTAGGACCTCCTCTTCATAAAGTCACTTCTTTGAATAGCAGAAGATACAGTGGACTTTCTTAACACAGAGAGGCAGACAAAATGAGGAGACAGAGAAATTTATCCCAAATGAAAGAATAGGACAAGACCACAGCCAGAGATCTAATTGAAACAGACATAAGTAACATGCTCGATAGAGAATTTACAGAAACAATCACAAGGGTAGTCACAGGATTTGAGAAAATAAAGGAGAACATGAATGCAACACTTAACACAGAGATAAGAAATAACATGAGAGAGATAATGGGCTTAATACAAAATAAGAACACACTTGATGGAATGAACAACAGGATGGAAGAAGCCTAGGAACTAATTAGTGACAGAATAATGGAATAATCATGGAATAATGGAATAATTAAGACAGAATAATGGAAAATAATCAATCTGAACAAAAGAGGGGAAAAAGAATTATGCGTAGGAGTCTCAGAAGAAGAGTAAGAAAAGGGGGCAAAAATTTATTTGAAGAAATATTGTGTGAAAACTTCCCTAATCTTGGGAAAGAAACAGATATCCAGATCTAGAAGGTGCAGAGAACTCCTATCAAAATAAACAAAAGCAGACTCACACCAAGACATCCTGAAATTAAACTGGCAAAATGTAGTGATAAAGAAAAAATTCTAAAAGCAACAAGACATAAGAGTCAGTAACTTACAAGGGAAATCCCATAAGGCTTGCAGAGGATTTTCAACAGAAACTTTGTAAGCCAGAAGAGAATGGCATGATAGAGTCAAAGTGCTAAATGAAAATGTACCCAAGAATTCTCTATCCAAAAAATCTATCATTCAGAATAGGAGAGATAAAGAGTTTCCCAGACAAATGAAAACTAAAGGAGTTCATGACCACTAAACCTGCCTTGCAAGAAATACTAAAAGGGATTCTGAGTAGAAAGTAGAGACCACGCTTGTGGTCACTTCCTACACTTTTGTGTAGGAAACACAAAAGCAATGACTATATCTGTAAAAAAATCAATTAAGGAGTTCACAAAAAAGATATGAAATATAATAATATATACATAAGACATGGGGAGGAGAGGAGAAAAGTAGGGTCCAATCTTATATGACCATCAACTTAATAGAAACTGCTAAATGGAGAGTAGGTTTTATACAAACCTAGTGGTAACCATATATCAAAAATCACTAATAAATATGCAAAAAATAAGAGGAAAGAAATCCAAATATATCACTGAAGAAAATCTCAAAACTTCTTAAAGAGCTGAAAAACAAGAGAGCATCAGAGAAAATCTTCAGAAACAACCACAAAACAAATAGTAAAATGGCAATAAGTATATATCTATCAATAACTACTTTGAATGTAAATGGACTAAATGCTCCAATCAAAAGACATGGGGTGACAGAACCAAAAGAAAAAACAAAGAAATAAGACCCATCTATATGCTGCCCACAGGAGACTTATTTTAGACCTAAACACACTTTCATATTGAAAGTGATGAGATGGAAAAACATCATACAAGTGGATATCAAAAGAAACCTTGAGTAGCTATACTTTCATTGGACAAAATCGATTTTAAAACAAAGACTGCAACAAGAGACGAGTACTGTATGATAATAAAGGAACAATCCAATAAGAAGGTATAACAATTGTAAATATTTATGCAACCAACATAGATACACCCCAGTACATAGAACCGTTAATAACATACACCAAGGAACTAATTAATAGTAATACAATAGCAGTAGGCGACTTTTACACCCTACTCGCATCAAGGGACAGATTATTTAAACAGAAAATCAACAAGGAAACAATTGCTTTGACTGACACATTGGGTCTGATGGACTTAACACATATATTCACAGCACTTCATACTAAAACTTCTAGTAGAATACACATTCTTTTCAAGTGCACATGGAATATTCTACAGAATAGATCACATATTAGGCAACAAAACAAGCCTAAACAAATTCAAGAAGATTGAAATCATACCAAGCACTGTTTTTGCCCACAATGGTATGAAACTAGAAGTCAACCACAAGAAAAAATTTGGAAATACCATAAATACAGGAAAGTTAAATAATATGCTATTGAACAGTGAATGTCAACCAGAAAATAAAAGAAGAAATTAAAAATTACATGGAAACAAATGAAAATGAAAACACAACAGTCTAAAACCTTTGGCATGTAGCAAAAGTGGTTCTAAGAGGAAGTTTATGGCAGAACAGGCCTACCTTAGGAAGAAGAAAAATGTCAAACAACCTATATTTTACACCAAAAGGAGCTAGAAAAACATCAATGAACAAAACCCAAAACCAGCAGAAGGAAGGAAATAATTAGAAGAGAAATAAATGATATCAAACTAGAAAAAAAATAGAACAGATCAATGAAATCAATGAAACCAGGAGGTAATTCTTTAAAAAATAAAAAGAAAATTGGTGTCTCTAGCCAGAATTATTAAGAAAAAAAGAGAAAGGATTCAAATAAATGAAATCACAAATGAGAGGACAAATAACAACCAATACCACAGAAATACAACAATTATAAGAGACGATTAGAAAAACTATATATCAATAAAATTGGGCAATCCAGAAGAAATGGGTAAATGCCTAGAAACATATAGCCTAAAAAAAAAAAAAATAAATAAAAAAAAAAAAAAAAAAAAAAGAAACATATAGCCTACCAAAACTGGAACAGAAGGAAGTAGAAAACCTGAACAGACTGGTAACCAGCAAAGAAATTGAATCAGTAATCAAAAATCTCCCAAAAAAACAGAAGTACAGGGGTGCCTGGGTGGCTCAGTGGATTAAGCCGCTGCCTTCGGCTCAGGTCATGATCTCAGTGTCCTAGGATCGAGCCCCGCATTGGGCCCTCTGCTTAGCAGAGAGCCTGCTTCCCCCTCTGTCTCTGCCTGCCTCTCTGCCTACTTGTGATCTCTCTCTCTGTCAAATAAAAGAAATAAAATAAAATAAAATAAAATAAAATAAAATAAAATAACAACAACAACAAAAAAAAAAAAAAAAACAGAAGTACAGGAGCAGATGGCTTCCCAGGGGAATGCTATCAAACATTTAAAGAGGAGTTAATATCTATTCTTCTCAAACTATTCCAAAATATAGGAAAGGAAGGAAAACTTCCAAATTCATCCTATGAGGCCAGCATTATCCTCATACCAAAACCAGAAAAAGATACCACTACAAAAGAGAACTATGGGCCAATATCTCTGGTGAGCATAGATGCAATATTCTTTAATAAAATACTAGAAAACCAAATACAGCAATACATTGAAAAAGTTATTCATCAAGACCAGGTGGGATTTATTCCTGGGTTGCAAGAGTGGTTCAATATTTGCAAATAATTTGATATATCAAATCAATAAAAGAAAGGATAGCAACTATATGATCATTTCAATACAGGCAGAAAAATCATTTGACAAAGTAAAACATCCACTCATGATAAATACTCTCTACAAATCAGGTTTAGAGGGAACATACCTCAGTGTAATAAAGTCCATATATGAAAAACTGATAGCTAATATTTATCCTCAATGGGGAGAAATTGAGAGCTTTTTCCCCCAAGGACAGCAACAAGGCAAGGGTGTCCACTCTCACCTCTTTTATTCAACATAGTATTAGAAGTGCTAGTCATGACAATCAGACAACAAAAAGAAAGAAAAGGCATCCAGGGGCACCTGGGTGGCTCAATGGGTTAAAGCCTCTGCGTTTGGCTCAGGTCATAATCCCAGAGTCCTGGGATCTGAGCCCTGCATCTGGCTCTCTGCTCAGCAGGGAGCCTGCTTCCCTTCCTCTCTCTCTGGCTGCCTCTCTGCCTACCTGTGATCTCTGCCTGGCAAATAAATAAAATCTTAAAAAAGAAAGAAAGAAAGAAAGAAAGAAAAGGCATCCAAATCGGTAAGGAAGGAGTAAAACTTTCACTACTTGCAGCGGACATGATACTATCTATAGTAAACCCAAAGACTCCACCAAAAAACTGCTAGAACTGATACATAAATTCAGTAAAGTCTCAGGATACAAAATCAACAGAAATCTGTTGCATTTCTACATACCAATAATGAAGCAGCAGGAAGAGAAATTAAGAAAACAATCCCAAT
This sequence comes from Neogale vison, assembly GCF_020171115.1. NCBI lineage: Eukaryota > Metazoa > Chordata > Mammalia > Carnivora > Mustelidae > Neogale > Neogale vison. The sequence goes on along the minus strand of NC_058092.1, from coordinate 39,560,082 downwards.
TACAAATGCACCAAAAATAATAAGATACCTAGGAATAAATCTAACCAAATAATTGAAAGACCTATCTATACTCTGAAAACTGTAAAACATGATGAAAGAAATTGAAAATGACATAGATGGAAATACATTCCATGCTTATGGATTACTATTAAAATATCTATACTACTCAAAGCAATCCACATATTTCATAAAATCTCTATCAAAATAACACCAGAACTTTTTACAGAGGTAGAAAAAACAATCCTAAAATGTGTGTGGGACCATGAAAGACCCCCAACAGTCAAAACAATCTTGATAAGAAAACCAAAGTCAGTTAAGCTTCTGCCTTTGGCTCAAGTCATGATTGCAGGGTCTTGGATCAGGATTCCTGCTCAGTGGGGAGTTTACCTCTCCCTCTCTGCTTTCCCTCTGCCCCTCCCCCCTGCTCATTCTTTCTCTCTCTCTCCCACATAAAGGAATAAATAAATAAATAGTCTGGACTTCAAGTTATATTATAAAGATGTAGTAATCAATGCATCACCGTCTTGGGGGGGGTGAGAAATAGACACATAGATCAATGGAACACAATTGGAACACAATAGAAAACCCAGAAATGAACCCACAACATATGTTCAATTAATCCTGACAAAGCAGGAAAGAATATCAAATGGGAAAGGAAAGTCTGTTCAATAAATGGTGTTAGGAAAACTGGATGGCTCCATGCAAAAGAAATAAGCAGACCACTTTCATGCAGCATACACAAAATTAAATTCAAAATACATTAAAGAGCTAAATATAAGACCTCAAATCATTAAAATCCTAGAAGTGAACACTGGCAGTAATCTCTTTGACATCATTCATAGCAACTTTTTTTCTAGCTATGTCTCCTGAGACAAGGGAAACAAAAGCAAAAACGAACTATTGGGATTACATCAAAATAAAAAACTTTTATATGGTGAAGGAACCAATCAACAAAACTAGAAGGCAACATATGGATTGGAAGAAAATATTTGCAAATGACATATCTGATAAGTGATATCTGTACCCAAAATAATAAAGAAAGTGTAAAACTCAATACCCAAGAAACAAATAATCCAACTAAGTATGGACAGAAGAGATGAACAGACATTTCTCCAAAGGAGATAGCCAGATGGCCAGCAGACACCTGAAAAGGTGTTTGTCATCACTTACCATCAGGGAAATGCAAATCAAGTCTACAATGCAGTATCACCCAACACCTGTCAGAATGGCTAAAACCAACAACATTAAGAAACCATAGGTGAGTATATGGAGAAAAAGGAACCCTTGTGCACTGTTGGCAGCAAAGAAAACTGATACAGCTGCTCTGGGAAACAGTATAGCGGTTCCTCAAAATGTTAAAAATAGAAGTACCTTACAGTGCTATCTAGCAGTCACACTACTGGGTACTTACCAAAAAAATTGAAAAATATTAATTCAAGGGGATACATGCACCACTGTGTTTATTGCAGCATTATTTACAATAGCCAAGATATGGAAGCAACCCAGGTGTTCATGAATAGAGGAATGGATAAACATGTGGTATATATATACTAGGACACATAAAAGAATGAATTCTTGTCAATGACCTGGGTGAAGCTAGAGAGTACTGTGCTATGTGTAATAAATCAGAGAGAGGAAGACAAATACATGATTTCACTCATGTGGAATTTAAGAAATAATAAAAATTGGCAACATAGGGGAAAAAGAGAGAGAGAGAGAGACAGGCAAACCAAGAAATAGACTGCTAACTATACAGAACAAAGTGATGGTTACCAGAGAGGAGGTGGACGGGGGGAGTGATGAAGTAGGTGATGGGGATTAAGGAGGACATGTGTAATGAGCACCATGGGCTGCAAGGAAGTGTTGAATCACTATATTGTCCACGGAAAATGAAATTGAACATTTCATCAAAAACTAATGATGTACTATATGTTGGCTAATTGAACATAATAAAAATAAAATGGTTAAAGACTAAAATAATAAATAATTAAATGGCTCATATTTATTGACTGCTCATGATGTGCCTGTTACTGTGCTAAGTAAGGCTTTTGATTCTAGACACACACACACACACACACACACACACACACACATGCTAGTACTCCTGAAAAACCATAGGAGGTGCAAGTTTTATTTTCATTCTATAGAGGAAGAAAATGAGCATTAGATCATATAAGTAACTTTCCCTAAAGTCCATAGCTAGTCAGTGGCAGAGCCAAGACTACCATTTAAACCTTAAATGCAAAGCCATTGCTTTAAACTACTGTGCTATATTTAAGGGACTGTACAAGCCCAGGGAGTACAGAATTAAAAACTAATAGTTCTTTCTTGAGGAGCTCATAGTTCAGTCAGTTGACAGTTATATATATCATATAAACAATTGTATTGTCATTTCACAAACACAATATTTGAGATTTTTCAAGTTGTAATGAGACCACAGAATTTACTTTTAGTGTTCAAGAGAGGTGGATCTATGTCCTTGGTCCTTGGACCTAAATTTAGTAGCTGAACCACTGAGGTGAAAGGATCTTGTAAATGTTCAGCATTAGTAGTAATGACATTCAAAATGTAATCGGCTTGCTACTTTGTCAGTAAGCAAAAAGATAAATGAGTAGCTCAGAGGTCTCAAATGCTAAGGAGGAAGCTTCTGAGACACTGAGGATATAGATATAATTTAGAGACTTACTTTGACCCTACTTTCCAAAACTGAGTTTTGTTATATAATCAAGGAGTCTAGGTGTTGTAAAAGTTTCTTTGTAATGGAAGTGTTTACATTTTTAATGCAAGTTCTTCCAAAATGGTTATGTACACCATTAGTGTAGAAAGGGAGGAGAGACATAGCAGAGGATCAAGAATTTGGGCAGTGGTGGGATTGAACCTTTGCGGAGTTATCACCAGCAGCTGCACAATTCCTTGGGAAACCAAAGGCCCAAGGAAGAGCTAAGAAAGATATGTTGCATCTGCTGCTCTTGCCCTATGTGGTTTCTGTACTTGGGCTACTTGTCTGTATCCTTTACTAATTAAATTAGTAACACAATCCAATTTTAGAGAAAGTATGTGATCTTTTCTTGTAACCTATCTGCAATCTACCCGAGATGCTGCAGAGGAGCCTCCTAGGGAGGAGTTCTTTATAGATTTTGGATACTAACCCTTTATCAGATGTCATTTGAAAATATCTTTTCCCATTCTGAAGGTTGCTTTTTAGTTTTGTTGATTGTTCCCTTTGCAGAAGGTTTTTATCTTGAAGTCCCAGTAGTTCATTTTTGCTTTTGTTTCCCTTGCCTTAGGAGACATTATATCTAGTAAGAAGTTGCTATGGCCAATGTCAAAGAGGTTACTGTGTATGTTCTTCTCTAGAATTTTGATAGTTTCCTTACTTGATCTTTACGATAACCCTTCAGAATAGGTATTATTACTACATTTTGCAAACTAGGAAACTGAGTCACAATTAGTATCTTGTATAAGTGCTTGTAGTAACTGCATAGGCAAGGTCCTTCTGATTCCAAATATGTTATCTTTTGATTATGCATAGTTAGTTATGTTTGGCTACATTGTAGGGTGCTAGGTTAAGAATATTTAAGGTCAGCAGAAAAGGGTACTAGAAAAAAGATGACTAGAATAATGATCACCTGATTGAAACTTGGTATTGCTTCAGCCAGCCCAATAATAAGTGAAATCAACTGTTCACATCATGGAGGCTCAGTGAAATTTGGTTCTAGCAATACTTCCTCTGGATTCATTAGTAGCATTTATTGGGTCTTTTTTTGTTGAGGACACAAATAATTTGGCAAGAATGTAAGAGGTGGATAAAGAAAATAAGGAAACTGAAGGTATCAATAATCTATCTTTACTAGCTTCCAAATCTCTATTCTCTTGGCAATATTGTACTAACAGAGGTGGGAGAAGAAATTCTGGGAAGTCAAACAGAATATGTGCAATCCACACATAGGTTGCCTTTTTCATACCAGAGAGTGGTTAAGGTGCTATGGCTTTTGGGAAATACAGATGTGGTGCCCTCTAGAACTTGGGGTAAACTGTTTAGATATCAGGAGTGAAACATTATCTCTTTCAGGAGTGACGGGGGGGGTAGGTCTAGGCAATGTTCATGTGAAATGTTTATTGCTAAATCCCATTATTTTGGTGGTAGAGAGCCAGTTATAGCCTGGGAATTATTGAATTGTCTAAATTATTAACTATATTCCAGATATCATTATAATTACCAAAAGGATTTGGCTTAATGTTATAACTCTGGTACAGAAAATACTTAACCTAAAAGAAAAATTACTTCATTTTGGAGAAGGGAATTAATATTTGATGAGTGTTTATTATTCACCATGCTCTTGATTAGGTGATTTATATTCCTGACTTTGTTTAATCCTTGCACTGTATGGTAGGTAATTATAATTTTCCTCACATATGAGTGTAGAAATGGAGCCTAAGAGGGCATGTGTTTTACCTAAGATCACTTAGTAATAGAATCTGAACATAGGTTTGTCATACTCTACTACCTATAATGTATATCTTTTGACATCTCTGTTACTTTCTCATTTTCCATTTTTTTCAGCATACCTATAGCTAAATTATAAACAATTAAAAGCCTAGAATAAATCTTAGTAATTAATGAAATTATTTCCCGAGTGTCCACTGTGTGATAGTACTATAATAAGGGTACCATTAGACTGGGCCTTTCTGAAGTCAAGATATGATTCATGCATGTAGATATGGCAGTATGATGACAGGAATTTTCCTGGTTAAAAGAACATAAATTTTAATTACACAACCCTGAATTTTGCCTCATGGAGTTTACTTTCTAGTTGGAAGAAAAGAGAGTGTGTAGTAGTAAATAAAACATGACATCAGAGGATACAAGTGCAAAATCTTCAGTGAGAATATGGCTGACATATTTTTGGAAAGCAAGTACTTCTTTATGGCTGAAACAGTGAGTGAAGGGAAGATTAAAGGGAAGTGAGGTCATAGAAGTGATGTGGTCAAGATTATGGGTCAGTTAAGGGGCTTTTGGTGGTGTATGGCAGAAAGTTAGAGGGTCAGGAAAATGGGAATATTACAATTTGACTTGCATGATTTGTCCTCAATGGATAGAATGAACTTTAGGGAAAGAAATACAGAAGCAGACAAACCAGTTAAGAGGCAATTGAAATAATCCCATCAAAAAATTATGGTTTGGACTGGGGTACTAGCAGTAGATATGATGAGCACAATCATATTCTGGGAATATTTTCAACTATAACTAATAGGTTTGCTCATAGATTAGCTTTGGGATGTGAGAGAATGAGAAGAGTTGAGGATGATTTCAAAATTTTGATCTGAACATATGTTAGAATGAAATTGCTATTAATAAGATGAGAAAGACTCTGAAAAGAACAAGTGGGAGAGGAAAGATCAGGAGACTGATTTCAGATATGTTTATTAGCAATCTGAAGAGAGATGTTGAATAAGCAGTTGGCTGAATGTGTCTGGGGTTCAAGGACAAGTCTGAACTCTGTTATAAAATTTGAGAGCCTTCAGTGTAAACAAATGGTATTTAAAGCCATGTGACTGATTGAGGTGATTATCAAGGGAACTAGTGTATTTTGAAAAAGGAAAAGTTTCCAGGATTGGATCCTGGGGAGAAGATATGTAGAGATCAAGGAAATTAAGAAAATCCTCAAAAGGTGCTTGAAAAGGAGCAGCAGGTCAAGCCAGAGGAAAACAAAAACAGTGTTGTATGCACCACTGTCAAGTCAAATAAATTGAAGAATAAGAATAGATTTATAAGATTTAACAATGTGGAAGATATCAAGAATCTTGACAGAAGTAGTGGATTGGGTCGAGATATCTGGTTTGAAGCTTAAATGATATCGTGAATATGGAGTATATAGCTCAGTGCCAGGCACATAGTACTGCCTTATATATATTCCTCTTTCCATCCCTTTTCCTCCTCTATAAAAAGCAGGATCAAAGGCAGTGAAATAAGATAGTAAGAGGAATGTAAAGAAGTATTAAAAGTCTAACTTTGGGGGAGATAATAAGCTATTTAAATCATGAGGAATAGGCTGAAGCCAGTTCATTTAGTGTCCAGCCAAGGAGTGGGGGTTTTTCTTTTCTAACCAAAAGAAGATACATTGCAATCAGGAAAATGTTGTGATAAAAATTATTTCCTTGTATCTTCCTTAGTGCTTTGCACTTAGGCAGTGTTAAAAAGGATTTATTGATTTAAATGATTTTGGTCTGAATAATTTAAATAATTTACAAAAGTATCCTAGACTGTCCCAGAGAGAAACCAAATGATCTAAGTGTCCTTTCCTTTTGAATTGCACTGATACTCTGTTCATTCTAATATGCTTGACTGTTTTATCCATTTCTTTCTCAGTATATTTGCTTTCGTGCTTTGTGAAATTCAACATAAATCTCTGTACTAGAATATTATTTGGCATATTTCTGTAACATCAGGTCATAACTACAAACTGTCAGGGCATATCTGGCAGCTGTCTCATCTTTTCATGTCTTTATATAATCCTTTAAAATCAGATACTGTACTATCCAATCATTCAGAGCATCTTATGGGGTTTTAAATTGAGACCATCTCCAACCTTTTGGAATATTCGGATCTATGGATTTAAGAGGTTTTTCCCAGAGCTATTTATGCCTAACTATTTTGTCTCTTGCATATTTGTTTGTCTTGAAATACAGTTTCTCTTCTAGCTGGGTTTTCTGTCACAGCATATAGACAAGTCCTATAGCCTTTTCATCAGCTGTCAAGAGATTTATATTGTGTCCTTTGCCTTCTGCTTTGAAAAAGAGAAATAAAGTTAAACTTATTTGTAGGTTTATTGTGAGAATAAGATTTTTAAAGAAAGCAGCATAATATAGTGAAAAGAGCAATGAATTAGGAGGCATGACCCCCAGACTCTAAACCCAGCTGTGCCACTGTGTTAGTAATTTGTAGGGAGAACCAAGGCACTTCACTCTTCTAAGTGTCACTTTTCTTTTATAACAGAAGGGGAGTAGGATTCAGTAATATAATTCATTCATTTATTCAACAAATATTTCTGAGTGCCTCTTCTGTACCAGGCCCTATCAGGACTATTAATATGAATAAGGTCTACTTTCTTCCCTAAGACACTTGTATACTAAAGATGAAGACAGAAGAAAAATAATGCAAATCAGTTTATATAAAAGAGGTATTCAAAATGGAGAATATAATTTAGCAGCATAAATAAGGGGCAACTGATCAACTGGGGTGATTGGAAAATATTTCCAAAAAGAAATAACTAAGCTTAAATTGAACCTTTAAATTTATTTTTACTGGAACTCTTATATGTTGTTGGTGGGGGTGTAAATTCATACATACACTTGTAGAAAGATACTATGAAAGTATGACTAGAGCTAATATATATAAACCTTTTGCTCTAGTAGATAATACTGGTTTTTCAGTCCCAGATATGTGTGCAAACATTCTCCAGAAGACATACAAAAATATTTTTAGTGGACTATTTGTAATAATCAAAAGAGTATTATTCAAATGGCTACAAATAGTAGAATTGATCAATTGGGTTACAATCCTGCCTGTATCTTAGAATACCATACAAGAGAATGAGTGAACTGTAACATGCAAGAATCTCACAAAAATAATACGGAGAGTAAGGGGCCAGACACAAAAGAATATATGCCATATGATTTCATTCAAAAAGTTGAAAATGGACAAAAATAACATTATTAAAAGTTAGTATAGTGGGTACTGTTGGTGAGTGAATTGTTCCTGGAAAGTTCTTCTCTAGTGCTGGTTTTTTTCTATTTCTTGATCTGAGGGTGGTATACAGTTGTGCTGGTTTCTAAAAAAAAAAAAAAAAAAATTATCCAACTATGCATTTGTAATTTGTGCACTTCTATGTATGTATGATATAATTCAATAAAGAGCTTACATACCAAAATGAATGGAAGATCATAGCAAGGAAGGGTGTTTTAAATTGAAAAAAGAGCATAAACAAAGGGAAGAAGCCTTAAAAGAACATGTTAAGTTTTTTGTTTCTCACATGCTGTGATTCTAATATTCATTTTCATTTATTCAGTAAAAACTGTTGATGCTTACTATGTGATATAATTTCTTCAAGTAGTAAACTTTGGGGAAATGATAATGGAAATTTACTTCAGTTCTTTTCCTACACAATTAAGTATTTCATTTATGGGAACAAGACAAAATGACAACACCTTTTCTTGAGATTCCTGCAGGCACTATATTTTTAATATCTTTATCTCACTATTACCTAACACAGAGCCTTTCAAACAAGCATACTCTAAATGTTGAGTAGATTATACCACCATCTACAATACACACATGCACACAGAATACATACACTTATTTGCATGATTTCCAAAGGGGTTCACAGGATTGATATGAGTTTGCCAAAGCACAAAATCTTACTTTGCACAGCACTTTAACTTTAAAAGGCCTTTTACCTTCTCAGAAACATAATTTTTTGACATCTTTTTCCATGTAAGATTAATAAAATATTGGAAATTAATTGGTAAAATTATCATTACATTCAACAATTTGAGATGAATCTAGTATATTGTATTTTTTAAGGTTTTTTTTTTTTTTTTGAAATCAAGACAAAAACAAGGTCAAATTGTAGTTTGGAAGTGACTCATACTTTCTTTTCACATTCCATATCTACTCCTTACTCAGATTCATTGATCTCAGTATGAATAATTCTATTCTGTAGTCATAGTTGTTGGTAATAGCAGAGTCTGCCTTTAAAAAGTATGGTTGATAACTAAAAATACATTGGGCCATTTCTCTCATGTTTTGGATATTTTCCATTTGCTCCTTTATATCTGAGCTTCCCTTTTTTCTTACCCTGCTTACAGTCCCAGGAGACCAACCATTATGGACTAAATTAACAGGCTCCTTTATACTCTAGCTTGCAGTTGTGTGCCAATGAGAGGCACTGTCAAGGCATCACAAGGTGGGAAAGAGAGAGATTGGAATATTTATTGCTCCTCTATTAAAGCCACCTTAACATTTTCCAGGTTTTGGTAACAACTCTCTCCCAATGATCCTTCATGCCTAAAGAGGCTTAGATAAGCTTCAACCTCCATGGGTTGAGTAAAAGTATTTTGTTTTTGCCACAACTGGGACATTTCATTATCTCTGGTTGGTTTTTCTTACTCTGCTGGCATTCATTAGTTGTTCCTTTATTAAACTCTCATTTATCTTGTTAGAATTTGCCATCTGTTTCTAGCCAGACTTTGAATGATATGCTAGACTAAGTTTTGGTGTGGTTTTGGTTTATTTTCAATGCTGTGCTGTACCAGCTCTTCTCTTTGGTCAGGATCCAGCTTACTGCCTCTAAAATATGAATTTTGGAGCCTAAGAAATCTGTGTTTGAATTAAAACTGTTTTGAATTAAAACTCCAACACTTATCAGCTGTGTGACTTTGTGTAAATTTCTGCATATTTTGGAACTAGTTAGTTTCCTTCTTTATAAAATTAGGGGAAACACCCCCATTTAAAGTTGTGAGCTCTTTTTTTTTTTTTTTAAGATTTTATTTATTTATTTGACAGAGAGAAATCACAAGTAGATGGAGAGGCAGGCAGAGAGAGAGAGGGAAGCAGGCTCCCTGCTGAGCAGAGAGCCCGATGCGGGACTCAATCCCAGGACCCCGAGATCATGACCTGAGCCGAAGGCAGCGGCTTAACCCACTGAGCCACCCAGGCACCCTAAAGTTGTGAGCTCTTGAATAAAATTGTTTTCAAAGCTCCTGGCACTAAATTTCGGTCTCAGTAAATGTTAGTTATTTTTCTTCTCCCTCTCTCTCTGATCAACTTATCATGTTTTACTTTTTATTTTCTATTATACATTTGTTTGTATGTTGCTTTGAATCTGTTTTCTAGTTGTTTCTGAACCATACAGAGAGTTGCCTTGCCTTTCTGAGTTTACTCTGAATTTCAAAGGGCAATGGGTCATAGAGAAAGTCTAAAAATAACTAAAAATTGTCTGTGTTTAGAATTTTAAAAAATTTACTCATGCTATTATGGCTAGTCCTCATAATTCTGAAAGGAAGAATATATTTTTCTCTCATTTCAAAGATGATGGAACTATGCACAGAGAAATTAATTATCTAATTTCTCTAATAATGAACTAAATGGTGTTGAAACATAATTCAAACTCAGGTTCTTAGGTTTTAATCCCCTTCTTTTCTGTTATACTATAATGGACTTATTTTACTTCTTGAATACATTATCCTTTTTTAAAAAAATTTATTTTCAGTGTAACAGTATTCATTGTTTTTGCAACACACCCAGTGCTCCATGCAATCCATACCCTCTCTAATACCCACCACCTGGTTCCCCCATCCTCCTGCCTTCCACCCCTTCAGAACCCTCAGATTGTTTTTCAGAGTCCATAATTTCTCATGGTTCACCTCCCCTTTCAATTTTCCTCAACTCCATTCTCCTCTCCATCTCCCCTTGTCCTCCATGCTATTTGTTATGCTCCACAAATAAGTGAAACCATATGATAATTGACTCTCTCTGCTTGACTTATTTGACTCAACATAGTCTCTTCCAGTCCTGTCCATGTTGCTACAAAAGTTGGGTATTCATCCTTTCTGATGGAGGCTTAATACTCCATGGTGTATGTGGACCACATCTTCCTTATCCATTCGTCCGTTTAAGGGCATCTTGGTTCTTTCCACAGTTTGGCCATTGCTGCTATAAACATTGGGGTACAGATGGTCCTTCTTTTCACTACATCTGTATCTTTGGTGTAAATACCCAGTAGTGCAATGGCAGGGTCATAGGGAAGCTCTATTTTTAATTTCTTGAGGAATCTCCACACTGTTCTCCAAAGTGGCTGCACCAACTTGCATTCCCACCAACAGTGTCCCCTTTCTCCACATCCTCTCCATCACATGTTGTTTCCTGTCTTGCTAATTTTGGCCATTCTAACTGGTGTAAAGGTAGTATCTCAATGTGGTTTTAATTTGAATCTCCCTGATGGGTAGTGTTCATGAACATTTTTTCATGTGTCTCATAGCCATTTTTATGTCTTCATTGGAGAAGACATAAAAAGAAGAGTGACATAAAGAGAGACATAAATAGAGAAGTGTCTGTTCATATTTTCTGCCCATTTTTTTAAATAGGATTGTCTGTTTTGTGTGTGTGGAGTTTGAGGAGTTCATTATAGATCCTGGATATCAACCTTTTGTCTGTACTGTCATTTGCAAATATCTTCTCCCATTCCGTGGGTTGACTCTTTGTTTTGTTTACTGTTTCCTTTGCTGTGCAGAAGTTTTTGATCTTGACAAAGTCCCAAAAGTTCATCTTTGCTTTTGTTTCCTTTGCCTTTGGAGACATATCTTGAAAGAGTTGCTGTGGCTGATATCAAAGAGATTACTGCCTATGATCTCCTCTAGGATTCAGCTGCATTCCTGTCTCACATTGAGGTCTTTTATCCATTTTGCGTTTATCTTTGTGTACGGTGTAAGAGACTGCTCGAGTTTCATTCTTCTACATATAGCTGTCCAGTTTTCCAAGAACCATTTATTGAAGAGACCTCTTTTTTTCCACTGTATATTTTTTCCTGTTTTGTCAAAGATTATTTGACCATAGAGTTGAGGGTCCATATCTGGGCTCTCTACTCTGTTCTACTGTTCTATGTGTCTGTTTTTATGCCAGTACCATGCTGTCTTGGTGATCACAGCTTTGTAGTAAAGCTTGAAATCAGGTAACATGATGCCCCCAGTTTTATTTTTGTTTTTCAACATTTCCTTAGCGATTTGGGGTCTCTTCTGATTCCATACAAATTTTAGAATTATGTGCTCCAGCTCTTTGAAAAATAGTGGTGGAATTTTGATCGGAATGACATTAAAAGTATAGGTTGCTCTAGGCAGTATAGACATTTTAACAATGTTTATTCTTCCGACCCAAGAGCATGGCATGGTCTTCCATCTTTTTGTGTCTTCTTCAGTTTCTTTAATGAGTGTTCTGTAGTTCCTCGAGTCCAGTTCCTTTACCTCTTTGGTTAGGTTTATTCCCAGGTATCTTATGGTTCTTGGTGCTATAGTAAATGGAATCGATTCTCTAATTTCCCTTTCTGTATTTTCATTGTTAGTGTATAAGAAAGCCACTGATTTCTGTACATTGACTTTGTATCCTGCCACGTTGCTGAATTGCTGTATGAGTTCTAGTTGTTTGGGGGTGGAGCCTTTTGGGTTTTCCATAGAAAGAATCATGTCGTCTGTGAAGAGAGAGTTTGCCTTTTTCATTGCCAATTTGGATACCTTTTATTTCTCTTTGTTGTCTGATTGCTGTTGCTAGGACTTCTAATACTATGTTGAACAAGAGTGGTGAGAGTGGGCTTCCTTGTTGTGTTCCTGATCTCAACAGGAAGGCTGCAAGCTTTTTCCCATTGAGGATGGTATTTGCTTTGTGTCTTTCATAGACAGATTCTATGAAGTTCAAGAATTTTCCTTCTGTCCCTATACTTTGAAGTGTTTTAATCAGGAACGGATGCTGGATTGTCATATGCTTTTTCTGCATCAATTGAGAGGACCATGTGTTTCTTCTCTCTTCTCATATTAACTTGTTCTATCACATTGATTGATTTGCAAATGTTGAACCATCCTTGCAACCCAGGGATGAATCACACCTGGTCATGGTGGATAATCTTTCAATGTGCTGCTGGATCCCGTATGCTAGGGTCTTGTTGAGAATCTTAGCATCCATATTCATCAGTGATATTGTTCTGAAATTCTCCTTTTTGGTAGGGTCTTTGCCTGGTTTGGGGATCGGGGTAATGCTGGCTTGATAGAAAGAGTCTGGAAGTTTTCCTTCTCAATCAATTTTTTGAAGCAGCTTCAGGAGATTAGGTGTTATTTCTTTTTTGAAAGTTTGGTAGAATTCGCCAGGGAATCACTCCATCAGGTCCTGGGCTCTTGTTTTTTTGGGCGGTTTTTGATCACCGCTTCAATCTCGTTACTAGACATTGGTCTATTCAGGTTGTCAATTTCTTCCTGGTTCAATTTTGGGAGTTTATAGTTTTCCAGGAATGCATCCATTTCGTCTAGGTTGCTTAGCTTATTGGCATATAACAGTTGATAATAACTTCTGATGATTGTTTCTACTTCCTTGGTGTTAGTTGTGATCTCTCCCTTTTCATTCATAATTTTATGAATTTGGGCTTTCTTTTGGATTAGTGTGGCCAATGGTTTATTGATCTTATTGATTCTTTAAAAAAAAAAAACCAGTTTCTTGTTTCACTGATACGTTCTACTGTATCTCTGGTCTCTACCTCATTGATCTCTGTTCTAATCTTGATTATTTCCCTTCTTATGTGTGGAGTTGGTTTGATTTGTTGTTGATTTTCCAGTTCTTTAAGGTGTAGAGACAGCTGGTGTATTCTGGATTTTTCAATTTTTTGAGGGAGGCTTGGATGGCTATGTATTTCCCCCTTAGGACCGCCTTTGCTGTATCCCATAGGTTTTGGACTGAAGTGTCTTCATTCTCATTGGTTTCCATGAATTGTTTCAGTTCTTCTTTGATCTCCTGGTTGATACAAGCATTCTTAAGCAAGGTGGACTTTAGCTTCCAGGTGTTTGAGTTCCTTCTGAACTTTTCCTTGTGATTGAGCTCCAGCTTCAAAGCATTGTGATCTGAGAATATGCAGGGAATAATCTCAATCTTTTGGTATCGGTTGAGTCCTGATTTGGGACCCAGTATGTGGTGTATTCTTGAGAAGGTTCCATGTGCACTTGAGAAGAATGAGTATTCTGTTGTTTTAGGGTGGAATGTTCTGTATATATCTATGAGGTCCATCTGGTCCAATGTGTCATTCAATGCTCTTGTTTCTTTATTAATTTTCTCCTTCAGTGATCTATTTCAGAGAGAGGCATGTTAAGATATTAACATTATATTATTATATATTATATTCTTATATTATATAATATATTATTCTATAGAATAATATAATATATAGAATAATATATATAATATATAAGATATAATATCGTATTATATTATAATATAATTATTATATTATATTATAATATATTATTCTATAGAATAATATACTATATAATATTATTCTATAGAATAATATACAGAATAATATAATATATAGAATAATATATTATATTATATTATTCTATATATTTTATTATTATAATATTCTATATATTATTCTATAGAATAATATATATTTTATATATATTATATATAAGAGGAGCGCTGGGCTTGTGCGCACCTCTCTCAGGGGAGGCTGTGGATCGTGCGCATGTCTCAGGCTCTGAGAGCAGGGTGCGTCTCCTCCGAGAGCATCAGGCTGGGCCTTCGAATACCTTCTCAGGGGAGAGTTTGGGGTGTGTGCGCCTCTCAGGCTCTGATACAATGGCGCAGGTCTAAGAGTGCTGGGCAGGGCCTTTGCGCACCTCTCTCAGGCGTGGGTGAGGGGGGTGCACTTCTCAGGCTCTGTAGCATGGCTTGGCATTCTGCCAGCTGGCGAGGCTCCCAGCCCCTTACAGGAGCCAGACCCAATGCATTCTTGGTGCTGGAGGCTCAGGGACCTGGACCTGGTTTCTCCTACGCACTCTTTCTGGCTCAGCACCAGGGGAGGCAGTACTGGGTCCGGGGACTTAAGCCCCTGTCCCTAGCTACCCTGATTCCCACAATACCCCCACCCCCACATCCTTTGCTCTTTTTGAGTGCTTTCAACCAGTCTCCAAGTTAATGCTGGTCCCCAGATGCAGGGCACTCTCATATCAGGGGTATTACTTTCCAATCGTCGCCTCTGGTTGCTCCCTCCCCCTTTTGTTTATCTTCCAATATCAGTCCCACCTTCCCACTCTGCTTTACCTGCCCACTGGCGTCTTCTGCCCCTGAAGAGATCCAGACGTGTATAATTCTGATCTCAGGCTGATTTCATGGGTGATCGGACTTCTTTGGTAGGTAATCAGCTCACTTAAGGGTACAGGCTGAAACAGCGCCTTCTCCTACTTCCCCGTCATCTTGTCTCCTAAAAATGAATACATTATCCTTTGATTCACTTCTATTGAATTCATATTATTTTAGGTGAATGATAAGTTATATCTATCATTTTTACTTCTCCTACTTCCTTTTTGATGAGTTGGCTACTATTTTTATTTTTACCTAATCTACCTTCATTATGTTTTATGATTTTTATCCCTTCTCATTGACTGTTTTTCTCCAGAGATCATAATCATTAAAACTTGAAAACAATCATAACTGGGGAACACAGAAAGGAGGCCAACTAATTTATACTTCATTTCTTCCAGAATTGTTCTCTGGATTTGGTCTTGATTTCTGATGTGGGAAGTCGTTTTTGTTCCTTTTTCAGTCCTGCGCATAGCTAATGTCTTTGGATGTGTATCCCTATGGTTATATATTGACATTTCCTAATGATAGGTAATATAGGAACACTTCGTGAGAGGCAATGTAGTAAAATAGAAACGGCAGCATTAGACTAGACTAGCCTGGGTTTAAATCCTGCATCTGCCATTTACTAGCTGTGTGACTTTGGGTAAGTTATTGTTAAACTTGCCTTTTAAAATTCACATTCCTCATTTTTAAAATGGTAAGGGCGGTGGAGGTGAGGTGTGTGTGGTAAGAATTTTGTACCTTTCAGAGTTCTTGTGATAATTAGATGTGATAGTATATGTAATTATTACATTGTAGATTTATAATAAATAGTGTTTTTTATTATCATTATTACCATTTACTATTATTAATAGACACACAAAAGAACCCCCCCCCTTTTTTTTTAGTTCTTTTTCAGGCCACTAGGTGCATTTAGTAATAAACAGGATAATTACTGGATTTGGAGTTTGGCCAGGCCATTGCCAAACAGACTTAAAAAGGCATAGCATCTTAGAGAAGCCCAGTGTGAAAAATCTCCTTTGTTCTTTTTGCTTGCCTCCCTTTATGATCCATAATGCCTTCTGCTTTGGTGATGGCATTGACTGGGTATTTTAAGGCAATTTGTAGGATTAAGCCTCTCAGTGTTCCACAGCAGGTTGAAGCCTGTCTGGTAACAATACAATCCTTCTCTCATGGAGATTAAGATTTCCTAACAATCTCTAGGCTCTGTTGGCCTCCTTTTTCTGTTACCAAGAACACTAAAATGTTTATAAAAAGGCTTGCCATAGATGAGAAATTTCTGGTACCAGTGACTTTCTAATTCATTTCTTTTATGGAGGTAAGACAAACAAACAAACAAAAAATCCAGAATAGGATGAGAAAATATGTAGTGGGAGAAGACTTAAAAATATATATATTTAATAGTACATTAGATTTGGTAATGTCCAGATCTTTACTTATGTTGATTCTTCCTCTTTTCTTTCTCTAGCGAACTCCTAACTCTTAAGAATAAGCACCAATATTTCTGTTGATGCTTTCTCATTAGACTGTGAGCCCTGTGAGAGGCAGGACTATTTTTCTTATCTTTGTATGTGCCTCCTGCCTAACACTGAACCTGACATATAAAAGGCATTTGACAAATGCATAGGGCCAACCAAGATATTTTCACAGTATCTGAGGATTAGGAGGTCTCTCTTCTCCCATGTAATTCAACCACAATGGCTATTACTTCCCTTAAAGACTGTTCTGGGGGTTGCTGGTTAAATTTATCTCTTATTCAAGACACTAGTAGAAAGCAATAAAAGATCATGCTAAAAGAGAAATATCAGGTGGCCTGGAGAAGTCAAACTAAATGAGATCTGAATGTAAACCTACATGACACAGTTCCTGGCAGTTTTATAAACAGAGATGTGTGAGACCCAGCTGATCTTGGCTTTAAGGAGATCCTAGCCTTGCTGTAGACTAAAAACAGACACACTGAAAAGTAGAGTCTATTTAAGGCAGAGTATAGTTAGGAGCTAAAAGATATGTGGTAAATTTATAGGAGAGGGAGTAATTACCATAGTCAGAAAGGACAGCAAGTGCTGCCTAGAAGAGGTAAGGCCTCAACAATGTTTTGAAAGAGACCAAGGGCAGAGAACCTCAGCTAAACTTCAGGTAGAACCTCAGGCAAAGGAATGTTGGCTCATTTTTTAGGATTCATTTTGGGGACTATGTGGTGACATAACTATTTGGAACAAATAAGATACTTTTTTACTGTTTTAAAAACAGTAGAAAATAAGAAATAAAAATGTAATGGAATACCAGCAATGAATAAGTGGAATTTTAAATTAAAAATCCATATACACTATGGAGTATTATGCCTCCCTCAGAAAGGATGAATACCCAACTTTTGTAGCAACATGGACGGGACTGGAAGAGATTATGCTGAGTGAAATCGGTCAAGCAGAGAGAGTCAATTATCATATGGTTTCACTTATTTGTGGAGCATAACAAATAGCATGGAGGACAAGGAGAGTTAGAGAGGAGAAGGGAGTTGAGGGAAATTGGAAGGGGAGGTGAACCATGAGAGACTATGGACTCTGAAAAACAATCTGAGGGTTTTGAAGGGGTGAGGGGTGGGAGGTTGGGGAAACCAGGTGGTGGGTATTATAGAGGGCACGGATTACATGAAGCACTGGGTGTGGTGCAAAAACAAGGAATACTGTTTTGCCGAAAAAAAAAAATACAATACTATTTATAGTAGCACTTTAAAAAATTAAATCTTACATGTAAATTTCATAAGCAGTGTTAAAGTTAAAGTCTACGTAAGGTATAAAGGTATATAAACTCTGATGAAAGAAGTAAAAAATAATTAAATGAATGGAGAGATAGTCCTGTTCATAGACAGGAAGACTGAGTATTGTCAGTATGCCAGTTCTTCCCAACTTGATCTATAGATTCCATGCAATTCCAGTCAAAATCCCAGGAAGTTATTTTCTGGATGTCAACAAATTGATTCAAAAGTTTATATGGAGACAGGGTGGAAAAAAAATAGTCAACACAATATTGAAGGAGAAGATCAAAGTTGGAGAACTGACACTACCTGACTTTAAGACTTATCATAAAGCTATAATAACTAAGATAGTGGGGTTGGCAAAAGAGTAAACAAATAGATCAATGGAACATAATGGAGAGCCCAGAAATAGACCCATATAAATGTAGTCAATGAATTTTGACAAAGGTACAGACACAATACAATAGAGAAAAGATAGTCCCTTCAACAAATGATTCTAGAAAAACAACATTCACCTACAAAAAGTGAATTTAGGCACAAAATTTACATCTTTAACAAAAATGGAACGCAGACATAAAATATAAAATCACAAACTATAAAACTTCTTGAAGATGATATAGGAAAAATCTAGGTGAGCTTGAGTTGGTGATTACTTTTAGATATAGCACCAAAAGCATAAACCATGACAGGAAGAATTGATAAACTGGCTGGAGTTCAGTAAAACTGAATATTTCTGCTCTGTGAAAGACACTGTCCAAGAGAATGAAAAGACAAGCCATAGACTGGGGGAAAATATCTACAAAAGATATATCTGAAAAGGGCTATTATCCAAAATATATGAAGAACGCTTAAAATTCAGCATTATGAAAATAAACAACCCAACAAAAAAAATGGGCAAGAACCTGAACAGACATCTCACCAAAGAAGACATAGAGATGACAAATAAATATAAAAGATGATCCACATCATATATCATCAGGGAAATTAAAACAAGGATTATACTACACATCCATTAAACAAAATCCAGGACACTGACAACACCTAATGCTGGTGAGGATGTGGAACAGGAGGATCTTTCATTGCTGATGGGAATACAAATTGGTATATTCACTTTGGAAGACCGTCCCATAAAACTAAACATACTTTTAACCATAGAATCCAGCAATCAGAGAAAAAAAAATCCAGCAGTCATACTCCTTGATATTTATTCAAATGAGTTGAAAACTTACATACACACACACACACACACACACACACACACAAAACCACACAAACATTTTTATTGCAGCTTTATTTTTAATTGCCAAAACTTAGAAGCACCCAAGATGTGTTTCAGTAGATAAATGGATAAGTAAATGGTGATAAGTCTGAAAGACAAAATTTGTTTCAGTGCTAACAAGAAATAAGCAACCAGCCCATGAAAAGACATGGAGGAACCTCAAATGCATTTTAGTAGGTGAGAGAAGCCAATCTTAAAAGGTTACATTCTATACAATTCCAGCTATATGACATTCTAGAAGAACCAAAAGGAGACAGTAAAAAGATCAGTGTTTGCCATTGTTGGGTGAAGTAGAGACAAGGATGAATAGACAGAGCATAGTGGACTTTTGTAGGCAAATACTCTATGTAGTATAATGGTGGAAACATGCCATTATGTATTTGTTCAAATCCATAGACTATACAACATCCAAGAGTGAGCCTTAATGTAAACCATATACTGAATGATAATGATGCCTTAAGGTAGGTCCATTAATTGTTACAAATGTACCACTCTAATGTGGGAGGTTATGGGTTTGTGGGGACAGGGTTATATGGGAAACCTCTATACCTTCTCTCAGTTTTGCTGTAAACCTAAAACTTCTCTTTAAAAATGTCTATTTAAATAGTGGTAAAGTGTTTTGAAATAGAAAATAAAGGAAAACTGCCTGAGTTTTGGCTTTATCCTAAAGAGCAGCCGTTGAGAGATAAGTCAGTAGTTTAACAAAATAAAGCTGGTTCCTATGCTTCAGATTGTTTGGGGAAAGGTGGGACAGCTAGATAGCAGAACATTGCAATACTTCAGCCTTTCTCAAGGACATTATGGTTATCAAGGTCATGGGAGTGTTGGCATATTAGGGAAAATTCATAATAATCTTAAAGACCCTTTATTTATGAATGCCATAGAGTATAATTTGAATGGCATTTTAAACTATTGGTAATATATCAGGCTGAGGAATTTTGTGTTTAACATATAAACAGTTGGTAAGAAACCAAGATGAGGGCGCCTGGGTGGCTCAGTGGGTTAAGCCGCTGCCTTCGGCTCAGGTCACGATCTCAGGGTCCTGGGATCGAGTCCCGCATAGGGCTCTCTGCTCAGCAGGGACCTGCTTCCCTTCCCCTCTCTCTGCCTGCCTCTCTGCCTACTGTGATCTCTCTCTGTCAAATAAATAAATAAAATCTTTAAAAAAAAAAAAAAAAGAAACCAAGATGAGAGTAGAAGAGTATAAAATGGATTGGAAGGGCCAGAGGCAATAGCCCCAGCCTGGGCCTACACAAAGCCTTGTCTGCTGCTGTGATATTCGGAATGTGGATTGCCTGGTTATGATTAAATTTCCTTAAATGAAGGAGATTACGGCCCTGTGGGTCAAGCAAACTTGTTTTCAGAATTTCTGTCTGTCTTTGGGTTAAAAGTACCTGGGCTACAATCCTGATCCATGTTCTTACTTTCTTTGTGATCTAGAATATATCACTTCACCTGTCTGGACTTCATTTCCTGATGGATAAAATGAGAATAATAACAATAACAATAATACTTAATTTGCAGGGCTGTTATGAGAATTAAAGACATTTGTAAAGAATCTAACACTCAAAGGTTTGTTCCCTTTAGAAATGCAGGGAGAGAAGACTGAGCTAGGAGAAGTCCAGTCAAGAGGAATCTTCAAGACTGAGGCCATATCCCTGTGACTACTACCATCCAAGTGCTGTAAAGAGGCTAAGAACTATCCGTAAATAGGACCCTATAAATATAGATCAAAACATCCTTATTGACTGTCAAAAATAAGATCACAGCAGCATTAAGGCACCCAGATGAAACACACCAGCACTTATCCACAGTGAAATCTATAAAGTGCCTTCGATTGCTCAGGGGATCTTTAGATATAGCATCATTTTCTCTATCTTATGGATGACTTGGCCACCTCCGCTATGAATTTTTCATGATTCCCCTGACCCAGCAGCTCTTGCCTGTGGAGAGAGTAATATGCTATTGATTTCAGAGTTAGGTTTCTGCCTTTTTAACCACAACAGGATTTTTGTAGCCTAGAAACCTCAATCCCCTATTATTCATTAGAGACTCAGGCAACTTTTTTTAGATCTGGAATTCAGAAGGCGAACCATTTAGCTGCTGGTGTCAAAAATAGCCTTTATAGTGGAATTTTAACCGATCTTAGTAACAAGAGTAGCTGTTATTAAAAACTTCCTAATTAAACAAGCAGAGGTAGGACTATAGAGAGTGCCAAGAAATCACAATATTCTTTGTTTTTCTTACAATTAGAATGTTTTTGTAGGCATAGCTTTTGGAATGAACATATTAAAAATATACTAGAAACTAAAAGAATAAAAAAAATAGAATATAACAGGGAAGTCCAGTTGAATTTTTAGTATTTTTTTTCTTCTGTGTAATTTTTGGAATGGATGTCTAGGTGATCCTTATTTTCAGTGGCCCTTTGGTCATGTAATAGAAGTGGAAAGAGACCTTGCTGTTGGTAGTTTTTATTTAAACTGCTTTTAAGAAATCAGAAAATCCGTATCTTATATCCTGTGAAAACTCATTCTTGGCATTACCATGGTAACAAGACTTTTAAAAGGGAGTTAACTGAAATTTAGCTGCATATATTATTTCTTTGTGATTCATACTTCATAAAAATGCAAATGTCACACTAATACATGTTTTACCTTAATGTTTTATACCACCATTTAGTCTTAATTGATCTAATGTTTTCCTTAATTAAATTTTATGCTTCTTTGAATGGTTTTTCTCCACCCCTCCTTCTCCCCCAATCCCCTCTTCTGTGGACCCATCAAACTATACATTTCGACAGGGTGACATTCAATTTGGGAAACTGTCACACAGGAGATCAATCATCCCAACCTAAGAACTCAACAAAAGATTTTTGGAAAACTGCTTGTCCTGCCTAGAAATTTGGCCTATCCTTTTACTTGGATAGAATTTTGGCATCTTCTTTTGTGCCCTCGTGCATCCCCTTACTATTTGAATCTCCAGATTCAAATCTGGAGAAGCAGGATACACTGGTGAGGAGAATATAGCCAGTACATCCTGGATGAAATGCAGTCTTCGCATTTCCTTACTCTGTGACCTTGCATAACTCATTCAACTGATCTTTTTAATTCACAGTTTTTTAATAGGTCAGATCGGGTTAAAACAATACCTTTGTCATAGAACTTTTGTGAGGATATTAAATGTGATAATGTTAAAGTACTTGGTATAGTGTTTGGCACATGATCTATGCTCAGCAAATAATAGAGTTATCTTTTATTTATAATAATAGTAATTATGAGGAAGTAGAGAAAATACTATTCACCTGAATTACTTTAACTGAAAGCTTTGTATTTGTTTGGAAGATATTATTTGGTAAACTTAGGATGAATAGTTAAACTCCACGTGTAATGTATTATTTCTGAGAAGAGATACAAGTTGGGCTTTTTGGTTTCAGAGAGTGAAAGAGAATAAAAGTAAATAAAGAGGGGAATGAAAGGGTGAGAGTAGGTTGAGCTAGTGAGATGGAGAAAGGTTTTGCACCACCTGAACAGCACATTCTGGTAACTCCCAGGTATTTTGTGTTGTTAAATCTATGCAATGACTTGTGGAAGTAAAGTTTGTGTATAAGAGAGTAGAATGAGAGAAGAGATGAATTTTACACCCTGATTGACATGGGCTAGAAAAAACAGCAAGTAGTGACACTGCCCTTGAAATGAGAGAGTATCTTAAAGATCCAAGCCTCTAAGAATTCAGAGGAGACATATGTGTATTTATATAGTCTGAAAGTGGGTGGAGAGTATGGGGGGAATTTGGTCCATTTTGCATATATCTCTAAGAGATAGAAATGCCCCAGCTAGCATCTGGGTTTTATAATGGTAATGTCAACCACTTCTTCCCCCAGCTCTACTTAAGTCTAATTGACAAGAAGAATTTAAAGTGTAAGCAGTATATTTAAAGAGTGATGAATATATTTATAGTGTAACATGTGATGATTTTATATATATTTATACATTTTGAAATAAGTACCATAATCAAGTTAATTAACACATCTATTATCCCAGGGTTAACTTTTTTTGGGGGGGGGCGGTTGAGTGAAAATGCTTAAGATATACTCCCAGCAAATTTCAGACATAAAATACAATATTATTAACTGTGGTCACTATACTATACTAGATTTTGAGAAAATAATCATCTTATAACTGAAAATTTGTATCCAACCAATATCTTCCCATTTCCCTCACTCCCCATGCTCTGGCAACACCATTCCATTCTGTTTATTTGAGTTCCCATAGACCTTAAAAGACTCTCCAGTGAAGCAACTCCTTGCTAGAAAGAGTGTTTTCCTTTTCCAGGTTCAGATATTATTTCTTTGGGTTTTTGTTTGTTTTTGTTTTTGTTTTTTTTTTAATAGAACATCTTCATCCACAGGGATCAGAGCAGACTCTTTATTTCTGGCAGATATTATCCTTAGTGGCCAGTCCAACCATAGTGTTTCTTAGCCCTGCACCATCTCTCCTTCCCCACTTCTTCCCATGCAGTTTCCTGTTTTCTCTACCTTTAGCTCAGGAAGTAGATGCTATGAGCAAAGATTTAGAAGTCAAATACCAACTGCCCAAATATAATCTTGAGAAAGTCATCTTCCTAATAGTCTTGATTCTCTATTTTCCTCGTTTATAAAATGGATAATGATTCTACCCTTTAAGGGTCATTCTAATAATTAAATGAGTTAATGTATTCAAAGCACACTGTACAAGATCTAACTTTTGTTATGTACTCAATAAAAGTTAGTTACTTTCTTACTCCTTCATCTGGACTTTAATAATTGCCTCCCAAGCTTCTTGAAGACAGATGCCACCGTCTTGTCTTTGCCTTCCTTGTAGAACCTGGCACCATGTGCATGCCCAGCATGCAGCATCAATTTGTCTTTCCCTCTATGTCCTCCAGTCATACTGAACTTATTCATGCTCTCTCTTTCCTTTAGGTCCTTCAAAATGTAATTCATTCTGCTGAACATGTTTTTTCCTTTTCTTTCCTGGCAGATTTTGAGGAAACTTATCAAATGTTAGCTTGAGATGAGTGTGCTTCAGAGAAGAATTTCTTGACCCTCCAAACTAAGTTAAGGATCTCCTTTTTAGGTTTTCTTCATCTCCTGTACTTTTCTTTCCAGCATTTTTCTCTCTTGCAATAATTTCATCAATTGAAATTGTTCATATAATGTCTATATTTATTACAAGGTTGTAAACTATTTGAGGCAGAGATTGTGTCTATTTTGGTCAGTGTTTCTTAAATGCCTAGCATAGAAACTGGGATGAAGGGCTGTATAAATGATTCGTAGTTGATTGATTTTTAACACTATTCAGATGCCACCTGAATAGGGCAGTATGCAAGTCATGGTTCCAGGGACATTAGGTGTCCTATACTGTACTGTACTTAATAAATAAATAATTATTTAAGTCTGGGTTATCAGAAAAGCAGAATTGCAATCACTTTAATAGTATATAATAAAAAGCACACTTGCTTTTCATTTTTAAAAGCTGTCCTTGTTTCATTAAGGAATTATTTCCCAAATTGCTAGATAGAGAGCTATTAATGATTATGAGTAGCACTTTATTATACTCTTTGCCCCCCTAGGAGAGTCACAATGAATATAGGCATTTTTAAGATTTTGAGAGGTCTGCTGATAATGAAAGTAGGCTAACATTGCTTTGTCCAGTATTTCCAAAATGTATCCTATGACCGTTGTCCTTTTTGCCTGAGCACCTATTAACATTTAGTGTAATATAAACCGTGTAGGAAACACTAATTTAAGGAGTAGCACTATTTTCTTCTACTTTCATTTTAGATAAACAGCTAGGTTATTTAAATTTTCAAAATTTTTAACTAAATAGAAAATAGACACCTTCCCACTAACATAACTCTGTAACTCTAGAATCATTAAAGTTTTCATCTTGAAGATTCTTTGAGGTCATAAAGTTGATGTATAATATTATATATGAAGAAGGACAAAAAAGTTTCCTGCAGGAATATACTGTGCTGGGAAAAGTCAGAAACTCCTTAAGACAGATGGCTTGGGGTCAATCCTGGCTTCACCCTTGTTACCTGTGAGATTTTGGTCAAAATTCCTATCCTTTTTGTGCTTGGCAGCTGCCTCATTTTGTATATTGAGGTTATAAGCTAGAGTGGTAGTTTGCAAATAGAGAGGAGGTATAGAGATGAGAGATCCTGGGAGGGCCTTAGTGTCTGTCTGGGAAATGAGAATCCAGTTTTAAGTTCCCCAGGGTGAGCTGCTCTGGGAAAAACAGTTGGATTTGTAGAAGGAAAACATCACTATGTAATCTTGTCAGGACAGTGACATATTTACAGAGTTAGTGAAATAAAAAATATTTTGTTGCTGACAAAAGCTGTGTTTGTATCTTTGGTTTTATTTTCAAAGCATACATTCTAAAGCTTATTTTCTCTTGCTCACTCATGCTATGAAGTAATTGCATTTCAGACTTGGTTATACAATAAAAGAAGTCACCTATAATGTCCAAAAAGAATACTATCCAAAAAAAAAAAAAAAAGGAAAAGGTCCCAAATCTCTGTTCTGAATATGTCATTCTCTTATGCAAATTTCAGTGACTCTCTTTAGCCTGCAGCAATGTTTCTAAAATGGTGTTCTTTAGAGCACAGGGTGATTTTGAGGTGTTCCTTGACAAGAGTGTTTTGTAGACAAATAAGCTCAGAAAATGCAGCTTTAAATGAAGTTTAAAGCTACTGTACTATGAACATTTAAAAAATAATTATATCATTTAATTTTAAAACCATGCATATTGAATAAAATTCTGAAGGTATGAAATGGTATATGAAGAAAAGTAAGTTTCCTCTCTCTTGTTCTCCAGCTATCCCATTCTCCCTGGAGGCAACCAATGATAGGAGTTTCTTATATATCCTTTTAGAAATATTTGTATATAAATAGATGAATTTATATGTTCGCTTTTTAAGTTTAATATTTAATGCAATACTGTACATCTTATTCACATCCTTGCTCTTTTTTCTTCACCTAGTGAAGTCATATGGTAGAGAACAATAGTAGTCAGCATTTGTAGATCACTTGCTATGAGCCAGCACTCTCTGAAGGACTTTAAATGTAAATATTCATTGAATTATCATAGCTGTGTGAGATATATATTATTTTAATCCCCATTTTACAGATGAGGAAGCAGAAACAGGTTATGTGATCCTCGTAAGTTGTAGAGCTGGGTTCAAAAGTGACAGTTTGGATGTAGAGCCTTTGCTTTCAACCACTATATGTCTCTACAGTGATGTCTAAGTACATTAGTTCGGATTTATTTTTAAATAATATTTGCTTAGTTGTTCATTATAGGAATGTATTAGAATTTATTTAACCATTTCCTTATGTATGGACATTTGTATTATCTATTTTACATTATAAAGAATACTGCAATGACCATTCCCAAACAAAAGTGATTTTATTCATGAGCAAGGATATCTGTAGGATAGATTTCTAAAAGTAGAATTACTGGGTTAAAGTATAGGTAGATTTTTAATTATTGTAAGTGTTGTCAAATTGCCCTCCATAAGGATTATATTAGGTTGAATCTTGGGAAATTGCCTTTTTGTAAATAAAAAATGGTAACTATCAGCATTTATTGATCATAAGCATTTATACTTCCAGCCAGTGTCACACAAAGAAGGGGGCCATTGGAACAGTCTTCCTTGGTTCAGGCAATAAGGGGGTGCATTTTCTAAAGATAATTCTAAGCAATAATAAAACAGACTAAAAGCCAGTCAGCTTTTTATTTTTATAGTAAACTGATATATATATATTTTTCTTTTAGTGGGGAGAGAAGCAAGTGGGCAGGGGCAAAAGGAGAGAGAGAGAATTTCCATATGCTCCACGCCCAGCACACAGACCCCAATCTAGAGCTTGATTGCTTGACCCTGAGATCATGACATGAGCTGAAATTAAAAGTCAAATGCTTAACTGACTTGAGTGACCCAGATGCTACTTAACTGGCAATTCTAAACAAAGTTAGTGACAAAATATTCCTTGTTATCCAGAGAGACTACTTCTATCACACTGCTTAACTTAGTATAAACACTGTGTCCACCAGCTATATATGGGTGTGAATTTTAGACCTACTGTAATTAAATTTTAGTTGATTATTCCTGTTTCAGTGTTTTAAAAATTTTTATTGGCCTACACTTCACATACCATAAAATTCACTTATTTAATATATACAATTGGAGGGAGGGGGAAAATTGTTTAATGGATAAGAGTTTATTCCATCATTTCAGCCAGTCATATCGTGTGTGTACTGGAGGACCATGGTCCCTAAGAATAAAGTTCAATGATTTGACATTTATTTTCTTCTTCCCCTGCCCCCAGCATCTGATCATGAACTAGAAATAAGTTGGCAACTCATGTGTTTTGTTTTTTTTTTGTGGCATCTAAAGAAATGATTATATCAATGATCAAACATATAAATAAATCTGCACATCTAGAACCATTTCTAAAAAGTTTATTTTATGAAAATAAAATAAACAATTCAATGGTGTTGTGATTTTTTAAAATAAATTGACAGAGGCGCCTGGGTGGCTCAGTGGGTTAAAGCCTTGCCTTCAGCTCAGGTCATGATCCCAGGGTCCTGGGATCAAGCCCCGCATCTGGCTCTCTGCTTGGTAGGGAGCCTGCTTCCTTCTCTCTCTCTGCCTGCTTCTCTGCCTACTTCTCTGCCTACTTGTGATCTCTGTCTGTCAAAGAAATAAGTAAAATCTTTAAAAAAAAGATTGATAGGCCGTCATCACCACAATTCACATTTAGAATATTTCTTCCAAACCAAAAATTTCTTTGTTCCCATTTGCAGCTAATAACCACTCCGATGTCCATTCCTAAAGAACTACAGATTTGCTTTGGGTCTCTATAAATGTCTTTTGGGGGGGTATTTTATAAAACCAAAGAGGTAAAGGATCTGTACTCCAGGAACTACAGAACACTCATGAAAGAAATTGAAGAAGAAACAAAAAGATGGAAGACCATTCCATGCTCTCGGATCAGAAGATTAAACATTGTTAAAATGTCTATACTGCCTAGAGCAATCTGTACTTTTAATGCCATTCCAATCAAAATTCCACCGGTATTCTTCAAAGAGCTGGAGCAAATAATCCTAAAATTCGTATGGAATCAGAAGAGACCCTGAATCGCTAAGGAAATGTTGAAAAACAAAAATAAAACTGGGGGCATCACGTTCCCTGATTTCAAGCTTTACTACAAAGCTGTGATCACCAAGACAGCATGGTACTGGCATAAAAACAGGCACATAGACCAGTGGAACAGAGTAGAGAGCCCAGATATGGACCCCCAACTTTATGGGCAAATAATCTTCGACAAAGCAGGAAAAAATATACAGTGGAAAAAAGACAGTCTCTTCAATAAATGGTGCTGGGAATACTGGATGGCTATATTTGGAAGAATGAAACTCGACCATTCTCTTACACCCTACACAAAGATAAACTCAAAATGGATAAAAGACTTCAACATGAGACAGGAATAATCCATCAGAATCCTAGAGGAGAACATAGGCAGTAACCTCTTTGGTATCAGCCACAACAACTTCTTTCAAGATATGTCTCCAAAGGCAAAGGAAACAAAAGCGAAAATAAACTTTTGGGACTTCATCAAAATCAAAAGCTTTTGCACGGCAAAGGAAACAGTCAAGAAAACAAAAAGGCAACCCGCAGAATGGGAGAAGATATTTGCAAATGACAGTACAGACAAAAGGTTGATATCCAGGATCTATAAAGAACTCCTCAAACTCAACACACACAAAACAGACAATCATATCAAAAAATGGGCAGAAGATATGAACAGACACTTCTCCAATCAAGACATACAAATGGCTATCAGACACATGAAAAAATGTTCATCATCACTAGCCCTCAGGGAGATTCAAATTAAAACCTCATTGAGATATCACCTTACACCAGTTAGAGTGGCCAAAATTAGCAAGACAGGAAACAACATGTGTTGTAGGGGATGTGGAGAAAGGGGAACCCTCTTACACTGTTGGTGGGAATGCAAGTTGGTGCAGCCTCTTTGGAGAACATTGTGGAGATTCCTCAAGAAATTAAAAATAGAACTTCCCTATGACTCTGCAATTGCACTACTGGGGGGTATTTTATATAAATGGAATTATATAATAGGTAGTCTCTTGCATCTCGGTTTTTTCACTTTGTGTAATGTTCTCAAAGTTCATTTGTCCTATCATATCAATAGATAATTCCCTTTTGTTTCTGAATAGTATTGCATTGAAGGATATCTGATATTTCCTTCATTTATTTACCAGGTAGTGGACATTTGGATTGTTATAACGTTTTAGGCTATTATGAGTAATACTGCTATAAACATTCTGAGAAGTCTGGCTTCAGGCCTAAATCTTATGTCTGATCTTTCAGGCCTGACTCTAAGCAGGTGCAGGGGTGTACTTGACAGACATCATGGGGGAAGCTGTCCTTCCCTCAAAAGACTCTGTGCACAGCTAGGGCATTGTCATATTCTG
The DNA here is from genome assembly GCF_020171115.1 of Neogale vison. NCBI lineage: Eukaryota > Metazoa > Chordata > Mammalia > Carnivora > Mustelidae > Neogale > Neogale vison. The sequence continues at coordinate 39,530,611 of NC_058092.1, read as the reverse complement.
GAGAGGGTTGTCATCAATGACTCTACTCCCCCCACCCCAAAGCTGTGTTAATAGGCATAACTGACTTCCTAGTCAAGGAACCTGCATTAAACGTCCTTCTTATCATATATGGAATTTAAGAAACAAAACAGATGAACACAGCAGAAGGGAAGAAAAAGAAGGGAGTTCTTTAAAAAAAAAAAACAAAACTCTAGTTAGTTAACATTTAGTGTAGTATTGGTTTCAGGAGTAGAATTTAGTGATTCGTCACTTACATGTAATACCCAGTGCTCATCCCAGCAAGTGCCCTCCTCAGTGTCCATCATGCATTTAGCCCATCCCCCACTGACCTCCCCTACAGCAACCCTCAGTCTGTCAGGTTCTTCTCTGTATTTAAGAGTCTGTAATGTTTTGCCTCCCACTCTGTTTTTATCTTATTCTCCTTCTCTTCCCCTATGCTGATCAGTTCTGTTTCTTAAATTCCACATATGAGTGGAATCATGTGATATTTGTCTTTCTCTGACTGACTGATTTCTCTTAGCATAATAGAGTCTAGTTTCATCTGCTATGTTGCAAATGGCAAGATTTCATTTTTTATTATGTTAGTCAACGTACAGTACATCATTAATTTTAATGTAGTGTTCCATGATTCATTATTTGCATGTAACACCCAGTGCTCCATGCAATATATGCCCTCCTTAATACCCATCACTGGGATTACCCCTCCCCTCGCCCCCCACTCAGTTTGCTTCCTGAAGTTCATTGTCTCTCATGTTTCATTTTCCCCTCTAATCCCCCCTAATTTTCCCCTTCCTTCTCCTAATGTCCTCCATGCTAGTCCTTATGTTTCATATATAAATGAAACCATATGATAATTGACTTTCTCTACTTGACTTGTTTCACTTAGCATAATCCCCTCCAGTTCCCTGCATGTTGATGCAAAAGTTGGATATTCATCCTTTCTGATGGCTGAGTAATACTCCATTGTATATAAGGACCACATCTTCTTTATCCATTCATCTGATGAAGGGCATCTTGGCTCTTTCTGCAATTTGGCTATTGTGGACATTGATGCTATGAACATTGAGGTGCATATGGTCCTTCATTTCACTACATCTTTACCTTTGGGGTAAATATGCAATTGGTGGGGTCATGGGGTAGCTCTTTTTAACTTTTTGAGGAAACTCCACACTGTTTTTCAAAGTGGCTGTACTACCTTGCATTCCCACCAACAATGTAAGAGGGTTCCCTTTTCTCCAGAACCTCTCCAACATTTGTTATTTTTTGCGTGGTCAATTCTTGCCATTCTAACTGGTGTAAATGGTATCTCAGTGTGGTTTTGATTTGAATTTCCCTGATGGCTGATGAAGATTTCATTCTTTTTGATCAAGTAATATTCCATTTTATCTACCTATCCATCTACTATCATCTATCTATCTATCTATCTATCTATCATCTATCTCTATCATCTATATCATCATATATCTATAATCTATATCTCTCACATTTTCTTTATCCATTCATCAGTCAGAGGACATTTGGTCTCTTTCCATAATTTCCATATTGTAGCTAGTGCTGCTATAAATACTGGGGTGCATGTTACCCTTCAAATAAACGTTTTTGCATCCTTTGGATAAATACCTAGCAGTGCAATTGCTGAGTAGTTCTATTTTAACTTTTTAGCCTTTTAGGGTAGTTCTATTTTAACTTTTTGAGGAACCGCTATATTGTTTTCCAGAGCAGCTGCACCAGTTTGCATTCCCACCAACAGTGCAGAAAGTTTCCAAAAAAGGAGTCCTTCTTATCAGAAGCTGTGGCTGAGGCACTCTCCAGGGAGCCTTGCTGAGATCTCTTTATGAGGGTTCTTGAATAAGGCTTTTCTTCACTGACTCAATACTTTTCTACTCCTCCTCCTCCTCCTTTCCCTTCCCTAGACTCTCTTGTCCATAGAAAGGCAGGAGATTTTTGTGGGAAGCTCATGGCAGTGAGATGATTTCTCCCTTCCGTGCTGCATATTTTCACCTAATGCATTTCCCTAAGGAAAAAATGAAAAGTAGGGAATCAGTGCCTATCTATTTGGCCACTTTTTTTTTTAACACATAAGAAAATTTTAGCTATATTTATTTTTCTTACATATATTTATTGGCATTACAACTCCCACAGGTATGAAAAACTAGGATGTAAACTCTTACATATTCATAATCCATAATATTGCTAGTAGGTGTATTAGTTTCCTAGGCCTCTTTTGGTCTCTTGCTTGCCTCATTGCAGTAAGTAAAGGCTTGACTGTTACTTTCAGTTTGGATCATCATCCTAATTTACCCCTCCACAGTTGATAGTTCATTACATTGCTATGTACATTTGTGTGAAGATATATTTTTATTTCTCTTAGGTATATATCTAGAAGTGAAATTCCTGTGTCTTATGGTAAATTTGTATTTTTCTCCTTACATCACTACCAAACTGATTTCCAAAGTGATGTTACCAGTTTTCATTGCCACCAATAATGTATGAAGGTTTTACCTTCTCTATATCTTCACCAACACTTACTGTATTTTTTAATATTATCTATTTCAGTGATTACTGAGTCTTTTTTTTTTAATTTATTTATTTGACAGAGAGAGATCACAAGTAGGCAGAGAGGCAGGCAGAGAGAGAGAGAGAGGGAAGCAGGCTCCCTGCTGAGCAGAGAGCCCGGTGTGGGACTTGATCCCAGGACCTCGAGATCGTGACCCAAGCTGAAGGCAGCGGCTTAACCCACTGAGCCATCCAGGCGCCCAGTGATTACTGAGTCTTATAGAAAATTTATCCTTTTATTTTTTTAAATTATTTTTATTAACATATAATGTATTACTTGCCCAAGGGTACAGGTCTGTGAATCATCAGGCTTACACATTTTGCAGCACTCACCATAGCCCATGCCCTCCCCAATCTCCATAACCCAACCACCCTGTCCCTACCTCCCCACTCCCAGCAACCCTGTTTGTTTTGTGAGATTAAGTCTCTTATGGTTTGTCTCCCTCCCAATCCCATCTGTTTCATTTTTCCTTCCCTACTCCCACAACCCCCCACCCTATCTCTCAAATTCCTCATATCAGAGAGATCATATGCTAATTGTCATTCTCTGTTTGACTTATTTCAATCAGCATAATACCCTCTAGTTTGATCCATGTCATTGCAAATGGCAAGATTTCATTTATTTGATGGCTTCATAGTATTCCATTGTGTGTGTGTGTGTGTGTGTGTGTGTGTGTGTATCAAATCTTCTTTATCCATTCATCTGTTGATCTGTTGATGGACATCTAGGTTCTTTTCATAGTTTGGCTATTGTGGACACTGCTGCTATAAACATTCAGGTGCACGTGCCCCTTCAGATCACTACATTTGTATCTTTATGGCAAATAACCAGTAGTGCAATTGCTGGGTCATGAGGTAGCTCTATTTAAAGCATTTTGAGGAAACCCCGCTGTTTTCCAGAGTGGCTGCACAGATTGCATTTCCACCAACAGTGTAGGAGGGTTCCCCTTTCTCTGCATCTGTCATTTCCTGACTTGTTAATGTTAGCCATTCTAACTGGTGTGACGTGGTATCTCACTGTGGGTTTGTGGTTTTGATTTGTATTTCAAATACAAAGGGATGTGGGCAAGTGATGTGGAGTACTTTTTCACGTGTCTGTGTAGTGTCTGTTGGCCATTTGGATGTCTTCTCTTTGCAGAAATGTCTGTTCATGTTTTCTTCCCATTTCTTGATTGGATTATTTGTTCTTTGGGTGTTGAGTTTGATAAGATTTTTATAGAATTTGTTCTTTATAGAATATACTAGGCCCTTATCTGATATGTCATTTGCGAATATCTTCTCCCATTCTGTCAGTTGTCTTTTGGTTTTGTTGACTGTTTCCTTTGATGTGCAAAAGCTTCTGATCTTGATGAAGTCCCAATAGTTCATTTTTCCCCTTGCTTCCCTTGCCTTTGGTGATGTTCTTAGGAAGAAGTTGCTATGGCTAAGGTCAAAGAGGTTGCTGCCTGTGTTCTCATCAAAGATTCTGATGTATTCCTGTCTCACATTGAGGTCTTTCACCCATTTTGAGTCTGTTTTTGTGTGTGGTGTAAGGAAATGGTCCAGTTTCATTCTTCTACATATGGCTGTCAAATATTCCCAATACAATTTGTTGAAGAGACTCTTTTTTCCATTGGACATTCTTTCCTTCTTTGTGAAAGATTAGTTGACCATAGAGTTGAGGGTCCATTTCTGGGCTCTCTATTCTGTTCCATTGATCTATGCGTCTGTTTTTGTGCCAGTACCATACTGTCTTGATGATTATAGCTTTGTAATAGAGCTTGGAGTCTGGAATTGTGATGCCACCAACTTTGGTTTTCTTTTACAACATTCCTGTGTCTATGCAGGGTCTTTTCTGGTTCCATATAAATTTAAGGATTATTTACTCCATTTCTTCAAAAAAAATGATGGTATTTTGATAGGGATTGCTTTAAATGTGTAAATTGCTTTAGGTACATAGACATTTTCACAGTATTTGTTCTTCCAATCCATAAGCATGGAACATTTTTCCATTTCTCTGTGTCTTCCTCAATATCTTTCATGAGTATGTTTTAGCTTTCTGAGCACAGGTTCTTTGCCTCTTTGGTTAGTTTTATTTTTAGGTATCTTATGGTTTTGAGTGCAAATGTAAATGGGATTGACTCCTTAATTTCTCTTTCTTCTGTCTTGCTGTTGGTATATAGAAATGCAACTGATATTTGAGCATTGATTTTATATCCTGACACTTTACTAAATTCCTGTATGAGTCCTAGCATTTTTGGAGTGGAGTCTTATGGATTTTCCACAGAAAGTAAATTATCATCTGCAAACAGTGAGTGTTTGACTTCTTCTTCGCTGATTCAGATGCCTTTTTTTTCTTTTTGTTGTCTGATTTTTTTTTTTAAAGATTTTATTTATTTATTTGAGAGAGAGAGACAGTGAGAGAGAGCATGAGCGAGGAGAAGGTCAGAGAGCGAAGCAGACTCCCCATGGAGCTGGGAGCCCGATGTGGGACTCGATCCTGGGACTCCAGGATCACGCCCTGAGCCGAAGGCAATCGTCCAACCAACTGAGCCACCCAGGCGTCCCTTGTTGTCTGATTGATGAGGCTAGGACTTCTAGTACTATGTTGAACAGCGTGGTGATAGTGGACATCCTTCCTGTGTTCCTGTCCTTTCGGGAAAAGCTTCAGTTTTTCCCCATTGAGAATGATATTCACTGTGCATTTTTCATAGATGGGTTTAATGATATTGAGGTATGTATCCTCTATCTCTACACTTTGATTAAGAAAGGGTGCTGTACTTTGTCAAATGCTTTTTCAGCATCTATTGAGAGTATCATATGGTTTTTGCTCTTTCTTTTATTAATATATTGCTTCACATTGATTGATTTGCAGGTGTTGAGCCAACCTTGCAGCCCAGGAATATATCCCACTTGGTCATGTTGAATAATCCTTTTAATGTACTGTTGGATGCTATTGGCTAGTATTTTGGTGAGAATTTTTGTATTTATGTTCATCAAGGGTATTGGTGCATAATTCTCCTTCTTAATGGGGTCTTTGTCTGGTTTTGGGATGAAGGTAATGCTGGCCTTATAAAATGAGTTTGGAAGTTTTCCTTTCATTTCTATTTTTTGGAACAGTTTCAGGAGAATAGGTATGAATTCTTATTTAAATATTTGGTAGAAGTCCCCTGGGAAGCCATCTGGCCCTGGGCTTTTGTGTGTTTGGAGATTTTTGATGACTGCTTCAATCTCCTTACTGGTTATGGGTCTGTTCAGGTTTTCTATTTCTTCCTGGTTCAGTTTTGGTAATTTATCCATCTCTAGGGATGCATCCATTTCTTCCAGATTGTCAAATTTGCTGGCATATAGTTGCTCATAATATGTGCTTATAATTGTTTGTATTTCTTTAGTGTTGGTTGTGATCTCTCATTTTTCATTCATGATTTTATTACTGTGGGTCCTTTCTCTTTTCTTTTTGATAAGTCTGGGCATGGGTTTATCAATTTTATTAATTCTTTCAAAGAACCACTTCCTAGTTTCATTGATTTGTTCTACTGTTGTTTTGGTTTCTATTTCATTGATTTCTGCTCTGATCTTTTTGCTTTTTCTTCTCCTGCTGAGTTTAAGCTTTCTTTGCTTTCTTTCTCCAGCTCCTTTAGGTATAGTATTAGGTTGTGTACTTGAGACCTTTCTTGTTTTTTGAGAAAGGCTTACACTGCTATATACTTTCTTCTCAGGACTGCCTTTGCTGTGTTCCAAAGATTTTGAATAGTTGTGTTTTCATTTTCATTTGTTTCCATGAATTGTTTCAAATCTTCTTTAAGCTCATTCATTCTTTAGTAGGACGCTATTTAGCCTCCATGTATTTGAGTTCTTTCAAACTTTCCTCTTGTGATTGAGTTCTAGCTTCAGACCATTGTGGTCTGAAAATAAGCAGGGAATCTTCTGGCACTGGTTGAGAACAGATTTGTGACCCAGGATTTGATCTATTCAGGCAAATATTCCATGTGCACTAGAGAAGAACGTGTATTTTGTTGCTTTGGGATGGAATGTTCTGAAAATATATGTGATATCTATCTGGTCCAGTGTGTCATTTAAGGCCTTTATTTCCTTGTTAATCTTTTGCTTAGATGATCTGTCCATTTCAGTGAGAGGGGTGTTAAAGTCCCCTACTAGTATTGTATCATTGTTGATGTGTTTCTTTGATTTTGTTATTAATTGGTTTATATAATTGACTGCCCCTCTGTTAGGGGCATAGATATTTAAAATGGTTAGATCTTCTTGTTCGACAGACTCTTTAAGTATGATATAGTGTCTTTCCTCATCTCTTATTATAGTCTTGGACTTAAAATCTATTTTGTTTGATATTAGGATTGCCACCCCAGCTTTCTTTTGATGTACATTAGCATGGTAAATTGTTTTCCACCCCCTCACTTTAAATCTGGGGGTGTCTTTTGGTGTAAAATGAGTCTCTTTCAGACAGCATATCAATGGGTCTTGTTTTTGTTTGTTCGTTTGTTTGTTTTAATCCATTCTGATACTCTGTGTTTTTTGATTGGGACACTTAGCCCATTTACATTCACAGTAATTATTGAAAATTAGTGTCATTGTATTGCCTGTAAGGTGATTGTTACTGTATATTGTCTCTGTTCCTTTGTTGTCTATTTTACATTTAGGCTCTCTCTTCACTTAGAGGACCACTTTCAATATTTCCAGTAGAGCTGGTTAAAATTGAAAATTAAATTTTTAATTTAAAATTAAATTAAATTAAATTAAAAATTTTAATAAATTAAAATTCTTTTAATTTTTGTTTGTCCTGGAAGCTTTGTATCTCTCCTTCTATTTTCAATGACAGCCTAGCTGGATAAAGTATTCTTGGTCCGTATTTTTCTTGTTTAGTGCTCTGAGTATATCATGCCAGTCTTTCTGGCCTGCCAGGTTTTTATGGATAGGTCTGCTGTCAATCTAATATTTCTACCATTGTATGTTACAGACTTCTTGTCCCGAGCTGCTTTCAGAATTTTCTCTTCATCACTAAGACTTGTAATTTTTCCTATTAGATGATGGGGTGTGGACCTATTCTTATTGATTTTGAGGGGGGTTCTCTGCCTCCTGGATTTTGATGCTTGTTCCCTTTGCCATGTTAGGGAAATTCTCTATTATAATTTGCTCCAATATACCTTCTGCCCCTCTCCCTCTTTCTTCTTCTGGGATCCCAATTTTTCTAATATTGGTTCATCTTATGGTATCACTTATCCCTTGACTTCTCCCGTTGTGGTCTAGTAGTTGTTTGTCTCTCTTTTGCTCAGCTTATTTATTCTCTGTCATTTGGTCTTCTATATCACTGATTCTCTCTTCTGCCTCATTTAACCCAGCAGTAAGAACCTCTGCTTTTTATTGCACCTCATTAATAGCTTTTTTGATTTCAGCTTGGTTAGATTTTAGTTCTTTTATTTCCCCAGAAGGAGATTTGTTTCTCCAGAAAGGGATTCTCTAATCTCCTCCATGCCTTTTTTTGAGCCCAGCTAATCGTCATTCTGATCTCTAGTTCTGACATATTACCATTTTCCTAAATTTTTCCTTTTAAAGTACCTTTTTAATAAAATTGATTTATTTGCATTTCCTTAATTATTAGCACTTCTGAGCACCTTTTTAGCCCTTTTAGCACCTTTACTAGTTATTTGTATATCTTCTTTGCTCAAATATCGTTTTAAATCTTCTGCCCACTTTTAAATAGATTTGACTACTTATTGAGTTGAAATAATTCTTCCTATATACTGGGTACAAATCCATTATTAGGTATGTAATTTTCAGTTATTTTCTCTCAATATTATATTGGGTTCATCTCTTCATTTCCATAATATTACTGTTTGAAGTACAAAATTTTTGAATTTTGATAAAGTACAATTTACTCTTTCTTTTATAGATTGCTTTTTGTTGTCACATCTGAAGATTCTTTCCTAGCCCAAGGTTATGTGTCCTCTAAGAGTTTTAAATCTTTGATATAAGTGTTTGATTTAGTTTGTGGTAACTTTTGTGTGAGATATTAGATAAAGATCTAAATTTCTTTTTCTGAATGTAGGTATCCCTCTGGTCCAGCACCATTTGTCAAAAGACTGTATTTTCCCCCATTGAAGTTTCTTGACACATTTGCTAAAAATCAGCTGACTTTACATGTGTGGTTTTATTTCTGAACTCTCAATCTTTTTTATACATCTATATTCCCATCCTATTCCTAATACACCTGTCTTGGTTAATGTAGCTTTAAGTTTTAAACTTAGGTAGTATCAATTCCTAGTTTTTTTAAATTTTTTTAAAGTTTGGGTTTTTTTAAATTGTTCTAGCTGTTCTAATTTCTTTGCATTTTCATATAAATATTTGGATCAGCTTATTATTTTTAGCAAAAAGCCTTCAATGTTTTTGATAGTTATTATGTCATATCTGTAGATCAGTTTGGGGAAAATTGCCACCTTAATAATATTGAGCCTTTTAATCTGCAGACATCAAATATCTCCTCTCTTATTTAGAATATATTTAATTCTCTCAGCAATGTTTGTTAAGACTCAGTGCATAATTCCTGCATTTCTTTCATTAAATTTATTTTTATTGTATTATTATTATTGAATAATATATATGATATATAATAATATGTGCAATTAACCAATCCATTTATTTTCCTTTATGTTACTGGCTAGAATATAATAGAAATGGCAGAAAAGGACATCATTTCCTTGATCTGGATCCTAGGGAGAAAGATTGTTCTCTTTTACCATTAGTTGTGATGTGAGGTAGGAGGTTTTTTTTTTTTTTTTTTTTTTTTTTAGTTTTCTTGAGAAATAATTGACATACATCACTGTATAAGTTTAGGATATGTGACTACAGTTTACACTGATATAAGGTATATAAGAAAGTTGTTAAGAAATATGGTTTTGTTGTTGTTTTTGTTTGTGTTTTTATCTTTAGAGAGAGGGGTGGATGGGGGACAGGAGGAAAAGAGAGAATATCCCAAGCAGGCTCCACATGGAGCATGGAACCTGGCAAGGGGCTCAGTCTCATGACTGTGAGATCATGATTTGAGCCAAAATCAAGAGTCATAGGATTTATTGACTGAGCCACCTAGAATCCCCAAGAAATAGGTCATTATAGGTGCCCTTTATCAGGTGGAAAAAGTTTCCTTCTGTTCTTGATCTTGAGTATTTTTGTGACAATTTGGTGTTGGATTTGTTAAATGCATTTTTAGAAGTATCTATTTAGATAAATATGTGATTTTTTGTCTCTTATTCTGTTAATATGTAGTATTACTATAATTTATTTTTAATTGGTGAGCCAACCTTGAATTGCTGGGATAAATCCTATTTAATCATGGTATATAATTTTTTATAGAGTTAAATTGGTATAAAATTATGTTTCAGGTATCCAAATGTATGATTTGACATCTGCCTACACTACAAAGTGATCACCGCTAAAAGGCTGATTGCCATCTATCACCATACATTGACCTCTTCACCCTTTTCACCCACCCTTCAAATACCTTTCTTTCTGATAACCATAAATCTGTTTTCTATATCTATGAGGTTTTTTGGTATTGTTTTACTTGTTCATTTGTTTTGTTTAGATTCCATGTATGAATGAATGAATGACACCATATGGTAATTGTCTATCTCCATCTGATTTACTTTACATTTCCATTGGATATTCTTTTTTGCTTTGTCAAAAATTAATTGACCATAAAATTAAGGTTCCACTTCTGGGTTTTCTGTTGTGTTCTGTGGATTTATGTGTCTGTTTTTGAGCCAGTACTGAACTGTCTTGATGGTTATAACTTTGTAATAGAGCTTGATTTCTGACATTGTGACACCACCAGCTTTGGTTTTCTTTTTCTTTTTCTTTCTTTTTTTTTTTTTCAGAGATTGTATTTATTTGAGAGAGGGAGAGAGATAGAGAGAGGGAGTACAAGCAAGGTGAGGGTCAAAGAGAGAAACAGACTCCCTAGTGAGGGGGGTATCCCAAACCCCTAGTGGGGCTTGATCCTGGGACTCTGTATTCATGACCTGAACCAAAGGCAGACACCCAGCCAACTGAGTCACCCAGGTACCCCTGTTTTTCTTTTTCAACATTTTTCTGGCTATTCTTTTCTGGTTCCATACAAATTTTAATATTAATTGTTCCAGCTCTGTGGAAAATGATGGTATTTTGATAGGGATTGTATTGAATATGTAGATCTCTCTGGGTTGCATAGATATTTTAACAGTAGTAATTCTTCCAAATCATGAGCATGGGTTGTTTTTCCATTTCTGTGTCTTCCTCAATATCTTTCATAATTGTTCTGTAGTTTTTAGAGTACAGATCCTTTACCTCTTTGGTTAGGTATCTTAGAGGTTTTGGTACAATTGAAAATGGGATCGATTCTTTGATTTCTCTTTCTTCTGTCTCATTATTAGTATATAGAAATGCAACTGATATCTCTGCATTGATTGCTAAATTCCTTTTTGATTTCTAGCAATTTTGTGGTCAAGTCTTTTGGGTTTTCCATAAAAAGTATCATGCCTCACTCACAGCAATGGACATATCATCTAAGTAGAAGATCAACAGGGAAAAAAGGATTTTGAATGACACACTTGGTCAGATGGATTTCACAGATATATATAGAGTATTCCATCCTAAAGCAACAGAATATACACTCTTTTTTAGTGAACAAGGAACATCCTCTAGAATTACATACACAGTCACAAATCAGGTCTGAACAAGTAAAAAAGACTGGGATTGTTCCCTGTGTATTTTCAGACTACAGTGCTTTGAAATTGGAACTCAATCACAAGAGGAAATTTGGAAGGAACTCAAACACTTGGAGGTTAAAGAGCACCCTACTAAAGAATGTATGAGACAACCTGGAAATTAGATAAGAATTTTAAAATTTTATTGAAACAAATGAACATGAAAAACAATAACAACAGCAAACAACTGTTCAAAACCTTTGGGATATCAAAGTTAATTCCAAGAAGGAAATACATAGCAATACCAGCATTTCATTTCAAAATCATAAAAGTGTCTAATACACAAGCTAACTTTATACCTACAGGTGCTGGAGAAAGAACAACAAATAAATCCTAAACTAAGAAGAAGAGAAATAATAGAGATTAGAGCAGAAATCAATGTACTAGAAACCAAAGAAGAGTAGAACAGATCAATGAAACTAGAACCTGGTTCCTTGAAAGAATAAGTTTGATAAGCCCCTAGCCAGACTTATCAAAAAGAAAATAGAAAAGACCCAGATTAATAAAATTGTGAATGAAAGAGGAGAGATTATGACCAACACCAAGGAAATACAAACAACTTTAAGAACATAATATGAATAACTACATGCCAAAAAATAATGGATCTTGAAGAAATGCATGCATTCCTGGACACTTATAAACTCCAAAAACTGAAACAGAAAGAAATAGGAAACCCGAACAGACCCATAGCCAGGAATGAAATTGAAGGAGTAATCAAAATATCCCAACAAACAAGAGTCCAGTGCCATATAGTTTCCAGGGGAATTCTAAAAAACATTTATTTATTTAATTTTAAAGATTTATTTATTTGTCAGAGAGAGAGAGAGTACAAGCAAGGGGAATGGCAGGCAGAGGGAGAAGCAGGCTTCCTGCTAAGCAAAGAGCCTGATGCAGGACTTGATCCCAGTACCCTGGGATCATGACCTGAGCTAAAGGCAGATGCTCAGCTGACTGAGTCACCCAGCTGCCCTTCTACCAAACATTTAAAGAAGAACAAGCTGTTTCAAAAAAGTAGAAATGGAAGGAAAAGTTTCAAACTCATTTTATGAGGCCAGCATTACCTTGATCCCAAAACCAGACAAAGATTCAACCAAAAAGGAGAATTACAGGCCAATATCCCTGATGAACATAGATGCTATAATATTCACCAAGATAGTAGCCAGTAGGATCCAACAGTACAATAAAAGGATTATTCACCAAGATTACGTAGGATTTATTCCTGGGCTGCAGGATGGTTCAACATTCACAAATCAGTCAACGTAATATGTCACATTAATAAAAGAAAGGACAAGAACAATACAGCCTTCTCAATTGGTGCAGAAAAAGAATTTCACAAAACACAGTCCTTTATGATTTGATTAAAACTCTCCACAGTGTAGTGATAGAGGAAACATACTTCAGTATCATAAAAGACATCTATGAAAGCTCACAGTGAGTATCATTCTGAGTGGGGTAAACTGAGAGTTTTTTCCGTAAGGTCAGGAACACAACAGGGATGCCCACTCTCACCAGTGTTGTTCAACATAGTACTAGAATCCTAGCCTCAGTAATCAGACAACAAAAAGAAATGAAAGGCATTCAGATTGGCAAAGGAAAAGTCAAATTCACTCTTCATATATATTAATCTTTTTATTTTCTGATTTTGATGATATTTTCTTAATGTAAAAAATGCCAATTGTAGAGAAATAAAAGCAGAATCAACCTCCCTTAGTTTCTCCAACAGAGATAATTCCTGTGGACTTTTTAGTGTCTGTCTTTTTCTTCTATTCCTTCCTCCTTTCAATTCAATGGGCAGTTGATTAAAGAAGTATTTCTCTTGTGTTGGAAAGTAGGCTCCTTTTCTTTTTTCTTTTTCTGTGTATATCCTTTTACATTGATGTTTTGAATTCTGCATATGATTTTTTCTAACTTTTTCATTAGAGATTGTATTCTGATTTTTCCTTTGTTGTTAAATATTCTTTGTGATCATTGTTTTGATAAGTATATTTACTTTGTGAATATATCATTATTTATTTTTCTTGACGTTGAGCTTTGTATGCTTATTTCCAAATTTTGCTACCGTAAATATTGTAATGAAAATCTTGATCACTGAAGCTTGTCCTTATTTTGTCTTACCTCCTTGATAACCTCTTAGAATTGGAATTTATGGGTCAATTTTTAAATTGCTTTTAATACATTTCTATATGCATTTAAAAATGTAATTTTCTCAATTTCAGTGTATGTGATATTCATAAGGACTACTTTAAATATTATAACGAGTATATTTTTGTATTTCTGTCAGGGTCATGAGATGTATGAAAGAACATTCATCAACCCCTTACTATAGGGGTACTCTGCCAAGTAAGAGTCAAAATAAGCATCTTATGGGATCCATTTGTCAGAAGATGCACAAAAATAAGAAATAATAGACTGTTTCTTATTTAAGTAAAATAAATGTTCATTGCTACACAGGGTTCGCTTGATTCTGTCAGCATGTTTCAATTAATCTTAAATGGGAATCAGAATCTCACACTTAAGACTGATATTGCCCAATTTGTCTCAGTAATAAACTGGCATTGTCATCATCATTCAAAAAGTATAAATATAGGTATTTTTTTCCATTTTTATTCATTTATAAACTTGATTATATGAAATATAATTTCCATTTTAAAAATATTTACTGAGGTATAATTGACATAATATTTTTAGTATCATGTGTATGAATTAGTGGTTTAACATCTGTGTACATTGCAAAATGATCACTACAAGTCTGGTTAGCATTTGTCACTTTACAAAGTGACACTTCACAAAATTTTCTTCCTAAATGCTTTTTTTTTTTTTTTTCATTTCCCCCCCTGTTGTTTATGTTTCCTTTTAAGCATCTATATTTGGCTGGTAATTTGCACCTTGAACTTAACATGAACTTCTGATTTTCCTCCATGTCATCTCTGCACTAAACTTTCTTCATATCAGTACATGGCACAGCTTGGGATCACCTGTGCTTTGACCCTCGCCCTCATTCCATACTTTTAATCCATCAGGAAGTTTGATTATAATTTACATAATGTATAATAATGTATTCTGTATATAATATTTAAATAATATATTCTGAATCTGACAATTTTCATCTTCTGCATTGCTTCAGTCATGGTTTTTGCCACATTTATCCCTAGCCTCATGTCATTTTCTAACTGTTCTCCCTGATTCTACTCTTACCCCTTTACAGACCATTCTTTATATAACATTTAAAATGACCTTTAAAAAACAAAAGAAAAAATATATATATAAAGAGAGTTGTATTTCCAGACTACCAAGCTTCATTCCTGGTACAGCCAGAGTGAATTTCATACTCCTTGCCAGGGGCTATCAAGCTCTACCTATGTGGCCCTGTTTACTCCTTCAGCCTCATTTCCTTCATTAGACTCTTCATATACTCTGCTTTCACCACACTGGCCTTCTCTTTGTCTCTCAACATGCCACAGTTATTTCAATCTTAGAGTCTTGGCACTTGCTTATCTACTCTTTAGCTACTTGCTCTGTCTACTTCTTTTTTTTTTAATTTTATTTATTTATTTGACAGGGAGAGAGTGAGATCACAACAAGTAGGCAGGGAGGCAGACAGAGACGGGGGCAGGGAAGCAGACTCCCTGCTAAGCAGAGTGTTCAATGCGGGGCTCAATCCCAGGACCCTGAGATCATGACCTGAGCTGAAGGCAGAGGCTTAACCCACTGAGCCACCCAGGTGCCCCGCTCTGTCTACGTCTGTAGCCATATTTCTTATCATTTTAAACATTACTATTTCATCATTCACCTATTGCTATTTTCCAGAACATTTATACTATTCACAATTTTATGCCTTGCTCCAATTATTCATACTTCCTGAAATGCTCTGTTGTATTCCCATTCTTTTCTTAGATAATTATTATTCATCATTCAAGAGTCAGAAAAAAATAGAATCACTTAAGGAAAGAAAATTAAAGAAAGATAATGGTAAGATAAAAGAAGAATGATGACAATAACTACTGAGGCTTTACCTCCTTTAGGAAGACTTTTCTAAATCTTTCAGCCTGGGTTTCCCACTTAGTTTTCTGCCTCTTTATGACTGTATTTATCACATTGTGTTTTGGTTATTTTCACCTGTGTCTGTCTTTTCTGCTAGTCTGTGAGATCCTTGCTGTTGGGGACTTGACTTTCATCTCTACAGTCCTAGGGTAAAGCACAGGACCTAGGGAAATACTGGTTTGAACTATTGCTAGTGACTCCATTTAGGGACAAATTGATTACTGAGCAAGTTTTGTTCTGAATAAAATTACAATTAACTCTACACACTGGGATTTAAAAGAGCAGTGTCAACACCATGAACATGGGAAAAGTTTACAGATGCCAAATGTTAGCAGGTTTAATTTAAAAGTTGTAAGGTATGTATCAATTTCATTTGTGGTATTTGTAGTGGTTTTTCCTTTTCTGTATGTAGTCAACATTTAGCTTTCCATTCAAAATGCATGGGAAGAAAATTAAATTTTAATTAAAAACATAGGAAGGTATTTAAAAATGAACAAATCTCATTTAAAAACTAATTATGCACGCAATCTTTTTTTTCTAATTAAAAGTGAAAAGTCAGATGGCCAAAATTAACAAAACAGGAAACAACATGTGTTGGACAGGATGTGGAGAAAGGGGAACCCTCTTACACTGTTGGTGGGAATGCAAGTTGGTGCAGCCTCTTTGGAGAACAGTGTGGAGATTCCTCAAGAAATTAAAAATAGAGCTTCCCTACGACCCTGCAATTGCACTCCTGGGTATTTACCCCAAAGACACAGATGTCGCGAAAAGAAGGGCCATCTGTACCCCAATGTTTATAGCAGCAATGGCCATGGTCGCCAAACTCTGGAAAGAACCAAGATGCCCTTCAATGGATGAATGGATAAGGAAGATGTGGTCCATATACACTATGGAGTATTATGCCTCCATCAGAAAGGATGAATACCCAACTTTTGTAGCAACATGGACGGGACTGGAAGAGATTATGCTGAGTGAAATCAGTCAAGCAGAGAGAGTCAATTATCATATGGTTTCACTTATTTGTGGAGCATAACAAATAGCATGGAGGACAAGGGGCATTAGAGAGGAGAAGGGAATTTGGGTAAATTGGAAGAGGAGGTGAACCATGAGAGACTATGGACTCTGAAAAACAATCTGAGGGGTTTGAAGTGGCGGGGGGGCTGGGAGGTTGGGGTACCAGGTGGTGGGTATTATAGAGGGCACAGCTTGCATGGAGCACTGGGTGTGGTGAAAAAATAACGAATACTGTTTTTCTGAAAATAAATAAATTGAAAAAAGTAAAAAGTCTTATTATAGACTGTATTACTTTTTCTAAGATAGGTTAGGATATGTTAGTAGTTTTTTTTTTTTTTTAGTATAAATCAGTTTATCCATTGTGTGTTTACTGCAATAAATTAGCTTATTATATCCATCTACTCACTATTCTAGTGAGGTGCTCGAGGGTGGGATGAGATAACTAGGGAAATGTTGGTAGGGAGTATGTACTCAGAGAAAATCAACACAAAAATACTCTAGACCACCCTAGAGACTTGTGCTATGGACTTAACTGGACTTATGAAAATAGACTTAGCTTAATGTTATATGCCAGGCTAGGAATTAAAAAGGCATTTATTAATCAAAAGAAATTTAGCTGAATGAGTAAAATGATACTTAAATATCACTATACATTAAATAATACTGCTCACTTGGGTACATAGAAGTCAGCAGAAAAATAAGGAAAACAAGATATTACAGTAAACTTGTTCAATTAAAATGTGCAATGACTTTTTAAAAATTATGTATCTATTTATTTTTATTTTCAGTTAGCCAGCATATAGTACATCATAAGTTTTTCTTGTAGTGTTCAGTAGTTCACTAGTTGCTTATTTACTTTAAATTCATTTTCATTAAATGAGAGATAAATTTCTAATTCCCTCATACTTTTATTTTTAAATATACTTTTTCTGTAACCCAATTTCTTTTGATTGCTGTATCATATCTGTCCTTTTCTCTTTTTTTTAAGATTTTATTTATTTATTTGACACGCAGAGATCACAAGTAGACAGAGAGGCAGGCAGAGAGAGAGGAGGAAGCAGGCTCCCCGCTGAGCAGAGAGCTTGATGCGGGGCTTGATCCCAGGACCCTGGGATGATGACCTGAGCCGAAGGCAGAGGCTTTAACCCACTGAGCCACCCAGGCGTCCCTGTCCTTTTCTTAATTTTAGCTTATACATTTAAAAAATACTTATTGAACTCCTACTATGTGCTAGGCTTTATGTTAAATTTTGGGATCTAGAGATGAACAGATGATCATCTTAATTAACAAATGATGATTATCCTGGCTAAAATTTAAGAAGTAGTGGTCTAGGTGGAGGAATCAATATACCCGCAATAACCATAACAAAATACTAAGTGCTGAAATAGTTGAATGAACAGATTCTAGGAGATACAGGGTTATATGTCATCACTCTTGCCTGGTGAGATAAGAGTAGTACTCACAGAGGAGTTGATGTTCATGTTGGGCCTTGAAGAATAAACAGAATTTTTCCTGATGGAAGAGTAAGAAAAGGATGACTTAAACAGGGGGAGTAATATGCAAAGGCATGGAAGAAGATAAGATATATTTAAAGATTTGTTAACTGTAACATAATACATAGATAGAGTTTATGGGGAAAGGAAGTAAAGGGAGATTAATCCAGGAAGGTAAATTTACACCAACTTGAGAAGGGCCATTAGTTGCGTACATGTTGTTTGGGCATAAGTTGAAAACATGTTTTTCTTTCTTGCAGTATTTCAGGTTAATCTGTTTTTCTTAATATTTAGCTTGCTTCTGTTTTGTATTAGTTTTTCTTCCCTGTAGGCTCATAGCTCATGACACAGTTCAAACAAATTTCAAAATTTGCACTCAAATTTTATAAAACTATACTTCCCAGAATTTCCCCCCAGTATGAGTCCTCCATTCCAAGTGGCTGGTTTACTTGCTGTCTCCTCCCAATGTGCCTGTGTGCCTGCTGCCTTGCACACCTGGAATGTTTTTTATCCTTTGTGTTCATCTTCCATTTCTCAAACCCTACTGCATCTTTGCCAGCCCAGGTCAGGTGGCTCCCCTTCTTACAAGCCTTCCTCAGCCACTCACAGCCTTTGTTCATTTTTATTTTGTTGAGTTCTACTGGAGGCTAACTTAAAGAAAGGAAAAGGCCAGAAAATTAAAAACTGTGAGCATTCTACATAAATATGGGGCTTCCAGAACTAGATCAAAGGCGCTTTGTTGTATAGGTCCTTCCTTGTGAAATCCAGGAGGAAGAATTCAAGAAGCAAAGCAGAGAGTGAAGGCTAAGGGAGTCAAAGGTGCATATTGCTAGATTGGAGGGAAAAGCCCCCCAATCTTTTTTTAATCAGTTTTGTAGGTGAAAAGCAATATTTTTATGCTTTAAAAAATTTTTACATTTATTTAATTACTGGTGAACTTGAATATTTTTGAATATAAGTTTATATTTTCTTGGTGAATTCTCTGAATATGATTTTCTGTCATTTTGCTATGGATGGTAATTACCAGTTTGACTAGATATTTCCCTTTCTGAAGAAAACTTGTTTTATAGTCACTGTGTGCAGTGCTTGATAAAAGCAAATCTTATTTATTTTTTAAGTTCTTAATTTTAATTCTAGTATAGTTAACCTCCAGTGTTATATTTAGCTTCAGACATACAGTATAATGATTCAACAATTTTATGTCACTTAGTGCTCATGATGTTAAGTGTACTCTTATATTTACTAGAGTACAAAAGATAAAAAATTCAATTTCATGACCCTAAAACACAAAATACAAAACATATACACATGACCACAACCAACTATCCTATTATTTTGCTTAAGAACTAGTTAATTTTCCTTGTTATTTGCTGTTTGTATTCTATTTACAAACTGTGCTATAGCTTAAGGAACTCAAACATTAGAAATATATTTAAGAATAGACCAGTGATGGGCCTCTGTGTGGCTCAGTGGGTTAAGCTTCTGCCTTCAGCTGGGGTCATGATCTTAGGGTCTTGGGGTCGAGCCTTGCATTGGGCTCTCAGTTCAGGCGGGAGCCTGCTTCCCCTTCTCTCTCTCTGCCTGCCTCTCTGTCTACTTGTGATTTCTCTCTCTGTCAAATAAATAAATAAAATATTTAAAAAAAATAATAGACCCACCGGTATTATAGAGGGCACGGCTTGCATGGAGCACTGGGTGTGGTGAAAAAATAATGAATACTGTTTTTCTGAAAATAAATAAATAAATAATAATTTTTAAAAAAATAATAGACCAATGATATAATGAAAATTAAGTAACTAGTTTACAGGTTATAAATAATTAAAAATTGCTTATATTTACAAAAAAAGAATTTATTTTTTAATGTAAATTTTATATTATTTATTTTTCTTTTTTTAAAAATTTTATTAACATATAATGTATTATTTGCTTCAGGTATACAGGTCTGTGAATGATCAGTCTTACACAATTCATAGCACTCAACCATAGCACATACCCTCCCCAGTGTTTATAACACAGCCACCCCATCCCTGTCCCCCACCCCCCAGCAACCCTGAGTTTATTTCCTGATATTAAGAGTCTCTTATGGTTTGGCTTTCTCTCTGGTCCCATCTAGTTTCATTTTTTTCACTTCCTTCCCCTTATGATCCCCCACCCTGCCTCTCAAATTCCTCATATCAGAGAGATCATATAATAATTGTCTTTCTCTGATTGACTTATTTTGTTTAGCGTAATACCTTCTAGTTCCATCCACATTGCTGTGAATGGCAAGATTTCATTTTTTGATGACTCCATAATATTCCATGATGTGCACGAGTGCATGTGTGTGTGTGTGTGTGTGTGTGTGTGTATCACATCTTCATTATCCATGAACTATGGATAATGGCTCTTTCCATAGTTTGATATTTCTGCTATAAATATTGGGATGCATGTACCCCTTTGTATCATTACATTTGTATCTTTAGGGTAAATACCCAGTAGTATGATTGCTGGGTTGTAGGAGAGGTCTATTTTCAACTTTTTGAGAAGCCCCCATACTGTCTTCCAGAGTGGCTATACCATTTTGCATTCCCACCAACAGTGTAGGAGGGCTCCCCTTTCTCCACATCTTTGCCAACATCTGTCATTTCCTGACTTGTTATTTTAGCCATTTAGACTAGTGTGAGGTGGTATCTCACTGTGGTTTTGATTTGTATTTCCCTGATGCTGAGTGGTGTGGAGCCCTTTTTCATGTGTCTATTGGCCATTTGGATGTCTTCTTTGCCGAAATGCCTGTTCAGGTTTTCTGCCATTTTCTTGATGGGGTTATGTATTCCATGGGTGGTGAGTTTGATAAATTCTTTATAGACTTTGGATACTAGCCCTTTGTCTGATATGTCACTTACAAATATATTCTCCCATTCTGTGAGTTCTCTTTTTGTTTTGTTGGCTGTTTCCTTTCAGTGTTCCAAGATTCATTGTTTGTGCACCACACCCAGTGCTCCATGCAATATGTGCCCTCCTTAATAGCCACCACCAGGCTTGCCCATCCCCCCACCCCCCTATACTCCAAAACCTCAGTTTCTTTCTCAGAGTCCACAATCTCTCATGCTTTGTCTCTGATTTACCCCAATTCACTTTTCATTGCCTTCTCTAATGTCCTCCATGTTATTCCTTATGCTCCACAAGTAAGTGAGACCATATGATAATTGACTTTCTCTGCTTGACTTATTTCTCTCAGCATAATCTCCTCTAGTCCCATCCATGTTGATACAAAAGTGAGGTATTCATCCTTTCTGATGGCTGCATAATATTCCATTGTATATATGTACCATATGTTCTTTTTCCATTTATCTGTTGCAAGCATCTTGGCTCTTTCCACAGTTTGGCAATTATACACATTGCTGCTATGAACCTTGGAGTACATATGGACCTTCTTTTCACTACATCTGTATCTTTGGGATAACTACCAAGTAGTGCAATTGCAGGATCATAATAGCTCTATTTTTAGTTTTTTGAGGAATCTCCGCACTGTTTTGCAAAGTGGCTGCACCAATTTTCATTCCCACAACAGTGCAAGAGGGTTTCCCTTTCTCCACATCCTCTCCAACTCTTGTTGTTTCCTGTCTGTTAATCTTTATTATTCTAACTGGTATAAGGTGGTCTCTCAATGAAGCCAGCATTACCTTGATCCCCAAACCAGGCAAAGACCCCATCAAAAAGAAGAATTTCATACCAATTTCCCTGATGAATATCAATGCCAAGATTCTCAACAATATCCTAGCTAATAGGATCCAGCAGTACATTAAAAAGATTATCCACTATGACCTGGTGGGATGTATCCCTGGGATGCAAGGGTGGTTCAACATTTGCAAATTAATAAATATGATAGAACAAATCAATAAGAGAAGAGGGTAGAATTACATGGTCCTCTCAATTGATGCAGAAAAAGTATTTGACAAAATATAGTATCCATTCCTCATTAAAACTCTTGAAAGTATAGGGATGGAGGAAACATTCTTCAGTTTCATAAAATCTATCTATGAAAAACACACACTGACTATCATTCACAATGGGGAAAAACTGAGAGCCTTCCCATTGAGATCAGGAACATGACAAGGATGTCCACTCTTGCTGCTGTTGTTCAACAAAGTACTGGAAGTCCTAGCAACAGCAATCAGACAACAAAAAGAAATAAAAGGCATTCAAATCAGCAAAGAAGTCAAGGTCTCTCTCTTTGCATATGGCATGATACTTTATATGGAAAACCCAAAAGCCTCCACCCCCAGTTCAACTCATATAGCAATTCAGTAATGTGGCAGGATACAAAATCAATACACAGAAATCAGTTATTTCCTTATACACTAACAATAAAATTGTAGAAAGAGAAATTAGAGAATTGATTCTATAAATAATAGCACCCCAAACTGTAGGATACCTTTGAATAAACCTAACCGAAAAGGTAAAAGGTCTATGCTCTATGAACTACAAAACACTCATGAAGGAAATTGAAGAAGACACAAAAAGATGGAAAAGCATTCCATGCTCATGGATCAGAAGAATAAACATTGTTAAAATGTCTGTACTGCCTAGAGCAATCTATACTTTCAATGCCATCACAATCAAAATTCCACCAGGATTTTTCAAAGTGCTGGAACAAACAATCCTAAAGTTTGTATGGAACCAGAAAAGAACCCAAGTTGTTAAGAAAATGTTGAAAAAGAAAAAACTGGGGGCATCACATTGCCTGACTTCAAACTTTACTACAAAGCTGTGATCACCAAGAGAGATGATACTGGCACAAAAACAGAAACATAGACTTATGGAACAGAGTAGAGTCCAGATGTGAACCCTCAACTCTGTGGTCAACTAATCTTTGACAAAGCAGGAAAAAATTATCCAGTGGAAAACAGACCATCTCTTCAATAAGTGGTGCTGGGAAAATAGAACAGCTATGTATAGAAGAATGAAACTCGACCATTCTCTCACAACATATACAAAGATAAACTCAAAATGGATGAAAGACCTCAACATGAGGCAGGAATCTATCAAAATCCTAGAGGAGAACATAGTCAGTAACCTCTTCGACATTGGCCTCAGCAACTTCTTTAAAGAGATATCTCCAAAGGCAAAGGAAACAAAAATGAAAATGCACTTTTGGGACTTCATCAAGATTAAAAGCTTCTGCACAGCAAAGAAATCAGCCAACAAAACAAAGGGGCAACCCACGGAATGGGAGAAGAAATTTGCAAATGACACCACAGATAAAGGGCTGCTATCCGAGATCTATTAAGAACTCCTCAAACTCAACACCCAAAAAACAGGTAATCATCTCAAAAAATGGGCAGAAGACATGAACAGGCACTTCCCCAAAGAAGACATGTGAATGCCTAACAAACATGAAGAAATGTTCATCAACATTAGCCACCAGGGAAATTCAAATCACAAAAAGACTTTAAAAGTTGGCCACTGAAATGTGTTCTCTGAAACATCATTATATTGAAATGGATGAGAAGTTGATAGAAAAATCAGTAAATAGAATAATACCAAAAATGTCAATGGTAGACAGAAAGCTAGCACACAAATGTCATATAATCACTTCTAATTTATTTTGTAAATCTTTTGCTAGTTTGCTTGCTTTTTACTCTTAAACATATTCCCTTTTTTTGTTGTTGTTGTTGACATTAAAATACTTTGTAATGACATTGGTCAATCTTTTCTTTTAAGTTGCCTGATTTGCTGTTATAGTTAGGTTTTTTCCCCACATAATTATGAGCGGCCTCCTGATTTTGTCCTAGTTTCTTTTTTTTAGACATTATATTCTTTAATATATTTGGAATTTATAATAATACACATAGAATCAAATAGAGGCTTAACTTATATTTTTTCCTAGCTGTTTCACCAGATGCATTAGCCATTATTAACTAATCTGTCCTTTCCTCAAATGGTTTCAAATGCTATCTTTTCTTAGGTATGAAGTTCTTTTGTACACTTGGGTTTATTTATAGATTTTCAATTCTATTTCACTAAACTGTTTATTTGATACTATTTCATGTACTGTCATTTTATAAAAAGTGTCAATAATGAGAAAGGTAAGGTATCAAATGGTATATTCTTTAAGTGATTTATTCCAAATTGCTTTATTTCATATGTTTATAGTCACTCCAAATCAATGCTTGGGAATAAAAACAATGACTATTCAATCAAGGTATGGCATTCAAGAAATTGCTAGAACGAATACAGGAATCTTAAATATCATAGGGTATAAAGTCATCAAACATAATTTAGTTTCATTTCTATACACTAACAATGAAGCAGCAGAAAGAGAAATCAAAGATTCGTTTCCATTTCCAATTGCAGCAAAACATATAAAATACCTAGGAATTAACCTAACCGAAGAGGTAAAACATCTGAACTTTGAAAACTATAGAACACTTATGAAAGAAATTGAGGAGGACACAAAGTAATGGAGAAATATTCCAGTGCTCATGGAGTAAGAGAACAAATATTGTTGAAACATCTATGCTGCCCAAAGCAATCTACACATTCAATGCAGTACATGTCAAAATACCATCAGCATTTTTTATAGAGCTGGAAGAAACCTAAAATTTCTGTGGATCCAGAAGAGACTCTGTATAGTCAATGTAATGTTGAAGAAGAAAACCAAAGTTGGGGACATCACAATGCTGGACTTCAATCTATATTACAAAGCTGTAATCATCAAGAGAGTATGGTATTGGCACATAGATCAATGGAACAGAATAGAGAACTCAGGGAATATGGGAAGAGAAAGATGGTGGAGTAGGAGACCTAAATTTCTTCTGGTCCCAGGAATTCAGCTAGGTAGTCATCAAACCATGCTGAACACCTACAAACTACACAGGAGATTGAAGAAAAGAATAGCACCGCTATTCTATGAACAGAAAAGCAACCACTTTCTGGAAGGTAGGACAAGTGGATAATGGAATCTGAGGCAATATATGGGAAGATAGACCACAGGGTGAGGGGGCCTCCATCAGCCAGCTACTGGCAACTGATAGAGTAATGGAGTACAAAATCAGAACTTTTAGAAGTCAGCTCTGTGGAGGGATGTTGTTCCAGTGACTAAGCAGGGGGTGGAATCCTTGCTGGCACAGTGTGGTTTCAGGAACCCTGGGGTCACAGAATGACTAGCGGTTTCTGAGTATGGCAGAGCCCCCAGGTATTGGAGCAGGGAAGTCAGCTGCAAAGATGGGGCTGAGGAATGGGCTCTCATCTCTGCATTGCCATAAACTGTGATCCATGACACAGTTGGGCCAGTACTTGTAAAGCAGGGATCCAAAGAGTGGATGATCCAGGAAGATGCCCCCTCCCTCCCTGGGGATGGATTTTGGGTGGCTGCCATTTTCATTCTCCTCCTCCAATACTGTATGGAAAGCTTTCCAGGAACAAAAGCTACTGAGAGCAAACCTGAGCAGATTACTTGGCCTGGCCCCTAGCAAGGGCGGTGCAATTCAGCCTCAGGCAAAGACATATGACAATCACCCATCATTGAGAAGTGCAAAACTCCAGCACTAGGGGAATATAGCACATAGAATTCATGACTTTTCCCCCATGATTCTTTTTTTTTAATTTTATTTTAATTTTTCAGTGTGTCAAGATTCATTGTTTATGTACCACACCCAATGCTCCATGCAATACATACCCTCCTTAATATCCACTACCAGGCTCACCCATCTCCCAACACCATTCCCCTCTAAAACCCTGTTTGTTTCTCAGAGTCCAGAGTATCTCACCTCTCCCTCCAATTTCCCCACTTCACTTTTCCTTTCCTTCTCCTAATGTGTCCTCCATGTTATTCCATATATTCCACAAGTAAGTGCAACTGTATGATAATTGACTTTCTCTGCTTTACTTATTTCACTCAGCATAATCTTCTCCAGTCCCATCCAAGCTGATTAGTCTTTCCAAGTTAAATTTTGTAAATTTTTCTTTATTTTTCCTTTTTCTAATTTTTACTGTTTCCTTTTTCCAATTTTAACCAATATCTCATCAATACCTTTTAAGTTGTTTTTTAATATTCATTTTTATAGTCATATTCTCTCCCTTCATTTTGTCTAACTTTATTTGTGTGTGTGTGTGTGTGTGTGTGTGTGTGTATTTTTTTCTTAAAACTTTGGGGTACAATTTCTTCTAACAGACCAAAATACACCCTTATCTAATGTATGGCTTTGTCCTAGTCTTCCACCTGACCACATTCTCTTTCTTTCTCTCACTCTCTTTTTAAAAAATTTATTTCTTGATTTCAACATCTTATCTTACCAATTGCTTTTTAAAAATGCTTTCTAATTGTCATCTATACAGTCATTTTCAATCCCCTCATCATATATAGCTTTTCCTCCTTTAAAAATTTAGGAAGCAGTTTCTTCTAGCCTACCAGTACATACCCAGAATCAAGTGTGTGGCTCTGTTTTATTCACCAGCCTGATCATATTTATTTTTCCCTTCTTTCCCTCCTAGTTTCAGGTCTCTCCTGATTTGTTTAGTGTATATTTTTCTGGGGTCATTGTTACCCTTTTAGCATTTTTGTTCTCTCATTCATCTATTCTCCAGAAAAAAAAAGACAAAGTGGAAAAACTCACCGTAGAAAAATGAACAAGAGATAGTACTGATGGCTAGGAACCTAAGCAATACGGACTTTATAAGGTTTCAGAACTAGAGTTCAGAATAATGATTATAAATATACTAGCTGGGTCTTGAAAAAAACATAGAAGATACTAGAGAATCCCCTTCTGGAGAAACAAAATCCCTTTCTGGAGAAGTAAAGGAACTAACATTTGGCCAAGTTGAAATTTTTTAAAAAAGTATTGAGGTACAATAAAAAATGAAGGCTCTTGCTGCTGGGATAAATGAGGCAGAAGAGAGAATCAGTGACAAAGAAGACCAAATGATGGAGAATAAAGAAGTTGAAAAAAAGAGAGAAAAACAACTACTGCATCATGAGGAAAAATTCAAGAGATAAGTGGTACCATAAAATGAAACAATATTAGAATAATTGGGATCCCAGAAGAAGAAGAAAGAGAAAGATAGACAGAAGGTATATTGGAGCAAATTTGAGCAGAGAATGTCCCTAATTTGGGGTTGGAAACAGGCATCCAAATCCAGGAGGCACAGAGAACCCCCCTCAATAAAAATAGGTCGAAAACCCATTCTCTAATAGTAAAACTTACAAGTCTCAGAGACAAAGAGAAAACTCTGAAAGCAGCTCGTGACAAGAGGTAGGTATCCTACAATGGAATAAATATTAGATTGGCAGAAAAACTATCCACAGAGACCTGGCAGGCCAGAAAGGAGTACCATGATACATTCAGAGCACTAAACGAGAAAAATATGCAGCCAAGAATACTACATCTAACCAAGAATACTATACCCAGCTGTCCTTGAAAACAGAAGAAGAAATAAAAAGCTATCAGGAAAAACAAAAACTGAAAGAATTTACAAACACAATCTAGCTCTACAGGAAATATTGAAAGGGGTTCTCTAAGCAAAGAGAGAACCTAAAAGTAACATAGACCAGAAAGGAACAGAAAATATAGTGTAACAGTCAGCTTACAGGTAATACAATGACACAAAATTCATACTTCCAGTAGTTACCCAAAATGTAAATAGGCTAAATGCCCCAATAAAAAGCACAGGATATAAAAATAGAAAAAAAAATCAATAAGCTGTCTTGAAGAGACTCATTTTAGCCCCTAAGACATCTCCGGATATAAAGTAAGGGGGTAGAAAATAAGTTACCATGCTAATGGACATCAAAATAAAACTGGGTGGCAATCCGTATATCATATAGATTAGATGTTAAACCAGAGATTATAATAAGATGAGGAAGGGCACTATAACATACTTAAAGTGTCTGTCCAACAAGACGATCTAACGTGGAAATAAGATCAAAAGAGCAACATGAAAATAAAGGTTTTATTTATTTATTTATTTATTTATTTATTTTTTCAATTTATTTATTTTCAGAAAAACAGTATTCATTATTTTTTCACCACACCCAGTGCTCCATGCAAGCCGTGCCCTCTATAATACCCACCACCTGGTACCCCAACCTCCCACACCCCCGCCACTTCAAACCCCTCAGATTGTTTTTCAGAGTCCATAGTCTCTCGTGGTTCACTTCCCCTTCCAATTTATCCCAACTCCCTTCTCCTCTCTAAGACCCCTTGTCCTCCATGCTATTTGTTATGCTACACAAATAAGTGAAACCATATGATAATTGACTCTCTCTGCTTGACTTATTTCACTCAGCATAATCTCTTCCATTCCCGTCCATGTTGCTACAAAAGTTGGGTATTCATCCTTTCTGATGGAGGCATAATACTCCATAGTGTATATGGACCACATCTTCCTTATCCATTCATCCGTTGAAGGGCATCTTGTTTCTTTCCAGAGTTTGGCGACTGTGGCCATTGCTGCTATAAACATTGGGGTACAGATGGCCCTTTTTTCACGACATCTGTATCTTTGGGGTAAATACCCAGGAGTGCAATTGCAGGGTCATGGAGAAGCTCTATTTTTAATTTCCTGAGGAATCTCCACACTGTTCTCCAAAAAGGCTGCACCAACTTGCATTCCCACCAACAGTGGAAGAGGGTTCCCCTTTCTCCACATCCTTTCCAGCACATGTTGCTTCCTGTCTTGCTAATTTTGGCCATTCTAATTGGTGTAAGGTGATATCTCAATGTGGTTTTAATTTGAATCTCCCTGAGGGCTAGTGATGAGGAACATTTTTTCATGTGTCTGATAGCCATTTGTATATCTTGATTGGAGAAGTGTCTGTTCATATCTTCTGCCCATTGTTTGATATGTTTGCCTGTTTTGTGTGTGTTGAGTTTGAGGAGTTCATTCTAGATCCTGGATATCAACCTTTTGTCTGTACTGTCATTTGCGAATATCTTCTCCCATTCTGTGGGTTGCCTCTTTGTTTTCTTTTTTTTTTTCCCTCAATTTATTTATTTTCAGAAAAACATTATTCATTATTTTTTCACCACACCCAGTGCTCCATGCAAGCCGTGCCCTCTATAATACCCACCACCTGGTACCCCAACCTCCCACCCCCCCGCCATTTCAAACCCCTCAGATTGTTTTTCAGAGTCCATAGTCTCTCATGGTTCACCTCCCCTTCCAATTTACCCAAATTCCCATCTCCTCTCTAACGCCCCTTGTCCTCGATGCTATTTGTTATGCTCCACAAATAAGTGAAACCATATGATAATTGACTCTCTCTGCTTGACTGATTTCACTCAGCATAATCTCTTCCAGTCCCGTCCATGTTGCTACAAAAGTTGGGTATTCATCCTTTCTGATGGAGGCATAATACTCCATAGTGTATATGGACCACATCTTCCTTATCCGTTCATCCGTTGAAGGGCATCTTGGTTCTTTCCGGAGTTTGGCGACTGTGGCCATTGCTGCTATAAACATTGGGGTACAGATGGCCCTTCTTTTCACGACATCTGTATCTTTGGGGTAAATACCCAGGAGTGTTTTCTTGACTGTTTCCTTTGCCGAGCAGAAACTTTTGATCTTGATTAAGTCCCAAAGTTTATTTTTGCTTTTGTTTCCTTTGCCTTTGGAGACATATCTTGAAAGAAGTTGCTGTGGCTGATATCGAAGAGATTACTGCTTATGTTCTCCTCTAGGATTCTGATGGATGCCTGTCTCACGTTGAGGTCTTTTATCCATTTGAGTTTATCTTTGTGTATGGTGTAAGACAATGGTCGAGTTTCATTCTTCTACATATAGCTGTCCAGTTTTCCCAGCACCATTTATTGAAGAGACTGTCTTTTTTCCACTGTATATTTTTTCCTGTTTTGTCTAAGATTAATTGACCATAGAGTAGAGGGTCCATATCTGGGCTCTCTACTCTGTTCCACTGGTCTATGTGTCTGTTATTATGCCAGTACCATGCTGTCTTGGTGATCACAGCTTTGTAACAAGGCTTGAAATCAGGTAACGTGATGCCCCCAGCTTTATTTTTTTTTTCCAACATTTCCTTAGCGATTCGGGGTCTTTTCTGATTCCATACAAATTTTAAAGGATACAGTGGACCAGATGGACATCACAGATATATTCAGAACATTTCATCCCAAAGCAACAGAATACACATTCTTCTCTAGTGCACATGGAACATTCTCCAGAACAGATTATATCCTGGGTCACAAATCAGGTCTGTACCTGCATGTTTTCAGACCACAACGCTTTGAAACTAGAACACAACCAGAAGAGGAAAGTTGGAAAGAATTCAGATATATGGAGGCTAAAGAGCATCCTACTAAGGAATGAATGGGTCAACCAGGAATTTAAAGAAAAAATGAAAAAAAAAATATAGTGACAAGTGAAAATGAAAACACAACTGTTCAAAATTTTGGGATGTAGCAAAGATGGTCCTAAGAGGAAAGTGTATAGCAATACAATCTTTCTTATTTCTTTTTCAAGAAATAAGAAAGATTTCAAATACACATCCTAATGCTACACCTAAAGGAGTTTGAGAAAGAGTAGAAAATAAAGCCTAAACCCAGCAGGAGAAAAATGATAAAGATCAGAGCAGGAGGAGGAGTCAAGATGGCAGAGAAGTAGCAGGCTGAGACTACTTTAGCTAGCAGGAGATCAGCTAGATAGCTTATCTAAAGAGTGCAAACACCTGCAAATCCATCGGCAGATCGAAGAGAAGAAGAACAGCAATTCTAGAAACAGAAAAACAACCATTTTCTGAAAGGTAGGACTGGCGGAGAAGTGAATCCAAAGCGATGGGACGATAGACCCCGGGGGGTGGGGCCTGCTCTCGGCAAGTAGCGGAGCAACGGAGCACAAAATCAGGACTTTTAAAAGTCTGTTCCGCTGAGGGACATTGCTCCAGAGGCTAAACCGGGGCGAAGCCCACACAGGTTCAGCGTGGCCTCAGGTCCCACAGGGTCACAGAAGGATCGGGGGGGTGTCTGAGTGTCGCAGAGCTTGCGGATATTAGAGCGGGAAAGCCGGCTGCAGAGACAGAGCCGACAGTAAGCTCGCAGTTCAGGGTTACCTTGAACCAGTCACTGGCTCGGTGAGCTCGGAGCTCGGCCGGAGGCCAGGCAGACCGGAGTTACTGGGTGCTGTTCTATGAGTGTGCACTGAGGAGCGGGGCCCCGAGCTCTCGGCTTCTCCGGGCGGGAGACCAGGGGGCCGCCATTTGTATTCCCGTCCTCCGGAACTCAACAGAAAGCGCTCAGGGAACAAAAGCTCCTGAAAGCAAACCCGAGCGGGTTACTCAGCCCGGCCCCAGGTAAGGGCGGTGCAATTCCGCCTGGGGCAAAGACACTTGAGAATCACTACAACAGGCCCCTTCCCCAGAAGATCAACAAGAAATCCAGCCAAGACCAAGTTCACCTACCAAGGAGTTCAGTTTCAATACCAAGGAGAGCAGAAGAATTCCAGAGGAGGAGAAAGCAAAGCACGGAACTCATGGCTTTCTCCCTGTGATTTTTTAGTCTTGCAGTTAAAGTAATTTTTTTCTTTTTCATTTTTTTCTCTTCTTTTGCTAAATTTTTAAATTTTTTAAAATTTTTTTAACTTTTACCCTTTGCATTTTTAACGTTTTTAACTAGTTTATCTAATATATATATATTTTCTTTTTCATACTTTTCTTTTTTTAATTCCTTTTTTTTTTCTTTCTTTTTTTTTTTTTTGAACCTCTTTTTATCCCCTTTCTCCCCCCTCACGATTTGGGCTCTCTTCTGATTTGGTTAAAGCATATTTTCCTGGGGTTGTTGCCACCCTTTTAGTATTTTACTTCCTCCTTCATATACTCTTATCTGGACAAAATGACAAGGTGGAAAAATTCACTACAAAAAAAAGAACAAGAGGCAGTACCAAAGGCTAGGGACCTAATCAATACAGACATTGGTAATATGTCAGATCTAGAATTCAGAATGGCAATTGTCAAGGTTCTAGCCGGGCTCGAAAAAGGCATGGGAGATATTAGAGAAACCCTCTCGGGAGATATAAAAGCCCTTTCTGGAGAAATAAAAGAACTAAAATCTAACCAAGTTGAAATAAAAAAAGCTATTAATGAGGTGCAATCAAAAATGGAGGCTCTCACTGCTAGGATAAATGAGGCAAAAGAAAGAATTAGTGATATAGAAGACCAAATGACAGAGAATAAAGAAGCTGAGCAAAAGAAAGACAAACAGCTACTGGACCATGAGGGGAGAATTCGAGAGATAAGTGACACCATAAGACGAAACAATGTTAGAATAATTGGGATTCCAGAAGAAGAAGAAAGAGAGAGGGGAGCAGAAGGTATACTGGAGAGAATTATTGGGGAGAATTTCCCCAATATGGCAAAGGGAACGAGCATCAAAATTCAGGAGGTTCAGTGAAGGCCCCTCAAAATCAATAAGAATAGGCCCACACCCCGTCACCTAATAGTAAAATTTACAAGTCTTAGTGACAAAGAGAAAATCCTGAAAGTAGCCCAGGAAAAGAAGTCTGTAACATACAATGGTAAAAATATTAGATTGGCAGCTAACTTATCCACAGAGACCTGGCAGGCCAGAAAGAGCTGGCATGATATTTTCAGAGCACTAAACGAGAAAAACATGCAGCCAAGAATACTATATCCAGCTAGGCTATCATTGAAAATAGAAGGAGAGATTAAAAGCTTCCAGGACAAACAAAAATTGAAAGAATTTGCAAGCACCAAACCAGCTCTACAGGAAATATTGAAAGGGGTCCTCTAAGCAAAGAGAGAGCCTACAAGTGGTAGATCAGAACAGAACAGAAACAATATACAGTAACAGTCTCCTTACAGGCAATACAATGGCACTAAATTCATATCTCTCAATAGTTACCCTGAATGTTAATGGGCTAAATGCCCCAATCAAAAGACACAGGGTATCAGAATGGATAAAAAAACAAAACCCATCTATATGTTGCCTCCAAGAAACTCATTTTAAGCCCGAAGACACCTCCCGATTTATAGTGAGGGTGTGGAAAAGAATTTACCATGCTAATGGACATCAGAAGAAAGCAGGAGTGGCAATCCTTATATCAGATCAATTAGATTTTAAGCCAAAGACTATAATAAGAGATGAGGAAGGACACTATATCATACTCAAAGGGTCTGTCCAACAAGACGATCTAACAATTTTAAATATCTATGCCCCTAACGTGGGAGCAGCCAACTATATAAACCAATTAATAACAAAATCAAAGAAACACATCAACAATAATACAATAATAGTAGGGGACTTTAACACTCCCCTCACTGAAATGGACAGATCATCCAAGCAATAGATCAACAAGGAAATAAAGGCCTTAAATGACACACTGGATGAGATGGACATCACAGATATATTCAGAACATTTCATCCCAAAGCAACAGAATACACATTCTTCTCTAGTGCACATGGAACATTCTCCAGAATAGATCACATCCTCGGTCCTAAATCAGGACTCAACCGGTATCAAAAGATTGGGATCATTCCCTGCATATTTTTAGACCACAATTCTCTGAAGCTAGAACTCAACCACAAGAGGAAGTTTGGAAAGAACCTAAATACAAAATCCGAACCCAAATCCGAAGGGGCACGTGCACCCGAATGTTTATAGCAGCCATGTCCACAATAGCCACTATGGAAAGAACTTAGATGTCCATCAACAGATGAATGGGTAAAGAATATGTGGTATATATACACAATGGAATACTATGCAGCATCAAAAGAAATGAATCTTGCCATTTGCGACAACATGGATGGAACTAGAGCGTATCATGCTCAGCAAAATAAGTCAAGTGGAGAAAGACAACTATCATATGATCTCCCTGATATGAGGAAGTGTTGATGCAACATGAGGGCTTAAGTGGGTAGGAGAAGAATAAATGAAACAAGATGGGATTGGGTGGGAGACAAACCATAAGTGACTCTTAATCTCACAAAACAAACTGAGGGTTGCTGGGGGGAGGGGGGTTGGGAGAAGGGGGGTGGGGTTATGGACATTGGGGAGGGTATGTGCTTTGGTGAGTGCTGTGAAGTGTGTAAACCTGGCGATTCACAGACCTGTACCCCTGGGGATAAAAATATATGTTTATAAAAAATAAAAAAATTAAAAAAAAAAAGATCAGAGCAGAAATAAATGAGATAGAAACCAAAGCAACAGTAGAACAAATCAACAAAACTAGGAGCTGGTTCTTTGAAAGAATTAATAAGATTGATAAACCCATGCCCAGACTTATCAAAAAGATAAGAGAAAGGTCCCAAAGTAATAAAATCAGGAATGAAAAATGAGAGATCACAACCAACACCAAGGAAATACAAACAATTATAAGCACACATTATGAGCAACTATATGCCAGCAAATTTGACAATTTGGAAGAAATGGATGCATTCCTAGAGATGGATAATCTATCAAAACTGAACCATGCAGAAATTGAAAACCTGAACAGACCCGTAACCAGTAAGGAAATTGAAGCAGCCATCAAAAATCTCCATTGTTGGTGGGAATTCAGGGTGGTGCAGCCACTCTAGAAAACATTATGAGGTTCCTCAAAAAGTTGAAAATAGAGCTACCTTATGATCCAAGAATTGCTCTACTGGGCATTTACCCTAAAGATACAAATGTAGTGATCCAAAGGGTACGTGCACCTGAATATATATATCAGCAATATTTACAATAGCCAAACTATTGAAGAGCCTATCTGTCCATCAACAGATGAGTGGACAAAGAAGATATGGTGTTTTATATATATATACATATATATATATATATATATACACACATATATATACACACACATATATATGTATATATATACACTTGCATACATATACACATATGTATGTATACATATATATAGACACTTGCATGCATATACACATGTATATATATACATATATATACACATATACATATATATACACATAAATATACATATATAGAGAGCAATATTATATAGCCATCAAAGAAAATATGAAATCTTCCCATTTAGAACAATGTGGATGGAACTAGAGGGTATTATGCTAAGCAAAATAAGCCAATCAGAGAAAGTTAATTATTGTATGATCTCACTGATGTGAGGAATTTGAAAAACAAAGCAGAGGATCATAGGGGTAGGGAGCGAGTAATGAAACAAGATGAAACCAGAGAGGGAGACAAACCATAAGAGACTCTTAATCTTAGGAAACAATCAGAAGGTTACTTAAGGGCAGAGGGGTGGGAGGGATGGGGTGGCTGGGGGATGGACATTTTGGAGGGTATGTGCTATGGTGAGTGCTGTGAATTGTGTAAGACTGATGAATCACAGACCTGTACCCCTGAAAATAATAATACTTTATATATTAATTTTTTTAAAAAAAGCACAAACTCAGAAATGGACCACCAGTTCTGTGGTTCAACTAATCTTTGATGAAGCAGGGAGGAATATCCAATGGAAAAAATACAGTCTCTTTAGGGAAAACTGGAAAGCCATATGCAGAAGAATGAAATTGGACCATTTTATTACACCATATACAAAAATAAACTCAAATAGATGAAATACCTAAATGTGAGATAGGAAACCATACAAATCCTAGAGGAGAACACAGGCAGCAACCTCTCTGATCTTGCATGTTGCAACTTCTTGCTAGATACAACTCCAGTGGCAAGGGAAGGAAAAGCAAGAATTAACTATTGAGGTAAAACTTTTGCATAACAAAGGAAACAATCAACAAAACTGAAAGGCAGTCTATGGAATGGAAGAAGATATTTGCACATGCCATATCAGATAAAGAGTTAGTATCCAAAATCTATGGTGAATTTATTAAAGTCAGCACCTAAAGAACATATAATCCAATCAAGAAATGTGGACTCTGAGAAATAAACTGAGGGTTTTAGAGGGGAGAGGGGTTGCAGGATGGGTGAACCTGATGGTAGGTATTAAGGAGGGGATGTATTCATGGAGCACTGGAGTTGTACATAAACAATGAATCTTGGAACACTGCATTAAAAACTAGTGATGTATTTTATGGTGACTAAGATATCACAATTAAAAAAATAAAAAAAGAAATGTGCAGAAGTCATGAACAGACTTTTCTCCAAAGAAGACATACAAATGACCAACAGACACTTGAAAAAAATGCTCCTCATCACTTGGTTTCAGGGAAATAGAAGTCAAAACCACAATGACATACCAACTCACACCAATTACGATGGCTAAATTTAACAAGACAGCAAAAATCAGATGTTGGTAAGTATGCAGAGAAGGGGAAACCTTCTTACACTGTTGGTAGGAATGCAAGTTGTTACAGCCACTCTGGAAAACAGTATGGAGATTCTTCAAAAAGTTAAAAAATAGAGCTACTCAGAGGGCACATGAACCCCAGTGTTTATAGCAGCAATGTCTGTAATAGCCAAACTATGGAAAGAGCCTAGATGTCCATGGGCAGATTGACAGATGAATGTATTAAAAAATGAACAATAAAAAAGCTGTGGTGTGGTTTTGAAGGGGCAGGGGGTGGGAGGTTGGGGGAACCAGGTGGTGTGTATTAGAGAGGGCACGGATTGCATGGAGTACTGGGTGTGTTGCAAAAACAATTAATACTGTTACGCTGAAAAAAATAAATTAAAAAAAAAGACTAGAAGAAAACAAAAAAAAATACTCACTAATGTGTAGCTGTAATAATAATTATTTGTAAGGTCAGTAAATTAACTGAATGTTTTGGTACATTTACTGTCATATTTAGTTTATTTGGTTATCACTTAGAAAAAAAAAAAGCTGTGGTGTGTACACACACACACACAATGGAATATTACTCAGCCATTCCTCAAAAGAAGATTTTTAAAAAGACTGAAATCTTGCCATTTGCAACAACATGAATGGAACTAGAGGTTATGCTAGGCAAAATCAGTCAGAGAAAGACAAATATCATATGATTCCACTCATATGTGAAATTTAAGAAGCAAACAGATGAACATAGGGGAAGGGAAGGAAAAATAAAATAAGATACAAATAAGGAGGCAAACCATAAGAGACTCATAACTGTAGAAAACAAACTGAGGGTTACTGGAGGAGAGGTGGGTGGGGCATGGAGTGAGGGGGCGATGGGCATTAAATCAATGCTCATTGATTTAATGAGCATTGGGTGTTATGTGCAACTGATGAATCACTAAATTCTACCCCTGAAACTAATAATACTATTTTATATATATAATTTTTACCTTGGATCCTAGGCTAGGGCATTTTTCAGGTATAACTTTTCCATTATCCTGTTTGAAATACTGACTTATAATCCACCTCCTGAGCAATTAGGAATTATATCTGTATCATAATTCCTTTTACAACTTAAAGAATAATTTAGCCTATTTCTAAATTCAGTAATATTTTGTACACTTACTCTTTTTTTCTTTTTTTTTAATGTTTGGTTCTAAAAGAAATGGGAAACATTTCCACTTATTTTTTTTTTCAATTTATTTATTTTCAGAAAAACATTATTCATTATTTTTTCACCACACCCAGTGCTCCATGCAAGCCGTGCCCTCTATAATACCCACCACCTGGTACCCCAACCTCCCACCCCCCCCGCCACTTCAAACCCCTCAGATTGTTTTTCAGAGTCCATAGTCTCTCATGGTTCACCTCCCCTTCCAATTTACCCAAATTCCCATCTCCTCTCTAACGCCCCTTGTCCTCAATGCTATTTGTTATGCTCCACAAATAAGTGAAACCATATGATAATTGACTCTCTCTGCTTGACTGATTTCACTCAGCATAATCTCTTCCAGTCCCGTCCATGTTGCTACAAAAGTTGGGTATTCATCCTTTCTGATGGAGGCATAATACTCCATAGTGTATATGGACCACATTTTCCTTATCCATTCATCCGTTGAAGGGCATCTTGGTTCTTTCCAGAGTTTGGCGACCATGGCCATTGCTGCTATAAACATTGGGGTACAGATGGCCCTTCTTTTCACGACATCTGTATCTTTGGGGTAAATACCCAGGAGTGCAATTGCAGGATCATAGGGAAGCTCTATTTTTAATTTCTTGAGGAATCTCCACACTGTTCTCCAAAGAGGTTGCACCAACTTGCATTCCCACCAAGAGTGTAAGAAGGTTCCCCTTTCTCCACATCCTGTCCAACACATGTTGTTTCCTGTTTTGTTAATTTTGGCCATTCTAACTGGTGTAAGGTGATATCTCAATGTGGTTTTAATTTGAATCTCCCTGAGGGCTAATGATGATGAACATTTTTTCATGTGTCTGATAGCCATTTGTATGTCTTGATTGGAGAAGTGTCTGTTCATATCTTCTGCCCATTTTTTGATGTGTTTGCCTGTTTTGTGTGTGTTGAGTTTGAGGAGTTCTCTTACCATTGTTTCCATGTGTAAAGATTTTTCTTAGTCTCCATTTAAATAACATTTAAACATCAACATTACTGTCAGCTTCATGATATGATCTGCTGGTTCTGTTTCCTGGAAGACTGAAATAAGACCTTTGTACAGAGTAGGTGATATCTTGCCAAATTACTTGGAGATTTTCACAGTGGGAGTTCAGCTTCATAAACCCTTGCAAGATCCTCCTCTGCCTGGAAAAGTCTTCCTCTTCAAACGGTGCCTCTCATACCTTTTGGATTTGGGAGTAGTTCTCTGTTTGGGGAGGTTGTCCTTTTAATTAACTTACGCTACCATGCATACCTTTGACCTCCTCTGTCTAGGGACATCATCCTTTTGGGTCATGTGCTACTTGGAAAAACTTGACTGAAGACTTATTTTCTCTCAGGAGAAAAATCTCTTATCCTCCTTAATCACATATTGCTTAAAATTTCTCTCTTGTCTT
This sequence comes from Neogale vison, assembly GCF_020171115.1. Classification (NCBI taxonomy): domain Eukaryota; kingdom Metazoa; phylum Chordata; class Mammalia; order Carnivora; family Mustelidae; genus Neogale; species Neogale vison. Next base: position 39,491,963 of record NC_058092.1, on the reverse strand, counting down.
CCTTAATCACATACTTGGGTTTGGGAGGGGCACATTCATAGCAGGTAGAAGGAAAGGCCACTGTCTCAATTTTCTGTATCAGCTGATTGATGCCATGATAGCCTTGGAGTACATTGTTAAGACGAAAATATTGTACCCTTTTATCTCTGGAAGAGTAGTTGCTGTAAATCTGTTTTATCTTATTCATGTCTTTTGGTTTTTTGCAAATTACTTTTCGGACTAATCAATTTACAGAAATATATTGAGTTCTATATTAAGGTCATCATTATCTTAACCATACTGTGGCAGTTTGACGTCAATTTTGTGCCCATAAATAATTTATCTGCTGTGGGTTATTATTTTTTTTTTTCAAAATAATGGTGTCTACATCACAGGATGCTTGGATGCTTGTAAGGACTTAATGAGTTAGTAAATACAAAGCAATAGAAAAATGATTTAGTCAGTGTTCAAGAAATGTTTATTACAGCTATGCTTATACTTAGGAAGTTGATAGAACATTATAGAAAATATAGATATATAACATTATAGAAATATGATCCTCTTTAGATAATACAGATCCTACTCTTTGGTGAAATCCCTAAATCTGTAGATTTTGTATTTTCCTAACTCTGTGCCTAGCACACAGTGTGACTTCTTACTATACAGGGCTCTTGTTCAGGTTTGGTAGTTGTTAAAAACCATGCCAAAATTAGGATTTAGGAATATGTTCAAATCAGAGGTCACTGTAAAACAGTCAGGAACCCAGCAAACATGCATCTGAAGGAATGCATGGTTGCTGAAGCAGGAAAGCGTGGGCCTACAAATCATTTAAGATCCTAGAGAAATCTAATGCTATACCAGCCAGGCATGTAGAAAGTTGATAAGATGTTTATGATAATGATAATCCTTAGGAATTGAAGTGATTAGAAAAAAGGTAGCAGGAGAATAAATTGGAGATCCCAGCACTAAGAAAAACTTGGCTTTATAACCCAGAATCTTAAAGTTTCCACATAAGAAGGGACCTTAACAGACATCAAATCAGACTTTAAGGTAGTGTTCGAAGGTCCTTCTATTCTGGCCTTCTGAGAAAGGAACAGGGAAATGAGAACAAGAATAAATACAATGACACTGAAGGCCTCTGGGAAAGGATCATCATGTGAGTGGGGATAAAAAGTTTAGTCACCAAGATTAAGCATTCATTTTTGTAGTTTGCTTTTTAAATTGGTGATGGCATGGAGCATAGTAGTTTAAAGGTGCATGAAGTGTTCAAAGGGATGGAGACAGAAGGAGTAGTGGGCACCCAGGACCCAGACTGAAGAAGAGTAGGAATTTGGATCACCTGGCTGGATGTGTGTATGATAAGGAGGAGGTAGTACTGAGAACAGGGAGACTCAGAAGCCACTGATTTGGGAGAAAGCCAGCTTATGGTTCCCTAGTACTTTTTTGGACTTATACACAGACTAATTGTGGAGATAAGAGTTAAAACACTGGCAGAACTGTTGTGGGATACCAGAAACTGTGGTATATGAAGAGAATATAATAAATACATTCTCTAGCAATTATGAGAACTTATCAAGAGGACAGGAAAGCTGCAGTGGATTTTTCTGGAACTCATAATATGAAGAGAAGCATAAGTCCAGTAACTATCCTACTCAATGGCTAGAGACTACCTCCATGCAGCATGGAAAGGCAATAGTGAAAGGAGCACAGGATTCAAGATGTTGGGCTGGAATATTAGAATATATGCATAGGTATTTTAGGATATTTTAAAATCATGCCTGTATCTCCTCTGATGCCTGTATTCTAAAACATCCTTTTGTAGGATGAGACAGTCATCATCAACAGCAGTGTGGTATCATAGGAAAACCACAGGCATTTAACTTACACATACCTAGATTAAAGATCTACTTCAATCTCTTGACAGATGTGTGGCTTTGATAAATTTTGTTTGTCAGAACCCCAATTTCCTTATTTGTAAAGTTAGCATAACAATTACTACCTCAAAAAGTTGTGAGAATTAGAATGTGATGTGAATATGATATATATGAAAGAGTGAGAACAACGCCTTGTGCCAAGAAGGCATGTAGATAATTATTATTATTATTATTATTATTATTATTATTATTATTTAAGATTTTGGGGCACCAGGGTGGCTCAGTTGTTAAGTGTCTGCCTTTGGCTCAGGCCATGGTCCCAGGATCCTGGCATCAATTCCCATATCGGCCTCTCTGCTCAGCGGGGAGCCTGCTTCTCCTTCTCCCACTCCCCCTGCTTTTGTTCCCTCTCTTGCTGTCTCTGTCTGTTAAATAAATCAAATATTTTTCAAAAAATTATTTCCTTACTGATGAAGCCATAATACTCCATAGTGTATATGGACCACATTTTTCTTATCCATTCGTCCGTTGAAGGGCATCTTGGTTCTTTCCATAGTTTGGCGACCATGGCCATTGCTGCTATAAACATTGGGGTACAGATGGCCCTTCTTTTCACTACATCTGTATCTTTGGGGTAAATACCCAGAATTGCAATTGCAGGGTCATAGGGAAGTTCTATTTTTAATTTCTTGAGGAATCTCCACACTGTTCTCCAAAGTGGCTGCACCAACTTGCATTCCCACCAACAGTGGAAGAGGGTTCCCCTTTCTCCACATCCTCTCCAACACATGTTGTTTCCTGTTTTGTTAATTTTGGCCATTCTAACTGGTGTAAGGTGATATCTCAATGTGGTTTTAATTTGAATCTCCCTGAGGGCTAGTGATGAGGAACATTTTTTCATGTGTCTGATAGCCATTTGTATGTCTTGATTGGAGAAGTGTCTGTTCATATCTTCTGCCCATTTTTTGATGTTTGCCTGTTTTGTGTGTGTTGAGTTTGAGGAGTTCTTTATAGATCCTGGATATCAACCTTTTGTCTGTACTGTCATTTGCAAATATCTTCTCCCATTCCGTGGGTTGCCTCTTTGTTTTTTTGACTGTTTCCTTTGCTGTGCAGAAGCTTTTGATTTATGCTGAGTGAAATAAGTCAAGCAGAGAGAGTCAATTATCATATGGTCTCACTTATTTGTGGAACATAACAAGTAGCATGGAGGACAAGGGGAGGAGAATGGAGTTGGGAGAAATTGGAAGGGGAGGTGAACCATGAGAGACTATGGACTCCGAAAAACAATCTGAGGAGTTTGAAGTGGCAGGGATGGGTGGGAGGTTGGGGTACCGGGTAGTGGGTATTATGGAGGGCACGGATTGCATGGAGCACTGGGTGTGGTGAAAAAATAATGAATACTGTTTTTCTGAAAATAAATAAATTAATTTATTTTAAAAAATTATTTCCTTATTTTTGAGAGAGAGGGAGAGGGTAAGAGAAGGGACAGGGGAAGAGAATATCCAAGCAGAGTGGATAGTCCAATGTGAGGCTCCGTCCTAGGACCCATGAGATCAGGACCTGAGTGGAAATCAAGAGTCAGATGTTTAACCAACTGAGCTACCCAGATAGCCCAGGAATTATTATTTCTTCAATTTACTTAAAGAAATAATAATTATTCTTTAATTTACTTAAATAATAATTATTATTTAAAGAAAGCTATACTCATTTTAGTTTTGTGACTGTCCCACAGAAGTCCTTAGGTTATTCTTACACTTCTTATCTCTAGGCTTTGGAAGTTAAAAGGGTTGCTTGTAGTAGGGTTGGTTCCTTTTGTCACTAGGGAATGGAGACATAGAATGTCCAAATAAGTAGAGGCTCTAAAGATCACTTAGTCAAAACTTTTTGCTTTGCAGATGAAAAAACTTAAACCCAGAAAAAGCAAGTGACAAGTCACAAAACAAGGGAGCCAGACTTAAACACAGCCCAGGGCACTGATCTCAGCAGCCCAGGGCCTCTGAGCAGTAATACTTGTAGAGATTTAGATGCCGAGACTCTTTGTTTCTTATTCCAGTGGAGTTACTCTCCAGAGTCATAAAATTGCTCTCCCTTGATAACATAATTGAAAAACAAAATTCTTAGTCCAAATGTAGTAAAGAAGACTATGGGAATAGAGGAGAGAATGCATATGAGGTGAGAAATTTGAAGTCATTGATTGCTCTGTGATGGATATTCAGCTAGATATTTACATGTATTATTTCATATATATTTTTAAAGATTTTTATTTATTTATTTGACAGACAGAGATCACAAGTAGGCAGAGAGAGAGAGGGGGAAGCAGGCTCCCACCGAGCTTAAGGCCTGACTCGGGGCTCGATCTCAGGACCCTGGGATCATGATCCAAGGTGAAGGCAGAGGCTTTAATCCATTGAGCCACCCAGGCACCCCTATTTCATATATTTTTATATTTTTTATATTATTACATATATTAATACATATATTATTTCATTTAATTGTCAAAATTCAGCTATTTTTATTCCTCTATATTATAAATGAGACAGCTGTTGCACCAATGTGTTGAGTAATTTGTCTAATCACTCCACTAGTATGAGGTAAATCCAGGATGAGTCTGGGCAGTCTGACATGGGAGTTCATGTTTTTAATCATTTTATTATATATTACTTCTTTCAGGAAGATAGTAAATCTATAGAGTGATCAGCTTGTCCAGGTTTGTCTGGGACTGTCTCAGATTTAGCATTGAAAAGTCATTAGTCCCAGGAATCCTCTCAAACCAAATGTCCCTTTATGCTATCCCATGTAAAACCATGTATTATCAAATATGACAGTACATGTCAGTGTTTTTCCAATGCTAATACACTGTGTGACTTTAGGAGACTATTTCAGAGTGGTGGCGGTAGTATACTGAAATTAACACTTAATTGGAAGTCAGAAGATTGATACTCTAAGGCTTCTTTTGTACTTATTAGCTTTTAGCTAGGTATTTCACCCTCCTAAATCTGAGTATTATATCTATAAAAGGAATATATTTTTTAAAATCTATCTTAGAGATATTTCTCAAGTTTTAAATGAAAGCATCATCAAACTCTTTTTAACAGCAGCACCTGAAGCATATGTAAGGGAGAGTGATCACAATGATGACGATGATGATGATGATGATGATGATTTAGGTTTGGTAAAGTAAAATTCCTACTTAGAAATGTTCAGTAGTTTTTGCTGTATATAGAATCAAGCAAGCATATTGAAATATTTATTGTTCTTTCAATAAATATTTGTTGAGCCCAACAATATTTATTATTCTTTCTATAAATATTTGTTGAGCCCAGATGTGCCAAATATTATAACGCAAAGGGCCTTTGTGATCTGGCCCCATCTTCCATTCCAATCCCGTCTCCTGCATCTTTCTCACCCTATGTTTCATCCATCTTAGTGGGTTTGCATTTCCCAAAGCATGCTATGCTCTTTTTCTGCTCTGTTCCTTTCAGTTGTTCCAGAAATACCAGTGTTCTTCAAGGCTTGTTCTCTCATCTCCACCTCTGCTGATGTTATGCACTCTGCTTTTATGTCCTCATATACACTCAGATTCAGCAAGATCCCAGATCTTTTATCTCTAGCCCTTAACCGTCTGCTGGGAATTATGTCCCTATTTATAACTACCTACTACGCATGTATACTTGGGCATTTCACATATACTTCAAACTCAACTGGTCTAAAACTGAACTCATTATTTCCTTACATTTGTTCCTTTTCTTTTGTACCATATCTCCTTCAGGGTGCCATCTTCCCAGTTGTCATCCAGTATGGAAACATGAGTCTTCAGATTCTTCCTTATTTCATCCCAATATCTAAATATTTATGAAGTCCACCAGATTATATTCTTCATTAGCTCCCAAAGACCTTTCCTATCCCCTAATCCCATTACTACAATTTCAGGCTTTCACCTTTTCTTAACTGGCTGACTTGGGTTTCTTCCCAGGTTTCCCATGTTTATGGTTTTCTCTTCTCTTTACTGCTTCCCACTCCAATTTTGCAGTCCATCTTGACACAAGCATTCTAAAATAACTTGATTTTTAAATTTTCAATCCATAATTCTTTAGTGACTCTGGAGCACTCAAAATAAAGGTCAAATTTTGTAGCATTGTATGCAAGGCTCTTTGTGACCTATAAGTTGTCTACCTCTCTAAGTTCATCTCCTACCACTTATTCCCTTTTTTTTTTTAAGATTTTATTTATTTATTTGACAGACAGAGATTACAAGTAGTCAGAGAGGCAGGCAGAGAGAGAGGAGGAAGCAGGCTCTCGAGGAGCAGAGAGACCGATGCGGGGCTTGATCCCAGGACCCTGGGATCATGACCTCAGCTGAAGGCAGAGGCTTTAACCCACTGAGCCACCCAGGTGCCCCACTTACTCCCTTCTTTTTAGGCCTACACATACAAAGCTCCAACCATAGAGAACTACTTGTTGTTCCCTATCTAACAACTATAATATTTCTAACATCCTTATTTTGTACATGCTCTTTCTGCTACTTGAAATATCATTTCTCCCTTACATTTCTCTTTGCCTAGCAATCTCATACTTATATTATAAATGTCATCACTCTAGAAATCTTCTCCTGACCAGCTAAATTTTTGAATGCCACCTAAACCTTTTATTCTCCCGTGCTGTAACTTTCACTACTTCCCTAACTCCGCTCATTCCATATTATAATTGCTTACTTACCTGTTTATCTCCCCTATGAGGCAATGAGCAATATGAGGGAAGGGATTATATCTTAGTCATCTAACACTATCATTTAGCACAGTACTTGATGCATAGTAAGTGTTTTTAGAAGAGTATGTGAGTGAATGAATGAGCCAGGTTAAGTTATGCTAGTACTTTAGAAGCTGGTCATTGGTGTAGAGGAGGCAGTATGGAAGTAGTGTCTTTAGCTGAAGACACTAGACTAAACCATATAGATGTGTTCTACATTAATTACAATTCCTTGCTTGCAAGTGACAGGACCAAACTAGCTTGAGTTCTAGTTTTTTTTGTTTTTTTTTTAAGAAGTTTATTAAAAGATACAAAAGTGTTTCATATACCCCCAGGGTAACGATGTCTCATGAAGGATCTTGAAACTCTGTGTTCCTTAACTCGGGTGTCATTCTTCTCTGTTTTAAAGTCAGGCTTTCTCTGCTTCTTCCCTCTGATAGAATGTGATGGCCCTATAAAACCCCATAATTCTCTCTGTTTTATAATCGTTCTGCATCATATTGGTTATCAAGCCCGAAAATCATTATTCCTCGGTATCTCTAAAATAAATCATTTTGTATGGGGCTACATACCCAGAGACTAGCTGTCTCTCATGATTTTGATTTTCTACTGAAGAAAATATGGTTCGTTTAATTCAATCAATCAGCCGTGACTTGGGACGAAGATTCACAGTGCAAACTTGCTGGTACACTCCTTTTCATCAGGTGGCCAGAAGTCTAATTCTTGATAATGAAGAGCTGGAGGTACACCTCAGAATTTCCTCTGTGCTGAGTAAATCAGGTGTAAAAATATTTATAGGTTGAAGCAAAGCTATTTGCATATTTCATGGTTAGCAGTCTCTTCAGTTTGGCTCATGTTATATTTTATTTGTATCATTCTAGATAGTAAGTGAAGCAGAGGGAACAGTGGCAAATGCCTTGAGGGAATGAGCTGACAAGAGTTATAAGAGTATAACCAATTTAATCAAATGGGATGGGGTTTAAAGCAGGACTTCACTCTCATAGGAATTCTTAGCTTAGGTAGAGGCAAGCTGGGCTCTGTGCTTCCTTCTCATGTTCCCCCTTATTTTGATGCCCAAACAGCAGGCTGTTGCAGGCCCGTTTATCATTTCTGCTGCATGGAAGAGAGAGAAGATATTAATTATAAGAAGAAAAGATACTTTAACACTCCCAGTTCTTCCACTTTAAGCTACTCTTTCTATCACCAGGACAGTCCTTAATCTGAGGTCCTATTTTGATCTGAGTCAGAGAACCTCTTTTCCTCAGAGATATGGCAAGTGAGGTGGCAGTCATCTTTCTCAGGGGTGTATGTGTGTGTGTGTGTGTGTGTGTGTGTGTGTGTGTTTGGTGATTCATGGCAGGCCCTAGACAGGTTCTCTATCTATTAAAAAGGAGATAATAGCTTAGTCTTTAAAGAGATTATAATCTTGTAGGAGAGACTTTCATAAACAAATACTTATAATGTAAAGTGTCAAATGCTATAATAGGGCACATAGAAAATAACAGGAGATTGCCAAGATTAGAACAACTAATACTGTCTGGAGAGATTAGAGCATGCTTCAGAAAAGCAGTTGTGTTTGAGCTGGTTGAGAGGAATTTGACAAGTTTCCAAAGAAGGAAATTGCTCTTTTCTGACACGAAGCATAAAAGTGGGAAAGAGGATGTCAGCTCCTGGAAATAGTGAGTTATTCATGAGGTTGTGGAACCCATTGGTTAAGAACATAAACTCTGGAGTCAAGCTGCAAGGATTTGATACCAGCTTAACTACTTACTAGTTCTGTTCAGTTACTAACGTTTGGTGCTTCAATTTCCTCATCAAAATGGAGATGCTTATGAGAGTATCAATATCACAGGGTAGTTTTGAGGAAAAAATAAGATAGAACATGTAAAGCTTTAGAATAGTATCTGGCACATATCAATAAACCATTTTATCATGACTATGTGGCGGGTAATGCTGGTAATTGTGAGAGCTGAGACTGCAAGAAGAGGCAAGCTCAGATCATCAAGAGTTCTGTTCAAACCATGAAATTGGACTTTATCCTGAAGATATTGCAAAGCCTTTTTCAATAGGCAAGTGAAACATTCAGCTTAAAAAACACTTTTTAAAGGAAAATTATTCTAATTAATAATTTCTATACTTAGCAAGAGACCATTTAATAAATAAGAATAACAACACCAGAACCCAAGGCCTGAAAATGCTTTTTTCCCCCTTAATCAATGGAACCAACATTTTTGGATCACTGTCTTTCTTGCCTTAAACTCTATGACTTGAATTTAAACCACTTATTTTTGGATACTGTTCAGGTTTGTTGACAGGAGATAGCTTTCTGATAGGTAGACACAGGTCTTAGTCAGATTATCCAATTCTGTCAGACAAGGCACTAGCCTTCTTTGATATCTCTTAGAAGAATGAATATAGCTTGGGAAGGATACCATAAGACAAAGGAGGAACATTCTTTCATCAGCTTTTTTGGAGCATCATTCTTAATTTCCACTTCTAGAAAACATTGTATAATGACCTGCACATAGCTGGCACTCAAGCAATATTTTATTCATTATAAATTTCTGGGAGATCCAATATTAGTGATATCCTACAATATAATCACTGTTTTGAGAGTAATAGCTACCAGGAATCAAGTGATCAAATACCAAATAGTGTGCTAGTTTCTTTTAATGGGTCAAATCCAAGTTTTGTCTGTTTAAAAATCCTTTACTTCCTACCATACTTAGAATATAACAGCTTATAAATCCTGCAGGATCTGGGCCCCCCTCATCTCTTTAAAATCAGGTATCCTTTTCTACCTACTATATTTTAGACATGATGCTTTTCTTTCAGTTCATCAAACTTACCAAGTTCATTACTGCCTGAAGGTTTCTGCACTGGCCAGTTCCTTTGCTTGGTAAGGTGCTCTGCTTTCTTTGCTCCTTCTTAATTACTGGATCTTAGTAAAGGTCATGTTTTCTGAAAATCTTCCTGATCACTCTAAAGCAGCTATGTATATAACCTAACCTAACATATAACTATTATATCATTCTATTTTAACTCTCTATACAATACTTTTTATCAGATTTTAAAAATCTATGTATTTATTATTTATATCTTCCAATAAAATATAAATTCCAAGGAAGCAGGATCATGTCTCTCTCATTCACGACCATATTCTTAGCACACAAAATTGTCCCTGGCACATAGTTGGTACTCAGTAAGTATCAACTGAATGAGTAAATCTATTCCTAACCGTAGCCTTGCAAAGTAGATAACTATTCTCTTCATGTATATCTCTCGAAGGAATTGAATTGAATTTCTATTGGCTAGTTGATATTTTTGTAGCTATTTAATTCCCATTTACTATGTTTGGTTTTTCAAGTTTGTTTTATTTTTGAGCTGATTTTTTTTCAGGTCTAACATGTTTTCATAGTTTCTCGAAAACCCCTAGGCTCTGTGCACAGTGAGTTTAGTACCCAGGGGATAAAAGAGCCCTGACAAGAGTGGGGAGTCAAGTATTACCAGGCAGGAGTAATGAATAGGTTGTCCTGGTCTCCTGGAGATGGCTAAAATAAAGAGTGAGGCATTAATAGATATATCAGGTCTATCTCTATTCAACACTGACCTAATATTACCAAGTGATTAGTAGATTATGCTTCGTTCAAGTTCTTAGAAGCTGAGAAATACCTTACACTCCAGATGTATTTTTAAAATGCCACTGATGCTCCCACCTCTACTCTCTCCTATTCACCATCCTTCCCCAACAACCACAGGGACTAGACTAAAAAGCAAACAAAACAGGGACATCTGGGTGGCTCAGTTGGTTAGGTGTCTGCCTTCAGCTCAGGTCATGATCTCAGGGTCCTGGAGTTGAGTCCCACATCAGGCTCTCTGCTCAGTGGGGAGTCTGCTTCTTCCTCTGTGCTCTCCACCCCCTCTCAAATAAATAAATAAATATTAAAAAACAAACAAAGCAAAAACAATCTAACTTCTGGAACTGTCTGGTCTTCAACAGTTTAGAACTCCTTACTTCCTCCATTTTTAGACTTTTAGTCTTTACCAAGCTCAGTTTCAAAAATTCATCAGATTTGCATAGTATCACTTGGATCAGTGTATTTTTTTTGAACTCTTTAATGTGGTTTGGACCTGGAAAAACATTTTGAGGAAACCAGAGTTGCTGCTTACCACTTTGTGTTTTTAATGCATTCATAGTGATCTAGGAGAGTGTTTACCTTAGTTTTCAAAAGTGGATCCCGAAGCACAAAAGTAATTGATTGCACAGAGCTTCAGAGCCATTGGTGGTGAAAAAACGTTTTACCTATAAACTCAGGTATCAAGAAAAATTACTCCTTTGAACATCATTTAACAAGTAGAGTTAAATATATATATGTATGTGTGTTTGTGTGTGTGTTTATATATGTACACACACACACTAAAAGTGATGCTGATATAAATTAAGAACTTAAAACTGCTCTATATATTAAAACAAAACACTTTTAGATGTGCTGTATCACTTAACCCTCAGTGCATTTATCATGTAGCCATGCTTATTTTTTGTATTTTAGGGATCAGAAAACTGAGTATCATTTAAGGGACTCATCCAGGTCATAGGCATCATATAAATAGAGCCAGGAGTCAGGTTTGGTATTCTGAGAAACAATTATGATTTCTGAGGAACAGTATGCTATGGGTATCACTGCCATTCTCTGGTTTTAAAGTGGTGGAAAGTTATTAATGTAATATCAGTTAATATGAAAATTGAAGTAATTTGGCATGATCAGTGCAAACTTATTCCTAGTAGAGCAAATAGTGGTATAAACCTCTTTGCAAGAGAGATTGTTTATAGCCCTTCTGAGATCTGACTGCTTTTGAATAGTTCAAAAGCATCTACTAGTAAAAATCAATACAAATACTTTATATCTATGCCTTTAAGTGAGCCTCCAAATGATCTTTACTAAACGGTACTTGATTGACCTACATTTAGTTACTGCAAGCATTAGAAAGTAATACAATTACATTTATTTAAAAATATATTATGAGTAATGCTTTTAATTAAATCAGAGACTCCCTTTAATCATGAGGATGACAAATAAAATTCATTATATTTTCACATACCTTCATAGTTTTCAAGGTGCTTTTTCATTCATGATATCATAAGATTTTGAATAATGCCATGAAATAAATAAGGGAAATACTATTATCACTTCACAGATGAGAAAACCAAGGACTAGCAAGGTTAAAAAAAAAAAAAAACTAGTTCAATGTCACACAGCAAGGTGTGCAAAAATCAACTTGTTCACTGATATTGAGTGACATAACTTAGCAATCTTTTCAAAGTCTTTGGAATTTTTTTGTTGTTGTTCATTTTGCTTTGGGGTGTGTGTGTGTGTGTGTGTGTGTGATTGTAAACTCATGAAAGCAGGGAACACATATTCTGGTTTGTAACCTCAGTGCCTAATATAGTTTGTGGTACACAGCAGTTGTTCATTAGATATTGTTTGAGTGAATGAACAGCTTGGGGTCATAGAGTCAGAGGTCATGAGGAAGTCTGCTTGAAAAGTGTTGGATCTCAGAATTTTCTACAATTAAGAAGGCTCTGGATTGTCAGATGCATTGGCCTCCAGACTGAATGCATATAAACTGACTCTGATACACAGCTTCCCTGAACATCCTTATATCATAGCACTTATCACTTTGTGTGCTAATTATCTGTTTATTTGTCTGGCTTCCCTTGCAAAATGTGAATCTGTTGAGAGCAGATGTTCCATTGTACTCTAGTCTATAGCATTGAGCTTAGCATATGATAGACACCAAGTATCTGTAGAAGGAATGAATGAATGGATAAACAAATAATATGACTCAGTGTGAGAGAAATAGGCAAATTGCTGAGAAAGGAACAGAGTTTGTAACAAGGGACTATTAAAATAATTAAGTCTGATTCAACATTAGTTTGGTAAGAAATGTAGCAGCAGATTTCTATGGTATATTTGCCTTTTAAAATAGTCTGTATATGGGAGTGGCTCAGTCAGTTAAAGGTCTGCCTTGGGCTCAGGTCATGATCCCAGGGTCCTGGGATCTAGTCCTGCATCAGGGTCCTTGCTCAGCAGGGAACCTACTTCTCCCTCTGCCTACCACTACCCATGATTATGTGCTCATGCTCTCTCTCTCTCTGACAAATACATAAATAAAATCTTTAAAATAAATGCTTCCAAAATCATTAAAATGTTATGTTGAATACTTCTAATAAATTTAAGTCTTCGTTTTTTTGGTAAAGGAATACTTTGTGCTTAAAGAAAAACTAAGTGTAGGCTCTCTATTAAATGTTAAGCTCTACTTGCCTGTTTCATTATCTGCAAAATAGGAGTGGTAGTATTTCTTTTATTAAATGAGACAGTACTTATTAAAGCTCCTAGCATGGTGCCTGGCTTATAGTGGTAGGAGCTTTATAAATGTTTACTGAATGAATGCATTAGAATGAATGATCTTCATTCTCCTTTGCCCTTATGCTTTTTTGATCCATTCTCCTGTCACTGAACTTTTGATCATTTCAGCAAAAACATGCATGAGGGAGAAAAAATAAGGCATTTTGGTGTCATCTGAAATATTGTTTTTTATATTGTTTTTAAATATAAATATTGTTTTTAAACAGATTTTAAATATTGTTTTAGGACAATGATATGATTACGAGGAGTAGTGCCCATTTTCATGCTGGTGATAGGTGTTTTTGTTTTTGTGGTTTTTTTTTTTTTTTGCCTTAATTTTCAAAGAGTTTTAAAATTCATATTATTTTCCCCTTTCGGAGGATGTTTTCCTTTGAGAACAGAATTTGGGTCTTGATACGGGATATGTTAGTTCAATAATCTTATTGTCCTCAATTTAGTCTTTGTTTCATCACAGTCCAAATTGCCCTTCATGCAGAGCTGAGCTCGTAATACATACTTGAGGTGATGTGTAAATGCTTTCACTGGCTCAGCTCCCTTCCCCACCTAGCATGCCTAGGTCACCTTCACAACATCAAGATTAGGTGTACATGTACCATCATAAATAATGCCTTATGCTGGAGTAATGTAAATGGAATCTGTTGAAATATGGCCTATTGTATTAAAATTTATGTTTCGATTATCGTTTTTATTATATGAAACAAGCTTGAGCTTTATAAAGTCATTTAGAAAAGAGATCTGCATCACTGTTAGGAATGTCTATCTACTTGGCATCCATCCCTAGTGAAGTGAGAGTTAGATGAACATTTCTAAGGGTATTTTTTTTTCCTCTCTAACTTGAAAATTCAAATTGGATTACTTAGCAAATTATTCTTTGAAATACCTCTAATAATGTTATATGAAAGCCCTAGACACAGAGCTCCCTATGTCAGAAGAGAATAAAATGCAAATCTAGTCACATGTGCTTTCCTGTTTTATCTCCTTCAATGACTTCCTGTTTCCTACCTTGTGTAAAGAAACAAGCTCCTTAGCTTGACAGGACCTTTAGTGTCTGTCCTTGATTACTTTCTTCCTCTCTCACTTTACCTTCTAGGTTCTAACCTCAATGTTTATCCAACAATGATGCTTGTGGTTTTCCCTAATATGAAATGGTATTTTTCTCTACTCCCCCTCTCCCCCAAATTGTTTCCTTTCTGGGGGAGATATCACTCCCTGTCTTTACCTAAATGCATTGCTTTAACACTTACTCATTTTAGGGTTCAGTTTAATTGTTACTTTTTTTGGAGAATTTCCCTTGATCTTCAAGACTGGTTAAGAAGTTCCTCTTCTGTGTTCTCATAACATCTTGGACTTTCCTTTACAATAACATATATGACCTGGTAGTATAATTCCATGTTTATTTGCATATCTTCCCCATTACACTGTGATATCCTTGCTCATTCCATTATCCCAGCATCAGAGCTGTAGCTAGCTCCCAACAAACTTTTGTGTTAGTTGGAAAAACACACCGTTTCTTTTGGGCCAGTGTTAGCTATAATAGGGGGTCCTTGTGTAATGCACACCCTGAATGTAGCAACTCTGCCCAGATCCACCATAATATCTGGTGTGCAATAAATTCTCAGGATATGTTTGTTAAATGATGAATCTGTCAGTCAAAGACAGTAGCAGGAAAAGTTGAAATGCAATCAAAACTGGCAACAACACCTATAAATTAAGAAGAAAATGTAGGTCACTCATCATAAGGCTGTTGAATTGAAATATCCTTAACAAAGGGAGTATTTCTGGGACAAGTCTTTATATAAACATAGGAAAAGTTGTAAAAGTGGAAGGTATTCACAATTAATCAGTAAATGTACAGGCTCCGAATTTACCTTAATTTCCGTTAGCCTGTTTTACTGAAGATGTATCAGAGTCTGTGTGAGTTACTTATTTTTCTTCAAAGCTATAGACAATGTATCTCAAGAGCAGTGTAATAGCTTTTTTTTTCCATGCTTCTAACTCATTACATTTTTTTTCCAATTTATTTATTTTCAGAAAAACAGTATTCATTATTTTTTCACCACACCCAGTGCTCCATGCAATCCATGCTCTCCCTAATACCCACCACCTGGTACCCCGACCTCCCACCCACCCAACAATTCAAACCCATCAGGTTGTTTTTCAGAGTCCATAGTCTCTCATGGTTCACCTCCCCTTCCAATTTCCCCCAACTCCTTTCTCCTCTCTAACTCCCCATGTCCTCCATGCTATTTGTTATTCTCCACAAATAAGTGAAACCATATGATAATTGACTCTCTCTGCTTGACTTATTTCACTCAGCATAATCTCTTCCAGTCCCGTCCATGTTGCCACAAAAGTTGGGTATTTGTCCTTTCTTTTTTTTTTATTTTTAAGATTTTATTTATTTATTTATTTGACAGAGAGAGAGATCACAAGTAGGCAGAGAGAGGCAGAGAGAGGAAGGGAAGTAGGCTCCCTGCCTAGCAGAGAGCCCAATATGGGGCTCGATCCCAGGACCCTGGGATCATGACCCGAGCCGAAGGCAGAGGCCTTAACCCACTGAGCCACCCAGGTACCCCGGTATTTGTCCTTTCTGATGGAGGCATAATACTCCATATAATACTTATATGGACCACATCTTCCTTATCCATTTGTCCATTGAAGGACATCTTGGTTCTTTCCACAGTTTGGCGACTGTGGCCATTGCTGCTATAAACATTGGGGTACAGATGGCCCTTCTTTTCATGACATCTGTATCTTTGGGGTAAATACCCAGTAGTGCAATTGAAAATTCCACTGGTATTCTTCAAAGAGCTGGAGCAAATAATCCTAAAATTTGTATGGAATCAGAAAAGACCCCGAATCGCTAAGAAAATGTTGAAAAACAAAAATAAAACTGGGGGCATCACACTACCTGATTTCACGCTTTACTACAAAGCTGTGATCACCAAGACAGCATGGTACTGGCATAAAAACAGACATGTAGACCAGTGGAACAGAGTAGAGAGCCCAGATATGGACCCTCAACTCTATGGGCAAACAATCTTCAACAAAAAAGGAAAAATATACAGTGGAAAAAAGACAGTCTCTTCAATAAATGGTGCTGGGAATACTGGGCAGCTATATGTAGAATGAAACTTGACCATTCTCTTACACCATACACAAAGATAAACTCAAAATGGATAAAAGACCTCAATGTGAGGCAGGAATCCAGCAGAATCCTAGAGCAGAACATAGGCAGTAATCTCTTCGATATCAGCCACAGCAACTTCTTTCAAGATATGTCTCCAAAGGCAAAGAAAACAAAAGCGAAAAGGAACTTTTGGGACTTCATCAAAATCAAAAGCTTCTGCATAGCAAAGGAAACAGTCAAGAAAACAAAGAGGCAACCCACGGAATGGGAGAAGATATTTGCAAATGACAGTACAGACAAAAGGTTGATATCCAGGATCTATAAAGAACTCCTCAAACTCAACACACACAGAACAGACAATCATATCAAAAAAGTGGACAGAAGATATGAACAGACACTGCTCCAATGAAGACATACAAATGGCTATCAGACAAATGGAAAAATGTTCATCATCACTAGCCATCAGGGAGATTCAGATTAAAACCACATTGAGATATCACCTTACACCAGTTAGAATGGCCAAAATTAGCAAGACGAGACAACATGTATTGGATGGGATGTGGAGAAAGGGGAACCCTCTTCCACTGTTGGTGGGAATGCAAGTTGGTGCAGGCTCTTTGGAGAACAGTGTGGAGATCCTCAAGAAATTAAAAATAGAACTTCCCTATGACCCTCCTATACATTTTAAAGAACTGTTTTAGTATAGAGCTTTTTACTTTCCCCAAGGCTGAAATACAGAGCTACTCCACCACTTGTTTTACTTTTTTTTTTTACCTCCCAAATGCCACTTTTCAAATATAGCAGGCGCTTTATTCAATAGTGTTTTGGGTGCATACATATCCACAACACCATTCAAATGAAAGAGGCTTTGCATATCTCATATCTCATTTAATTCTCATGATGATCCATGGGGAGGGAAAACTTCACTCTTTATTTGTAGCTCAGGGCTCTTGGACATAAAGGGGAAAGTCATCTGTTGATGGTAAGAGACTGAGTCATAGCAGGTTTGGAAGTGGAATCCAAGCTCCTCACTTGGTATTTCTTTTCTACTGCACTGTAAATTCTGCCAATTTGGACCCCATCTAAGCAGACTCCAGTCCCAATTATTCTTATGGATAGAAACTTGTGGATTGTGCTATGACCCGAAGTATCTACCTCCTTAACAAGGCTGAGAATTCCTCTTGGATTTTTGTCATTGCTTTTATTGTGAAAGCAAACCTTGCCTTCACTGATAATATACAATTAGCCCTTTGTTCAACTTGAATGGAAGAAGATTGAATCGTCAGATTGGGTTAAAAGAGTTCTGCCCTAATAGTTTTGTACCAAGTGCAACAGCAACAATAACAACCACCACAACCATAGCAGCTAATGGTTAGTGAATGCTTACTATAAGCCAAGAAGTATTCATTCCAGGCTTTGTATGTATTAAT
This sequence comes from Neogale vison, assembly GCF_020171115.1. Lineage (NCBI taxonomy): Eukaryota > Metazoa > Chordata > Mammalia > Carnivora > Mustelidae > Neogale > Neogale vison. The sequence continues at coordinate 39,474,373 of NC_058092.1, read as the reverse complement.
GAATTTAATCCTCCTTACAATACTAAGGTGGGTAACTATCATTACCCTTATTTACAGATGAAGAAGCTAAGGGGCAGAAAATTTAGAATACAGCTAGTAAGTGATAGAACCAGGATTCACTACTAAGTGGTTTAGCCAGGAATTCTAAGCTTTTAAACATCTTGCTTTACTGTATTGTCTTAGGGAATATAATCTTCATGTGTGTCATTGTTCTCCTCCTCTTAAACTTCCAATGTTCCCTCTATCTTTTTAATTTCAAAATGCAAACTTCACATTGGCATTTAGAGGGCTCCCTGTTGTCAACCCAGTCCTTATTTTTAGTTACATTTCTCATTATTTGGAGAGACATGGATTTTTAGAGTCATAGATGCATGTTCTTATAGTTCAACCCTGTCGTTAGATGAATGTGAAAACTTTGGATAAGATAATTTATTTTTTCAAGTATCTAAAATTGAGGATAATAAAACTTGCCTGAACAGGTAAATGAAAATAAAGTTTTTAAATGTTTAGTAAGTGGTCTGATATATAGGAGCACTCATTATTATTTTAAAAATACTTAGTTATCCTCCAGGTAAAACTAATCTGCCCCACACTTTCCTTGCTCTTTTGCATATGCTTATTTTTCCTCTCCACCTTGAATGCTTTTCCTCACATCTCCGGCTGTCAAAATCTAACCCATTCTTCAAGGTCTCTTTTAAGAGTAGCTTCTATCGGAAGTCTAATTATGATAGCTTCCTTCCTGCCATCTCATCCTAAAGTGCATTCTTTCACTTGAAACCTAGCACAGTTTTGTATTAATATATATTACATTTGGCCTTGTGTTTGGGGTATTTGTGTATCTAGTCCATACTCCCTACTGGATTATAGGTACTTTGAACAGGAGTCATGTCCTTCTTTTCTCTATCATCTTCATATCTTAGGAGAAGCATTGGGTTTGGACACATGGTAGCTACTGGTGAGAGTGAATCATGTCATCAGAAGTTTGAAGTTGCCTGTGATCAGTACTATAACCTACAGACCGAGGACAGTGGAAGGACACTATTTTTATGCCATCCCTCCTGCTTTATATACTTCATTTCTTTTAATATCCTTAATAATCATATGATACAGTCATTATTATTCTCATTTTACAGATGAAGAAACTTAGATCTAAAAAGGTAAGTGACTTGCTTAAGATTACATAGTTAGAAGGCTGCAGGGATTTGAACTCACATCTGTATGACTTTCTGCTTCACTGGTATTATTTCTGTTTATTAATAAAAAGAGACACCATCTGATCCACTATCCTTGGTGGTGTCGTTGAAATTCAGAACCATAAAATATTACCTGGCCAATTTCTTCATTTTACAGATGAAGAAACTCAGACTCAGGAAGAACAAGAGGCTTACTCAAGGTCACTCATCTAATAAAAGCCAAATTATGTCTAGGTTCTATGCCAACTCTAAATGTAGTAATTTTCTAAGAGACCTAGATACCTCTCCCATTGTGGGCCAATGAAATGTATTTCTATTCTGAACTTCTGGCCCTCTCCTGGGATTTCACCTTCAAATTAGAGCCTACCTTATTTTGGTTAATGAGATATCAAGATTAATTTTTTTCACTGTGAGCCATGTTAGAGGTTATAGATGCTGAGCTCAAACTATGTTTAGTTTCTAAAGGTAAATGTTGGAACAGAAGTACATGTAGTTCTCTTTCAGAAATTACATAACAATAATGTTGCCACTTCTCAGTTATCTGAAACTTTTAACCCTTCAGAAAACATCCTTTCATATTTTCTGTATCATTGAAGAAGAGATTAGAGGATTGTATTAGATGATTCCCAAAGTGTCTTAATTCTCAGGTTCTGATTTTGTGATTCTGAGGCTCACAATGTTTACATTTTATAATTATTTGTGTGTGTGTATGTGTTTGATTAATGTTTGCACTATAAATTCCATGATGATAGAGGCTATATAAATTTTTGCTCACCATCGTATTTCCAGAACATTCACATAGTAGGTACTTAGGAAATATTCGTTGATTGAATGAAGAATTATGTGAGGTTGCGAGGCAATTATCATCTCTATTTGACAGACTACTGAATAAAAGCCAAGAAAAAAATGACTTGCTTAAAAACAACTGTTATTTAGTGGCAGAGCCATCCTGAAACTCTTAACTTCTGGCTCTTAACTTCTGGGTTGTTGGCATGAGCAAATAAAATAATAAAATTCTGAACCCTTGTAGTCTATCTCATGTCTATTCTTTTTTTTTTTTTTAAGATTGTATTTATTTACTTGACAGAGAGAGACCACAAGTAGGCAGAGAGGCAGGCAGAGAGAGAGGAAAGGAAGCAGGCTCCCTGCTGAGCAGAGAGCCTGATGCGGGACTCGATCCCAGGACCCTGAGATCATGACCCGAGCTGAAGGCAGCGGCTCAACACACTGAGCCACCCAGGCGCCCCCTCATGTCTATTCTTAAAGTCATTACTAGTTATGAGAATTAAATAGGTTCTTAAATACTTAACTGATAATAAAAGATTTCTTTTAAAAATAATTAAATACAATAGCAAGAACTTAAAAACATTTATCAGTAATTTTTTTTTTTCCTCCAAGAAATACCTGAGTTCTCAGGTGAATTTCCTCAGCTTCCAACTCTGGGTTTAGAGAAACTTTTATTTTACTCCTGGTGATTGGGGCAGAAGTAATAGAAAAGGCAGCAGCCTTATACCCTAAATAGAATAAAGAAAAGATTGAATCAATTATCATATGGTTTCACTTATTTGTGGAGCATAACAAATAGCATGGAGGACATGGGGAGTTAGAGAGGAGAAGGGAGTTGGGGGAAATTAGAAGGGGAGGTGAGCCATGAGAGACTATGGACTCTAAAAACCAATCTGAGGGGTTTAATTGGTGGGTGGGTGGGAGGTTGGGGTACCAGGTGGTGGGTATTATAGAGGGCACGGATTGCATGGAGCACTGGATGTGGTGAAAAAATAATGAATACTGTTTTTCTGAAAATAAATAAATTGGAAAAAAAAGATTGAAAATGCTAAACCTTAATGAAGTTATAGAATAGGATATAGATACCCTCTTAACAGGGAATTCGCAGAGCAACTTGGGAAAACTAGCCATACCTGTTAAATCTGACCAGGTAAGAACACTACAACCCAGAAATTCCACTCCTGGTCATATACCAGTAGAAATATGTACATATATTAACAAAAAGACCTACAAAAATAGTCATTGTACTACTCTCTAAATTAATTACTGTAATTACCTAAAGCTAGAGATTACTTAAAATGTTAACAGTAAAATGAATACAGTATGTTCATGCAATGGTATACCACACAGCAATGAGAATTAAAACTTTAATTGTATTCAGCAATATAGATGAATCTAAGAAATACATGTTGATTCAAAGAAGCCAGATAGGAAAGAGTATATATTTTATGATTCCATTATTAAAAAGTTCCCAAACAGGCAAAGTTAATCTCTGTTGTAAAAGGTCATTTGGGGAAGTTATTTAGAAGAGGACATGAGGGTGGGAAGAGTGTTTCTGGAATATTGTAATATTCTATATATTTAATACTTACTTGAAAGAGAGAGAGGGAGAGAGTACACACAGGAGCAGGAGGGGCAGAAGGGTAGGGAGAGAGAATCTCAAACAGACTCCATGCTGAGTGCAGAACCCTACACATGGCTTGATTTCATGACCCTGAGATCACAACCTGAGTCAAAATCAAGAGTCTGACTGTGCCAGCCAGGTGCCCCGAGTAATTTTCTATTTCTTGATCTATGTGCTGGTTTTGTGAATGTGCTCATTTTGTGAAAACCTAATGGCCTGCATATTTATTATAAATGAACTTTTTAGTATATTTTATATTAAATAATTAAAACAACAACAACAGCAGCAGCAGCATAACAGACCCCCAAGAAAGTAGATTAAAGCTTGATAGTTTAAGTGGTACAGAAAATCAGAATAATGTAGGTACACAGCCAAAATGGTGTTGATGTGACCTAGGTGAGTGAGGGCTCACATCTGCACTGGGACTCAAGCCCCTCCATCTGGTGAGGTACTGTCTCAATATAAGGTTTCCATGTGTCCTTATATGGCAGAGGGGGCACATTGGCTCTTAACTTCCTTAGCTTGGATGTGACACATGTAAATTTTCCTCAAAATCCACTGGCCTAAATTAGTTCCATGACCCAAACCAAAGTGTAAGGGAGGCTGGGAAATGTATGGGAACACCTGGATATTTGAGAAGTGTTAATTGACTCTTCCAGAAGCTGGATCTGTGATGTGGCCTTTATCTCGGGTTATATGAGAGATTTGTTTATGCATGCTTTGTATCTACATTAAGTCATGGGTGATTTCCTTGGTGCTTGAGTAATGGTGCTGAAAAAGTAGAACAAGTATGTGCAGAAAGGGAACTGACTGTTTACCAGACACTGTATATACTGTTTCAGTTGTCTTTTGCTATGTAACAAATCACTCCAAAATTTAGCCAATTAAAACAACAGTAACTTATTTCTCATGACTTTGTGGACTGACTAGGTACAGCTAGCTGGTTTGTTCTTCTGGTCTCCTGTGGGCTCTCATGTGGCTGTGGTCAGGTCTCAGATTCAGTTGGGTAAGGAACCTCCAAGATGGTTCACTTTCCTGTAACTGGTCCTGACTGAGGGCTGGGAAATAGGCTCATTTGAGATGCTAATATAACTGGGCCTCTCTTTCTCTCTCTCTCTCTCTCTGTTATATTAGGACTTCTCTCTCTTAAAGTGCCTTTCCCACATGACACCTGTAGCAGAATGGCTGGACTTTCTATATGGTGGCTTAAGACACCCAGAGTGTAAAAGTGGAGGGTGCCAGACTTTCTTAAGAATTAGGCCTACAGGGGTGCCTGGGTGGCACAGTCAGTTAAGCAGCTCAGGTCATGATTTCGGGGTCATGAGATCCTCTGCTCCCCTACACACACACACTCTCTCTCAAAAGTAAATGAATAAATCTTTAAAAAACTTGGGCCTAGAGCTGGCACAGGGTCACTTCTTCTACATTCTTTTAATTAAAAGCCCATCACAGAACCAGCCTAGATTAAAAAGAACTATATAATGGCACGAATATGGACAGGTGTGGTTCACTGGGAACCATCAGTGTAATAGTTCATAAGTTGGCAAATTGTGGCCCCTGGGTCAAATCCAGCTTATCTGTTTTGTATGCCCCTTGAGTAAATGATTTTTACAGATGCACATTCGAAATTGATTTGATAACAGGCAACACTTGCTCTGAGCCCTTATTTAGTGAATTGTTATTCCTCCCTGAAAATTCCATTCATATATATATATATATATATATATATATATATATATTTTTGCACCACACCCAGTGCTCAATGCAATCCGTGCCCTCTCTAATACCCACCACCTGGCTCCCCCAAACTCCCACTTCCTGCCCCTTAAAACCCCTCAGATTGTTTTTCAGAGTCCATTGTCTCTCATGGTTCACCTCCCCTTCCAATTTCCCCCAACTCCCTTCTCCACTCTAACTCCCCTTGTCCTCCATGTTATTTGTTATGCTCCACAAATAAGTGAAATCATATGATAATTGACTCTCTCTGCTTGACTTATTTCACTCAGCATAATCTCTTCCAGTCCCATCCATGTTGCTACAAAAGTTGGGTATTTGTCCTTTCTGATGGAGGCATAATACTCCATAGTGTATATGGACCACATCTTCCTTATCCATTCGTCCGTTGAAGGACATCTTGGGTCTTTCCACAGTTTGGCGACCGTGGCCATTGCTGCAATAAACATTGGGGTACAGATGGCCCTTGTTTTCACTACATCTGTATCTTTGGGGTAAATACCCAGGAGTGCAATGGCAGGGTCATAGGGAAGCCCTATTTTTAATTTCTTGAGGAATCCCCACACTGTTCTCCAAAGTGGCTGCACCAACTTGCATTCCCACCAAGAGTGTAAGAGGGTTCCCCTTTCTCCACATCCCCTCCAACACATGTTGTTTCCTGTCTTGCTAATTTTGGCCATTCTAACTGGTGTAAGGTGATACCACAATGTGGTTTTAATTTGAATCTCCCTGATGGCTAGTGATGAGGAACATTTTTTCATGTGTCTGATAGCCATTTGTATGTCTTCATTGGAGCAGTGTCCATATCTTCTGTCCACTTTTTTGATATGATTATCTGTTTTGTATGTGTTGAGTTTGAGAAGTTCTTTATAGATCCTGGATATCAACCTTTTGTCTGTACTGTCATTTGCAAATATCTTCTCCCATTCTGTGGGTTGCCTCTTTGTTTTGTTGACTGTTTCCTTTGCTGAGCAGAAACTTTGATCTTGATGAAGTCCCAAAAGTTCCTTTTCACTTTTGTTTCCTTTGCCTTTGGAGACATATCTTGAAAGAAGTTGCTGTGGCTGATAGCGAAGAGGTTACTGCCTATGTTTTCCTCTAGGATTCTGCTGGATTCCTGTTTCACATTGAGGTCTTTTATCCATTTTGAGTTTATCTTTGTGTATGGTGTAAGACAATGGTCAAGTTTCATTCCTCTACATATAGCTGTCCAATTTTCCCAGCATCATTTATTGAAGAGCCTGTGTTTTTTCCACTGTATATTTTTTCCTGTTTTGTCAAAGATTATTTGACTCTAGAGTTGAGGGTCCGTATCTGGGCTCTCTACTCTGTTCCACTGGTCTATGTGTCTGTTTTTATGCCAGTACCGTGCTCTCTTGGTGATCACAGCTTTGTAGTAAAGCTTGAAATCAGGTAACGTGATGCCCCCAGTTTTATTTTTGTTTTTCAACATTTCCTTAGCGATTTGGGTCTCTTGTGATTCCACACAAATTTTAGGATTATTTGCTCCAGCTCTTTGAAGAATGCCGGTGGAACTTTGGTCAGAATGGCATTAAAAGTACAGATTGCTCTAGGCAGTATAGACATTTTAACAATGTTTATTCTTCCAATCCAAGAGCATGGAATGGCCTTCCATCTTTTTGTGTCTTCTTCCGTTTCTTTCATGAGTGTTCTGTAGTTCCTCGAGTACAGATTCTTTACCTCTTTGGTTAGGTTTATTCCCACGTATCTTATGGTTCTTGGTGCTATAGTAAATTGAATTGATTCTCTAATTTCCCTTTCTGTATTTTCATTTTTAGTGTATAAGAAAGCCACTGATTTCTGCACATTGACTTTGTATCCTGCCATGTTGCAGGATTTATACAGAATTTGTATAGAATTGCTGTATAAACCTATGGGATACAGAAAAGGCGGTCCTAAGGGGGAAATACATAGCCATCCAAGCCTCCCTCAAAAAAATTGAAAAATCCAGAATACACCAGCTGTCTTTACACCTTAAAGAACTAGAGAATCAACAAGTCAAACCAACTCCACACATGAGAAGGGAAATAATCAAGATTAGAGCAGCGATCAATGAGGTAGATCCAGAGATACAGTAGAACATATCAATGAAACTAGAACTGGTTTTTTGAAAGCATCAATAAGATCGATAAACCATTGGCCATACTAATCCAAAAGAAAACAAAGAAAGCCCAAATTAATAAAATTATGAATGAAAAGAGAGAGATCACAACTAACACCAAGGAAGTAGAAACAATCATCAGAAGTTATTATCAACAGTTATATGTCAATAAGCTAAGCAACCTAGATGAAATGGATGCATTCCTGGAAAACTATAAACTCCCAAAATTTGACCAGGAAGAAATTGACAACCTGAATAGATCAATATCTAGTAATGAGGTTGAAATAGTGATCAAAAACTTCCCAAAAAACAAGAGCCCAGGACCTGATGGATTCCCTGGGGAATTCTACCTAACTTTCAAAGAAGAAATAACACCTAATCTCCTGAAGCTCTTCCAAAAAAATGGAAGCAGAAGGAAAACTTCCAGACTGTTTCTATGAAGCCAGCTTTACCCTGATCCCCAAACCAGGCAAAGACCCTAACAAAAAGGAGAATTTCAGACCAATATCACTGATGGATATGGATGCTAAGATTCTCAACAAGATCCTAGCCAACAGGATCCAACAGCACATTAAAAAGATTATTCACCATGACCAGGTGGGATTCATCCCTGCGCTACAAGGATGGTTCAACATTTGCAAATCAATCAATGTGATAGAACAAATTAATAAGAGAAGAGAGAAGAACCACATGGTCCTCTCAATTGATGCAGAAAAAGCATTTGACAAAATCCAGCATCGATTCCTGATTAAAATGCTTCAAAGTATAGGGATAGAAGGAACATTCCTGAACTTCATAAAATCTATCTATGAAAGACCCACAGCAAATATCATCCTCATTGGGAAAAAGTTTGTAGCCTTCCCGTTGAGATCAGGAACACGACAAGGATGCCCACTCTCACCACTCTTGTTCAACATAGTATTAGAAGTCCTAGCAACAGCAATCAGACAACAAAGAGAAATAAAAGGTTTCCAAATTGGCAATGAAGAAGTCAAACTCTCTCTATTCGCAGATGACATGATTCTTTATATGGAAAACCCAAAGGACTCCACTTCTAAACTACTAGAACTCATACAGCAATTCAGCAACATGGAAGGATACAAAGTCAATGTGCAGAAATCAGTGGCTTTCTTATACACTAAAAATGAAAATACAGAAAGGGAAATTAGAGAATCAATTCAATTTACTATAGCACCAAGAACCATAAGATACGTGGGAATAAACCTAACCAAAGAGGTAAAGAATCTGTACTCGAGGAACTACAGAACACTCATGAAAGAAACGGAAGAAGACACAAAAAGATGGAAGGCCATTCCATGCTCTTGGATTGGAAGAATAAACATTGTTAAAATGTCTATACTGCCTAGAGCAACCTATACTTTTAATGCCATTCTGACCAAAGTTCCACCGGTATTCTTCAAAGAGCTGGAGCAAATAATCCTAAAATTTGTATGGAATCACAAGAGACCCAAATCGCTAAGGAAATGTTGAAAAACAAAAATAAAACTGGGGGCATCACGTTACCTGATTTCAAGCTTTACTACAAAGCTGTGATCACCAAGAGAGCACGGTACTGGCATAAAAACAGACACATAGACCAGTGGAACAGAGTAGAGAGCCCAGATATGGACCCTCAACTCTAGAGTCAAATAATCTTTGACAAAACAGGAAAAAATATACAGTGGAAAAAAGACAGGCTCTTCAATAAATGGTGCTGGGGAAACTAGCTATATGTAGAGGAATGAAACTCGACCATTGTCTTACACCATACACAAAGATAAACTCAAAATGGATAAAAGACCTCAATGTGAGGCAGGAATCCACAGAATCCCAGAGGAAAACATAGGCAGTAACCTCTTCGATATCAGCCACAGCAACTTCTTTCACGATAATGCCTCCAAAAGCAAAGGAAAATTCCATTCTCTTCATTACTAAACCTGTATTTTAAAAAAACAAAACAACTCAGTTTATTATTATATTTTACATTTTGCCAATAAACATTTTCTGGAAATTTATTTTCTCTGTTGTTACATAAGTATCTATATAATATAATTTTTACTTCAGCTATCTGACCCTTTACAAGAAAAGTTTGCCTATCTCTGTAGTAGATATCACACATAAATTAACTTTTTTTTCCTTAGTATATCCCTAGCAAAGCTACATTACTCTCCTCATTTCAAGGTAAGGAAATAGAGAATCAAATGACCCAGTGTCCGATGATTCTGACATAGCAGAGGTCAGAAAATTTTAGGACTGGGTTTTGTTTGATGTTGATGCCTATGTTTTTGAGCTCCACTGTTGCCTTTTAAGGGATCTCAGTGGAACAGACCTATTAATTTCCTGAGTCTGGGCTTAGTGGCAATTGTTTTCCTGTGTATAAGTGCCTATAGGAGACTCAAATCCTGTTTTACCCACAATAGTTCTTCCCTGCAGTGAAATGTAATGTCTTCTTTTCTCCTCCAGACTCATACCCTATAATTTCGACCATTTTACAGATGAAGAAATTGAGGCTAGAGAGTTTCAGTGATTTCCTAAGGTCTCATATTTTCCCCCCATAGGAAATACCAGGAAAAGTGCTCTTCTAAGATTTGCTTCTGTTCCATGGGAACATTTCCTGATACTCCCCCCAAAATGAACATTTTTGATCCTTAGTTTCTTTATTTGTAAAATAGAACTATTTTATTGTTACTATTATTTCTGGAAATCTTTATACTTCCTCACTGACCAAAATAATTGCATCGGGATCTCTAAACCTGGATTTTTTCTTCTGAAATCAAAGATCCTACATATGGATGAGAGATCTGTCCTAACATTTCATGCCTTAAGGTCTTCAGTGTTGAGAGATCAGCACAGGATTTCTTGATGCTATATAAAATCTTATGTGACTACAGGTATTGAGCACTAATGCAATCCTGTAATTAGCTGTTATCATGCTAAGGGGTCTATTACCCTCCACCCATTTGCAGATGTAAGTTGACTTCTGAGAATGTGCACATTGAGGAGAGAATAGGCCTCTAATTAAGTAAATAAATTTAATTCCTTTAAAATTATATTTTAATAAGATAATTCATACCTCAAAAATGACAATTAAAGTGTATTGAAGTTGTACTAAAAATCTCAAAGTAAGGATATTCACCATGTTAATGATGAAGCCAGGAATAGAGTCAGAGACTAAAGCCATAGCTCAAATAACTGTATTGTGTCTCTTAGCACCAGGAGTTTAAACTTTGATTTCAGTGTGAACTTCTGTGGATTTTATTTTGTTATGATTTGGGTGAGGGTTACAAGGAAGTGAACTCCCTTAATTAAAATACACCTTAGCCTGTCCTATAAGAACTGAGATTAGGACTGAGTGAACTTTGGAGGGCAGGACAGGGAGCAGGCCTAGACTGGTGGCCCTTTTCCTCAAGTTTCATCTTCACTTTTCCAATCTCTTCCTCTGATCCTTTCTGTCATTAGAATAATGTGGTTACTTCCCCATTTGACCCACAGTATGTATACAAACCCCTCTGTATGGGTCTTTAAAAAAGTAGGGGGGGGGGCGCCTGGGTGGCTCAGTTGGTTAAGCGACTGCCTTTGGCTCAGGTCATGATCCCGGAGTCCCGGGATCGTGTCCCACATCGGGCTCCCAGCTCCATGGGGAGTCTGCTTGTCCCTCTGACCTTCTCTCTTCTCATTCTCTCTCTCTCAAATAAATAAATAAATAATCTTAAAAAAAAAAAAAAGTAGGGGGGGCTGCAATAGCCTAGCATTTTGAAATAAAATTTTACTTAATACAGGAGCAATTTATTTAAGTAAAATAAAATGGGATTGATTTAAACAATATTTTTGTCAAAATGATTCAGAGATAAGCCCAAAATCATGAAACTAAAACCCATTGACTAAGATTTGGGAAACACACTGGTTTTTCCACAGGATCTTGTAAGATGGGGGCCCTTACATATGTTTGAGTATTCTCTCACACCATTCTCTTTGCTCCAATAACCTTGGGCCTCTTACTTTTTCAGATTTCCATGTTGCCTTTGGACTTAAGGATTTTGTGCATGCTGCTTTCTCTACCTGAAAAGAATTCTTACCACCCCTACAGACATACCTTTTGTCTATTATGTCCACTCAACTTTCTTATCTAAGGGAAATAGAATTTTCTGAAATAAACCTGGTACTAGTTCTAAATTATCCCACTGTTAAATGCATTCAAATTATTCTGCATTCTTTCTTAACACATCTTGTCATTTATATTTGTGTGATTATAGGATTATCTCTCTCTTCCTACTAAATTTTGCTCTACAAGGTCAAGGACCATGTTTTTGTCCTCCATAGTATACCCTAGTGCTTAACACTCCATAGTACACACTAGGAGGTCAGTAAATGTGTTAAACGAATCAATAGAAAGAAAACAATTACCAAAAAATGCTTAGACTACATGAAGGAAATTTATGGTCCCAAGAGAAATATACCATCCTTGCTAGTATTATCTTCAATTTTTTTCCTTTAAAAAAAGAAAAAAATATTTATTTGAGAGACTGAGCACATGCACATGCACACAAGCAATGGGGGGAGCAGACGTGGAAGGAGAAGGACAAGCAGACTCTGCTGCACATGGAGACCAACTCTGGCTGGATCTCAGGACCCTGAGATCATGACCTGAGCCTAAACCTAAAGTCAGAGGCTCAACTGACTGAGCCACCAGGTACCCCTTCACTTAAGAAAAAAAAATGATTATCAATATTTTTTTTCAGAGTTATGTTTACTCATACCTGCTTGAATAAAATAACCTTCATATCTTGACAAAGTCACTGAGCAGGAGCAGTCTGTTTATTTGTGGTAGAAACTAAGAGGGAAACAGGCTATTACTGTGTTTTTGGGTTCGTTACTTAGATTAACAGGGTCTCCCCAACATGCTAGATGATTCTCTAAATATCATAGCTAGACAGAGACAAGTATTTACTCCATATTTCTAGGTCAGTATTCTGATGTGTAGATCAAACTAGCTACTCTCGAGGTTCAGAAAGTAAAAACTGGTTATATAGCCCTAATAGTCTCCGTGACTAAACTGCCTTTCTGACCCAGAGTCATGACAGCTTCATGTGCTCAGTTATGATCATTTCCTCCTTGCCCCTCTTCTTTGCCTCAGTTCTAGGTCATAAAAATGTCTTTTTCTTTTATGGTAACTTGTTTCTGATTTTTTCTTTTTATCTTTAATTTGCTTTGAGATGGCTTCCTCTGGTATTCCAAAGCTGAGATTACCATATCTGCCTCACTCCTTGAAGTGTATCCCTCATTGATTTCTCCTCAATCTAAAATTTTCCAAGCAAATCTCATTAAAGAAGATTAGGATAATTGGAGGGATGTTTCTTTTACTGAGGATCTGGGGTTTGTATAGGATGCATGGGAAGAGGAAATGGTGAAAAACATTTTGCAAATAAAGTTTGATCAGGATATCACCTTTTAAATTTATTATTATTATTATTATTATTACTTTTAAAGAAAGCAACTTGATCACACCTGTTAATGCCAGTGACTAATGGAGACTTTTAGGAACTTTGTCCTTTTCTTGTCCTTGTAGTTCCTTATCTGCCTCTAGGATCTACCTTGTCAATTGATCTTTCTCATTTTCCCCTTCCTTAGTGACACCCAGATCTTCCTCTGTAAGAAATGTGAGGTAAGCTTGAATTCTACAGGCATAATAAACTGGTTTCCAGTCATGCCATTCACACTTAGAAGTTATATGTTCATCTCTCTTAGTGTGGTTATTTCTATAAAATGGTAATAATTACTAAATAAAATTTTTGTGAGCATTAAATATATGTATAGTGCTTAGGATAAAGTGTGGTACATAATAAGTGCTCCATAAATATGAATCTGCTCTTCTAAGTTTCTGTGTTCCTGAAGTTCTGCTCTGAACTTCCACAGTTCATTCATAGCTAATTGGTGGGACTCAGCTGATGAATCCCATGAGGGCTATAGGTCTGATATAATAGCTCTACCTACCTTGGGAAGCTTCTAGAATTTAAGTCATTTATTAAGTTAAGTCACTCATATAGTGATGGAGACTTGAAGTCTGACAATCCTGTCAATATAGTGACTAAACCTGCATGTGGTAAAATGAACACAGATGCAATGGCAAGAGAGTCTTTTAGTGAAATTCAGAGCTGTTTTGATTAGAAAGCAGTATTGCATATTGGAAAGAGCACGAGCTTTGGCATCAGACAGATCTGGATTTTAATCCTGGCTCTGAGCACCTAGAAGGTGCTCAATAAATGGCAGCTGCTGTTGTTGTAGCAAATTTGCTTTCACAAGAGATTCGATTAACTTGACTAAGCCAGCCTTTTCTGGGAAGGTTTCACCAGTGTTTCATTAAACATTGGCTTCTGTCTAGCCCTTTGCATATATTTTCCATCTCCTGATTTTGAATCATGATAATTCCTTCTGGAAAAGGTAAATGACTGAAACTTGATATGTGTCCAGAACTAAGGTCAAATATGGCATTTCAAAGCCAGTATAGCTTTTCTGGTTTCTTACGGTTTTTATGTCTTTTTTTTTTTTTTTTAATAAGGAGAGAGAGAAAATGGCCAATTCAGAACTATCTCTCTTTGATTGCAATTACTCTTCACACTATTTGGTAATTTAGTGTGGGTAAGCTGGAAGGGAGACCTAGACATTTTTCAGAGTTTTGGTTACAGTTAGAATGGCTTTATCTTTGCAAAGGTCCTAAAAAATATCTGAAGCAGGAGGCATTTTTAAAACATTTAAAACCCATGTTACTATGTGCGTCTTTGAGAGTGTGTATAGAATAAGAACTAAGCACTGATTCGGTAACTGGGACTGCATTAGGCCTAGGGTTGAGTGCCTTAAGTGAGTTGTACAGTCTAACAGTCATTCATTCACCTGTCACTGAGCTTCTTGTGTGGAGTGCTGGAAATAGAGACATGGCATCTCTATTCAAGAAGCTCATAGTCTTGCTCATCAAACTCTACCTACCTCTGAGGTAGATATTTTCTTTTCTTTCTTTATAGCTAAGGTAAGCAGGGCTCAGAGAGGTAAAACTCATGCAAAATTATATACTACTATAGGTAGTGGGTAGTTAAGCTTCAGTTCCTTTTCTCTTTTCTCTAATCAGGTATTTGTTCTTACTCTGTTCTCTTTTTAGAACTGAACTTGGAAGATATGTAAACAGTTATAGTACTCCTGCCTAGAATCCCTTCTTTCTTCTTAGAAATGCTCCTTTTCCCAGTCTAGCCATGTGGTTTGTAAAGTAGCTGCCTAAAGCAGGATTGTTGATTCAAGTAGAATCAGAGTTATTCCCCAAGGTTTTTCAGATAGGAACTAAGGAAATAAGGTGAAAACTTCAAGATAAATAATTTTGAAATTGTTGGCCTTGATGTTCTCTGACATGTGAAGTAGGTCCCTCTTCCAGTTAAAAATAAAAAACAAACTCAACTCATTTAAAGGGGCTCATAGAGCTTTGAAAACAAAACCAGACAAAATGATACCAGAAGGAAAATTTATAGTTCCATTCCCCTTATAGACGTCGATACAAAAACCCAAAATAAATATCTGCAAACCAAATTTGTCAATGTACAGAAAAACAGCAGTGTATAGGTTAAATAATTAAAAGGATAGGATGTTTATATATCCTACACTGAATTTTTTATAAAATTCAAGAGTATTTTAATTACTTTTAATTTACTGCATTAACAGATTAAAGTAGTGAGGGGCGCCTGGGCGGCTCAGTGGGTTAAAGCCTCTGCCTTCAGCTTGGATCATGATGCCAGGGTCCTGGGATGGAGCCCCACATAGGGGCTTTCTGCTCAGCAGGGAGCCTGCTTCCCCTCCCCTCTCTCTGCCTGCCTCTCTGCCTACTTGTGATCTCTGTCAAATAAACAAATGAAATCTTTAAAAAATATAATCTTCAACAAAACAGGAAAAATATACAGTGGAAAAAAGACAGTCTCTTCAATAAATGGTGCTGGGAAAATTGGACAGCTATATGTAGAAGAATGAAACTCGACCATTCTCTTACACCGTACACAAAGATAAACTCAAAATGGATAAAAGACCTCAATGTGAAACAGGAATCCAGCAGAATCCTAGAGGAGAACATAGGCAGTAACCTCTTCGCTATCAGCCACAGCAACTTCTTTCAAGATATGTCTCCAAAGGCAAAGGAAACAAAAGTGAAAAGGAACTTTTGGGACTTCATCAAGATCAAAGTTTCTGCTCAGCAAAGTAAACAGTCAACAAAACAAAGAGGCAACCCACGGAATGGGAGAAGATATCTGCAAATGACAGTACAGACAGAAGGTTGATATCCAGGATCGATAATGAACTCCTCAAACTCAACACACACAAAACAGATAATCATATCAAAAAATGGGCAGAAGATATGAACAGACACTGCTCCAATGAAGACATACAAATGGCTATCAGACACATGAAAAACTGTTCATCAACACTAGCCATCAGGGAGATTCAGATTAAAACCACATTACACCAGTTAATGGGGAGATACCACCTTACACCAGTTAGAATGGCCAAAATTAGCAAGACAGGAAACAACATGTGTTGGAGGGGATGTGGAGAAAGGGGAACCCTCTTACACTCTTGGTGGGAATGCAAGTTGGTGCAGCCACTTTGGAGAACAGTGTGGAGATTCCTCAAGAAATTAAAAATAGAGCTTCCCTATGACCCCACCATTGCACTCCTGGGTATTTACCCCAAAGATATAGATGTAGTGAAAAGAAGGGCCATCTGTACACCAATGTTTATAGCAGCAATGGCCACGGTCACCAAACTGTGGAAAGAACCAAGATGTCCTTCAACGGACGAATGGATAAGGAAGATGTGGTCCATATACACTATGGAGTATTATGCCTCCATCAGAAAGGATGAATACCCAACTTTTGTAGCAACATGGACGGGACTGGAAGAGATTATGCTGAGTGAAATAAGTCAATCAGAGAGAGTCAATTATCATATGGTTTCACTTATTTGTGGTGCATAACAAATAACACGGAGGACCTGGGGAGATGGAGAGGAGAAGGGAGTTAGGGGAAATTGGAAGGGGAGGTGAACCATGAGAGACTATGGACTCTGAAAAACAATCTGAGGGTCTTGAAGGGGCAGGGGGTGGAGGTTGGGGGAACAAAGTAGTGGGTAAGAGGGAGGGTACCTATTGCATGGAGCACTGGGTGTGGTGCAAAAGCAATAAATACTGTTACACTGAAAAGAAATTTTAAAAAATCAAAAACAAAAAACAGATTAAAGTAGAAAACCTGTAAGACCATCTCAAAAGATGAAGAAAGTGTGATAAAATTTAATAACTATTTATGACTAAATATAGGAAATTAGGAATTGAATGCAGTTTCTTTAAACTAGATATAATTATAATTATCTATTAAGTCCCAAAATTATTGTTGAAGACTAAAAATTTTTCTTAAAATAAAAAGAACAAGAAAAAGATGCCTTCTGCCTATATGTCTATTCAACATTATAACTGAGGCTCTAACCAGTATGTATAAGAAGTAGCAGTGAGAAATAGAATTATTTCTAAAAAACAAAATTACTTGTAATTTATACACAGTATGATTGTCTACGTAAAAAATCCAAGAGAAAATAAATAGAAAATCTGCAGATTGTAGAAGTAATAGGCTTGTTAGAATTCAAGCTGCTGAATTCTTGGCCAGTATACAAAAATTGTGCATTTTAAAAGTACAAGAATGTATAGATGAAGGATATATAGCAACTGCAAAATGATAGGTATTTCAGGGATAAAAAGGCAAATGGTTTTCTGGGGAGAAATGGTTCTAAGAAAAACTTTAATTTTTTTTTTTTAAAGATCTGAAGATGGCAAAATATTAACATGAGTTATACCTGGACATTTCAGTACACATAAACTTTTCATATAAAAATTTAAAAATTCAAATAAATGTAAGCTAATATTGCAGGTCTTCAAAAAATAACAATTTAATTTAGATTTAGTCATGAGCAAACAATCTAATTTTTGTGGTATTAGAAACTTTTAGTTAGTCCTGATGTCTTTGCTTTTATGTAATTGTTTAGATCTATCCTTTGATTACACAGTCAAAACTGTTTGCTAGTCAAAAGTGCTAGGATACACATCCTGCCTTTATCAATTACTAACTGCCTGACCCTACTGGGACCTCTTTCTTTCTTTCTTTCTTTCTTTCTTTCTTTCTTTCTTTCTTTCATTTGTTCATTCATTCATTTATTCTCATAGCACATACCCTCCCCAAAGTCCATCATTCAATTACCCCATCCCTCCCACCCTCCCCCCACCCAGCAATCCTCAGTTTGTTTCCTAAGATTAAGAATATCTTATGGTTTGTCTCCCTCTCTGGTTTCTTTCTTCTTTTTTTTTAAAGTTTTTATTTTTATTTATCTGACAGAAATCACAAGTAGGCAGAAAGACAGCAGAGAGAGAGGGGGAAGCAGGCTCCCTGCTGAGCAGAGAGTCCAATGCAGGGCTCAATCCCAGGACCCTGGTATCATGACCTGAGCCAAAGGCAGAGGCTTAACCCACTGAGCCACCCAGGCGCCTGTCCCTCTCTGGTTTCATCTTGTTTAATTTTTCCCTACCTTCCCCTATGATCCTCTGTCTTATTTCTCAAATTCCCCTTATCAATGAGATCATATAATAATTAACTTTCTCTGATTGACTTATTTTGCTTAGCATAATACCCTCTAAATCCATCCACATCATTTGAAATGGCAAGATTTCATGTTTTCGTTGATGGCTGCATGATATTCCATTTTATATACATACATACCTATATGTATGTATATAAAATCTCCCACATCCTTTGTCCATTTATCTGTTGATGTACATCTAGGCTCTTTCCATAGTATGACTGTTGCAGATATTGCTGTTATAAACATTTGGGTGCATGTGAATGTGCCCTTGGATCACTACATTTATATCATTGGGGTAAATACCCAGTAGTGCAATTTCTGAGTCATAAGGTAGCTCTGTTTTCAACTTTTGAGGAACTTCCGTAGAGTTTTCCGGAGTGGCTGCACCAACTTGCATTACCACCAACAGTGTAGGAGGGTTCCCCTTTCTCTGCATCCTTGCCAACACCTGTCATTTCCTGCACTGGTTAATTTTAGCCTATCTGACTGGTGTAAGGTGGTATCTCACTGTGGTTTTGATTTGTATTTCCCTGATGCCGAGTGATGTTGAGCACTTTTTCTTGTGTCTATTGGCCATCTGGATGTCTTCTTTGCAGAAATGTCTATTCATGTCTTCTGTCCATTTCTTGATTGGATTATTTTTTCTTTGAGTGTTGTGTTTAACAAGTTATTTATAGATTTTTGATACTAACCCTTTATCTGATATGTCATTTGCAAATATCTTTTTGCAATCTGTCAACTGTCTTTTGGTTTTGTTGACTGTTTTCTTTGCTGTGTAAAAGCTTTTGATCTTGATAAAGTCCCAGTAGTTCATATTTTCCCTTGCTACCCTTGCCTTTTGCAGTGTTTCTAGGAAGAAGTTGCTGTGACTGAGATTGAAGAGGTTGCTGCCTGTGTTTTCGAGGATTCTAATGGAGTCCTGTCTCACATTGAAGTCTTTCATCCATTTTGAGTCTATTTTTGTGTTTGTTGTAAGGAAATGGTCTGGTTTTATTCTTCTGCATGTGGATGTCCAATGTTCCCAATACCATTTGTTGAAGAGACTGTCTTTTATCCACTGGACATTCTTTCCTGCTTTGTCAAAGATTAGTTGACCGTCAAATTGAGGGTCCGTTTCTGGGCTCTCTTTTCTGTTCCATTGATCTGTATGTCTATTTTTGTGCCAGTACCATACTGTCTTGATGATTACAGCTTTGTAATAGAGTTTGAAATTTGGAAGTGTGATGCCACCATCTTTGGTTTTCTTTTTCAACATTCCTCTGAGTCTTCAGGATCTTTACTAGTTCCATATAAATTTTAGGATTATTTGTCCCATTTCCTTGAAAAAAGTTGATGGTATTTTGATAGGGATTGCATTAAAAGTGTAGATTTCTTTAGGTAACATAGACATTTTCACAATATTTGTTCTTCTAATCCATGAGAATGGAATGTTTTTCCATTTCTTTAAATCTTCCTCAATTTCTTTCATGAGTACTCTCTAGTTTTTTGAGTATAGATTCTTTGCCTCTTTGGTTAGGTTTATTCCTAGGTATCTTATGGTTTTGGGTGCAATTCTAAATGGGATTGACTCCTTAATTTCTCTTTCTTCTGTCTTGCTGTTGGTGTATAAAAATGCAACTCATTTCTGTGCATTGATTTTATATCCTGATACTTCACTGAATTCCTATATGAGTACTAGCAGTTTTGGAATGGAGTCTTTTGGGTTTTCTACACAAAATATTATATCATCTGCAGAGTGACAGTTTGACTTCTTTGCTGATTTGGATGCTTTTACTTCTTTTTGTCATCTGATTGCTGAGACTATGACTACTAATAATATTTTAATAGCCGTGGTGATAGTGGACAGCCCTGCCATGTTCCTGACCTTAGGGGGAAATCTCTCAATTTTTCCCCTTGAGAATAACATTTGTAGTGGGTTTTTCATAGATGGTTTTGATGATATTGAGGTATGTGCCCTCGATCCCTATACTTTGTAGAGTTTTGATCAAGAAAGTTTGTTGTGCTTTGTCAAATGCTTTTTTTTTCAATTTATTTATTTTCAGAAAAACATTATTCATTATTTTTTCACCACACCCAGTGCTCCATGCAAGCCGTGCCCTCTATAATACCCACCACCTGGTACCCCACCCTCCCACCCCCCCGCCACGTCAAATGCTTTTTGAGCAACTATTGAGAGTGTCATATGTATCTTGTTCTTTCTTTTATGAATGTATTGTATTGCATTGATTTGCAGATGTTGAAGCAATCTTGCAGCCCAGGAATAAACCCCCTTGGTTGTGGTGAATAATTCTTGGATTATATGTAATCCAACAGGATTATAGATCCTGTTGGATCCTATTGGCTACTATTTTGGTGAGAACTTTTGCATCCACATTCATCAGGGATATTGATCCATAATTCTCCATTTTGATGGGGTCGTTGGTTTTAGGATCAAGGTAATGTTGTCCTCATAAAATGAGTTTGGGAGTTTTCCTTTTATTTCTATTTTTTGGAACAGTTTCAGGAGTATAGGTATGAATTCTTTGAATGTTTGGTAGAATTCCCCTGGGAAGCTGTCTGGTCCTGTGCTCTTGTTTGTTGGGAGATTTTTTTTTTCTTTAAGATTATAATTTTTTATTTGACAGAGAGATAGAGAGAGTGCACAAGTAGGCAGAGTGGCAGGCAGAGAGAGAGGGAGAAGAAGGCTGTCCACTGGGAGAGGGGTTGGGAGAAGGAGGGTAGGGTTATGGACATTGGGGAGGGTATGTGTTTTTGGGTAAATTGGAAGGGGACGTGAACCATGAGAGACTATAGACTCTGAAAAACAATCTGAGGGGTTTGAAGTGGTGGGGGGTGTGGGAGGTTGGGGTACCAGGTGGGTATTATAGAGGGCACAGCTTGCATGGAGCACTGGGTGTGGTGAAAAAATAATGAATACTGTTTTTCTGAAAATAAATAAATTTGAAAAAAAAAAAGAGAAGGCTGTCCACTGAGCAGTGAGCCCCCCGGCGTGGGGCTCTAGCTCAGAACATTGGGATTATATTATGAGCTGAAGGCAGCCACTTAATCAACTGTGCCACCCAGGCGCCCCTTTTGGAAGATTTTATGATGACTGCTTCAATCTCCTTACTGTTTATGGGTATGTTCAGGTTTTCTATTTCTTCAGTTTTGGTAGTTTATGCATCTCTAGGAGTGCATCCATTTCTTCCAGATTGTTAAATTTGCTGGCATACATTTTGTTTGTTCCCATGAATTTTTAAAACTCTTCTTTTTTTTTCATTTTATTTTTATTTCTTTTCAGTGTCCCAGGATTTATTGTTTATGCACCACACTCAGTGCTCCATGCAATATGTGCCCTCAGTAACACCCCTCAGTGTAGCCAACTTCTGAAAGTTCTGATTTTGTGCTCTCCTGCTCTACTGCTTTCTGGGAGCTAGGCCCTTCCCCCATGGTCTGTCTTTCCATATATTGCCTCAGATTCACTTCTCTGCATGTCCTACCTTCCAGAAAGTGGTCTCTTCTCTTCATAGCATTACTTTTATACTTCTTTTTGATCTCCTGTTGAGTTTGTAGGTGTTCAGAATGGTCTGAAAACTATCTAGCTGAATTCCTAGGACCAGACAAAATTTAGGTCTTACTCCTCTGCCATCTTGCTTCTGGGACAGTTTTCTAAAAACAGGTTTTTCATTTGTAAAAACTAAGGTGATTGTGGCACCTACCTTGTTTAGTTGTGCTGAGGATAAAATAAGATAATGCATGTATAACATTTGGTGTAATATCAGGAGCATTGTAAATACACTATAAATGTTAGCTTGTTGCTTAAACTTTTTGAAGTTCTAAAGGGTACTGTAAGAATTGAATAAATAATCTGAGTAAAACTAATAGTATAATGCCTGACATTAGTGCTTTTTAAATCTTAATTCCACCTCCCCTTCTCTACCACCCCAACTGCTTGCTTTTGAACACTTAATTAATTTTCTAAGTTTTCTCAGGTACTGTGTTGAATGAATATCTTTGATCATATTTGACTTACAATTTTTCTAACCTTTATACTTATATGCAGGCAAAGACAGTGTTTCTTCACTGTTTTATCACAGCTTGAATTATAACACCTATTGCTCATACACACACAAAATATATCCATTTAAATTTTTCCCCTATTTCTTCACTTAGGACAAATACTTGGAGCTAGATTTTTTTGCTAAGGGTGCCTGATTGTATATAGAACAAATGTACTTTTCTTCCTCCAGATTTCCACGTGTTTATAACACATGAAGAAATGTTTATTTATCCAGGCTTTTTTTCGGAGACAGAGGCTGGCCATGAGATTTGTCTTCATCTAAAACTAAAGGTGATACTAAAATCAAAGGAGAGTGCATAACCATGAATGATATAGGTACCTGGGGCAACAAGCCAGAGGGAAAGGCCTAAATAGGTCCCCAATCTGAGGACAGGAAACACTGAAAACTGAATGAGGAGAGCCAAGTATCATTGGATCTTATAAGGAAAATGTAGTGGCTGGTTAAGGGAGTTTGATGGTTTGGGATTCATAAACTGGTATGGGCTTTCTCCCTATGTCTGACTTTTCTTTGTATCATGATATAAGAGGCTCAAATGTATTTAAACCAGGTGATGGTGGGTACTATTTCTAAAGAGAGGTGATCGCATTAATCTGTTGAATATTACTATTATAAAAGAGCAAGCCATCTTGTGGTGCCTTTCTTAGATTACTTCTGAAAAATAAGTGAAGATTTTCTTTTTATTTCTTTCTGTAAAGGTAGTCGAGAGTGAATTGGGCACATACTTGAGAAAGAGCATGTGAACTCTCCAATTTGCTATCTAATTTCAGTGTGAATAATCAGGACTCTGGAGTCTAATTGGAGCAGTGTGAGAAGAGATGTTACTTCATATACTCCTTCCAAAGCAGTCATCAGACTACAGCAGCTATAATAGCAGGGTCTCCAATTGCTAATCAAATGAAAGGAATAAATGAAAGGAATATTTTCATGAAACTTTTAGTTTAGATTTGAATAAAGGGAATGTGTTTTGATGTACCAAATTTTATGGTGTGATAAAAACAGAGCCAAGAGTTAGTGTGTTCTGTTTTTGTAACAGTCATGATTGACAAATCCTTTGAGAAAATCGATAAGCTAATGTTAATGTAATCCATACTAACCTGCAAGAGGTATCATATGTAGTCACTAATTTATTTTTAAATGAGTGCATATACATTTTCCTAGAAAGGAATTAAGGAGTTTCTGACAATCTCAGTATTCCCACAGAGAGGTGTAATGATTTGTAAAGAAAGAGAGTAAATTTTTTATAAAAATTTCCTATGCTTAAAAATAAAATAAATCTCCCTCATCCTATTATAGTTCATCTGGTATTAATGAATCATTCCTAATAAATTTGGGTAACTGTAGTTTTGTGCCCTTACTCATATTTTATTATTGACTTAATTATTTAAAAAGAAAAAAAAACTGGAGGTATTATTGTATAATATGAAAAGCAAAGGGTTTTGGAGTTCAAGTCCTCCACTTCTTAGCTATGTGACCTTAGAAAATTATGCTGAGTGAAATAGGTCAATCAGAGAGAGTCAATTATCATATGGTTTCACTTATTTGTGGAGAATAACAAATAGCATGGAGGACATGGGGAGTTAGAGAGGAGAAGGGACTTGGGGGAAATTGGAAGGGGAGGTGAACCATGGGAGACTATGGACTCTGAAAAACAATCCGAGGGTTTTGAAGGGGCGGGGTGTGGGAGGTTGGGGTACCAGGTGTTGGGTATTATAGAGGGCACAGATTGCATGGAGCACTGGGTGTAGTGCAAAAATAATGAATACTGTTATGCAAAATTAAAAAAAAAGAAAAATTTAAATTAAACTCTCTGAGTTTTAGCTTTATCATCTCTTAAATTGAGGTAAAAAAAATTACTGTTGCAAAGCTATGCTTTCTTAAATTTTGTGACCTAGGCATTTCAGTCTTCTAAAAATTTGTTTTTAAATTCAGTTTTGTTAGCATGTAGCATATTATTAGTTTTAGGTATAGAAGTTAAAGATTCATCAGTTATGTATAACATCATTACATCAAGTGCCCTCCTTAATGCCCATCATCCAATTACCCCATTGCCCTTCACCCAACTGCCCTCCAGCAACCCTCAGTTTGTTCCCTATAGTTAAGAGTCACTTATGATTTGCCTCCATCTCTGTTTTTATCTTATTTTATTTTTCCTTCCCTTCCCCTATGTTCATCTGTTGCTTCTTAAATTCCACATATGAGGGAAATCATGTGGTATTTTTCTCTGACTGGTTTATATTTTTGCTTAGCATAATAACCTCTAGTTCCATCCATGTCATTGCAAGGTTTCTTTTTTTTTTTTTTTTTGATGGCTAAGTAACATTTCATTATATGTATGTGTATATGTGTGTGTGTGTATATATATATACATATACATATATATGTACATATATATAAAAAACATCTTTTTAAAAAAGATTTTATTAATTTATTTGAGGGAGAATGAGAGAGAGAGTATGAGAAGGGAGAGGGTCAGAGGGAGAAGCAGACTCCCCACTGAGCAGGGAGCCTGATGCAGGACTCAATCCTTGGACTCCAGGATCATGACATGAGCTGAAGGCAGTTGCTTAACCAACTGAGACACCCAGGCACCACACCACATCTTCTTTATCCATTCATCTGTTGAAGGGCACCTGGGCTCCTTCCACAGTTTGGCTATTGTAGACATTGCTGCTATTAACATTGGTGTACTTGTAGGCATCTCACTCTTAAAGAGACACTTACTTTCAGGGTTGTGTATATAGAGAGTTGGTATATGAGAGTGAGTGTCTCATTAAATTTTGTGCTTTTGGCATCTCATTTGCCTCACCTTGGGCCTACCCTACTGCCCTGTAATGGTAGGGATGTTAAATATGTTATGGAGGAAGGGAGAAAATAGATGCTAAGTGAGGATAAAGGGTATGTAGAAGCCATATCACAGAAGGCCTTAAAAGCTATGTTAAGCAACTATCATATGATCTCCCTGATATGAGGAAGTGGTGATGCAACATGGGGGCTTAAGTGGGTAGGAGAAGAATCCATGAAACAAGATGGGATTGGGAGGGAGACAAACCATAAGTGACTCTTAATCTCACAAAACAAACTGAGGGTTGCTGGGGGGAGGGGGGTTGGGAGAAGGAGGGTGGGGTTATGGACATTGGGGAGGGTATGTGCTTTGGTGAGTGCTGTGGAGTGTGTAAACCTGGCGATTCACAGACCTGTACCCTTGGGGATAAAAATATGTTTATAAAAAATAAAAAAATTTAAAAAAAAGCTATGTTAAGAAGTTCAAACTTTATTCTGAGGGCAAATAATTAAAAAGAAAAATTTCTTGAAAACTCTTTAAGATGTTTCCACAGAAGAGAAATTTGTTTAGAATTTAATTTGATAAAGATCATTTTGTTCTTGGTGAGGAAAAAATGGAAGATCAAGATTCAGTGTGAACTAGTTAAGAGGTAAATGCAATCCCTCAGGTGAGAGATGATGATAGACAAGATTGGCATAAAGAAAGTGGGATGGGGGGAAAATGGAAATGCTTGAGAGTTATTTACAAGGTAGAATCATTAGAATTTGGTTATGAATTAGATGTAGACAGTAGTTAAAAATCATGGAAAATGTCAACCAAGTTCTGAACTTGTA
Source organism: Neogale vison (assembly GCF_020171115.1). NCBI lineage: Eukaryota > Metazoa > Chordata > Mammalia > Carnivora > Mustelidae > Neogale > Neogale vison. The sequence continues at coordinate 39,448,585 of NC_058092.1, read as the reverse complement.
CAACTGTGTACATTATGGTTTCATGTCCTGAGAATAGGGAATAGTAGAGGGAAAAAAATGGAAAAGAAGATTTTGATTTCAATTTGGACATGTAGAATTTTAAGTACCTGCAAAATATCAAGTAGAACTGTTTAGTAAATAGTTGATTATATTAGATAAGAATTTAAGAACATGGTCTACGCTAGAAATACGAAAGTGGGAACCAATCAGCCATGAATGATACTGCCTGGTAAGGGCATGCTGTTGAAAAGAGGGCCCAAAAAAGACCACCAGAGAATGCCAACATTTAAAGATCAAGTATAGGATAAGAAGCTGGAAAAGTCTGAGAAAGTCTGTCCAGGAAAATAGGAAATCTCCACAGCCTCAAATAAGAAAACTTGGTCCTGACCTGCACAAATCTCACAACTTTACCTCTTCTTGGAATGCATTATTCTGGGATCCGTTCCCCATTACTTAGTTCATGGCTCTCTTTGTGAAATATGAAGCCTCACCTGTCTGAAATTCCTTTTCCTAACCTGCATCAATTCCTTGCCCTTTGCCTCAGTGCCTTTCTTCGTCTTTGTCCAAACCTTGTATATCTGGTGTTTGATCTTCTTCTGGTTCTTTGTCCTTGATTCTTTGTTACAATTTTGATTATACTTCCCCATCCCATCAGATTCTCCTACCAGGTTTGCCTTGACTCAAATCAGATAACCATTTCACCAATTACAAGGCCCAGTATGGGTAGCATTTCATTATTATCACTGGGAAGCCATGTATAGCTAAGCATTAGCTTACTGTCATAGTCCCTTTGGCTAGTTGATTACAAACCTATCTAAATCAGTCCATCCCATTGAGCTCACTTGTTGGAAATAATTCCTTTTAGGCCAAATAGAATAGCAAATGATTAACTTATATATGCAAGTTGTATTAAGTTCTATCCATATTATAAAGTAGAGAGTATTAAATATTGAAGACCACCAACAATTCAAATATAAAGAGAAGATAGTATTTGTGTGTGTGTGTGTGTGTGTGTGTGTAATAAGTCATTATTTAATGAGCTTAAAAGACCTCCAGGAGGGCATCACAATTTCATACAATTTCCTTTTTTTGACTTGTATCTGGGTTGATGCAAATTACTGTAAAAAAGATAAACTTCTTGATCTGGACTTTTTCTCTGGGACCTCTTCTCTAGGAAGGTCAAGCTCTAAGAAAATCTGATAAGGATTTTTGGATAAGAAGCTACTGATTTAACAAAACTACAATGATACCATCTCACATCTGTTAGAATTGCAAAAATTAACAACATAAGAAACAACAGATGTTTGCATGGAGGTGGAGAAAGGGGAACCTTCTTACACTGTTGGTGGGAATGCAAACTGGTGCAGCCACTCTGGAAAATAGTATGGAAGTTCCTCAAAAAATTAAAAACAGAATGACCTTATGACCCAGCCACTGCACTCCTAGGTATTTACCCAAATGATGTGAAAATACTGATTCGAAGGGACAAATGTACCCTGATGTTTATAGCAGCATTATCAACAATAGCCAAATTATGGAAGCGGCCCAAGATCCATCGACTGATGAATGGATCAAGAAGTTGTGGTATATATATATGGAATATTACTCAGCCATAAAAATAATGAAATCTTGCCTTTTGCAACAATGTGGATGGGGCTAGAGAGCATAATGCTAAGCAAAATAAGTTGGCCAGGGAGAGACAAGTATCATATGATTTCACTTATATATGGAATTTAAGAAACAAAATAGTTGAACATAGGGGAGAGAAAAAGGGGGGGGGCAAATCATGATATAGACTCTTTAATTATAGAGAACAAACTGAGGGTTGCTGGAGAGGAGAGGAGGGGATTGGATTGAGTAACTGCTGGGGATTAAGGAGGGCACTTGCAGTGATGAGCACCAGTTGTTGTATGTAAGTGATTAATCATTAAATTCTACTAGTGAAACCAATACTACATTATATGTTAACTAATTGGAATTTAAATAAAAGCTTGAAACAAATCAAATCAATTAAAAAATTTTAAAAAAATACTTAGCTGAGGCCCAAAGACACTTATATTGAATGTTTTCTTCTTTTGGTTGAAGTATAACTTGAAGATGTAATATTTGAAAATGTTATTATATCAATATATTAAAGGAATAGTGGCATGTCAGAGGAAGAGGAAGAAGGAGGAGAAGGAGAAGGGAGAAGAAGAAGAAGGGGGGAAGAGGAGGAGGAGGAGGAGGAGGAGGAGGAAGAAAAGAATCTGCTGATATAAGGAGTAACCCAGTCTGTCTTCAATACACAGTTGATTCTTCTTTTTGAAGTAACCTGAGCACTAGGACAGCTTGATTCCAGTTTCTGTTTTGGCTATAGTTCACTCTTTGAACTTGAGAAATTTGCTACCTCTCCTAGGGCTTTTGTTTTCCTGTTTATCAAAGGAAGGAGTTAAAAGAATGGACTAAGTTATTCTAAGATCCTAAATGAGAATCTAGCATTTTTGGTAAAAAAAAAAAATATCTGCCTCAGAGATCTTGATCATAAGAGAGAGAGAAGTTTTGGGAAAGCCAGATATTTTTCTGAGCAGTTTTTTCCTAGTCGTAGGAATTAATGTTTTATAGAATCTGTCCATTTCAATGTTGGGCTGATCTGATGACTGTTAAGTTCTTCCTTACATTAAACTGAAACCTTTATTGTTTCTTCCCACTACTTCCTCATTTTGTCAGATGCACATACCTAATTTAAATCCCATCCTCATTACTTATTAGATTTGTGAGAGAAGGAATATCACTTCATTTTTTTTGAGCTTCTGTTTCCTCATCTAATAATTGGATATTTTAGTTCCAATCTCCCATGATGCTATGAATAAAATGAGATAACACATATTGGTTTCTTGTCCCAGGCTCTGGATGAAAAAGACTTTGTAGAGGACTTGGTACTTGGCAAGAATTATGTAGGATGGATAGGAATTCTCTGTAGAGGAGAGTGGGGCAGAGAGGAGACTGGTTGGGCCTTTGGGACAGAGGAAATATAAAATAAACAAAAACATATAGCCACGAAAACAATGTGCAAAAAATTTCTAGTGGTCAGGTTTGGCTCTATCTGAATGCCTACCGCCAAGGGGAGAGAGTGATAGATGATCCCAGACAAGTAAGCTACAGGTAGACTGTAAAAGGGCATGTACACCACATCATATTCTAAAATTACACTACTTCTAGAGGTTACTGAATTTAGAGGAAATGCTAAAGAGTGGATAGTTGAACCAGGATTTAAATTTAAGTCTTCTGAGACCATGTCTCATGACACAATAACTTTTTGGACACAGTTTGGATTAAAAAATAATCGTTTTTTAAATTTTTATAGAATTCTAGTAAACAACTTGCTTCCTCCTGGCACTCTGGAATGAAATCCAAGAAGGACTCTGACCCAGTTCCTGAGGCTTTCCACTTGGCTTCCAGCAGGAGAAAGTGTTGTTCTGTCAGTGAAGCCAGTGTATTTCTTTGCTTTTGCTGAATCTATGTTTATAATAAAAGAAAATTTGGGAGAAAGAAAAGAATACTCTACCTATTTTTTAAATATACATGGCTGTGAAGTATAGTAGAAAGAGTTCTGACTATTTGACAAACAACTTGGATTCGAATCCTAACTCTGCCATTTACTAGCTGTACAAACTATGGATGTATTACTTTCTCCTGAGCATCAGTATGTTCATTAGTAAAATGGGAATTATGGCCTTGCCATGCTTTTTTTCTTTTTTTAATCATAATGAGGGAATTGGATGATTGTTAAAACCCATTAGAAATCATAAAGTGATGTTTTATTCCTACTACTGTTAGGAAATCACCAACATGAGAGTATACTAGTACTAATCAAGGTTGCTTTACAATATGTTGACTGGACTCAGGGTAAAATTATTAAGATCAGTAGTTTATCTTCAGTTGTTTGGACCTTTTCAGCCTGTCATTTTTTCTTTTGTTTCCCATCCTCTCACTTCTTTAGTTTGAAGAGACTGGTGCCCTATAGCTCTCTCTTCCCTTCCTTTTCCTATATGTTCCCAGGATAGGCTCTACTAGTATATCTTTGAGGCCAAGGTGTGAAGATCAGTAACAAGATCTGTCTTTCATGCAGTTTCCTATTGGGACCTCATATTTAATTATAAAAGGGGAAAATATTATTTATTCATTAAAATGATTTATTCAATGCATAACTTGTTCTTTATCCATGGTGAAATAATTTGAGAGATTTAGTTTAAACTGAGAATTCAGTTTAGAGGAATTCAAGGATTCTTATTTCATTTATTGATATGTTTGTCATTTATTCTATCTCTCCCGTATGTATGTATGTATGTATTTTAAAGATTTTATTTATTTATTTGACAGAGATAAAGATTACAAGTAGGCAGAGAGGCAGGCGGGGTGGGTGGGTGGGAAGCAGGCTCCCCACTGAGCAGAGAGCCTGATGTGGGGCTCAATCCCACGACCCTGAGGATCCTGAGACCATGACCCGAGCTGAAGGCAGAGACCCAACCCACTGAGCCACCCAGGCGCCCCTTGTATTTAAAAATATTTTGGGGGGCACCTGGGTGGCTCAGTGGATTAAAGCCTCTGCCTTCGGCTCAGGTCATGATCCTGGAGTCCTGGGATGGAGCCCCGAATCAGGCTCTCTGCTCAGCGGGGAACCTGCTCCCCTTCCTCTCTCTGACAGCCTCTCTGCCAACTTGTGATCTCTGTCTGTCAAATAAATAAATAAAATCTTTTAAAAAATATTTTTAACACCTACTATGTGCTAGACACTGTGTTAGGCAACATGTAAGCCAATAAGGACCTAATGGTTCCACTTAGATTGTCATGCATTAGGTTCATGCTGTTTTAAATGGCCTTAGTTTATTCTTAAACATAACTCCTAGAATGAAACAATTTGGTGTGAGGACAAGAATAAAAGCATAGATATAAGATAGTCTTAGTTCTCTTATGTCAGCTGTTCTTTAATTCCTCCTATGTGACATTGGCAAGCTGCTTAACTTTCCTGACTTCTCTTAACTATAAAATGGGAGGCACGTTATGGCACAATACATATTAAAACACGTGACTCAGGGGGGACAAGATGGCGGGGTACTAGGAAGAGGCGTCTTTTCAGCTGGTACCCCAAAGTGAGCTGATTACCTACCAAAGAACTCTGATCACCCATGAAATCAGCCTGAGATCAGAATTATACACGTCTGGATCTCTACAGGGGCAGAAGACGCCAGTGAGCAGGTAAAGCGGGATGGGAACGGTGGACTGATATCGGAAGATAAACAAAAGGGGGAGGGAGCCACCAGAGGCGACCGGTGCAAAAGTAATACCCCGATACGAGCGAGAGTGCCCTGCGTATGGGGACCAGCATTAACTTGGAGACTGGTTGAAAGCACTCCAAAAGAGCAAAGGATCGCGGGGGCAAATTGTGGGAATCAGGGCGGCTAGGGACAGGGGCTTAAGTCCCCGGTCCCAGACGGCCTCCCCGGCGCGGAGGCAGAGAGAGTGCGGTGGAGAAACCGGCTCCTGGTCCCTAAGCCGCCAGCGCGCCCCAGAGCGCGGGGGTTCCGGCTCCTGTGAGGGGATGGGAGCCGCGCCTGTCTGCAGAACGCGCACTAGCCCTACCACAAAGTTTGAGATGCGCGCGCACGTCGCTCCAGCTCTCCTGGGTTTCTAAGGCCCGGGGGCGCTTCTTGACCCTCATCATTGTTTCAAAGTCTAAGCCGCGCGCGCGCGAAACTCTTCCCCGGACAGAGGCGCGCAAAAGCCCAGCCTGCGGCTTACGGACCAGCGCCCCGTTCTCAGTGCCCCAGACGCGCGCCGGACCCACAGCCGCCTCTGAAAAGAGGTGCGCGCAAGCCGGGCACTCCCAGCCCGGGCCGGCGGCAAAATCTCAGTGTGCGATCGCTGCTTGGAACCTCTCTGGCGGTCAGGAGCTCCCAGACAGCCGCCACTGCCTTGGCTTTGGGGACGAGCAAAAGATCCTGCGCCCCCAGGGTCTGCAACTTGGAACCTGCACTGCCAGCGGCCAAGGGGGAATTTATTCAGCTTCTGCACCCAGACTGAGGCTTCTCTCTGAGACGGAGATCAGGAAGTGTTCCAGGGTGCACCTTGACTGCACCAGAGTTGATACATCCAGCTACATCTGTTCAGTCTTCTCCCACCAAAATGACTAGGAGGAGGAATGCCCAACAGAAGAAAAATACAGAGGATGGACCTTCTGCAATAGAGCTAACGGCTATCAACATAGACAATATGTCGGAAAGAGAATTCAGGCTAACAATTATCCAGGCAATAGCTAGGTTGGAGAAAGCCATGGATGACCAAACAGAATTGTTAGGGCTGAACTGAAAGCGACCAGACAGGATGTTCACAATGTTAGGGCGGAGCTTAAAGCTACCAGGGAGGAGGTCCACAATGCTCTCAATGAGTTCCAATCCAGCCTAAACTCTCTCAAAGCTAGGGTAACTGAGACAGAAGATAGAATTAGTGATCTGGAAGACAAACAGATAGAGAGAAAGGATCAGGAGGAAGCCTGGAACAAACAGCTTAGATCCCACGAAAGCAGAATTAGGGAAATAAGTGATGTCATGAAGTGTTCCAACGTCAGAATTATTGGAATTCCTGAAGGGGAGGAGAAAGAAAGAAGTCTAGAAGATGTCGTGGAACAAGTCCTTCATGAAAACTTTCCGAATCTCGCGAGTGAAACCAGCGTTCATGTACTAGGGCTGAACGGTCTCCACCCAAGATTATACACTCCAAAAAAAATCACGACACCTGATAGTCAAATTGAGAAATTATAATTGTAGGTATAATCTCTTGAAAGCCGCCAGGGCAAAGAGGCTCCTTACTTACAGAGGGAAGCCCATCAGAATAACGTCAGACCTGTCCACAGAGACCTGGCAAGCCAGAAGAGGCTGGCAAGATATATTCAGGGCACTAAATGAGAAGAACATGCAGCCAAGAATACTTTATCCAGCAAGACTGACATTCAAAATGGATGGAGAGATAAAGAGTTTCCAAGACCGGCAAGGCTTAAAAGACTATGCAACCACCAAGCCGATACTGCAGGAAATATTAAGGGGGGTTCTATAAAAGAGGAAAAATCCCAAGAATAGCATTGAACAGAAATATAGAGACAGTCTACAGAAAGAAAGACTTCAAAGGTAACTCGATGTCAATAAAAACGTATCTATCAATAATCACTCTCAATGTGAATGGCCTCAATGCACCCATAAAACGGCACAGGGTTGCAGATTGGATAAAACGACAGGACCCATCCATATGCTGTCTACAAGAGACCCATTTTGAACCTAAAGATACACGCAGACTGAAAGTGAAGGGGTGGAGAAGCATCTTTCATGCCAATGGGACTCAAAAGAAGGCTGGGGTAGCAATTCTCATATCAGATAAATTAGACTTCAAACTAAAGACTGTAGTCAGAGATACAGAAGGACACTACATAATCCTTAAAGGGACTATCCACCAAGATGATCTAACAATTGTAAATATCTATGCTTCCAATATGGGAGCAGCCAAATACTTAAGAAAACTGTTAATCAAGATAAAGAGTCATATTGATATGAATACACTAATCGTAGGTGATCTTAACACGCCTCTTTCAGAATTAGACAGATCATCGAAGCAGAAACTCAACAAAGAAACAAGAGCATTGAATGACACATTGGACCAGATGGACCTCATAGATATATACAGAACATTCCACCCTAAAACAACAGAATACTCATTCTTCTCAAGTGCACACGGAACCTTCTCCAGAATAGACCACATACTGGGTCACAAATCAGGACTCAGCCGATACCAAAAGACTGAGATTATTCCCTGCATATTCTCAGATCACAATGCTTTGAAACTGGAACTCAATCACAAGGAAAAGTTCCGAAGGAACTCAAACACCTGGAAGCTAAAGACCACCACCTTGCTTAAGAATGCTTGGATCAACCAGGAGATCAAAGAAGAACTGAAACAATTCATGGAAACCAATGAGAATGAAGACACTTCGGTCCAAAACCTATGGGATACAGCAAAGGCGGTCCTAAGGGGAAAATATATAGCCATCCAAGCCTTGCTCAAAAAAATTGAAAAATCCAGAACACACCAGCTGTCTCTACACCTTAAAGAACTGGAGGATCAACAACAAATCAAACCAACTCCACACATAAGAAGGGAAATCATCAAGATTAGAGCTGAGATCAATGAGGGAGAAACCAGAGATACAGTAGAACGTATCAATGAAACTAGAAGCTGGTTTTTTGAAAGAATCAATAAGATCGATAAGCCACTGGCTACACTAATCCGAAAGAAAAGAGAGATCCCAAATTCATAAAATTATGAATGAAAAGGGAGAGATCACAACTAACACCAAGGAAGTAGAAACAATCATCAGAAGTTATTACGAACAGTTATATGCCAATAAGCTTAGCAACCTAGATGAAATGAATGCATTCCTGGAAAAATATAAACTACCAAAATTGAACCAGGAAGAAATCGACAACCTGAATAGACCGATATCTAATAACGAGATTGAAGCAGTGATCAAAAATCTCCCAAAAAACAAGAGCCCAGGACCTGACGGATTCCCTGGGGAATTCTACCAAACCTTCCAAGAAGAAATAACACCTATTCTATGAAGCTGTTTCAAAAAATTGAAGCAGAAGGAAAACTTCCAGACTCTTTCTATGAAGCCAGCATTACCCTGATCCCCAAACCAGGCAAGGACCATACCAAAAAGGGGAATTTCAGACCAATATCACTGATGAATATGGATGCTAAGATTCTCAACAAGATCCTAGCCAACAGGATCCAACAGCACATTAAAAAGATTATCCACCATGATCAGGTGGGATTCATCCCTGGGCTACAAGGATGGTTCAACATTCGTAAATCAATCAATGTGATACAACAAATTAATATGAGAAGAGAGAAGAACCACATGGTCCTCTCAATTGATGCAGAAAAAGCATTTGACAAAATCCAACATCCGTTCCTGATTAAAACGCTTCAAAGTATAGGGATAGAGGGAACATTCCTGAACCTCATCAAATCTATCTATGAAAGACCCACAGCAAATATCATCCTCAATGGGAAAAAGCTTGCAGCCTTCCCGTTGAGATCAGGAACAAGACAAGGATGCCCACTTTCACCACTCTCGTTCAACATACTATTAGAAGTCCTAGCAACAGCAATCAGACAACAGAGAGAAATAAAAGGTATCCAAATTGGTAATGAAGAAGTCAAACTCTCTCTCTTCGCAGATGACATGATTCTTTATATGGAAAACCCAAAAGACTCCACCCCCAAACTACTAGAACTCATACAGCAATTCAGCAGCGTGGCAGGATACAAAGTCAATGTGCAGAAATCAGTGGCTTTCTTATACACTAACAATGAAAATACAGAAAGGGAAATTAGAGAATCGATTCCATTTACTATAGCACCAAGAACCATAAGATACCTGGGAGTAAACCTAACCAAAGAGGTAAAGGATCTATATTTGAGGAACTATAGAACACTCATGAAAGAAATTGAAGAAGACACAAAAAGATGGAAGACCATTCCATGCTCTTGGATCGGAAGAATAAACATTGTTAAAATGTCTATACTGCCTAGAGCAATCTATACTTTTAATGCCATTCCGATCAAAATTCCACCGGCATTCTTCAAAGAGCTGGAGCAAATAATCCTAAAATTTGTATGGAATCAGAAGAGACCCCGAATCGCTAAGGAAATGTTGAAAAACAAAAATAAAGCTGGCGGCATCACCTTACCTGATTTCAAGCTTTATTACAAAGCTGTGATCACCAAGACAGCATGGTACTGGCATAAAAACAGACACACAGACCAGTGGAACAGAGTAGAGAGCCCTGATATGGACCCTCAACTCTATGGTCAATTAATCTTCGACAAAACAGGAAAAAATATACAGTGGAAAAAAGACAGTCTCTTCAATAAATGGTGCTGGGAAAACTGGACAGCTATATGTAGAAGAATGAAACTCGACCATTCTCTTACACCGTACACAAAGATCAACTCAAAATGGATAAAAGACCTCAACGTGAGACAGGAATCTATCAGAATCTTAGAGGAGAACATAGGCAGTAATCTCTTTGATATCAGCCACAGCAACTTCTTTCAAGATACGTCTCCAAAGGCAAAGGAAACAAAAGCGAAAATAAACTTCTGGGACTTCATCAAAATCAAAAGCTTCTGCATAGCAAAGGAAACAGTCAAAAAAACAAAGAGGCAACCCACGGAATGGGAGAAGATATTTGCAAATGACAGTACAGACAAAAGGTTGATATCCAGGATCTATAATGAACTCCTCAAACTCAACCCACACGGAACAGACAAACACATCAAAAAATGGGCAGAAGATATGAACAGACACTTCTCCAATCAAGACATACAAATGGCTATCAGATACATGAAAAAATGCTCATCATCATTAGCCCTCAGGAAGATTCAAATTAAAACCACATTGAGATATCACCTTACACCAGTTAGAATGGCCAAAATTAACAAAACAGGAAACAACATGTGTTGGAGAGGATGTGGAGAAAGGGGAACTCTCTTACACTGTTGGTGGGAATGCAAGTTGGTGCAGCCTCTTTGGAGAACAGTGTGGAGATTCCTCAAGAAATTAAAAATAGAGCTTCCCTACGACCCTGCAATTGCACTCCTGGGTATTTACCCCAAAGATACAGATGTCGCGAAAGAAGGGCCATCTGTACCCCAATGTTTATAGTAGCAATGGCCACAGTCGCCAAACTATGGAAAGAACAAAGATGCCCTTCAACGGATGAATGGATAAGGAAGATGTGGTCCATATACACTATGGAGTATTATGCCTCCATCAGAAAGGACGAATGTCCAACTTTTGTAGCAACATGGACGGGACTGGAAGAGATTATGCTGAGTGAAATAAGTCAAGCAGAGAGAGTCAATTATCATATGGTTTCACTCATTTGTGGAGCATAACCAATAGCATGGAGGACAAGGGGCGTTAGAGAGTAGTAGGGAATTTGGGTAAATTGGAACGGGAGGTGAACCATGAGGGACTATGGACTCTGAAAAACAGTCTGAGGGGTTTGAAGTGGCGGGGGGGTGGGAGGTTGGGGTACCAGGTGGTGGGTATTATAGAGGGCACAGCTTGCATGGAGCACTGGGTGTGGTGAAAAAATAATGAATACTGTTTTTCTGAAAATAAATAAATTGGGGAAAAAAATTTAGAATTACATATTAGGGATTCATCTTTTTCCCTGGCATCTTCACATAAAAAAAACAAAAACAAAAACAAACAAACAAAAAAAAACACGTGACTCATTTCTGGGTACATAGTAGGGGCTCCATGAAAGGTAGTTATGCTCTCTTCTTTCTTCCATCTTTTTCCTCTTCCACTTGAGTATATCCCTGCTGGTACTGAAACCAAAAAAAAAAAAAAAAAAAAAAGTCACTGACTAGCAAGGTTGAAATATATCAGCCCCAGGAGCAGTTTTGCAGATGGTCTGAAACAGAACATTTGCTAAGGGTATTTGTTGTTCATTATAATTTCTCACACTCTTCTCAGTTTACAAAGCACATTTATACATATAATCTCATATAATCCTCTTAACAACCATGTAAGTTGAGATTAATTATCTGATCTTCTGGGTGAGGAAACTGAGGCTTGCAAAGATTTAGTGAGTTTCCAGTCACATAATTGGAATCGGCTCTTGGTCTTTTAATAAGAAATCTTTTATTTATCTTGCTGTTTCACACTAAATTTGCATCTTAAAAATTTCCAGTTTGCACCCAGCTTTCCCATTTTCCTGGCTACAGGCCTGTCTTTAAGACTAGGGCACTGATACAACTTTTTTTCTTATTTTTCCTTCACAGCGTATGAAACTGATGCAATCCAGAATGTAGCTTGAGGATCCCAGAGATTAGTCTGACTGTGTAGAGAACAAAACTTAATTCAGAGTCTCATCAATTCTTACTTAGACTATTGTAATAGGCCTTCTTCTTCCCTGTGACTCCTCAATGTTTACCTTTCATACCCCTAAGGACATTTTTTTAAATTAAATTAATTTATTTATTTTCAGAAAAACAGTTCATTATTTCTTTACCACACCCAGTGCTCCATGCAATCTGTGCCCTCTATAATACCCACCACCTGGTACCCCAACCTCCTACTCCCCCGCCACTTCGAACCCCTCAGTTGTTTTTCAGAGTCCATAGTTTCTCATGATCCACCTCCCCTTCCAATTTACCCCAATTACCTTCTCCTCTCTGAGACCCCTTGGCCTAAGGACATTTTTTATACTGTAAAACTGAACTCTGCTCAAACCCTTTCTATGCTTAAGACAAAACAAAACAGCATTTTCCCATTTGCAGAACTGAGATCCGAGCAACTTGGGCTGCATCAATGCTCCTTAGCTTCCATTGTGTCCTGATAAGCATCCTACCTTTCAGTAATACTTGTCTTGCCTTAAGAGCCCTTGTAGATATTTTTTCTTCTAGAAATTCTTTCCTTTTCATCTCTCTTGGTGAACTCTTTCCACACCCCTTCAAAATCTGAGTTGGATTCGAAGACCCTCTATCAAATCACCACAGGATTCTTCCCTATGCAGTGTCATAACTCTTTTTAGACTGTATGGTAATTGCCTTTTTTTTTTTTTTTTCCATCGGTATGTCTTGAGTGCAGGGCCCTTTCCTTTATTCCTCTGTATTCCTATTGCTACCTCTAGTTCTTTACAGTTTTTCATCACTAAATATAATCATACCTGTAGATTTTTTAGGTGTTTGTTATCAAGTGGAGTTAGTTCTTATCTATTCCTATTTTTCTGAGAATTTTTATGAATGTGATGTTGAATTTTGTCAAATAATCTTTCTGCATCAACATATATGATCATTAGATTTTTTTCTTTAGTTTGTCAATATGGTGAATTATATTGGCTTTTTTAAAATTTATTTTTTAAATTTTATTTATTAATTTGACAGTCAGAGATCGCAAGTAGGCAGAGAGGCAGGCAAAGAGAGAGGGGGAAGCAGGCTCCCTGCCAAGCAGAGAGTCCGATGTGGGGCTCAATCCCAGGCCCCTGAGATCATGACCTGAGCCGAAGGCAGAGGCTTTAACCCCCTGAGCTACCCAGGCACCCCTTATTTTTGTTTTTAAAGTAAAAGTAGAGTTTATTGAAAAAAATTATATATATATATATATATATATATATATATAGAGAGAGAGAGAGAGAGAGAGAGAGGTGGACAGAGCATCTGGGAGACTCAGAACTCAGAAAAGAAAGGAGTATGAGTCTTGTCTTTGCTTGGGATATGAGGTTTTTATTGCCAGTTGTGGTCTGGTGCAGGTGTCCTCTTAGGCATCCAGGAATGGTCAGAAAAAAGACAGGGTACAGGTGTCCCTCCTAAGTCATTCATTCTTTGAAGCCAGGGATCTTGGCATCAAGGTGTTTGGAGTCAGTGTTCTTGGGAAACATTTGTGTGACATCCCCACCCAGTCATTCCTTTTATGTTACCTGTTATGCTAGAAGGCTCCAAAGATATCACTATCTCGTTGTCACTTATGAGTACCACAAATGCTATTTTCATTATAAAGCATGTGTAGAGTGGGGTGGGGAGTGCAGGTCCTGGCAAGAATAGAAGCTGGAAAAGGAGCAAAGTAAGAAAAAAAAAAAGTTTTTTTTTATTCCTGGTATCCCCTCAGGTTCCCTGTCTCATTCTCCCCTATGGAATTTCTGGCTTTTGAATATTGAATCATCCCTGACTAATTTCCACTTGGTTATGGTATACAAGTCTTTTTATATATTGCTGAATTTTTTTGTTACTATTTTGAGGGGTTTTGCATCTATATTTATGGGTTTTAGTTTTTTTTTTTGTATTATGTTTGTTTTATTTTGATATCAGGTTAAAATAGTAGGTTTATAAAATGAATTGTGAAGTTTTCCCTCCTTTTCTATTTTCTGGAAGACATTATGTAGAATTGATGTTAATTCTTCTTTAAAGATTTGATATAATAGTACCTGGGTGACTCATTCTGTTAAGCAGCCATCTCTTGGTTTCTGCTCGGGTCATGATCTCAGGGTCCTGATGGTGTAGTTTTGGAGTACAGGTGAGGTCTGGTGAGAGGTTTGGTGGGGTCAAGTCCAGAACCAACAACCAAGAAGAATTCTTGAGACATCTTTGGTACAAAATAGTGGTTTTATTAAAGCACGGGGACAGGACCCCCAAAGGGAAGAAGGATCTGCCTATTATAGGGGTTTTTCAAATTATCTATTTCATGTTGTATAAGTTGTAGTAGTTGGTATTTTTCAAGGATTGGCTCTATTTCATTAAAGGTGTCAAATTTTATGTTTATAGAGTTCTTTACAATATTCCCTATTTTCCTTTTGATATTTATATGGTCAGTAGTGGCATGCTCCTGTTTTCATTCCTGATACTAGTAATTTGTATCTTCTATTTCTTTGTCAGTCATGGGAGAGGTTTATCAATTTTACTGATCTTTTCAAAGGACCAGCTTTTTGTTTCATTGATATTTCTTTTTTAAAAAATATTTTATTTATTTATTTGACAGACAGAGTAGGCAGAGAGGCAGGCAGAGAGAGAGGGGAAACAGGCTCCATGCTGAGCAGAGTGCCTGATATGGGGCTCAATCTCAGGACCCTGGGATCATGACCTGAGCCAAAGGCAGGAGCTTTAACCCCCTGAGCCACCCAGGTGCCCCATGTTTCATTGATTATTTCTTGATTATTTTTTCTTTCAATGTCATTTACTTCTGCTATTATTTCCTTAACTGTGCTTACTTTGCTATTTTATTTTATATTAACTCTGCTTCCTTTGATTTAAAAATTTGCTTTTTTTTTCAGGTTTCATGAGGCCAGAGCTTAGATTTTTGACTTGAGACTTTTCCTTTTTAACAATATGTATATTTAGTGCTATAAAATTCCCTCTCAACATTGCATCAGCTATGTCTCACAAATTTTGATAAGGTCTATTTTAATTTTCATTTAGCTAAATGTATTTTTAAAAATTTCACTTGAAAATTCTTCTTTTTCCAATAGATTATTTATGTTTGTTGTTTAGTTTTAAGTGTTTGAAGATTTTCTTGTTATTTTCCTATTAATGATTTGCAGTGTATTTCCATTGTGGTAAAGGAACGTTATCTATGATATCAATTCTTTTAAATTCAGTAAGGTTGGTTTTATAGGCCAGTAGATGATCTATCCTCATATATGTCTGTAGCTGCTTGGAAAGAATATTTATTCTACTGTTATTGGGTAGAGTATTTTATAAATGCCATTTTAGATCCTGCTGGTTTCTGGCATTATTGAATTCTTCTGTATCTATCCTGACTTTATAGTTGTTGTGCTATTGAAATATCTAACTTCAGTTGTGAATATACCAATTCTCTTTTCAGTTATATTCTTTCTTGTTCTATTATTTCTTACAGCTTTGCTTCACATATTTTGCAGCTGTGATATTTGGTGCATGAACATGTAAGATTGCTATAATTCTTGGTAGATTGACCCTTTAACATTACATGATAATGATAATGTTCTCTGTCTCTGGTCATTTCCTTGGCTCTGAAGTCTACTTTATCTGATATTAATACAGCCACTCCTGATTTCTTTAATGTTTTCATGAAATACTTTTTAGTTCCATCTTTTCTCTTTTAATCTGCCCATATTATAATCAGAGTAAGTTTATTTTTTTTTTATTTTCAGAAAAACTTTATTCATTATTTTTTCACCACACTCAGTGCTCCATGCAAGCTGTGACCTCTATAATACCCACCACCTGGTACCCCAACCTCCCACCCCCCGGCCACTTCAAACCCCTCAGATTGTTTTTCAGAGTCCATAGTCTCTCATGGTTCACCTCCACTTCCAATTTACCCAAATTCCCTTCTCCTCTCTAACGCCCCTTGTCCTCCATGCTATTTGTTATGCTCCACAAATAAGTAAAACCATATGATAATTGACTCTCTCTGCTTGACTTATTTTACTCAGCATAATCTCTTCCAGTCCCGTCCATGTTGCTACAAAAGCTGGGTATTCGTCCTTTGTGATGGAGGCATAATACTCCATAGTGTATATGGACCATATCTTCCTTATCCATTCGTCCATTGAAGGGCATCTTGGTTCTTTCCACAGTTAGGCGACCGTGGCCATTGCTGCTATAAACATTGGGGTACAGATGGCCCTTCTTTTCACGACATCTGTATCTTTGGGGTAAATACCCAGGAGTGCAATGGCAGGGTCATAGGGAAGTTCTATTTTTAATTTCTAGAGGAATCTCCACACTGTTCTCCAAAGAGGCTGCACCAACTTGCATTCCCACCAACAGTGCAAGAGGGTTCCCCTTTCTCCACATCCCCCCCAACACATGTTGTTTCCTGTCTTGCTAATTTTGGCAATTCTAACTGATGTAAGATGATATCTCAATGTGGTTTTAATTTGAATCTTCCTGAGGGCTAATGATGATGAACATTTTTTCATGTGTCTGATAGCCATTTGTATGTCTTGATTGGAGAAGTGTCTGTTCATATCTTCTGCCCATTTTTTTTCTCCAATTTATTTATTTTCAGAAAAACATTATTCATTATTTTTTCACCACACCCAGTGCTCCATGCAAGCTGTGCCCTCTATAATATCCACCACCAGGTACCCCAACCTCCCACCCCCCCCCGCCACTTCAAACCCCTCAGATTGTTTTTCAGAGTCCATAGTCTCTCATGGTTCACCTCCCCTTCCAATTTACCCAAAAGCACATACCCTCCCCAAGGTCCATAACCCTACCCCCCTTCTCCCAACCCCCCTTCCCCCAGCAACCCACAGTTTGTTTCGTGAGATTAAGAGTCACTTATGGTTTGTCTCCCTCCCTATCCCATCTTGTTTCATGGATTCTTCTCCTACCCACTTAAGCCCCCATGTTGCATCACCACTTCCTCATATCAGGGAGATCGTATGATAGTTGTCTTTCTCCGCTTGACTTATTTCGCTAAGCATGATACGCTCTAGTTCCATCCATGTTGTCGCAAATGGCAAGATTTCGTTTCTTTTGATGGCTGCATAGTATTCCATTGTGTATATATACCACATCTTCTTTATCCATTCATCTGTTGATGGACATCTAGGTTCTTTCCATAGTTTGGCTATTGTGGACGTTGCTGCTATAAACATTCGGGTACACGTGCCCCTTTGGATCACTATGTTTGTATCTTTAGGGTAAATACCCAGTAGTGCAATTGCTGGGTCATAGGGCAGTTCTATTTTCAATATTTTGAGGATCCTCCATGCTTTTTTCCAGAGTGGTTGCACCAGCTTGCATTCCCACCAACAGTGTAGGAGGGTTCCCCTTTCTCTGCATCCTCGCCAACATCTGTCATTTCCTGACTTGTTGATTTTAGCCATTCTGACTGGTGTGAGGTGATATCTCATTGTGGTTTTGAATTGTATTTCCCTGATGCCAAGTGATATGGAGCACTTTTTCATGTGTCTCTTGACCATCTGGATGTCTTCTTTGCAGAAACGTCTGTTCATGTCCTCTGCCCATTTCTTGATTGGATTATTTGTTCTTTGGGTGTTGAGTTTGCTAAGTTCTTTATAGATTTTGGACACTAGTCCTATATCTGATATGTCATTTGCAAATATCTTCTCCCATTCTGTCAGTTGTCTTTTGGTTTTGTTAACTGTTTCCTTTGCTGTGCAAAAGCTTTTGATCTTGATGAAATCCCAATAGTTCATTTTTGCCTTTGCTTCCCTTGCCTTTGGCGATGTTCCTAGGAAGATGTTGCTGCGGCTGAGGTCGAAGAGGTTGCTGCCTGTGTTCTCCTCAAGCATTTTGATGGATTCCTTTCTCACATTGAGGTCCTTAATCCATTTTGAGTCTATTTTTGTGTGTGGTGTAAGGAAATGGTCCAATTTCATTTTTCTGCATGTGGCTGTCCAATTTTCCCAACACCATTTATTAAAGAGGATGTCGTTTTAACATTGGACATTCTTTCCTGCTTTTTCAAAGATTAGCTGATCATAGAGTTGAGGGTCTATTTCTGAGCTCTCTATTCTGTTCCATTGGTCTATGTGTCTGTTTTTGTGCCAGTGCCATGCTCTCTTGATGATGACAGCTTTGTAATAGAGCCTGAAGTCCGGAATTGTGATGCCGCCAACTTTGGCTTTCTTTTTCAATATCCCTTTGGCTATTCGAGGTCTTTTCTGGTTCCATATAAATTTTAGAATTATTTGTTCCATTTCTTTGAAAAAGATGGATGGTACTTTGATAGGAATTGCATTAAATGTGTAGATTGCTTTAGGTAGCATAGACATTTTCACAATATTTATTCTTCCAATCCAGGAGCATGGAACATTTTTCCATTTCTTTGTGTCTTCCTCAATTTCTTCCATGAGCACTTTATAGTTTTCTGAGTATAGATTCTGTGCCTCTTTGGTTAGGTTTATTCCTAGGTATCTTATGGTTTGGGGTGCAATTGTAAATGGAATTGACTCCTTAATATCTCTTTCTTCTGTCTTATTGTTGGTGTAGAGAAATGCGACTGATCTCTGTGCATTGACTTTATACCCTGACACTTTACTGAATTCCTGTACAAGTTCTAGCAGTTTTGGAGTGGAGTCTTTTGGGTTTTCCACATATAGTATCATATCATCTGCGAAGAGTAATAATTTGACTTCTTCTTTGCTGATTTGGATGCCTTTAATTTCCTTTTGTTGTCTGATTGCTGAGGCTAGGACTTCTAGTACTATGTTGAATAGCAGTGGTGATAATGGACATCCCTGCCGTGTTACTGACCTTAGTGGAAAAGTTTTCAGTTTTTCACAATTGATAATGATATTTGCGGTGGGTTTTTCATAGATGGCTTTGATGATATTGAGGTATGTGCCCTCTATCCCTACAGTTTGAAGAGTTTTGATCAGGAAGGGATGCAGTACTTTGTCAAATGCTTTTTCAGCATCTATTGAGAGTATCATATGGTTCTTGTTCTTTCTTTTATTGATGTGTTGTGTCACATTGACTGATATGCGGATGTTGAACCAACCTTGCAGCCCTGGGATAAATGCCACTTGGTCGTGGTGAATAATCCTTTTAATGTACTGTTGAATCCTATTGGCTAGTATTTTGTTGAGAATTATCACATCTGTGTTCATCAAGGATATTGGTCTATAGCTCTCTTTTTTGATGGGATCCTTGTCTGGTTTTGGGATCAAGGTGATGCTGGCCTCATAAAATGAGTTTTGGAGTTTTCCTTCCATTTCTATTTTTTGGAACAGTTTCAGGAGAATAGGAATTAGTTCTTCTTTAAATGTTTGGTAGAATTCCCCCGGGAAGCCGTCTGGCCCTGGGCTTTTGTTTGTTTGGAGATTTTTAATGACTGTTTCAATCTCCTTACTGGTTATGGGTCTGTTCAGGCTTTCTATTTCTTCCTGGTTCAATTTTGGTAGTATATGTTTCTAGGAATGCATCCATTTCTTCCAGATTGTCAAATTTGTTGGCATAGAGTTGCTCATAGTATGTTCTTATAATAGTTTGTTTTTCTTTGGTGTTAGTTGTGATCTCTCCTCTTTCATTCATGATTTTATTTATTTGGGTCCTTTCTCTTTTCTTTTTGATAAATTTGGCCAGAGTTTTATCAATTTTATTAATTCTTTCAAAAAACCAGCTCCTAGTTTCGTTGATTTGTTCTATTGGGCTTTTTTGATTTCTATTTCATTGATTTCTGCTCTGATCTTTATGATTTCTCTTCTCCTGCTGGGCTTAGGGTTTCTTTCTTGTCTTTCTCCAGCTCCTTTAGGTGTAGGGTTAGGTTGTGTACCTGAGTCCTTTCTTATTTCTTGAGAAAAGCTTGTACCACTATATATTTTTTCTCAGGATTGCCTTTGTTGTGTCCCACAGATTTTGAACCGTTGTATTTTCCTTATCATTTGTTTCCATGATTTTTTTTTTCAATTCTTCTTTAATTTCCCGGTTGACCCATTCATTCTTCAGATGGATGCTGTTTAGTCTCCATGTATTTGGGTTCTTTCCAAACTTCCTCTTGTGGTTGAGTTCTAGCTTCAGATCATTGTGGTCTGAAAATATGCAGGGAATGATCCCAATCTTTTGATACCGGTTGAGTCCTGATTTAGGACCGAGGAAGTGATCTATTCTGGAGAATGTTCCATGTGCACTAGAGAAGAATGTGTATTCTGTTGCTTTGGGATGAAATGTTCTGAATATATCTGTGATGTCCATCTCATCCACTGTATCATTTAAGGCCTTTATTTCCCTGTTGATCTTTTGCTTGGATGATCTGTCCATTTCAGTGAGGGGAGTGTTAAAGTCCCCTACTATTATTGTATTATTGTTGATGTGTTTCTTTGATTTTGTTATTAATTGGTTTATATAGTTGGCTGCTCTCACGTTAGGGGCATAGATATTTAAAATTGTTAGATCTTCTTGTTGGACAGACCCTTTGAGTATGATATAGTGTCCTTCCTCATCTCTTATTATAGTCTTTGGCTTAAAATCGAATTGATCTGATATAAGGATTGCCACTCCTGCTTTTTTCTGATGTCCATTAGCATGGTAAATTCTTTTCCACACCCTCACTTTAAGTCTGGAGGTGTCTTCGGGTTTAAAATGAGTTTCTTGGAGGTAACATATAGATGGGTTTTGTTTTTTTATCCATTCTGATACCCTGTGTCTTTTGATTGGAGCATTTAGCCCATTAACATTCAGGGTAACTATTGAGAGATATGATTTTAGTGCCATTGTATTGCCTGTAAGGTGACTGTTACTGTATATTGTCTCTGTTCCTTTCTGATCTACCACTTGTAGGCTCTCTCTTTGCTTAGAGGACCCCTTTCAGTATTTCCTGTAGAGCTGGTTTGGTGTTTGTAAATTCTTTCAGTTTTTGTTTGTCCTGGAAGCTTTTAATCTCTCCTTCTATTTTCAATGATAGCCTAGCTGGATATAGTATTCTTGGCTGCATGTTTTTCTCATTTAGTGCTCTGAAAATATCATGCCAGCTCTTTCTGGCTTGCCAGGTCTCTGTGGATAAGTCAGCTGCCAATCTAATACTTTTACCATTGTATGTACCTAGGCTGCTTTCAGGATTTTCTCTTTGTCACTAAGACTTGTAAATTTTACTATTAGGTGACGGGGTGTGGGCCTATTCTTATTGATTTTGAGGGGCCTTCTCTGAACCTCCTGAATTTTGATGCTTGTTCCCTTTGCCATATTGGGGAAATTCTCCCCAATAATTCTCTCCAGTATACCTTCTGCTCCCCTCTCTCTTTCTTCTTCTTCTGGAATCCCTATGATTCTAATGTTGTTTCGTCTTATGGTGTCACTTATCTCTCGAATTCTCCCCTCATGGTCCAGTAGCTGTTTGTCCCTCTTTTGCTCAGCTTCTTTATTCTCTGTCATTTGGTCTTCTATATCGCTAATTCTTTCTTCTGCCTCATTTATCCTAGCAGTGAGAGCCTCCATTTTTTATTGAACCTTATTAATAACTTTTTTTATTTCAACTTGGTTAGATTTTAGTTCTTTTATTTCTCCAGAAAGGGCTTTTATATCTCTGGAGAGGGTTTCTCTAATATCTTCCATGCTTTTTTCAAGCCCGGCTATAACCTTGAGAATTGTTATTTTGAACTCTAGATCTGACATATTACCAATGTCTGTATTGATTAGGTCCCTAGCCTTCGGTACTGCCTCTTGTTCTTTTTTTTGTTGTGAATGTTTCCATCTTGTCCTTTTGTCCAGCTAAGAGTTTATATAGGAGCAAGTAAAATACTAAAAGGGTGGCAACAATTCCAGGAAAATATGCTTTAACCAAATCAGAAGAGATCCCAAATCGTGAGGGGGGATTTCTCCCCCCTCACAATTGGGTGAGGGATCTCCTCTGATTGGGATCTCCTCTGATTGGGATCTCCCAATCTCTTCTGATTGGGATCGCTTCTGATTTATGGATAAAAAGAGGCTCAAAAAGAAAGAAAGAAAAAAAAGAATGAAAAAAAAGAGATTGAATTAAAAATTCAATCAAGAATTTAAAAAAGAATTAAAAAAAAATTGAAGAGATTGGGATCTCGTCTGATTTGGGGATAAAAAGAGGTTCAAAAATAAAGAAATAAAAAAAAGAATTAAAAAAGAAAACGAATAAAGAAACGTATAAAAAAGAAAAATATATATATACTAGATAAAGTAGTTAAAAAAAGTTAAAAAAGAAAAGGGTAAAAGTTAAAAAAAATTTTAGCAGAAGAAGAGAAAAAAAAATGAAAAAGAAAAAAATTAAATTAACTGCAAGACTAAAAAATCACAGTTGAGAAAGCCATGAATTCTGTGGTTTGTTTTCTCCTCCTCTGGAATTTTGCTGCTCTCTCCTTGGTATTGAAACTGCACTTCTTGGTAGGTGAACTTGGTCTTGCCTGGATTTCTTGTTGATCTTCTGGGGGAGGGGCCTGTTGTAGTGATTCTCAAGTGTCTTTGCCCCAGGCGGAATTGCACCGCCCTTACCAGGGGCCGGGCTGAGTAACCCGCTCGGCTTTGCTTTCAGGAGCCTTTGTTCCCTGAGCGCTTTCCGTAGAGTTTCGGAGGACAGGAATACAAATGGTGGCCTCCTGGTCTCCGGCCCGGAGGAGCCGAGAGCCCGGGGCCCCGGTCCCCAGTGCGGCCTCAGCGAACAGCTCCTAGTAACTCCCGTCTGCCTAACCTGCGTCCGCGCTCCGAGCTCACCGAGCCTGCAACCGGTTCAAGGCAACACTGAGCTGCGAGCTTACTGTCGGCTCTGTCTCTGTAGCCGGCTTTCCCATTCCAATATCCGCAAGCTCTGCAACACTCAGACACCCCCGATCCTTCTGTGACCCTGCGGGACCTGAGGTCACGCCGACCCTGCGTGGGCTTCGCCCTGGTTTAGCCTCCGGAGCATTGTCCCTCAGCGGAACAGACTTTTTTAAAAGTCCTGATTTTGTGCTCCGTTGTTCCGCCGCTTGCCCGGAGCAGGCTCCTCCCCCTGGGGTCTATCTTCCCGTCACTTTGGATTCACTTCTCCGCCAGTCTTACCTTTCAGAAAGTGGTTGTTTTTCTGTTTCTAGAATTGCTGTTCTTCTTCTCTTCGATCTGCCGATGGATTTGCAGGTGTTTGCAATCTTTAGATAAGCTCTCTAGCTGATCTCCTGCTAGATGAAGTAGTCTTAGCCTGATACTTCTCCGCCATGTTGACTCCTCCTCCCTTCTGTCCATTTTTTGATGTGTTTGCCTGTTTCATTTGTGTTGAGTTTGAGGAGTTCATTATAGATCCTGGATATCAACCTTTTGTCTGTACTGTCATTTGCAAATATCTTCTCCCATTCCGTGGGTTGCCTCTTTGTTTTTTTTTTTTTTGTTTTTTTTTGACTGTTTCCTTTGCTGTTCAGAAGGTTTTGATTTTTTTTTTTATTTTAATGAAGTCCCAAAAGTTTATTTTCGCTTTTGTTTCCTTTGCCTTTGGAGACATATCTTGAAAGAATTTGCTGTGGCTGGTATCAAAGAGATTACTGCCTATGTTCTCCTCTAGGATTCTGATGGATTCCTGTCTCACGTTGAGGTCTTTTATCCATTTTGAGTTTATCTTTGTGTAGGGTGTAAGAGAATGGTCGAGTTTCATTCTTCTACATATAGCTCTACACATGAAAAGGGAAATCATCAAGATTAGAGCTGAGATCAATGAGGTAGAAACCAGAGATACAGTAGAACGTATCAATGAAACTAGAAGCTGTTTTTTTGAAAGAATCAATAAGATCGATAAGCCACTGGCTACATTAATCCAAAAGAAAAGAGAGAAAGCCCAAATTCATAAAATTATGAATGAAAAGGGAGATATCACAACGAACACCAAGGAAGTAGAAACAATCATCAGAAGTTATTATGAACAGTATATGCCAATAAGCTTAGCAACCTAGATGAAATGGATGCATTCCTGGAAAAATATAAACTACCAAATTGAACCAGGAAGAAATCGACAACCTGAATAGACCAATATCTAATAACGAGATTGAATCAGTGTTCAAAAACCTCCCAAAAAACAAGAGCCTGGGACCTGACGGATTCCCTGGGGAATTCTACCAAACCTTCAAAGAAGAAATAACACCTATTCTATGAAGCTGTTTCAAAAAATTGAAGCAGAAGGCAAACTTCCAGACTCTTTCTATGAAGCCAGAATTACCCTGATCGCCAAACCAGGCAAGGACCCTACCAAAAAGGAGAATTTTAGACCAATATCACTGATGAATATGGATGCTAAGATTCTCAACAAGATCCTAGCCAACAGGATCCAACAGCACATTAAAAAGATTATCCACCATGATCAGGTGGGATTCATCCCTGGGCTACAAGGATGGTTCAACATTCGCAAATCAATCAGTGTGATACAACAAATTAATATGAGAAGAGAGAAGAACCACATGGTACTCACAATTGATGCAGAAAAAGCATTTGACAAAATCCAACATCCGTTCCTGATTAAAACTCTTCAAAGTATAGGAATAGAGGGAACATTCCTGAACCTCATCAAATCTATCTATGAAAGACCCACAGCAAATTCATCCTCAATGGGAAAAAGCTCACAGCCTTCCCATTGAGATCAGGAACAAGACAAGGATGCCCACTTTCACCACTCTTTTTCAACATAGTATTAGAAGTCCTAGCAACAGCAATCAGGCAACAGAGAGAAATAAAAGGTATTGAAATTGGCCATGAAGAAGTCAAACTCTCTCTCTTCACAGATGACATGATTCTTTATATGGAAAACCCAAAAGACTCAACCCCCAAACTACTAGAACTCATACAGCAATTCAGCAACGTGGCAGGATACAAAATCAATGTGCAGAAATCAGTGGCTTTCTTTACACTAACAATGAACATACAGAAAGGGGAATTAGAGAATCGATTCCATTTACTATAGCACCAAGAACCATAAGATACCTGGGAATAAACCTAACCAAAGAGGTAAAGGATCTGTACTCCAGGAACTACAGAACACTCGTGAAAGAAATTGAAGAAGACACAAAAAGATGGAAGACCATTCCATGCTCTTGGATTGGGAGAATAAACATTGTTTAAATTCTATACTGCCTAGAGCAATCTATACTTTTAATGCCATTCTGACCAAAGTTCCACCGGTATTCTTCAAAGAGCTGGAGCAAATAATCCTAAAATTTGTATGGAATCAGAAGAGACCCCAAATCGCTAAGGAAATGTTGAAAAACAAAAATAAAACTGGGGACATCATGCTTCCTGATTTCAAGCTTTACTACAAAGCTGTGATCACCAAGACAGCATGGTACTGGCATAAAAACAGACACATAGACCAGTGGAACAGAGTAGAGAGCCCAGATATGGACCCTCTACTCTATGTTCAATTAATTTTCGACAAAACAGGAAAAAACATACAGTGGAAAAAAGACAGTCTTTTCAATAAATGGTGCTGGGAAAACTGGACAGCTATATGTAGAAGAATGAAACTCGACCATTCTCTTATACCCTACACAAAGATAAACTCAGAGTAAGTTTCTTAAAGACACTATATGATTGGGTCATGTTTTCTAACTCATTCTACCAATCTCTGTATTTTATTTGGTGTGTTTCGACCTTTTACATTAGTGGAATTATTGTTACATTAAAACTTAAATCCACCATTTTATTTCTTCTCTTTTTTTTCTTATTTATATGCTTTTATTTATTCTTTGCACCTGGACATTTTATAGATTCCATTTTGATTTATCTATACTCTTCTTGAGTATATTTTTTGTGTAGATTTTTTTAGTCATTGATAATTGCATATGCATAACTTATCACAGTCTACTGGTATTATTATTTTATAAATTTGAATTAAGAATAGAATGCTTTTTTCCTTTTACACACTTTTCTATCCTCATCCACTTATAATTGTCATAAATATTTTTTCTATTTTGATTTAGAGTCAAAGTCGAGCAGTGTTATAATTTCTGCCTCAGTCATTAAACTTACTTTAAAAGACTGAAGTGGAGAAGGGAGGTCTATATTTACTTATATTTTTGCTTATTTATTTTCCTCTTTCCTGATTTTCTAAGATACCTTCTCTAATGTTTCCTTTCTATTCAGAGAACTTCCTTTAGCCATTTATTTCAGGTAAGCCTGCTGTCAACAAATTTTCTTAGTTTTTCCTTCACTTGAGAATTTCGGTTTTCCCTTCATTCATGAAATATTTTTTTGTGAGGTATAGGATTCTGGGTTGACAGTTGTTTCCATTCTCATGTAAAAATGTGCCATTTCCTTCTAGTTTTTCATAAGAATTCTGCAGATTCATATTATTTTCTCAGGTATATAATGTACTGTTTGTATGTCACTGTTTTCAAGATTAGTTTCGGAAGTTTTATTATGAAACATCTTTTTGTTAATTTCTTTGAGTTTATAATATTTGGAGTTTGTTCAGTTTTTTGAAACTATAGGTTTATGTTGCCAAATTTGAAAGAATTTCAAATTCTGGGTTGCCTCTTTGTTTTCTTGACTGTTTTCTTTGCTGTGCAGAAGCTTTTGATTTTGAAATGTTCCTTTCGCTTTTTTTGCCCTCAATTTGGGCAATTTTCATCAATTATTTCCTTCAGTATTCTTTCACCTCTGCTGTATTTCTTATCTCCTTCTGGACTCTGATTATACAAATATTAGATATTTTGTTATAGTCCTGTATGTCCCTGAAGCAGTGTTCACTTTTTTGTTCCCAGTCTGTTTTCATTCCATTTCTTAGACTGAATAATGTCTAATGTTGTATCTTCCAATTCACTGACCTTTTCCTCTGTCCTCTCTTTTCTTTTGTTTCATCCATCCAGTGAGTTTTTAGTTTTAGTTATTATGTTTTAAAATTTTTGAATTTCATTTGATTCTTTATATCCCCCTTTTTTAAAATTTATTTTTTATTTATTTTCAGCATAACAGTATTCATTATTTTTCACCACACCCAGTGCTCCATGCAATCCATGCCCTCTATAATATCCACCACCTGGTACCCTGACCTCCCACCCCCCGCCCCTTCAAAGCCCTCAGATTGTTTTTCAGAGTCCATAGTCTCTCATGGTTCACCTCCCCATCCAATTTCCCCCCAACTCCCATCTCCTATCTCCCCATGTCCTCCATGCTATTTGTTATGCTCCACAAATAAGTAAAACCATATGATAATTGACTCTCTCTGCTTGACTTATTTCACTCAGCATAATCTCTTCCAGTCCCGTCCATGTTGCTACAAAAGTTGGGTATTCGTCCTTTCTGATGGAGGCATAATACTCCATAGTGTATACGGACCACATCTTCCTTATCCATTCGTCCATTGAAGGGCATCTTGGTTCTTTCCACAGTTAGGCGACCGTGGCCATTGCTACTATAAACATTGGGGTACAGATGGCCCTTCTTTTCACGACATCTGTATCTTTGGGGTAAATACCCAGGAGTGCAATTGCAGGGTCATAGGGAAGTTCTATTTCTAATTTCTTGAGGAATCTCCACACTGTTCTCCAAAGAGGCTGCACCAACTTGCATTCCCACCAACAGTGCAAGAGGGTTCCCCTTTCTCCACATCCCCTCCAACACATGTTGTTTCCTGTCTTGCTAATTTTGGCCATTCTAACTGGTATAAGGTGATATCTCAATGTGGTTTTAATTTGAATCTCCCTGAGGGCTAATGATGATGAGCATTTTTTCATGTGTCTGATAGCCATTTGTATGTCTTCATTGGAGAAGTGTCTGTTCAAAAATTCTGCCCATTGTTTGATAAGCTTGCCTGTTTTGTGTGTGTTGAGTTTGAGGAGTTCTTTATAGATCCTGGATATCAACCTTTTGTCTGTACTGTCATTTGCAAATATCTTCTCCCGTTCCGTGGGTTGCCTCTTTGTTTTCTTTGCTGTGCAGAAGCTTTTGATTTTGAAATGTTCCTTTTCGCTTTTGTTTCCTTTGCCTTTGGAGACATATCTTGAAAGAAGTTGCTGTGGCTGATAGCGAAGCGGTTACTGCCTATGTTCTCCTCTAAGATTCTGCTGGATTCCTGTCTCACGTTGAGGTCTTTTATCCATTTGAGTTTATCTTTGTGTAGGGTGTAAGAGAATGGTCGAGTTTCATTCTTCTACATATAGCTGTCCAGTTTTCCCAGCACCATTTAGTGAAGAGACTGTCTTTTTTCCACTGTATATTTTTTCCTATTTTGTCGAAAATTAATTGACCAAAGAGTTGAGGGTCCTTATCTGGGCTCTCTACTCTGTTCCACTGATCTACATGTCTGTTTTTATGCCAGTACCATGCTGTCTTGGTGATCACAGCTTTGTAGTAAAGCTTGAAATCAGGTAGAATGATGTCCCCAGTTTTATTTTTGTTTTTCAACATTTCCTTAGCGATTTGGGGTCTCTTCTGATTCCATACAAATTTTAGGATTATTTGCTCCAGCTCTTTGAAGAATACTGGTGGAACTTTGATCAGAATGGCATTAAAAGTATAGATTGCTCTAGGCAGTATAGACATTTTAACAATGTTTATTCTCCCAATCCAAGAGCATGGAATGGTCTTCCATCTTTTTGTGTCTTCTTCAATTTCTTTCATGAGTGTTCTGTAGTTCCTGGAGTACAGATCCTTTACCTCTTTGGTTAGGTTTATTCCCAGGTATCTTATGGTTCTTGGTGCTATAGTAAATGGAGTCAATTCTCTAATTCCCCTTTCTGTATGTTCACTGTTAGTGTAAAGAAAGCCACTGATTTCTGTACATTGACTTTGTATCCTGCCATGTTGCTGAATTGTTGTGTGAGTTCTAGTATTTTGGGGTTGGAGTCTTTTGGGTTTTCCATATAAAGAATCATGTCATCTGCGAAGAGAGAGAGTTTGACTTCTTCATGGCCAATTTCAATACCTTTTATTTCTTTTTGTTGTCTGATTGCTGTTGCTAGGACTTCTAATACTGTGTTGAACAAGAGTGGTGAGAGTGGGCATCCTTGTCGTGTTCCTGATCTCAACGGGAAGGCTGCAGGCTTTTTCCCATTGAGGATGATATTTGCTGTGGGTCTTTCATAGATAGATTTGATGAAGTTCAGGAATGTTCCCTCTATCCCTATACTTTGAAGCGTTTTAATCAGGCATCGATGCTGGATTTGTCAAATGCTTTTTCTGCATCAATTGAGAGGACCATGTGGTTTTTCTCTCTTCTCATATTAATTTGTGGTATTACATTGATTGAATTAGCCAACCTATAGCACATCATTAGTTTCAGATGTAGAGTTCAGTAATTCATCAGTTGCAAAAACACCTAGTGCTCATCACATCATGGGTCTTCTTTATCAGCCAGTCACTCCATCCACCCACCCACCTTCCCTCCAGCAACCATCAGTTTTTTTCCTACAGTTAAGGGTCTCTTATGTTTTATCTCTCTCTCTGATTTATTTCCACTCTATTTTTTCCTTTCATCTCTTATGATTCTCTGCACTGTTTCTTATATTACACATATGAGTGAAACCATATGATAATTGTCTTTCTCTGACTGACTTATTTCACTCAGCAAAATACTCTCCAGTTCCATCCATGTCAGTGCAAATGGTAAATTTTCATCCTTTCTGGTGGCTGAATAATATCCGTTGTGTGTGTGTGTGTGTGTGTATGTTTATATCTATAGATATATATAATCTTTATCCATTCATCCATCAGTTGGCATCCTGGCTGTTTCCATAGTTTGGCATTGTGGACATTGTTGCTATAAACACTGGGGTGCAGGTAACCCCTTCAGATCACTGCATTTGTGTCTTTGGGGCAAATACCTAGTAGTGCAATTGCTGGCCATAGGGTGGCTCTATTTTTAGTTTCTTTACCTCCATTCTGTTGTCCAGCATTGCTGCACCAGCTTGCATTCCCTCCAAGAGTGTAAGAGGGTCTCCCTGTCTCGACATCCTCACCAACATTTGTCATTTCCAGACTTGTTAATTTTAGCCATTATGAACAGTGTGAGGTGGTATCTCATTGTGGTTTTGATTTGTATTTCCTTGATGTCAAGTGATATTGAGCATTTTTTCATGTGTGTGTTGGCCATTTTTTAAGGATTTTATTTATTTATTGGACACAGAGACACACAAGCGGGGTGGGGGTGGGAGAGGAGAAGCAGGCTCGCTGTTAAGCAAGGAGCCCAAGGCGGGGCTCCATCTCAGGACCCTGGGATCATGACCTGAGCCGAAAGCAGATGCTTAACAACCGAGCCACCCAGGCTCCCCTGTTTTCTCTTTAATAGGATCATTTCTATGGTTTTCTCATTAAGCATCACACAGCCTTTTGGAGTAAGACACTTTTAGTAGGTTAGGAATGTTGACCCTCACCAATTTTAGCAAATGCTGTTTTAGCATGTAGGGAGATTATTCTTGATATATTGTTGAAATAATCTCGGAATAACTTTTCTGTGCTAGCTTATTATGTAATGGTTTGTTTACAATATGCATCTATAAAGTCTTTATGCCCTTAATTTAGCAGTTGTACTTCTATGCATATAAAACTAAAATGGGAAACTTACTCTACCCTAACCTTTAAAAAAGTAAATTTTTGGAGTGCCTGATTGGATCATTCTATTGAGAGTCTTACTGTTCACTTGGGTCATGATTCCAGGGAGGTGAGATGGAGCCCAGCATCGGGATCTGCAGGGGTCTGGAGCCTGCTTAAGATTCTCTCCCTCCCTTTTCCCATCGCATTCTCCCCATCTTGTAGGCCTGTTTGGAGGATTAATATATGTAGAATGAGTTTACAATTCTGGCACATCATCAACATGCAGTAAATGCTGTCAGTGTTGCAAAGCACCACATATTCTGCAGTTTATTTACAGGAATATTCTATCCTGGTGTCACATAGGGCTGTCAGACATCTGAGGTCTGGATGCAAGCAGATTTTTCATTCAGGTAAAGGCCTCTGAGAACGTCATACCAACTGTTCACCAACCAGTAATTTCCTCTCTTCAGGATGGCCAATTAGGCCCTACTTTCAAGTCATCCAGGGGCTGCCTCTGTCCAAAGCCCATGGCTGCCCCTCTGCACGTGTCTGGGGATGTTGGCCACTTGTATGTCTTCTTTCGAGAAATTTCTGTTTATGTCTTCTGCTCATTGCTTGATTGGATTATTTGGTTTTTGGATATTGAGTTTGAGAAGTTCTTTATAGATCTCAGATACCAGCCCTTTATCAGATACGTTGTTTGGAACTACCTTCTCCCATTCCACAGGTTGCCTTTCAGTTTTTTTGACTGTTTTCTTTGCTACACAGAAGCTTTTTATCTTGGTGAAGACCAATAGTTCATTTTTGCTTTTGTTTCCTTTTTCTTTGGAGATGTGTCTAGCAAGATGTTGATGTAGCCGAGGTTGCTGTATGTATTTTCCTCAAGGATTTTGATGAATTCTTGTCTCATATTTAGGTCTTTCATCCATTTTGAGTTTATCTTTGGGTATGGTGTAAGAAAATGGTCCAGTTTCATTCTTCTACATGTGGCTGTCCAATTTTCCCAATACCATTTGTTGAAGAGACTGTCTTTTTTCCATTGTATATTCTTTGCTGCTTTGTCAAAGAATAGTTGATGAATCAAGGTTCCATTCTATGTTTTTGTGCCTGTACCATACTGTCTTGATGATGCCACTTTATAATATAACTTGAAGTCTGGCATTGTGGTTCCACCAAATTTAGTTTTCTTTTTCAACATTTCTCTGGCTATTTGTGGTCTTTTTTGGTTCAATACAAATTTTAGGATGGTTTGTTGCAGCTCTGAAAAATGTGGATAGTAATTTAACAGGAATTGCATTGAATGTATAGATTGAATGTATAGATTGCTCCCATACCAGGGAATCCAGTAAAAGGAATGTATTACAGGAGACCTATCACTCTGGGTAGCATAGATATCTTAACAGTGTTCATTTTTCCAAGCCATGAGCACAGAATGTTTTTCTATTTTTTTTTTTTGTCTTTCTCAGTTTCTGAGAGCTTTTCTCCTAAGGTCAGGAACACAACAAGGGTTTCCTCTCTCACCACTATTGTTCAACATAGTAATAGAAGTCCTAGCCTCAGCAATCAGACTACAAAAAGAAATAAAAGGCATTCCGATTGGCAAAGAAGTTAAACTCTCCTCTTCTTGGGTGACATGATGCTTTATGTGGAAAACCCAAAAACTCTACGCCAAAATTGCTACACTCATACAGGAATTTAGCAATGTGGCAGGAAATAAAATCAATGCATAGAAAATAGTTTGCATTTCTGTACACTAACAAGGACACAGAAGAAAGAGAAATTAAGGAATTGATCCCATTTATACTTATACCAAAAACCATAAGATACATAGGGATAAACCTAACCAAATAGGTAAAGAATCTGTACTTTAAAAACTGCAGAATATTTAATGATTCTTTGTGTCTTCTATTTCTTTTCTGAAACTCAATTTTTTTTTTCTGGGATTCCATTTTTTAAATTTGTTTGAATCATGTTCATAATTGCTTGATGAAGCATTTTCATGATGGCCGCTTTAAAATATTTGTCAGATAAATCTCTCATTTTCATTTTGGGGTCTACTGATTGTCTTTTTTTTAACTCCATTTGAAATATTTCTGACTCTTTTTTTAGAGATTTTATTTATTTATTTGACAGAGATGCAGGCAGAGAGAGGAGGAAGCAGGCTCCCTGCTGAGCAGAGAGCCCGATGTGGGGCTTGATCCCAAGACCCCAGGATCATGACCTGAGCTGAAGTCAGAGGCTTTAACTCACTGAGCCACCCAGGTGCCCCTATTTCTGACTCTTTGTATGATCAGTAATTTTTGTTGAAACTTTGAAAATTTGGGTTTCATGTTATGAGACTCTGGATCATATTTAAAAAGTCTGTTCTGTCTGGTTTCCC
The DNA here is from genome assembly GCF_020171115.1 of Neogale vison. NCBI lineage: Eukaryota > Metazoa > Chordata > Mammalia > Carnivora > Mustelidae > Neogale > Neogale vison. Next base: position 39,415,698 of record NC_058092.1, on the reverse strand, counting down.
AGATGGTGTTCTGGAAGGAGAAGGGAGATGTTGCTACCTTCTTACTGCCCAGTGCAAGCAGAAGTCCATGTTTACCACCTGGCCTCTGTTGTCAGCTGTAGCAGAAGCAAGAGGTCCTTGCTATTTTTGAGTGGGGGTCTGACTGTGGTGAAAGTCTATGATTCTCTACAAAACTACACTAACACCACACCAGCTAAGAATAGGAGGTATTGTTCATTGTGCCAGAGGGACTAAAAGTTAAGGTATTCCTTAACTGAAACCACAGTGGTGGGGAAGTGCTAATTATTACCTAGCAGAGGTAGGTAATAATTAGTTTCAGTTCCCTGTTCTACCTTCTCTGATGCCACCCTGGCATTAGGGTTGGGCCACCTTGTTACAGACTGGAGAAGGGGGAAGTCTAGGCTCCTTACTCAAGCTTTGTTGACTCATGTGTGGTAGGGATACCTTTTTATTTATTTATTTATTTTTTGGTAGTGTTTGGCTATAGTAGAAGATTTATTTACTAAGTTTTTTGTGTTTTTAGCCTGCCTCTTTCCTTTGTCCAGAGAGAAGAGATTCTTTTTTTTTACGTTTCAGAGGTAGAATTTAGTGATTCATCAGTTGCATAAAACACCCAGTGCTCATTACTTCAAGTGCCCTCCTTAATGCCCGTCACCCAATTACCCCAACCCCTCACTCATCCATCCACACCAGCAGCCATCAGTTTGTTTCCTAGAGTTAAGAGTCTCTTATGGTTTGCCTCTCTCATTTTTCATCTTATTTTATTTTTCCTTCCCTTCCTCTTTGTTCACTTGTTTTGTTTCTTAAATTCCACAGATGAGTGAAATAATAAAATATTTATCTTTCTCTGACTGACTTATTTCACTTTTAGAGAGAAGGGATTTAGGGTTCTGGATTTTGTTTGCCTGCACCTGTTGGCATTTTAGGTTTTTTTTTTTTTTTCTTTCTCCCATTCTGGTACATATGAGGCAAAAAGAAACCCCATGGGGCTTACTACCATGTCATTCTTTGATTCCTCAGGTTCCCAGTTGGTTTTCTGCTTCTGTCCTCACCTGAGAATCTTCTTATGTTTATTCTATGTATAGTTGTACTTAGCAAGAGAATTAGGGAAACATATACTCCATCTTCTTGGGAGTAGAAGTTCAGATTTATAAAAATTCTCCTGAATGTTTGAAGAGGAGCAAGACAGAAGGTAGATTAACTTTGAAAGAATGCTGGAGTTGTTATGGTTCTTATGGGAACAGGTATCACTTAAGCATTAGGTAACTATTTTATTAAAAATTTGGAGGGGTAGGGTTATGGACATTGGGGAGGGTATGTGCTTTTGGGTAAACTGGAAGGGGAGGTGAGCCATGAGAGACTATGGACTCTGAAAAACAATCTGAGGGGTTTGAAGTGGCGGGGGGATGGGAGGTTGGGGTACCAGGTGATGGGTATTATAGAGGGCACGGCTTGCATGGAGCACTGGGTGTGGTGAAAAAATAATGAATAATGTTTTTCTGAAAATAAATAAATTGGAAAAAAAATAAATTAATTAAAAAAAATTTGGATATAGCTCTAAGCTTCCTACATACCAAGGCAGAAGTAACATATTGACTTATATTTGTTCACTTTCTTTGAGAAAAAAAATGCAGATCTGTTGAATAGGAAAGACATTTTTCCTAGTCCTACATTCTCAGAGGGATTATTATGTATATTCTTTAAATAAGAGACTGTTTAAATTCATGGTTGGATATTTTTATGGTAGGATTTTACAAAATATTGGAATATTTCTCATAGGTGAACGTTTCTTTTACTGTCCATAGAAACTGAAGGCATAACCTACTTAGTTATGGTACTTCTAATGGTAATTCAGCTAATAAAATAAAAAATATATTTATTTTTGGCATTTATTGTCTAGAGGTCAGAAATCTTGAGGAATGGTTAGTAAATTAGTTCTTCCTGTTGTCTTTTTCAAGTACTGGATATCTTATTGAATATTTGGCATGAGTGTTTGGCAAGGGCTGAATTGCCAGGAATTCTTTAGTTAGTCTCTGATGACTGCATGTATTATTTCTAGGGTACCTACATTGCACATTTAATATAGATATTATTTAATCTCTCAAAGAGAATTTTCAGGTTACATAAGTGTTCCTTTCCAGGCGAAAAATAATATAAAATACCTACCGTGCACCAGAGATTATACTAGAAATTCTATATATTTACTGTTAGGGTCTGTGATCAAAGGAACGAGACTGATACAAAGCGAAGGTCAAGCAAAGCTTTATTTCGTGCCAAGCATCATGAATCACACTGACCGGTCAGGGCTTTCTTTTATAAAAGATGACAACTTTGACCCCAGCGAGCCTACTCCCAACAAGGTTGCTGACGTCTAGGTCGTTTCTCACTGTGTCACTGCTGAGGGTCCTGGTGTGCGGGGCAGGGCCACTGGCATCTCAGGGACCGCTGACAACTGGACCGCAGATGTCTCAGGACTGCAGGCGTCGAGGGACCGCTGACAACTGGACCGCAGATGTCTCAGGACCGCAGGCGTCGAGGGACCGCTGACAACTGGACCGCAGATGTCTCAGGACCGCAGGCGTCGAGGGGCCGCTGACAACTGGACCGCAGATGTCTCAGGACCGCAGGCGTCGAGGGGCCGCTGACAACTGGACCGCAGATGTCTCAGGACCGCAGGCGTCGAGGGACCGCTGACAACTGGACCGCAGATGTCTCAGGACCGCAGGCGTCGAGGGGCCGCTGACAACTGGACCGCAGATGTCTCAGGACCGCAGGCGTCGAGGGACCGCTGACAATTGAACCTCTGGGCTGCTGGAGGCTGGAGGCTGCAGGCGGCGGCTCAGAGCCGCCACAGGCTGGAAGCTGCTGGCGGTGGCTCGGGGCCGCCGGAGGCTGGACTGCCAAACGCGGTTATAGCTCTTACAAGAGCTGTTAGAGCTCTTCTATTCACCGTTGACTCCCCTGCTCTCCGCGGACTTCACCGCTCTCCGCCAATTTCACAGCTCTTCGCACCGCTTTCCGCACCGCTCTCTGTCCCACTCTCCGAGGACTCGGCTCCACCGCTCTCCTGCAGCAGCTCTGCTCTCCTGCAGCAGCCCCCGCTCTCCTGCAGCAGACCCCCTTGACAGCCTGGCAGAGTAACCTTTATGGGGGTGGTTGAGCCCCGCCCCTACACAAGTGGCCAATTGAATTCCAATTTTCCCAGTGGATATACATACACCTTACTGATTGGATGATTCCACTCAGTCTGCCCCACCCTTACATTTACTACTAAATGTTTAAGTAACTGGAGTAATTGTTATTATTCCCATTTTATAGATAAAGAGACTCAGACTAGGAGGGATCAAATCCTTTGCCCAAGGATAGACAATGGAAATGTCAGAATTGGTATTCTATATCTAATCCTACCTCCCACTTATCTTATGTATGCACCTTATGCTTCAGCCAGTCTGTATTATTGAAAGAGAAAATGGGTGTGAAATACTTGGTAAGATGGAAATGAACAGAGGTGAAAACACATAAACTCAAATCAGTGAGTTCAGTTTCTCAAAGCAGTTTAAATGAAAATTATGACAAAGGAGTTTGAAAGAACTGGTTTAATGGTAACTTAATCTTCCTGTGAATTTCATTTTTTACAACCTTTATTTGGTTTAGCAAGAAGCCTTAATTATTTGTAGTGCTTAGGAGTATTTTATGAGATGTCAGAAAGAGTTTGGTCATTTTTGGTATATGTGTATATTGTCCATGTGTATATGTATGTATGTATTCTGTAGTAAAATTAATAAACAATTTCATAATAGACTAGAGAAAATACAATGCCCCAAAGCTTTAAGCTCGAAGGTTATCTAGGTTGGACTAATCTCTTATTTGATTAGTAAGAAACTAATACCATAGGAGATAAAGTGACTTGACTAAGGTCTCATAGTAACTAGCAGTAAAACTGGAACTAGGAAGCCCAATTTATCTGAATCCCAATCAAGTAGTCCCTATTAAAATAATCTAAACTTTCAGAATAATTCTGTTTTTCTAAAGGTAAGATTATTCCTAGTTTTAAATACGTCATTTTAATTTTGTAATCCCTTATTCTTATTAACATACTATTTCTAGTATTATAATTCAGTTACTTTGCTTAAATTATCAGGGCCTTGGAAAACAATTGGAAAGCACCAACTATCTCACCTAGAAGGACCTTATAATATATAAACTCCATTCAACTGTGAGCTCTTGTGGGAATGGATTATATCTCAATTATTTTTTAATTTTCAGCAGTCAACCTGGGGCCCAGTTGAAATTTGGTTGAATTAATGGATAAATGAAGTACAAATGAGTCATAGCACTATTGAATATTAGAATTTAAAAAGGCCTTAAAAATTATATAGTCCATATCTTAACTTTAAATGTGAGGAAACTCAGAACAAAAGTCAGTATATGGCTTAATATCATAGAAACTAAAAATACAATATAGTTCTTTTTTTCTAACAATACATTTATAATACTTTCCATTGCCAAAAAAACCCAAAAAAACAAAAAACAAAAAACAAAACCCACAAAAAAACAAAAAACAAAAAACCCACAAACAAACCTTACCTTTTTCAGGTCATATTAAAATTTCATAATAGTCTTGCACTGCACAACTCCAGGGAGCACTGTTTATCTTATAGTTGATGGGAATGGTAACCTCACAGTTGTTTAACTGTAGACAGTGACTCAATACATGAAACTGTTATTATTACTTCTACTTTACAGGTAAAGAAATAGGCCTGCAGTGGAAGTATCTTATCCAAGATTATACAAATTATGTGTAACCGCACTGGACCCCTCTTTTCTTATAATTTAGTATATTTTTTCTTATAATGCTCAAATCTGAAATATGTCATTTAATCCTTCATGTCTATCTCCATAACACATTCTCAACAACATTTAAAGCAGGCACCCCACCATGCAAACTGTTCATAGCTCTGTAACTGAATCTGCCTATCCTAGTTTTCAACCCTCTCACCAGTTTTCCATTTCTAGCTTTGCCTTTTCTCCAAGGCTCACATTATAATTTTAACTACAATCTTGACTTGCCTTCAGTGTAGTTTTTCCTTCTACCTTTGGTTGCCTTTGCAATTCAACCCCATTCCCTGTCACCTCTTATCTTAGCTTTTTTTCACCCTAGCAGATGCCTTTAACTGTCATGATTGGCTATTGGCCATGATACCATTTTTCTTTCTAATGTAAAACTTAACAGGATTTGACCTATATATTCTCTTTTTCTGGCTTTCCTTTTCAAGTCCTCCTTGAGAGTCATCTTGCCACCTAGCACAACTTTGTCTCTGCATGCGGTCTCTGGGTGATTCATCTCTGCCCGCCACAGAGGCGTGAATGCCAACACCTACACATGCAGGTGAATCTGCTCCAGTGATATATTTTAATTACAGATTTAGTCAGAAGTAATTAAGCCATTCTGTAACTGGGATGGGCACTGAGTTTTAGTTTCAGACATCCCATGTGTGGTTTGTGCCACCCTGGTTTGCAGAGTAAGAAGGAGCCCCTAGTGTAGTTAGATTAATTAATAGAAAGAGAATAAACTTAATGGAGCCAGAAAAGTGCAAAAAATGGTGCTTTCCCCTGTATATCTCATGCAGATGGAATGGCCATCCTGGGATTGCAGCAAGGGATGGCAATTGCATTTTAATTATAGGGCTGATGGTTTTGGTACTTCACCAGATGGAAGGGTCTTTTTAGAGAAAGAGACCCACTCACTCCTCTGTCGATTTTCCCTCTGATGATGGTTAACAAAACCCGACAGGAGACAAAAGTGATGAGGTCGCATTCTGATCCCATGGATTTTATTCTGTTGCTTGACTTGTCAGTTCAGTCAGATCTTGAGTCCTGTGGAAAAAGATGCAGCTCCTGCAGGCACTTTAACAAATGAAGGAGAAAGGATGAGATTGGAGAAAAGGAAAAATTCTTTTTCCCCTTCTTCTTCCTTTATCATTATTGTGGTTACTTTCCCCCCACAAAACACTTTCATTTCCATTATACCTCTTAACACTCATGACAGTTTAGTAACAGAGGTATTATTATCCCCATTTTAATGAATGGAAAAATTGAGATAAGGACTAGTAAGCTTTTATACATTTAGTAGTGTTGATCAGTGAATTACTAGAATTGAAGCAAGATTAAAAGTGTTATCTTTTTCTCTGACTACCCAAAAATATACTTATGGAACCAGAAGCCCTCCAACACTTCCATCTCATTTAATGGAAAAGGAAACTGTGGCTCAAGTGGTATAATGGAGAGTGGTATGGGATAGTTTAAAGAGCATGGGCTTTGGAAAGTCCTGGTGAAGTTTTACTTCTGTATTTATGTATTTGGAATTGTGGGGTAAGTCTACTCTCTGAGCTTCACTTTCTGCATTTTTAAAGTACAAGATTAGGCTGAATAAAACAGACCTCTCCAGCCTTGAATTATATGGTACCCAGAGCTTGGATTTACTTATGCCTGGGTTAGGAGTATTTTTCTGTACCTCTTGTGGGTGGTAGTGGCTCATTTTGGGGGAATCCAAATTTTTAAAAATGATTCTCAAGAAACTAGACTGGGAAAGATAAGCCCTGAATTAAACTTAATGGAAGCCAAATCCTTAAGAAATTTTTAGAATGTTATCACACAGGAAAACAGCCAAAACATTGGGAAGCCACTATTTACCCAGAAATTGCAATAATTCAGACATGTGAATTGGGGATTGCTATGAAAATTTCCTTCTCAGGCACAAAATACTGGTTCACCAAGTGCTTTGCCAAGCCCAGGAACAGTTCTGAAGCAGAGAGATGAATCATTGGGAATCATTTTGTCTCTTTTACCTTCTTTTCAATCATTTGATTCAGTGATGCTTGTCCCTCAGAATCTCCTCCGACTTTTTCTCCTTCAAAGAAGAATCATTTGTTATCTTCTCACTATAATTAGATGGTTTGAGGGGGATAAACATCAGACCTTCATAGCTGCCAGACCTTGATTTATAGGAAAATTATTTGTTCTAATTATACAGAATGATTCATAGCTTATGCAAATGTGTGATTTATTACCAGACCACCTCTTTTATAGGTAGGCTCCATCCTCTTTAGTTTTTAGTTCAGTGCTTGGTAGGAATGTCAATACCATCTAGATCAGACTTCTTTTTTTTTTTTTCTTTAAGATTTTATTTTATTTATTTGAGAGAGAGAGACAGTGAGAGAGAGCATGAGCGAGGAGAAGGTCAGAGGGAGAAGCAGACTCCCCATGGAGCTGGGAGCCCGATGTGGGACTCGATCCCGGGACTCCAGGATCACGCCCTGAGCCGGAGGCAGTCGTTTAACCAACTGCGCCACCCAGGCGTCCCTAGATCAGACTTCTGGATTACTTTTTTTTTTAATTTTTAAATTTATTTTCAGCGTAACAGTATTCATTGTTTTTGCACCACACCCAGTGCTTCATGCAAAACGTGCCCTCTCCAATACCCACCACCTGGTTCCCCCAACCTCCAATCCCCCCATCCCTTCAAACCCCTCAGATTGTTTTTCGTCCATAGTCTCTCATGCTGGATTACTTTCATCATTCTCTTGACAGTCTAGAATAATAGTGACATGCATTCAGTCATTGACAAAAAGGTCATCAAGCAATCTCTGTGGACAAAACACCAGGATAGTGAAATATGGTAACATTTGCTTACATAGAGGACATGGGGGAAGGGCATATTCTATAACACTGTAACTTCCTTTATGTCATGTAAGCTTCATGGTAGCCTTCTAAGGAGGTAAAGCAACTCTCATTCTGAAACTATTACAAATGAAGAGACAGCTCAAAGAGGGAAAGTGACCTACCCAAAGTCAGTTGGTATTCAAATTATAGGAATCCACCGGGAGTAATCCATAATTCTGAGTAATCAGTCAGCTGGCATGCATTTACACATGCTTGTGTGTGTGTGTGTGTGTGTGTGTGTGTTTATAGGGGTGGGGTTGGGCATGCTGTCAGCGCTGGGAATTATTGTTTTCCTATGTGAAAGGATAAAAAAGACATATTTTCTTAAAATGGCTCCACAGTTTATCAGCTTAATCCTCAACTTAATTTAATTTCAGGCATGGAAAGCTGGTATTAAAATGTCATTGCTCTTTGGGAGGGAGGCACGTCTTAGTCTGTTACTTGTTATTCATTCATTCATTTGTTCATTCAGCAAACCTTATTAGAAACCTTTCCAAAGCCTGGTCTTGGGGTAGAGGGTGGCAGTTGTGATTGTGATAAAAAATAAAAGCAAAAGTTAGACATGGTCTCTCTCATCATGGAACCCACTTCCTGTCAATATTCCCATTTTACTAACATGCTTAACGTTCTATGTTCAAGCTATGAAGAATTTTACGTAGGAAAATGATGTTTTCTTTTCATTCCTGCATTAGGGATCAGCTCCAGATCCTACTCTTCTCTTCCTCTGCTGGTACATGCCTGTGTTATCTTATTAGATATTGAGGTGGTGTTTTTTTTTTTTAATATAGTTCTTTACCTTGGACTTCGATTTTTGTTTTTTTTAACTTAATTTAATTTCCTCAGTGTTCTAAGATTCATTGTTTATGCATCACACCCAGTGCTCCATGCAATACATGCCCTCCTTAATACCCACCACGAGGCTCATCCAACCTCCAAACCTCCCCTCCAAAACCCTTGGTTTGTTTCTCAGAGTCCACAGTCTCTTAAGGTTTATCTCCGCATCTGATTTCCCCCAACTCACTTCTTCTCTCCTTCGCCCAATGTTCTCTGTGTTATTCCTTATGCTCCACAAACAGACAAATGGATAAAGAAGATATGGTACATATGTACAATGGAATATTCTGCCTCCATCAGAAAAGATGAATAACCAACTTTTGTATCAATGTGGATGGGACTGGAGGAGATTATGCTGAGTGAAATAAGACATTGATATCTTTGATATTCTTTGATATCGGAGACATGAATTACATTTCTGTATCTTCAGTGCCTGATACATAGTAAGTTCTCAGCAGATATCTGATCTGGGAACAAAAGATCATTCATTGTTAAAGTTGCATTTGGTTCTTTCTCTTAAAGTTTCCTCCATTCTGATCCTTACTTAGTTCCTTTTTATTCAAAGAAGTTATACTCATTTTTAGATCTTCTTCAGTCCTCACATATCAAAATGTGTTTCTCTATTATATGTAATCTTTCCCCAGGTCCCTATTTGCACCCTGTGATTTCCTTAGAGCTAATAAATGAGTAGATTAATGTGAAAATGGTGTAACTCTGGACAAGTCACTTAGTTTCCCTGAGACTTAATTTCTTTCTTTGGAAAGTAGTAAAAATCTCTACTTTTGGATTGTAATTATAACCAAAGAAGAGTATATATTGCCAACCACTTTTTCAAAATTCAGCTTACTTATAAGCTTCTACAGGAAGTTTTCTCTGACTTTTACCTTCCAGGCTATCTTAGTTGTCTTCTTAGTTTTTTGGGGGGGTTCCATGGTTTCCCTCTCTTTTATACTGGTGCAACATTATATTTTCTGATTTAACTTGTCTTTCTCTTCTACTACACAGTGAATTTTTGGACAGTCTCTTATTAATCTTTGTATTCATGCATATTCATCCTCATTATGTTTACTAAGCATCTATTATATGTCAGCAACTGGGCCAGATGTTGTGAGTTTAGTGGTAAGACCCACACAGCCTCTGCCCTCAAGAAGTTGTAATATTTAGCTTAGGTTCAGCTCAGAATAGGACTCAGTGTTGGATGAATGAGTGAAAATGAACATTAACACATAAGTGAATGAAACTACCTGTTAACTGTAGAGTGCTATAAGAATGTTAATTATTTATACTCTAAATAGGCTTAATTGAAATGAGGATCTGATACAATGTCCGATATAATCTTCCCAACATTTTCTGTGCCTGTTATCTTTAAACTGATATGTGGTTCTCTGCTTGCCTGTGATTTGCTAATTATCTAAGTATTAGGTTAAACAGACTCCCTTTCCTAGCTTAACTATTATTCCCCATTCCTTCTTCTGGTGTTTCTTTCTTTACTAGTGATTTTTGACCTGGGGATGAGAGAAAGCCTCAAAAGAAGCAATGAGAAGGCAATCTTTTCTTTTTTTTTTAAACTTTAAAATAAAGCCAGTTTTTTTCAAAGATCCACTAGTAAGAGAGAAAACTTCATGGGCACCCAGCTTTTGGGTCCCATTTTTCAAATAATGGTTTAAAAAAAAAGTAAGTTGATCATATAATTTATCTTCCAAAGCTTAAATTTTTGAGTGAAGTTGTACTATTGACACTTATGCCAGGATAATATGCATAAACTAGAACTATCTCCATGGCAAACCATGATATGTTCTTCTTATTAATAGGGAGATAGCATAGTGTAAAACATGGGTCAAGGATTCGACCCCATGGGCCAATGTGGGGTCAATCCTGACTCTGAAATTTGCTATTAATTATAACCATGGACAATTTACTTGAAGTATCTACATCCATTTCTTCATCTGTAAAATGAAGCTACTAAGCCTGCCCCATGTGTATATGGCATTAATTGAAATAACACATAAAGCTGCCTAACAAAACCTGACACATATAGATGCTCAAAGAATATTACTTTCATTTCTTTTTAGTTCCCCTAATAGAAGCTCTGCCATTAATTCAATGTGTGACCTTGAATAACTTTCCCAACTTTCTTATCAGCCAAATGGCAGAATTGAAATACATGATCACTCTATACTCCACTATTTTTTTTTTCTGGATTTCTCAGAATAGCCTCATTTAAAACAAACTTGTTACCATAAACCTCCATATTGTCCTGGGAATCTTGATATCTATAGAATATATCACAGATATCCTTAACATGAAAAAGAGCCCCCAAATTGTCCAGCACACCATCAATCACATCTTTTAATTCAGAAATTATAATTTTCACATTATGAGGTCCTTCCCAGCTCTCAGTCACATTTTGTGCTCCTCTCTCAGAATCAATATAGCCAAAGCTGATTAACTCTTGCATTTCTAACCCTGTAACATCACAGAAATCGGGATATTCAGAAGAGACATGAAATAGTCATTAATGCTTTCAATCCAAGCTTTAAGCCATTTATTGAATGAAGAACAGTTGTGGTGGCTGATCCATTCTCCTCTGATGATCCTCTTCACCATATTAAATAAGCTAGATTCTTTAAACTGACCCTTTCTAAGGATATGCTGGCAATTATTTTGTCACTGATGTTTCCTCTCTTGTTTGAATCTGATCAACTGGCTTCCATTTCATTTGAGATTCAGTAACCTGGTTACCCACTCTCTTACCATCTTATCACCAAATCTTATTGATTCTACTTACTAAACATATGTTGAAACTGTACCCTTTCCTCATTCTCTCTTCTTTATAGCTGTGTTTAGTTCAAATCAACGGTGTTAACACTTACTACATGCTATGTGCTAGGCACTCATTACATATTGTGTTAAAATTATATTACATGCTATGTGTAAGGCAGTGAAGGTACAAAGATTAAAAAAGTCTTTTAGAGCTAGAAATAGCTGTAGCATTCATCTAATCCAACTGTCTGATTATATAGACAACTGTCTGGTGGTACAGTTTTGAGTACCAACTGGTCTGATGTAGGTAAAAGGAAAGTTGAAATCAATCCTCCTGATGATATGGAATGGAAAAAGTACTAAATAAATTAATTTGCTATCACTGTATTGCATATATTCACCCATGCTCATTGTGTATTAATATTGCATTCTTGAATTTTGAACTCTGAGTATCTTTTTGAAAGGTTTTGAAAGGTTGAATCTTAGGGATGCTAAGATTCAGAAAGAGAAAGTGACTAATACAAGATCACACAGCTAGTAAGCTGCAGAGCTAGGGCTAGGACCTGGATTTTTTCACTTTCTCCTCTAAGAATCATTTCCCCTCTACCACTGCAAACTTAAAAATAACCACTCCCTTCACTGTATCACCATCATCATATTTAACATTTTGCATAGTACTTTGGAGTTTACAGGCCCATACCAGGCATCTAATTTGGTCTTTATAATTTTCTTGCAAGAGTTTATTAATCATAGTAACCCTGAATCTAAGGGAGTTTGTTTAACTTGTCTTGGTATAAGTTCTGAAACTTATACTCCAAATTCATTATTTTTCCCCATACTGTACTTCCTTCATTGACATAAGCAAGTGTTAGACTATGATTGACATGTGCTGAAGCATAGAGATGTTTTAGACATAAATCCTGCTTTTGGGGAGTACAATATAGACAGATCATAGACTGAAAGTAACAATGAATCTTGGAACACTACATCAGAAACTAATGGTGTTCTGTATGGTGACCAACATAACACAATTAAAAAATGGCTAAAAAGAAAAGAAAAGAAAAAAAGTAATAGTCATGCTGGCTGTTGTGTAAGGGCTTCCTGGGACTGTTGTATCCTCTAATGGTTCTTGTTTATGACTCCTTAATATTTAAAACTGCAATAATAAAAGCTTTAAGTTAGTTATTTTTGATAAATGAAAAAATTAGATTTCTATCAAAGTTAAGTTATTTTGGAAAAATTAGAAGGTAAAATTATCCAGAGTCAGTGTCAGATTATAGCATATATGTAGCACAAAATTACAGTCAGTGAAGTCATTGTGGTCCAGATAGGGAAATGACTTATTCAAGTATTTACAACAGGAAACTGGGAGGAAAAATGTTAAAAATAAATCCCCAAAATCATTTTAAATGTAAAAACTAACCTGGTGAGGTTCCAAGAAAATTCCTCTCTAAGATAAAAGGGGGGAATCCTTCACCTGAGTTTCACTAGGTATGCATCACTTCCTGGTGTTCATTGAGTTGAGATACAAATTAAAGACTAGGAAGATGAAGGTGTGAACAGAAAAGATGGATTGCTCACTTAAAAGAAAATTAGAACTTCGTTATTTATATCACTATACTTTGAGTGATGTGTACTGAAAGAATGATTTGAAAATCAGCCAATATGCTCTGGTTGTCAAGTGGGGATGTAGTGTGAACAAATCAAAGTTCCTGCCTTCATTATCTAAGGATAATATTTTAAAGAACAGAAAACAAGATGAGGGATAGATAATGAATGGTTAACTGTTTTGGATGAGATGATCTATAAAGGCTTTCCTGAGGAGATAATATACAAGCAGAGTCCTGACTGATGGAAAGGAGAGACTACAAGAAAGCTCTGATGAAAGAGTGAATACAGAGAGTATAGCCAGTACAGACCTTGGGAGATACAAGTTCGTCATGTTCAAAAACAGTGAGACCAGTGTCTCACTGGTTATAATGAGGGCCTTCTAGGTTACAGTAAGGAATGTAGATTTTTCTCTAAGTACAATTGGAGGCTACACATTATCTGATTTATAAAGCACTGCAACTGGGGCATGAATAGAACAGGAAGAGCTATTTGGAGGCGTCTCAGCATTTTATGAGAGAAAAGATAGTGACTAGAGGAGAAGTAGTGGAGATGGTAAGAAGTTGTTCAGCTTGGATTATAAGTTTGGAATTGTGTTTAAGGGAGTCTAGTTGAGGTGCTAGAATTAAAATTGTAATGATTATGATCAAAGTTATTATTTAATATTTATAGTGCTATGTATTTTACAAAGTACTTTTTAAAATGGTGCTTCATTTTAATCTGTCAGGCAGATATTTTTACCCTAGTTTTATAGATGAGCTAATCAAAGTTTAGATACATTTACATGATTTTTCTAAAGGCCAGGCAAATAATAAATGGTAGAGTCTGAAAGACACACTCAGTTTGCTCATCTCTGGATTTTGTGCTCTTCTCTCTTCATGATATAAGGTAGGTACATGCATACATACATACATAAATACATGCAGAATGAGAGAAAGGGTAGTGGTTCAACATAGAAACTTTGGTATTAGGTTGCCTATGTTTGTTGCCAATTTTTTTAAGTAGGTGATATAGAAAAAGTTACTGAAACTATTATTAAAGATGGAGTAATTGAAGGAGGGGCCCAAGATGGCAGTATAGAAGGATACTAAACTCACCTTCTCCCACAGATATACTAAATCTACAGCTACATATGGATCATTTCTCTCAAAAAAATCTGAAAACTAGAGACTTATGGAGGAGATGGCAGAGTAGGAGGATCTGAAGTCCATCTCATCCCAAGGATACAACTAGATAACACCCACATCAATATAAGTAACCCAGAAAATGACCTGAAGACTGGCAGAAGAGACTCCACAGCTAAATGTAGAGAAGAGGCCACATCAAGTGGGTAGTAAGAGTGGAGATGCAGTCCAGAGCTAAATGAGCCAAAAGGACTGTCCATGGGAGGAAGGGACACCACTGGCTCAGAGAGGGGAAAGAAATAGACCCTCACCCTAGGCACTCCAGGAACAGGGAAGAAGACTACACATAACATTTGGCTTTGAAAACAAGAGAAGCAGAATTTTGCAAGTTCTTACAATCAGTTTGGCTTAATACCTGAAAAATTTAAAAATTAGTGAGCTTGGCTCTGCGGGAGTAAGGAAGGCAAGAGGGAACAGTCCTTGCCCTTAAGGAGATAACAAAACAAACAGCTCCATGGAGCTATAGCACAGAAGGAACAGTTTGCAAAACACCTGGATTATTTGTAAAGATTTATTTACTAATCTCAGGGGCTCTGCTGGAGGAGCAGGGATCATTGGAAAACTTCCCCAGGAAGAAAGGAGCTAGCAGGCACCATTTTCCTTCTGTGCTCCCCAGCATAGACACACAGACACCTACCTATGTGTATGATTACTGCACCAAAACTCCTTAAATAAATTACTAATGGTGTGCCTCACCCATATGTTCTCCTACAGACATGCTCCCTTAGCTAGACCTCTGCTGCAGACCTGTGCAAACCTTGCAAACACCTTGCACCAGATCCCTATGTTCTTCCACTGAACTGTCCCCTCAAAATTGCCCTTGATTGGAGCCTTTACAAAGTGGTGCCACAACTCTGGTAGTGTGCAAGCAGTCCCAATAGGGGCCAGCATCACTTCAAAACGGCTCCTGCTCTGTGAAGAGGGGAAGATAACCATGCATACCAGTCTGACTGTAGACTCAGCAGTGGGCTTGGGGGAGACACCTGATCTGACTTCAGACCGTGCTCACCAATTAAAGCTTCTCAGGGAAAGCACAGGGAAAATGTTCTGCAGTTACTGGTCTCTGGTAAGTGCTGAGTATAACTCAACACAAACCCAGGGAGGCCTCAGACTGGCCCACTAATAACATAGAGACCAAACTCTGCCCACAATGGGTAAAGAGAGCTATTGTAGATGACTACACTGAAGGCAAACATGGATCAGGCACAGTAATAGGGCACATGCACCACATGTAGTAGACACTCTTGAAGCACCAGGTTCTGGTAAAAGGGAAACATTGCACAGCAGGGCACTATAAGACCTCTTCTTCATAAGGCTATACTTTCAAGAGCAGGAGATATAGCTCACTTTCCCAGTACATAGAAACAGACACAGAGAATTGGACAAAATAAAGAGACAGAAGAATATGTCCCATATGAAAGAACAGGACAAAATCACAAGAGAACTGAACAAAACAGAGATAAGTAATATGCCTGATAAAGAATTTAATGTAACAGTCATAAAGATACTCTTTGGGCTTGAAACAAGAGTGGAGAAGCTCAGTAAGAACCTTAACAAAGAGAAAACATAAAAAAAAAGATCCAGAGCTGAAGAACTTAATAACTGAGATTAAAAATACATGAGATTGAATAAATAATAACTACTGCAATCAGAAGAACAGATCAGCAACCCAGAGGACAAAGTAACAGAGAGCAATCAAGCTGAACAGAGAAAAAATAATAATAGAAAAATGAAAAATAGACATAGGTAACTAGGTGACACCATCAAGAACATTTCCATTATAGGGACTCTGAAGGAGAAGAGAGAGAAAAGGGGCAGGAGCTTTATTTTGAAGAAAAATAAATAGCTAAAAACTTTCCAAATCTGGGGACAGTAACAAAAATCCAAATCCAGAAGGCAAAGAAAACCACCCCCCCAATGTAACCAACCCAAGGAAGTTCATGCAAAGACATATAGTAGATAAGATGGTAAAAAGAGAGGATTTTAAAAACATGAAGAATAAAGAAAACTGATATATAATGGGAAACCCCATAAGATGATTATTAGTTGATTTTTTTCAGCAGAATTTTTGCAGACCAGAAGACAGTGGCATGATATATTCAAGGTGCTAAAAGAGACAAAACAAAACAAAACAAAACAAAAACAGCCAAGAATACTCTATCCAGCAAGGCTATCTTTCAGAACAGAAGGAGAGATAAAGAGTTTCCCAGAGAGACAGAAGTTAAAAGAATTCATTACCACTAAATCAGCCCTACAAGAAATGGTACAGGTGACTCTTGAAGTGGAAAGGAAAGACCATACATAGAAGTAAGAAAAGTAGGAAGCAGTAATGACGAGGATGGATAAATCAGTGACGTAGAAGATGAAATTATGGAATATAATAAAGCTGAGAGAGAGAGAGAAAGGTATTGGATCATGAATATAGACTTAGGGAACACAGTGACTCCTTATCATGTAATAACATTTGTATTATAGGTATTCCAGAAGAAGAAAAGCTAGAAAAAGAGGCAGAAGCTTTATTTAAGCAAATTATACGTGAAAACCTTTCCTGATCTAGGGAAGGAAACAGTCATCAAAATCCAAGAAGCACCGGGAGCTCTCATTAAATTCAAAAGCCAGCCATTATCAAGATATATCATAGTTAAATTCACAAAATACACAGACACAAAGAATCCTGAAAGCAACAAGGGAAGCAAAACAGAACCCAAAATGTTCTTAACCTACAAGGGAAGACAGATCAGGTTTGCAGCAGATCTGTCTGCAGAAACTTGGCAGGCCAGAAGAAAATGACATGATATAGTCAAAGTGCTGAATGGGAGAAAAATGCAGCCAAGAATACTTTATCCTCAGGGTTGTCATTCAGAAAAGAAGGAGAGAGAGTTTCTCAGACAAACAAAAACTAAAGGAGTTCATGACAACTAAACCAGCCCTGCAAGAAATATTAAAAAGGACTGTTTGAGTTGGGTGGGGGGGTGGTACCAAAAGCAACAAAGACTAGAAAGGGAAACACCAACTTTACAGGTAACACAATAGTACTAAGTTCATATCTATCAATAATTGCTCTGAATGTAAATAGACTAAATGCTCCAATCAAAAAACATAGGGTTGGGGCGCCTGGGTGGCTCAGTGGGTTAAGCCACTGCCTTCAGCTCAGGTCATGATCTCAGGGTCCTGGGATCGAGTTCTGCATCAGGCTCTGTGCTCAGCAGGGAGCCTGCTTCCTCCTCTCTCTCTCTCTGCCTGCCTCTCTGCCTACTTGTGATCTCTCTCTATTGAATAAATAAATAAAATCTTAAAAAAAAAACATAGGGTATCAGAATGGATTAAAAAAAAAGTCCCATCTGTATTCTGCCTAGAAGAGTCTCATTTTAGACCTGAAGACATCTGCAGATTGAAATTGAGGTGATGGAGAATCATCTATCATGCTAATGGATGCCAAAAAAAAAAAAAAAGGCACAGTAGCATACTTACACTAGACAAAGAAAGTAACAAGAGATGAAGAGGGCTTTATATCATAAGGGGTCCATCCATCAGGATGATCTAACACTTGCTAATATTTATTCCCCCAACTTGGGGACACCAAATACATCAATTAATACAAATATAAAGAAACTTATTGATAATAATACAGTAATAGTAGGGGAATTTAACACCCCACATACAGTAATGGACAGATCGCTTAAGCAGAATATCAATAAGAAAACAGTGACTTTGAATGGCATAATGAACCAGATGGACTTCACAGATATATTCAGAACATTTCATCCTAAACCTGTGGAATACGCATTCTTTCTGGGTGCACATGGTGCATTTTACTGAATAGATCACATGCTAGGTCCAAATCAGCCCTCAACAAGTACCAAAAAATTAAAATCATACCGTGGATATTTTCAGATTACAACACTATAAAACTTGAAGTCAGACACACACACACACACACACACACACACACACACACACACACATTTTTGGAAAGTCCACAAATACATGGAGGTTAAAGAACATCCTACTAAAGAATGAATGGATTAACTGGAAATTTAAAGAAGAAATAAAAAAAATACATAGAAACAAATGAAAAAAAAAAAGAAACAAATGAAAATGAAAACATGACAGTCCAAAACTTTTGGGATGCAGCAAAGGTGGTGCTAAGAGGTAAAGTATATTGCAATACAAGACTACCTCAAGAAGCAAGAAAAGTCTTAAATACATGACTTAACCTTATACTTTAAGAAACTAGGAAGAAAACAGTCTCAAATCAGCAGAAGAAGGGTAATAATAAAAATTAGAGCAGAAATATATAGAAGCAACAAAAACTGTAAATCAATGAAACTAAGCTGGTTCTTTGAAAGAATTAATAAAATTGATAACCCCCTAGGCAGACTTATCAATAAGAAAAGAGAATGGACCCAAATAAATAAATTCCTGAATGAAAGAGAAGAGATCACTAACAACATCACAGACATACAAGAATTATAAGAGAGTATTATGAAAAATTATATGCCATCAATCCTGGTCAATGTAGAAAAAAAATGGCCAAATTCATAGAATCATAGAAACTACCAGAACTGAAACAGGAAGAAATAGAGTACTGTTATGCTGAAAATAAATAAAAAAATAAATTAAAAAAAATCAGCATACAGAAATCTGTTTCATTTCTCTACACCAATAATGAAGCATCAGAAAAAGAAATTAAGGAATTGATCCCATTTATTTTTTTATTTTCAGCATAACAGTATTCATTATTTTTGCACCACACCCAGTGCTCCATGCAATCCATGCCCTCTATAATACCCGCTACCTGGTACCCCAAACTCCCACCCCCCACCCCTTCAAAACCGCCAGATTGTTTTTCAGAGTCCATAGTCTCTCATGGTTCACCTCCCCTTCCAATTTCTCCCAACTCCCTTCTCCTCTCTAACTCCCCATGTCCTCCATGCTATTTGTTATGCTCCACAAATAAATGAAACCATATGATAATTGACTCTCTCTGCTTGACTTATTTCACTCAGCATAATCTCTTCCAGTCCCGTCCATGTTGCTACAAAAGTTGGGTATTCATCCTTTCTGATGGAGGCATAATACTCCATAGTGTATATTGATCCCATTTATAATTGCACCAAATACAATAAGATACCTAAGAATAAACCTAACCAAAGAGGTAGAAGATCTGTACTCTGAAAATTGTGGAACACTTATGAAAGAAATTGATGAAGACACAAAGAAATAGGAAAACCTTCCATTTTCATGGATTAGAACAGAAACATTATTGAAGTGTCTATACTACCCAAAGCAATCTACATATTTAATGTAATCCCTATGAATATACCAACAGCATTTTTCACAGTGCTAAAACAAATAATCCTAAAGTTTGTATAGAACCACAAAAGACCCCCAAAAGTCAAAGAAATCCTAAAAAGGAAAGCAAAACCGGGGACATCACCTCAAGCTATATTACAAAGCTGTAGTTATCATGACAGTATTGTACTGGCACCAAAACAGGCACATAGGTCAATGGAACAGAGTAGAAAACCCAGAAATGGACCACTCCTGTATGGTCTACTAATTTTCAACTAAGCAGGAAAAAATAACCGATGGAAAAACCAGTCTTCAGCAAATTGTTTTGAGAAAACTGGATAGCAACATGCAAAAGGATGAATCTGGATCACTTTCTTACACCATACACAAAGATAAATGCAAAATGGATGAAAGACCTAATTGTGAGGCAGGGATCCATCAAAATCCTAGATGAGAACACAGGCAACAACCTCTTTGACCTCTGTTGGAGCAATTTCTTACTAGACAGTTTGCCAGAGGCATGGGAAATAAAAGCAGAAATGAATTATTGACCTCTGTCAAGATAAAAGGCTTCTTGCACAGTGAAGGAAACAATTAACAAAACTGAAAGTCAGCCTGTGAAATGGGAGAAGATATTTGCAAATAACATATTTGATAAAGGGTTAGTATCCAAAATCTATAAAGATGTTATTAAACTTGATACCCAGAAAACAAATAATCCAGTTAATAAATGGTCAGAAGACATGAATAGACATTTTCCAAAGAAGACATCTAGATGGCTACCAGACACATGAAAAGATGCTCCACATCACTCATTATCAGGGAAGTATAAATCGAAACCACAATGAGCTACCACTTCACACCTGTGAGAATGGATAGAATTAACAACACAGTAAACAACAGTTGTTGGCAAGGATTTGGAGGAAAGGGAGTCCTCTTACACTGTTGGTGGGAATGCAAACTGGTTCAGTCAATCTGGAAAACAACATGGAAGTTCCTCAAAAAGTTAAAAATAGAAATACCACAGGATCCATAATTTGCACTATTAATTATTTACCCAAAGGATACAAAAATACCGATTTGAAGGGATATGTGCACCCTGATGTCTATAGCAGAGTTATCAACAATAATCAAACCATAGGAAGAGTCCATGTGTCTGTCGACTGATGAATGAAGATATGATATATATTTACAATGCAATATTACTCAACTAACCAAAAAAAAAAAAAATCTTACCATTTGCAATGACACAGATGGATCTAGAGTGTATTATTCTAAGCAAAATCAGTCAGTCAGAGAATGAGAAATACCACATGATTTCATGCATATGTGAAATTTAAGAAAAAAAAAAACCAGATGAACATAGGGGAAGAGAATAAAATGAAAGAGTGAGGGAAGCAAACCGTGAGAGACTCTTATTGATGCAAACAGGGTTGATGGAAGGTGGATGTGGGATAGGCTAAATGGGTGATGGGTATCAAGGAGAGTAATTGTAATGATTAGAATTATGAGTTACATGTAAGTGATGAATCACTAAATTTTATGTCTGAAATCAATATTGTTACACTGATATGTTAAATAAGTAGAATTTTAATAAAAATTTGGAAAACAAAAGAAATTAACAAAGGAAAAACGAAACCAAAACACAGACTCTTACATACAGACAACTAACTGATGGTTACCGGAAGGGAGTGGGTAGTGGGATGGGTCAAACAGATGAAGAGGATTGAGAGTATACTTTTTATGAGTAATGCATACAATGGATTAATCACTATATTTCTCCCTTGAAACTAATATAACATAGTATGTTAATGATCCTGGAATCAAAATTTTAAGAAATATGAAAAATTAAATGATGTGATTCTTTACAAAAAAATGATAAAATGAGCACATGGACCCAGGGAGGAGAGGCAGAGACATGGTCTCTTCAAAACCCTCACCCCCATTGCAGCAATACACAACAGGGAAATCTCACCATTCTGGCCCTTCTCCCAGAAGAGTGAGGGTTTGGTGCTCCAGGTAAAGCATCCCAACCCTCAGGATCTACACTAGAGATTCAATTCCTCAAAAACATCTGGCTTAGAAATCTAAAGGGGCTGACATTCATGGGATCCAAAGTTCTATAGGAAAATGAGTTTCTCTCTTGAAAAGGCTCACATGTGTCTTACTTACATCAGGATCCAGGATAAAAGCAACAATTTCGAAGTTCCTGGACTGTATATGAGGAATATCTATTAGCTGGTATAGTGGCATCTGCTGGAGTGGTGGGTGAGAGTTGGGGTACTCTCTAGAAATGGAGATACTAATGAACATGATTTGTGGACTCTCCATCTACTCTGCTAGCCTAAGTAAGTATACTTGGGCATGGTGCCTTTAATCTGTCTAGTTGGAACAGGCAGGGGCACCTGCTTGCTACATTGTCCTACTACCTTACTGATGCTGGAGAGAATGAGAGGTTGCAAGGTGTGTAAGCTGGGGTTAGCAAGTAAAAGCCACCATGGCATTCTGCTCCCAGTCTGAAGCCAGTGCATGGGCATAGACAAGGCAATTTGCTGTTGCTTTCTTGAAGCCTGTTGGTACACAGTCAATATATTTTCCCTCTGCCCTTTTGAAGTCAGTTAGTATGTATGGTCTTCTACACTCTCAAGCTGTTTAGCTAAAACCAGTAGGCACACATAAACAATTCAGGGCACACAATATCCATATAGGGGATGCCCCTTGATTTCCTGGTTCAGTTGGTCAAGATGATTCATGTTCCTGAGGTACATGCAACAATTGGAAACACAGTTCATGGTATCACTCCCCCAGTGCACTGCACAGACAATATATGAAGTACAACCCCAGTTTTCCTGTGTAAAAGGGTTATTTACTTAATCTGGAGATTCAGCTTGATGGACAGACACCAGGTGTCTCATACATTTATAGGCTGAGGTGATACTCCCAATGCAAGCAGGGAGACACTACCCTTATACACTCCCTTTGCCTCACTACAATTCAACAAGATCTCCCAGAGAAAAACTTATATCTTTGTATGGAGTCCTGATTTTTTGCAACTATTTCCCAGGAAATAGCTCAAGATCTTCAAATGTGGAGGCCAGCACATTTGGAACTCAAAGGGACTGTATAATTCCACACTTTACAAGCCGTTGTCTAATGGTCTGGCTTCCAATCATCCTGAAACAAGGCGCTAAGTGAAATTCCTTCTCTTGGCATATGTATAGGTCTGGATGTACACATAAGGAGAACATATCAATGGATACATAAGCTCCAATAAAACAATGGATACATAAAAAAAATAAATCAGGGTGTTTAGAAAATTACCAAGGTTTGAGACACAACCAAGAACAAGGAGAAGGGTGAATATGAAAGTTTTATCACCTACATAGGGCATACCTTCACAAGTGAAAGATTTAGCTGTTTTTCCTAATACACAGAAACTAATGAACAGAGTCAAGGTAAGTGAAGAAACAGTGAAATATGTTTAAATGAAGGACAAGACAAAATCTCAGAAAAAGTTCTTACTGATAGAAGTGTAATCTTCCTGATAAAAAATGTATAATTATGGCTATAGAGATTCACAGTGAACTCAGGAAAAGAATTGAGAAATGCATTGAGAACTTTAACAAGAAGATATAAAATGTAAGAAAGTATCAAATCACAGAGTTGAAGAATACAATAATTGAACTGAAGTATACACTAGTGAGTTTCAGTAGCAGACTGGATGAAAGAGAACAGATCAGCAAGGTAGAAGAGAAAGCACTGGAGCCCACCTAAACAGAACAGCCAGAGGAATGAGAAAGGGAAGAATTACAAGACTCCTAGAACAACTTCAAATAGTATAAAATTTGCTGTATAGGGGTTTCAGAAGTAGAAGCAAAAAGGTCAGAAAACTTATTTGAAGAAATAGTGGTTGAAAGTTTTAACTTTAGGAAAGGAACAGACATCCAGGTTCAGGAAGCCTAGAGAGTTCAAAATAAAATGAATCCAAAGAGAACCACACCAGAATACATTATAATTAAAATGTCAACAGTTAGAAAATCTTAAAAGCAGCAAGAGAATATTAACTTATTATGTACAAGAAACTCCGTAAGGCTTTTAGCAGATTTTTTCAACAGAAGACATATTTTTGTAAACCAGAAGGGATTGTGCAGACATATTCAAAGTGCTGAAGGGAAAAAAAATTCCAATAAAGAGTATCTATGCTCCAAAGTTATCTCTCAGATTTGGAGAAAAAAATTTCCATAAGCAAAAGCAAAAGGGTTTGATTACTACTAAAATCACCTTATGATAATAAATAAGAGAAATGTTAAAGAAATTTTATTAAGCTGAAAGATAGTGGCACTAATAAAGAACAAGAAAATACAGAAAGGAAAAATCTCAGTGGAAAAGCTAATATAGTAAAGTGAGTGACAGAATCACTTATAAAGCTAGTATAAAGGTTAAAAGACAAAAGTAGCAAAATTAACTAAAACCCCAATAACTAGTTAAGATCTACATAAAATAGGGGCACCTGGGTAGCTCAGTCAGTTAAACATCTAAGTTCAGCTCAGGTCATGATCCCGGGGTCCTGGGATCATGCCTGCATTGGACTCTTTGCTTGGGCAGGAGCCGCCTTCTCCCTATCCCTCTGCCTGCCACTCTACCTGCTTGTACTCTCCCTTTCTCTCTCTCTCCCTCTCTCTCTTTCTCTCTCTGTCAAATAAATAAACAAGTTAAAAAATCATGGTACTTATGCTATTATAAAATTAAAATGTATTGAATTTTACTTGAATTTTAATACAACAAAATAAATGGGGGCTGTATTGCCTGAATTTTCAAAAAATATATACATTAAAAAAGGCAAGTAAAATGTGACATCAAAAAGAGCATTGTAGTGGGGGAAAGCACAGAGAGAAGAGTCCATGTCGTCTAATAGGTTGCCATTTAAAGCCAATGTTTCTTTATTGATTTTCTGTCTGGATGATCTATTATTGATATAAGTGTGCTGCTAAAACTCCCTACTATAATTGCATTTCTCTTAAATCCTCACTTTAGGTCTGTTGTTATTTGCTTTATATATGTTGGTGCTCCTATATTGAGTGCATATATATTCTAAATGTAGTATCTTCCATGCTCACTGGGGAGTCTGCTTTCCCTTTCTCTCCCTCTGACCCCCTCTCCCATGCACTCTGTCTCTAAAATAAGTCAATCTTTTTTTTTTTAAATGAAGAAAACTGGGAAATCTGTAAACACATGGAAATTAAAGAACATGTTACTGAACAACAACTGAGTCATAGAGTAAATCAAGGAGAAATAAAATATTACCCAGAAATAAATGAAAACAGATATGCAACATAGGAAAATCTGTGGGATACAGAAAAAGCAGTTCTAATAAGGAAGTTCATTACAATACAGGCCTACATCAAGAAGAAAATAGACAAAAGAAAAAAAAATCTCAATATAACTTAACACCTAATAGAACCAGAAAGAAAATGAAGCTCAAAGTTAGCAGAAGGAAGGAAATAATAAGGATGAGTGTGGAAATCAATGAAATAGAGGCCAAAAAGATAGTGGAAAGATTGGTGTAACTGAGAATGGGTTCTTTCAAAAGATAAGGAAAATTGACAAAATTTTAGCTATAGTAACCAAGAAAAAAAGAATGAGGGTTCCAATAAAATCGGAAATGAAAGAGAAGTTACAATTGATGAAAGAGAAGTTACAGACATGTAAAAGAGTACAATGAACAATCATATGCCAACAAACAGGATAATCTAGAAGAAACAGGTAAATTCATAGAAACATAAAATCTTCTGAGACTGAATCAGGAAGAAAAGAAAATCTGAGTTGAATGATTACTTATGGAGATTGAGTTAATAATCAAAACTTTCCAACAAACAAACATTCAGACAGTTTTACTGGCAAATTCTACCAACATTTTAAAGATGATTTAATTTGAAAGAGTTATTTGTGAGATTGTAAAAAAAGAGAGAGAGACTGAGAGAGAGAGAAAGACCTTTGTGCACTGTTGTGGGAATGATGGTGCAGTCACTATAGAAAACAGTATCTAGGTTCCTCAAAAAATGAAAAATAAGAAGAGGAGGTGAACCATGAAAGACTATGGACTCTAAAAAAACAAGCTGAGGGTCTTGAAGGGGCCGGGGGTGGGAGTTTGGGGGAACAAGGTGTTGGGTATTAGGGAGGGCACATATTGCATGGAGCACGGGGTGTGGTGTAAAAACAATGAATAATGTTACGCTGAAAAGAAATTTAAAAAAATGAAAAATAGAACTACCATATGATCCAACAGTTCCAATCCTGGTTGACTATATGAAGGAAATGAAAACACTAATTCAAAAAGATAAATGCACCTCTATGTTCATTGCAGCATTATTTACAATAGCCTTGATATGGAAACAACACCCATGGCCATGGATGGATGTATAGATAAAGATTTATACATACAGCTATAACAAAAATGAAGTCTTGCCATGTGCCACAAAATGGATGGAAATTGAAGGTATTATGCTAAATGAAATGAGGTAAACAGAGAAAGGGAAATACCACATGATTTCACCTGGGAATCTAAAACACAAAACAAAGGAAATCAAACAATCCATGAATACAATGTAGCTCTCAGTTTAGTTAATTTGTATTAATAATGTTTGGTAGTTTTCAGTGTGTAGGTTTTACAAATTTTTTTAGATTTATCCCTAAGTATTTTAAACTTTTATTGATTTGTAATATTTTTTTAAAACTTTACTTTCCAATTATTCATTGCCAATTTATACAAATACAATTGATTATTATACATCTTAAAAAAAAGAAAAAGTCAAAAAACCCAGACTCACAGACACAAAAAAGTTTGATGATAGCTACTAGGAAGGTTGATGGGAGGAGGTTAAGTGAGTAAAAGGGATCAAGAATTATAAACTTATAGTTGTAAAATTAATAAGTCATGGGGTTGTAATGTACAGTAATAATTATATTGTTTTTATGTTGTTTAATGATAACAGTTTATTGAGATGATCATTTCTCAATGCAAATAAAGGTGAAATCACTGTATATCTGAAACTAATATAATATTGTATGTGAATTATATTTCAATCAAAAATAGAATTTGAAATTTAAAAAAAGGAATAATAATATTAACTTTTGTAGAGCTTTGATTATGCCAGAAAATACCTTAGTTCATATCCTGAAACAGGAAAAACACTCAATATATATTGACCAATGTGATTATATATGTTTTGTGTTCATGATAGTAAATTCTTGCTCCTTTATGTATGTCATAAGGACATAACTTGACTGGTAGTCAAGTTACTTTGACTTTGATAATATCGGGTACAGAGAACAGTTACATATTTCCACTGTATAGTTGCTTAAAGCCTCCCTAATGTCTGGGACCATGTTCTACTTACTTCTATAACATTCATTTCCCTTTCTAACATCCAGCAAATACTGCACACATTACTTCTTTAGTTTAATTAATTAAATTCATTTGAAAAAACAATGGAAGAAATTAGTTAAATAGTAATTGAGGAACACAAGAAACCTTCCCAAACCCAACCCAAATAATCTCTTAGTAATAAAATTCCACTCTAGGATAACTGTACCAAAATTGGAAAGGAGTATATTCATGAAGACCTTTCCATCAATTGGATAGACTGTTTTCTGTAATGCCCAGCCTCTGTCTGGTTATCTCCAATTATAGGGAGATCCTGACTTCATAAGACAGGCTGTTCCACTTTTGGGTCTTTTAATGGTAAGGAGGTTGATTTCCAATATTGACTTGTAGTTAACCTTCCTTCTCCTCCAGATATATAGTAAACCTGGGAAACTGAATAGTAACGTGCAGTGGAGCAGCTTCTTCAGGAGAAGTTTGTTTTGTCTCTGTTTGCCATCTCAGTACTCTATTCCCCTTTCCCCCTTCAATATATGGAATATCATTGTCTGGCCGGGTGGAATATTTTCTGCTGTCAGTCACTAGTTTCTGTAGTCTTTCCTAAAAATTCCATCTCCTGAATTTCTCATTTCCAGAAGATGGAAGAAATTTTCCCTCTAAGATACAGTTTATTCTCAAATGATTCTTCCATGCTCCTGCTTTGAATGGGAGTACTGGAATAAAGTAGACCCAAGTAATCCTGATGATCAGCAATGAGTTTTGGAAGACCCACAAACTGGTCATTTTTAATTTAGAAAGCTCTGAAAGGAACTAAAAGGTGTGGCAGGAAATTTGGGTTCTCATCTAGCTCTGTCTTCAATTTTTTATATGACCTTGGGAAAAATCTTCCTTATGGGCCTCTCTCTATGAAATGCACAGGATTAAATTTAATATTCATTACCTCTTCTCTTATTCTATGCACAAAGTTTGAAGAATTTTTGAAATTTTTCATGCAGCCTCATTAATTAGATGTTCTTTATCTGATTGGGCATATTTGAAGAGGTTATAACATTTTTATTGTTTCATTTATGGTCAAACTCTGACATAAAAGAAAATGAGAAATTTTAGTGGCAACATATCATTAACTTTATTGCTCTGAAGTATGATAAAGATTCTGTTTTATTTATTTTATTTTTTTTCTTGCTGTTAGCTAAAGTTGACTGGACAGGATAAGGTAGGGTCAGGTGAAAAGGGCTAAGGCTCTTATTTGGGATGATTTCTGGGAAGATATCTTCTAGATGCCATATAATATCATAACTTGGTATTTGGGCAGCTATATTAATTCTGCAGGGTATCTCCTGCCTGGGAAAGAATCAGCAAAGTGTATGTTAGGGGCATAATATTTATCAATTTCTTATTGGAATTTAACAGGTTTATTTTCTCATTGTTAATGGCTTAGGAAAGATATAACATTCTTTAAAAATGGTGTCTTCCTTCCCCCTTTTAAAAAAAATTCTTTTAAAAAAATACAAATATAAAGCTTAAAAAAAAACCTGCTATGGTAATCAATTGATGTCTCTTAGTTATTTTTGTCTAAATTAAGCCATCATGGTAGCAACTCCCTAGATTCTTTTTCTGCAAAAGAACAATAAATATTAAACATGTCAAAATAAAAGAAAATAAGCTTCCTTTATAAAAAAAAATTTTTCAGTGTTCCAGAATTCATTGTTAATGCACCACACCCACTGCTCCATGCAAGATGTGCCCTCCATTATACCCACCACCAGGCTCAGCCAACCCCCCACTCCCCTCCCCTCCAAACCCTCAGTTTATTTCTCAGAGTCCACAGTCTCTCATGGTTTGTCTCTCCCTCAAATTTCCCCCATCTCCCTTCTCCTCTCCATCTCCCCATGTCCTCCCTGTTATTCTTTATGTTCCACAAGTAAGCAAAACCATATGATATTTGGCTCTTTCTGTTTGACTTATTTCACTCAGCATAATCTCTTCCAGTCCCACCCATGTTGATACAAAAGTTGGGTATTCATCCTTTCTGATGGAGGCATAATACTCCATAGTATATATGGACCATATCTTCTTCTTCTTTTTTTTTTATTAAATTGATTTATTCTCAGAAAAACAGTATTCATTATTTTTTTACCACACCCAGTGCTTCATGCAATCTGTGCCCTCTATAATACCCACCACCTGGTACCCCGACCTCCAACCCCTCCCCCGCCACTTCAAACCCCTCAGATTGTTTTTCAGAGTCCACAGTCTCTCATGATTCACCTTCCCTTCCAATTTACCCCAACCCCCTTCTCTCTAACTCCCCATGTCCTCCATGCTTTTTGTTATGCTCCACAAATAAGTGAAACCATATGATAATTGACTCTCTGTGCTTGACTTATTTCACTCAGCATAATCTCTTCCAGTCCCATCCATGTTGCTACAAAAGTTGGGTATTCGTCCTTTCTGATGGAGGCATAATACTTCATAGTGTATGTGGACCACATCTTCCTTATCCATTCATCCATTGAAGGGCATCTTGGTTCTTTCCAGAGTTTGGCGACCGTGGCCATTGCTGCTATAAACATTGGGGTAAAGATGGCCCTTCTTTTCAGACATCTGTATCTTTGGGGTAAATACCCAGGAGTGCAATGGCAGGGTCATAGGGAAGTTCTATTTTTAATTTCTTGAGGAATCCCCACACTGTTCTCCAAAGAGGCTACACCAACTTGCATTCCCACCAACAGTGAAAGAGCGTTCCCCTTTCTCCACAGCCTCTCCAACACATGTTGTTTCCTGTCTTGCTAATTTTGGCCATTCTAACTGGTGTAAGGTGGTATCTCAATGTGGTTTTAATTTGAATCTCCCTGAGGCTAGTGATGATGAACATTTTTTCATGTGTCTGATAGCCATTTGTATGTCTTCATTGGAGAAGTGTCTGTTCATGTCTTCTGTCCCCTTTTTTGATATGATTGTCTGTTTTGTGGGTGTTGAGTTTGAGGAGTTCATTATAGATCCTGGATATCAACCTTTTGTCTGTACTGTCATTTGCAAATATCTTCTCCCATTCCGTGGATTGCCTCTTTGTTTTGTTGACTGTTTCCTTGGCTGTGCAGAAGCTTTTGATTTTGATGAAGTCCCAAAAGTTTATTTTCACTTTAGTTTCCTTTGCCTTTGGAGACATATCTTGAAAGAAGTTGCTGTGGCTGGTATCGAAGAGATTACTGCCTATGTTCTCCTCTAGGATTCTGATGGATTCCTGTCTCACATTGAGGTCTTTTATCCATTTTGAGTTTATCTTTGTGTACTGTGTAAGAGAATGGTCAAGTTTCATTCTTCTACATATACCTGTCCAGTTTTCCCAGCACCATTTATTGACGAGACTGGCTTTTTTCTACTTTATCCATTTGTCCTTTGAAGGGCGTCTTGGTTCTTTCCACAGTTTGGCAACCGTGGCCATTGCTGCTATAAACATTGGGGTACAGATGGCCCTTCTTTTCACTACATCAGTATCTTTAGTGGTAAATACACAGTAGTGCAATAGCAGGGTCAATATTTTTAATTTCTTAAGGAATCTCCACACTGTTTTCCAAAGTGGTGGCACCAACTTTCATTCCCACCAACAATGTAAGAGAGTTCCCCTTTCTCCACATCCTCTCCAACACTTGTTGTCTGCTATCTTGTTAATTTTGGCCATTCTAACTGGTGTAATGTATCTCTATGTGGTTTTGATTTGAATCTCCCTGAGGGCTAATTATGATGAACATTTTATCATGTGTCTGTTAGCCATTTGTATGTCTTTTTTGGAGAAGTGTCCTTTCATGTCTTCTACCCATTTTTTGACGTGATTATCTGTTTTGTGTGTGTTGAGTTTGAGGAGTTCTTTATAGATCTTGGATAGCAGCCCTTTGTAGTGTCATTTGTAAATATCTTTTCCCATTCTGTGGGTTGCCTGTTTGTTTTGTTGTCTATTTCCTTTGCTGAGCAGACGCTTTTGATCTTAATGAAGTCCCAAAAGTTCATTTTCGCTTTTGTTTCCTTTGCCTTTGGAGACATATTCTGAAAGAAGTTGCTGTGGCTGATGTCAAAGAGGTTATTGCCTATGTTCTCCTCTAGGATTCTGAAGTGTTCCTGCCTCATGTTGAGGTCTTTTATCCATTTTGAGTTTATCTTTGTGTATGATGTAAGAGAATGGTCAGTTTCATTCTTCTATATGTAGCTGTCCAATTTTCCCAGCACCATTTATTGAAGACACTGTCTTTTTTCTACTGTATATTTCTTTCCTGCTTTGTCAGAGGTTATTTGACCATATAACTGAGGGTCCATATCTCGGCTCTCTACTCTGTTCCACTGGTCTATGTATCTGTTTCTGTGCCAGTGCCATGCTATCTTGGTGATCACAGCTTTGTAGTAAGGTTTAAAATCAAGCAATGTGATGCCCCAGTTTTGTTTTTCTTTTTCAACATTTCCGTAGTAATTCAGGCAGGGTCTCTTCTGGTTCTATACAAATTTTAAGATTGTTTGTTCCAGCTCTTTGAAAAATGCTGGTGGAATTTTGATTTAAATGGTATTGAAAGTATAGTGAAAGTATACTGCTCTAGGCAGTATAGGCATTTTAACAATGTTTATTCTTTCAATCCATGAGCATGGAAGGGTTTTCCATCTTTTTGTGTCTTCTTCAATTTCTTTCGTGAGTGTTCTGTAGTTCCTCAAGTACAGATCCTTTACCTGTTTGGTTAGGTTTGTTCCCAGGTATCTTATGATTCTTGGTGCTATAGTAAATGGAATCCATTCTCTTTTTTCCCTTTCTGTGTTTTTATTGTTAGTGTACAGAAAAGCAACTGATTTCTCTACATTGATTTTGTATCCTGCCACATTACTGAACTGCTGTATGAGTTCTAGTAGTTTGGGGGTGGAGTCTTTGGGTTTTCCCTATGAAGTATCATGTCATCTGCAAAGAGAGAGAGTTTGACTTCTTCATTTTAATTTAAATACCTTTTATTTCTTTTTGTTGTCTAATTGCTGTTGCTAGGACTTCTAGTACTATGTTGAACAAGAGTGGATGCATTCCTGGAAACCTATAAACTTCCAAAACTGAATCAGGAAGAAATTGACAACACGAATAGACCAATATCTAGTACTGAGATTGAAGCAGTGATCGAAAACCTCCCAAAAAGGAAGAGCCCAGGACCTGATAGATTCCCTGTGGAATTCTACCAAACATTCATAGAAGAAATAATACCTATTCTCCTGAGGCTCTTTCAAAAAATAGAAGCAGAAGGAAAACTTCCAAACTCTTTTTATGAAGCCAGCATTACCCTGATCCCCCAACCAGGCAAGACCCCACCAAAAAGAAGAATTTCAAACCATTATCCTTGATGAGTATGGATGCTAAGATTCTCAACAAGATCTTAGCTAACAGGATCCAACTGTACATTAAAAAGATTATCCACCATGACCAAGTGGGATTTATCCATGGGATGCTGGGGTGGTTCAACATTTGCAAATCAATCGATGTGATAGAACATATCAACAAGAGAAGAGAGAAGAACCACATGGTCCTCTGAATTTATGCAGAAAAAGCATTTTACAAGATACAGCATCCATTCCTGATTAACGTGATTCAAAGTATAGGAATAGAGGGAACATTCCTCAACTTCATAAAAGCTATCCTTGAAAAACCCACAGTGAATATCATTCTCATTGGGGAAAAGCTGACAGTCTTCCCTTTGAGATCAGGAAAACGACAAGGATGTCCACTCTAGCCACTCTTGTTCAATATAAAAATCATGTCTTAGAGAATGCGTCAGTGAATGGGTGGTGACATTGTGTGGATAGTAGCTCTTTAGAAAATCTGTTTGGTGGCCTTGGCTACTTTATTCCATCCGTGTAGTATAATTCATTTGTCTTTATTTATTAACATTTATTAAGCACTGCTACTTGCCATGCTCATTCCTAGGTGCTGTGGATACAAAGATGAAAATGGAAGATCTAATTCATCTTAAACTGGAATTTTCTGGCATGTGTCCTTCACATAAGCATCTACTCTATGTCTGACTGTATTAGTGGTAGTGAGAGATGTTAGAAATCAGTGTCATTGAGAATCTTGGGAGTGCTTCTTTTGTGTCTTCAGCACATACACAGCATGGTACCTGGCACAGAGAAATCACTCAGTAAAGATTTGGGGGAGTAAAGGAATGTGTGAGTGGTTATTCCTTTAGGGAATCCTTGTCCTCTTTTTTTTCCCCCCCTGGGAACTAGACTTTAATATGCAACCAGAGAACTCACAATCAGCGAGAACATATTTTATGTGAGAAATGCTAAAATAGACTCACGTGTATGAAGAGGGCAATTAATTCTGTTTTTGGAAACATTAGGGAAGGACATTTCAGGCAGGTCAGACAACATGAGAAGATACAGAAGATGGTAAGAACACATGCTGTGTGCTCAAGGATTACTGAGTCATTATGTAATATTACCCTTAAGTAATAGGGTAGTGATGGTAGAAGGAGTTACAGATGGGAATATAACAGGAGATATCTCAGAAATAAATATTATACAGTGTTTCAAATAACATATTAAGGAGCTTGACCTTGACTCAGTAAGTGAAAGGAATATATTAAAGATTTTTGAGCATAGGACTGTCATATCCTTATTTATGTTTTACAGTTTACTCTAGTATCAGAGTGAAAGATGGACTGGAGTAACGCAAGACTGGAGGCAGGGAGATCAATTCATCCAAATTAAAGACTAGAACAATATCAGGTGGGAAGGAGGAAATGGACTCTACCTTGAGTTTCAGCATAAGCAAATGGAAGATTTGGGCTGATGAGAAATTGAACATGCTTTCAGACTGATGTGAAAGAAGTAATGGAAAGCACATGATTGAACATTTATGAAGAAAATTGTATAATACATGCATGATGTCCTCATAGAGGCTGGAAATACTGGAATCCAGAATGTAAGATAAAGCGTTAGTTTTGGGCAAAGGGAGAAAAAGAAGAGAAGGATGTTAGCCAGAAGTTTGTCCCTTATTTTATGTCTACATTGCTCATTATCATTTGCACTTGTTTGTTTAGCTACACCTGCCTTCCCTACCAACTATAGCTTTGAGTTGGTTCAAAAGACAGCAGTATTTGGACTCACTAATGGATTATATCAGTTTTTCATCTGTTCAGCAATAGTCTTTGAACACCTGCTCTGTGCCAATCCTCATACTGGTCACTGAAAGTGTAGCAGTGTATCACACACAGTCTCTGTCCCTGAGAAGCTACTGTCTATAAGGGAAGACAATTGTGTATACAAGTTCATAAACTAAAGTGTTACAGGTGCTTTAACAAAAGTTGTAATTAAAAGAAGTAAATAGGAGAAGGGAGTTGGGGGAACTTGACAGGCGGAGGTGAACCATGAGAGACTATGGACTCTGAAAAACAATCTGAGGGTTTTGAAGGGGCAGGGGTCGGGAGGTTGGGGGAACCAGGTGATGGGTATTATAGAGGGCACAGATTGCATGGAGCAATGGGTGTGGTGCAAAAATAATGAATACTGTCATGCTGAAAATAAATAAAAAATAAATTAAAAAAATAAAGCAAAAAATAAAAAAATGAAAGAAGTAAATATTTCTTCCAGGGTTGGACAGACAAGAAAGCCCTCATAAAAGGTAGACATGCTTGAGGTGAGGTGCAAAGGTGTGGCTACCTTGATTTTTACTATTTTAGGATGGTGTGGTTGGCACAATCCCAAGAGTTTCTGTATCCTGTGATATACACACCCTAGACAATTCTCTCTCCTGGAGTATGGGTGAAATTTGTGAATATGATGAGAAATTGCTCTCTCTGATTATGTTAGGTTATGTGGCAAAATGAATTTTGTAAATAATACTATGGTTTCACATCAGTTGATTTTAAAATAGGAAGATTGGATGGGCCTGACCTAATTACATAAAACTTTCAAATTTTGGCTTGGAGGTCAGAGAGAGAATGTCAGAGATTCAAAGCCCCATTGAAAGGATTAGACATGCTGTTATCTGCTTGAAGATGGAAGGAGCCATGAAAGGGAAAAAAAAAAAAAATCAGTGAACTCTTGGCGAACAGCCCACACCTAACAGCCAGCAAGGAAATAAGTACTTCAGTTCTGCAGCCACAAGGAACTGAATTCTGCCAGCATCAAAAATGAGGTTGGAAATAGATTTTCCTCCCAAACCTCTGGCCTAGCTTGATTTCAGTCCTGTGATACTCAGAGCAGAGATTCTAATAAATTGTGGCCAGTAATCTGAATTTCAAAATTATTCTGTAGTGTCCTTTAGTCTCTGAAGTAAAATACAGATTTGGGTTTCTGAGGAAGGTGTGAAAAAAACCAAGATGAACCATTTGACTTAAAGATGATACTAGAGTAATGAATAATGAAGCAGACAATGATAATAAGAATTTGAAGGGCATTAATATCAAACAGAGAGGTATTAGCCCTCTTGGAATGCATAGGTGAAGCCATTTAAATCCAGAAATTTAAAAACTATAGATTGATTTTTGCAAAGAAAACCAGCACATAATGTGTTGCACTTGTGTCTGCATATTTGTGGCAGCAACTTCTCCTAATGTTAAAGGTAATCTTCCAGAAAAGTTTTCTGGGGATTTCACACCAATATCAATCAATTGATTGATTCCTTGATATTGATTGATTGATTCCTTCCCATAATGTTGCATCTGCATAATGTGTATTATATAAATGTGTATGTATGTGTGTATATATATGTGTGTGTGTGTATAGTGTAGTGTATATATAAGAATATATAGTAAGTATATAATTATAACTTAAACTATATGCTAATCACATTAATATAATAACTCATAAGTATAAATTTAAGTTTTAAATTGTAAGTATTATTTTTCATTTCAACATTCTTCCTTGTAAATGTTGATTGATCTTATATATCTTCACACTAAATACCCTATTTTGGTCTCAAATCTCAAATAGTATTCCTGTCTCTTAACTATTAACCATATATTTAAAATTACCTTAAATTTATCTATTTTAAAATCCCATGTCTTAATTATTATCCATATTATAAGACCTAATTGAATTTTTTTATTTTATTTGTTTTTATTTTTTATTGAAGTGTAATTAACATACAGTGTTATTTAGTTTTATGTGTGCAATACAACAATTCATCAATTCCATACATTACTGAGTGCTCACCATGAGAAATGTACTCTTTCTTTTCTTTCTTTTTTTTTTAATTTAAATATAGTTAGCCACATATAGCACATCATTAGTTTCAGATGTAGAGTTCAGAAATTATCAGGTACATAGAACACCCAGTGCTCATCACATCATGTGTCCTCCTTAATGCTCATCACCCAGTTACCCAATCTACCCACCCACCATCCTTCCAGAAACCCTGAGTTTCTTTCCCATAGTTAAGAGTCTTTCATGGTCTGTCTCCCTGTCTGATTTCTTCCCACTCCATTCCCCCCCTTCCCCTATGATCCTCTGTGCTGTTCTTTATATTCCACATATGAGTGAAACAATATTATAATTGTCTTTCTCTGATTTATTTCACTCAGCATAATATCCTCCAGTTCCATCCACGTCAGTGTAAATGGTAAGATTTTATCCTTTCTGATAGCTGAATAATATTCCATTGTGTATATATACCACATCTTTATCCATGCATCCATCAATGGGCGTCTTGGCTATTTCCATAGCTTGGCTATTGTGGACATTGTTGCTATAAACATTGGGGTGCAGGTGCCCCTTTGAATCACTGGATTTTTGTCTTTGGGGTAAATACCTAGTAGTGCAATTGCTGGTCATAGGGTGGCTCTATTTCTAGCTTCTTGACTTCCATACTGTTTTCCAGAGTGGCTGTACCAGCTGCATTCACACCAAAAGTGTAAGAGGGTTCCCCTTTCTCCACATCCTCACCAACATTTGTTGCTTCCTGACTTGCTAATTTTAGCCATTCTAACCAGTGTGAGGTGATATATCATTGTGGCTTTGATTTGTATTCCCTTGATGCCAAGTGACGTTGAGCATTTTTTTCATGTGTCTGTTGGCCATTTTTATGTCTTCTTTGGAGAAACATCTGTTCATGTCTTCTGCCCATTGCTTAACTGGATTATTTGGTTTCTGGTTATTGAGTTTGAGAAGTTTTTTATAGGTCTCAGATACCAGCCCTTTATCAGATATGTCATTTGGAGACACCTTCTCCCATTACACAGGTTGCCCTTTAGTTTTGTTGACTGTTTTCTTTGCTATGAAGAAGCTTTTTATCTTGGTGAAGGCCTAGTAGTTCATTTTTGCTTTTGTTTTTCTTGCCTTTGGAGACATGTCTAGCAAGAAGTTGATGCAGCCAAGGTGGAAGAGGTTGATGCCTGTGTTCTCCTCAAGGATTTTGCTGGATTCTTGTCTCATATTTAGGTCTTTCATCCATTTTGAGTTTATCTTTCTGTATGGTGTAAGAAAATGGTCCAGTTTCATTCTTCTACATGTGGCTGTCCAATTTTCCCAATACCATTTGTTGAATAGACTTTTTTCCATTGTATATTCATTGCTGCTTTGTCAAAGAATAGTTGGCCATAGAGTCAAGGTTCCATTTCTGGGTTCTCTATTCTGTTTCATTGGTCTATGTGTCTGTTTTTGTGTCTATACCATACTGTCTCTATGACTGCTGCTTTGCAATATAGCTTGAAGTCTGGCATTGTGATGCCATCAACTTTGGTTTTATTTTTCAAAATCCGTCTATTTGGGGTCTTTTCTGGTTCCATACAAATTTCAGGATTGTTTGTTCGAGCACTGTGAGATAAGTGTATGGTAATTTGATAAGGATTGCATTGAATGTATAGATTGCCCTAGGTAGCATAGACATCTTAACAATATTTGTTCTTCCAAGTCATGAGCATGAAATGTTTTCCCATTTCTTTGTGTCTTCCTCAGTTTCTGAGAGCTTTCTTCCTAAGAGCAGGAACATGATAGGAACCTCTGTACTATTTTTCAGAGTTTGTGTACCAGCTTGCATTGCCAAGAGTGTAAGAGGGTGCCCCTTTCTCTACATCCTCGCCAACATTTGTTGTTTTCTGACATTAATTTTAGCCATTCTTACTGGTGTGAGGTTGTATCTCATTGTGGTTTGGATTTGTATTTCCCTGATACCAAGTGATGTTGAGCATTTGTCCCCTTAACTATTTCTCCATTCCCCCACCCATCTTCCCTCTGGCAACCACCAGCTTGTTCTTTTTTTTTTTTTAATTACATTAATTTTATTACATATGATGACTAAGACATATTGTCAAATGTACAGAGCATTGCAAAAATAAAGCCAAAATAATGAAAGGTTAAAAAGAATGTGGGATCAAGACTCAATGTTAATAGTGTTTTTAGTCTGTCTCTTTTTTGTTTTGTTTTGTTTCTCAAATTCCACATATAAGTTAAATCATATGGTACTTTTTAAATTTTTCAAACAAAATTTTGAAGTATTTTATTTATTTATTTATTTGAGACAGAGAGATACAGAGAGAGATGGCATGAGCAGGGGAGATACAGAGGGAGGGGAAGAAACAGACTCCCTCCTGAGCCAGGAACCCGATATGGGGCTAGATCCTAGGACCCTGGGATCATGATCTGAGCCAAAGACAGATGCTTAACAATCTGAGCCACCCAGGAGCCCAACATGTGGTATTATTTTTCTCTCTCACAGAGTTATTTTACTTAGCATTATGCCCTTACGGTCCATCCATGTTATTGCAAATGGAAGGAACTTAAAGTACTTATGCAACTGAACACCAAAGAAAGGATATAATCCTGTTGAAAATGGACAGAGGAACTGAATAGACATTTTTTCCAAGAGGACATAGAAATGGCCAGCAGACACTTGAAAAGGTGCTCATCAGGGAAATGTAGATCAAAACCACAATGAGATATTACCTTATATACTTTTCTGAATAGCTAAAATTTAAAAAAAAGATAAGAAATAAGTAAGTATTGGTGAGGATGTGGCAAAAAAGGATCCCAGCTGAATTTTAAATAATGTGTACTTTAATTTTCCTACCTCAGTCTTAAATACATTCTATATCAAATCTCCATTTCAGTTTAAATAACCTTCACCATAAATACCACTTGTAGAAGATAGCTCCTGTTTAGTATGCTAATATTTTTCACTCCCTTCTGTTAATGATATTTTTTACCTTTGTGGAATAGTTCTTCCCTCATGCCTTGTGGTTTCAATGGGATTTTCAATTGTGATTTTCCACCCCTTCAATCACAGAAACTGCCATTTTATCTTTAGCTTCCCCTATCATGGTCCTTCATCCCCTTAGCCACAGTGGTAAGTTCAGGGGTAGACAAATGACAGATGTTGGAGGGGCCAGTAAGAGTCCTGTTGAGACTTTTCATTCTGTAATTGGTAAGGGGAGGCCTGTCTTTCCCTTTAAAGAATAAGCCATAATGGATGGAACTCTGAAGCTGCTGTCAGTTGCATCTTCTTTCTCATAAAGGAGATTGAGGGAATGAATTCTATAGAGATAGAATCTGAAACGAAAGAAGGAGAATTTTGAGGGCATCATTTGAGGCCCTGATTCAGTTCTTTAATTTGTTCTTTCTAATTATAAGAGCCAATAAATATTCTTATTTAAAGAGTTGGTAGGTGGCTTTCTGTCATATGCAAATGAGAAAGTTCTGAATAGGATTCATGTATTAATCTTAAAGATATTTTCCAAACTTAGATTTTTTTATCTGAGGTTTACTTCTGGACATGACCTGAGGACTATGCTAATATTGGAGATTATTTTAAACTGCAATAGTGATTTGTAATACACCATATTTTTTTTCCAATTTATTTATTTTCAGAAAAACAGTATTCATTATTTTCTCACCACACCCAGTGCTCCATGCAAGCCGTGCCCTCTATAATACCCACCACCTGATACCCCAACCTCCACCCCCCCCCGCCACTTCAAACCCCTCAGATTGTTTTTCAGAGTCCATAGTCTCTCATGGTTCACCTCCCCTTCCAATTTACCCAAAAGCACATACCCTCCCCAATGTCCATAACCCTACCCCCCTTGTCCCAAACCCCCTCCCCCCAGAAACCCACATTTTGTTTCATGAGATTAAGAGTCAATTATGGTTTTTCTCCCTCCCTATCCCATCTTGTTTCATTTATTCTTATCCTACCCACTTAAGCCCCCATGTTGCATCACCACTTCCTCATATCAGGGAGATCGTATGATAGTTGTCTTTCTCCGCTTGACTTATTTCGCTAAGCATGATACGCTCTAGTTCCATCCATGTTGTCGCAAATGGCAAGATTTCATTTCGTTTGATGGCTGCATAGTATTCCATTGTGTATATATACCACATCTTCTTGATCCATTCATCTGTTGATGGACATCTAGGTTCTTTCCATAGTTTGGCTATTGTGGACATGGCTGCTATAAACATTTGGGTGCACGTGCCCCTTCAGATCACTACGTTTGCATCTTTAGGGTAAATACCCAGTAGTGCAATTGCTGGGTCATAGGGCAGTACTATTTTCAACATTTTGAGGAACCTCCATGCTGTTTTCCAGAGTGGTTGCACCAGCTTGCATTCCCACCAACAGTGTGGGAGGGTTCCCTTTTCTCTGCATCCTTGCCAGCATCTGTCATTTCCTGACTTCTTGATTTTAGCCATTCTGACTGGTTCGAGGTGATATCTCATTGTGGTTTTGATTTGTATTTCCCTGATGCCGAGTGACATGGGGCACTTTTTCATGTGTCTGTTGGCCATCTGGATGTCTTCTTTGCAGAAATGTCTGTTCATGTCCTCTGCCCATTTCTTGATTGGATTATTTGTTCTTTGGGTGTTGAGTTTGCTAAGTTCTTTATAGATTTTGGACACTAGTCCTTTATCTGATATGTCATTTGCAAATATCTTCTCCCATTCTGTCAGTTGTCTTTTGGTTTTGTTAACTGTTTCCTTTGCTGTGCAAAAGCTTTTGACCTTGATGAAATCCCAATAGTTCATTTTTGCCTTTGATTCCCTTGCCTTTGGCAATGTTCCTAGGAAGATGTTGCTGCGACTGAGGTCGAAGAGGTTGCTGCCTGTGTTCTCCTCAAGGATTTTGGTGGATTCCTTTCGCACATTGAGGTCCTTCATCCATTTTGAGTCTATTTTTGTGTGTGGTGTAAGGAAATGGTCCAATTTCATTTTTCTGCACGAGGCTGTCCAATTTTCCCAACACCATTTATTAAAGAGGCTGTCTTTTTTCCATTGGACATTCTTTCCTGCTTTGTCAAAGATTAGTTGATCATAGAGTTGAGGGACTATTTCTGGGCTCTCTATTCTGTTCCATTGATCTATGTGTCTGTTTTTGTGCCAGTGCCATGCTGTCTTGATGATGACAGCTTTGTAATAGAGCTTGAAGTCCGGAATTGTGATGCCACCAACTTTGGCTTTCTTTTTCAATATTCCTTTGGCTATTCGAGGTCTTTTCTGGTTCCATATAAATTTTAGAATTATTTGTTCCATTTCTTTGAAAAAGATGGATGGTACTTTGATAGGAATTGCATTAAATGTGTAGATTGCTTTAGGTAGCATAGACATTTTCACAATATTTATTCTTCCAATCCAGGAGCATGGAACATTTTTCCATTTCTTTGTGTCTTCCTCAATTTCTTCCATGAGCACTTTATAGTTTTCTGAGTATAGATTCTGTGCCTCTTTGGTTAGGTTTATTCCTAGGTATCTTATGGTTTTGGGTGCAATTGTAAATGGGATTGACTCCTTAATTTCTCTTTCTTCTGTCTTATTGTTGGTGTAGAGAAATGCAACTGATTTCTGTGCATTGATCTTATATCCTGACACTTTACTGAATTCCTGTACAAGTTCTAGCAGTTTTGGAGTGGAGTCTTTTGGGTTTTCCACATAGAGTATCATATCATCTGCGAAGAGTGATAATTTGACTTCTTCTTTGCCAATTTGGATGCAATTAATTTTCTTTTGTTGTCTGATTGCTGAGGCTAGGACTGCTAGTACTATGTTGAATAGCAGTGGTGATAATGGACATCCCTGCCGTGTTCCTGACCTTAGTGGAAAAGCTTTCAGTTTTTCACAATTGATAATGATATTTGCGGTGGGTTTTTCATAGATGGCTTTGATGATATTGAGGTATGTGCCCTCTATCCTTACACTTTGAAGAGTTTTGATGAGGAAGGGATGCTGTACTTTATCAAATGCTTTTTCAGCATCTATTGAGAGTATCACATGGTTCTTGTTCTTTCTTTTATTGATGTGTTGTATCACATTGACTGATTTGCGGATGTTGAACCAACCTTGCAGCCCTGGGATAAATCCCACTTGGTCATGGTGAATAATCCTTTTAATGTACTGTTGAATCCTTTTGGCTAGTATTTTGGTGAGAATTTTTGCATCTGTGTTCATCAAGGATATTGGTCTAAGCTCTCTTTTTTGATGGGGTCCTTGTTTGGTTTTTGGATCAAGGTGATGCTGGCCTCATAAAATTAGTTTGGAAGTTTTCCTTCCATTTCTATTTTTTGGAACAGTTTCAGGAGAATAGGAATTAGTTCTTCTTTAAATGTTTGGTAGAATTCCCCCGGGAAGCCGTCTGGCCCTGGGCTTTTGTTTGTTTGGAGATTTTAATGACTGTTTCAATCTCCTTACTGGTTATGGGTCTGTTCAGGCTTTCTATTTCTTCCTGGTTCAATTTTGGTAGTTTATATGTTTCTAGGAATGCATCCATTATTTCCAGATTGTCAAATTTGTTGGCATAGAGTTGCTCATAGTATGTTCTTATAATAGTTTGTATTTCTTTGGTATTAGTTGTGATCTCTCCACTTTCACTCATGATTTTATTTATTTGGGTCCTTTCTCTTTTCTTTTTGATAAGTCTGGCCAGGGGTTTATCAATTTTATTAATTCTTTCAAAGAACTAGCTCCTAGTTTCGTTGATTTGTTCTATTGTTTTTTTGGTTTCTATTTCATTGATTTCTGTTTTGATCTTTATGATTTCTCTTCTCCTGCTGGGCTTAGGGTTTCTTTCTTGTTCTTTCTCCAGCTCCTTTAGGTGTAGGGTTAGGTTGTGTACCTGAGACCTTTCTTATTTCTTGAGAAAAGTTTTTACCACTACATATTTTCCTCTCAGGACTGCCTTTGTTGTGTCCCACAGATTTTGAACCGTTGTATTTTCATTATCATTTGTTTCCATGATTTTTTTCAATTCTTCTTTAATTTCCCAGTTGACCCATTCATTCTTTAGAAGGATGCTGTTTAGTCTCCATGTTTTTGGGTTTTTTCCAAACTTCCTCTTGTGGTTGAGTTCTAGCTTCAGAGCATTGTGGTCTGAAAATATGCAGGGAATGATCCCAATCTTTTGATACCGATTGAGTCCTGATTTAGGACTGAGGATGTGATCTATTCTGGGGAATGTTCCATGTGCACTAGAGAAGAATGTGTATTCTGTTGCTTTGGGATGAAATGTTCTGAATATATCTGTGATGTCCATCTCATCCAGTGTATCATTTAAGGCCTTTATTTCCCTGTTGATCTTTTGCTTGGATGATCTGTCCATTTCAGTGAGGGGAGTGTTAAAGTCCCCTACAATTATTGTATTATTGTTGATGTGTTTCTTTGATTTTGTTATTAATTGGTTTATATAGTTGGCTGCTCTCACGTTGGGGGCATAGATATTTAAAATTGTTAGATCTTCTTGTTGGACAGACCCTTTGAGTATGATATAGTGTCCTTCCTCATCTCTTATTATAGTCTTTGGCTTAAAATCGAATTGATCTGATATAAGGATTGCCACTCCTGCTTTTTTCTGATGTCCATTAGCATGGTAAATTCTTTTCCACACCCTCACTTTAAATGTGGAGGGTCTTCGGGCTTAAAATGAGTTTCTTAGAGGCAATATATAGATGGGTTTTTTTTTTTTTTATCCATTCTGATACCCTGTGTCTTTTGATTGGGGCATTTAGCCCATTAACATTCAGGGTAACTATTGAGAGATATGATTTTAGTGCCATTGTATTGCCTGTAAGGTAACTGTTACTGTATATTGTCTCTGTTCCTTTCTGATCTACCACTTGTAGGCTCTCTCTTTACTTAGAGGACCCCTTTCAGTATTTCCTGTAGAGCTGGTTTGGTGTTTGTAAATTCTTTCAGTTTTTGTTTGTCCTGGAAGCTTTTAATCTCTCCTTCTATTTTCAATGATAGCCTAGCTGGATATAGTATTCTTGGCTGCATGTTTTTCTCGTTTAGTGCTCTGAATATATCATGCCAGCTCTTTCTGGCCTGCCAGGTCTCTGTGGATAAGTCAGCTGCCAATCTAATACTTTTACCATTGTATGTTACAGATTTCTTTTCCCGGGCTGCCCTCAGGATTTTCTCTTTGTCACTAAGACTTGTAAATTTTACTATTAGGTGACGGGTGTGGGCCTATTCTTATTTATTTTGAGGGGCGTTCTCCTAACCTCCTGAATTTTGATGCTCGTTCCCTTTGCCATATTGGGGAAATTCTCCCCAATAATTCTCTCCAGTATACCTTCTGCTCCCCTCTCTCTTCTTCTTCTGGAATCCCTATTATTCTAATGTTGTTTCGTCTTATGGTGTCACTTATCTCTCGAATTCTCCCCTCATGGTCCAGTCGCTGTTAGTCCTTCTTTTGTTCAGCTTCTTTATTCTTTGTCATTTGGTCTTCTATATCGCTAATTCT
This sequence comes from Neogale vison, assembly GCF_020171115.1. Lineage (NCBI taxonomy): Eukaryota > Metazoa > Chordata > Mammalia > Carnivora > Mustelidae > Neogale > Neogale vison. The sequence goes on along the minus strand of NC_058092.1, from coordinate 39,371,219 downwards.
TTCTTCTGCCTCATTTATCCTAGCAGTGAGAGCCTCCATTTTTGATTGAACCTCATAATAGCTTTTTTGATTTTAACTTGGTTAGATTTTAGTTCTTTTATTTCTCCAGAAAGGGCTTTTATATCTCTGGAGAGGGTTTCTCTAATATCTTCCATGCCTCTTTCAAGCCCGGCTAGAACCTTGAGAATTGTCATTTTGAACTCAAGGTCTGACATATTACCAATGTCTGTATTGATTAGGTCCCTAGCCCTCGGTACTGCCTCTTGTTCTTTTTTTTGTTGTGAATTTTTCTGCCTTGTCATTTTGTCCAGCTAAGACTATATGAAGGAGAAAGTAAAATACTAAAAGGGTGGCAACAATCCCAGGAAAATACGCTTTAACCAGTTCAGAAGAGATCCCAAATCGTGAGGGGGGATTTCTCCCCCCTCATGGTTGGGTGAGGGATCTCCTCTGATTGGGACCTCTTCTGATTGGGATTTCCCAATCTCTTCTGATTGGGATCTCTTCTGATTTGGGGATAAAAAGAGGTTCAAAAAGAAAGAAAGAATAAAAAAGAAAAAAAAGAATTAAAAAAAGAGATTGAATTAAAATTTCAATCAAGAATTAATAAAAGAATTAAAAAAAGAGATTGAAGAGATTGGGATCGCTTCTGATTTGGGGATAAAAAGAGGTTCATAAATAAAGAAGGAAAAAAAATAAAAAAAAGAATTAAAAAAAGAAAACAAATAAACAAAAGTATAAAAAATAAATATATACATATATATATATTAGATAAACTAGTTAAAAAACGTTAAAAACGAAAAGGGTAAAAGTTAAAAAAAGTTTCATCAGAAGAAGAGAAAAAAAATGAAAAAGAAAAAAATTAAATTAACTGCAAGACTAAAGAATCATAGGGAGAAAGCCATGAGTTCCGTGGTTTGTTTTCTCTTCCTCTGGAATTCTGCTGCTCTCTTTGGTATTGAAACTGCACTCCTTGGTAGGTGAACTTGGTCTTGCCTGGGTTTCTTGTTGATCTTCTGGGGGGAGGGGCCTGTTGTAGTGACCTCAAGTGTCTTTGCCCCAGGCGGAATTGCACTGCCCTTACCAGGGGCTGGGCTGAGTGATCCGCTCGGGTTTGCTTTCAGGAGCTTTTGTTCCCTGAGCGCTTTCCATAGAGTTCCAGAGGACGGGAATACAAATGGTGGCCTCCTGGTCTCCAGCCTGGAGGAGCCGAGAGCCTGGGGCCCCGCTCCTCAGTGCGCCCTCAGGGAACAGCTCCTAGTAACTCCAGTCTGCCTAACCTCCTGCCGCACTCTGAGCTCACTGAGCCTGCGACCGGTTCAAGGCAACACTGAGCTGCGAGCTTACTGTCGGCTCTGTCTCTGTACCGGCTTTCTCATTACAATATCCGCAAGCTCTGCAACACTCAGACACCCCTGATCCTTCTGTGACCCTGTGAGACCTGAGGCCATGCCGACCCCTCGTGGGCTTCGCCCCAGTTTAGCCTCTGGAGCGATGTCCCTCAGCGGAACAGACTTTTAAAAGTCCTGATTTTGTGCTCCATTGCTCCGCCACTTGCCGGGAGCCGGCCCCTCCCCCTGGGGTCTATCTTCCTGTCGAAGTGACGGGAAGTGAATCCATTCACTTCTCCGCCAGTCCTACCTTTCAGAAAGTGGTTGTTTTTCTGTTTCTAGAATTGCTGTTCTTCTTCTCTTGGATCTGCCGATGGATTTGCAGGTATTTGCAATCTTTAGATAAGCTCTCTAGCTGATCTCCTGCTAGCTGAAGTAGTCTCAGCCTGCTACTTCTCTGCCATCTTGACTTCTCCCCTGTAATACAGCATATTTAAAGGAACTCCTAGTTGTATCCATTGGAAACAGTGCGGATCAGGACAGAATATTGTTTCTGAGTTTCAGACTCCGGGTGTAGTCACATTTGGGACATATGGGTGCAAAAATATGTGATATTGCACCCATTGTGGTGAATATAAGACCACACATATTCCAGGACCAGCTCTATCCCCAGTTTTCTGTGCTATTTTGGACAAGTGCTTTCCCTCCTGTGGTTTCAGTTTCTCTTTCTAGAAAATGAGTGGTTGGTCTTCACTTTCTCTTTTAGCCCTAATAGTCTGAATTTTTTGCAGCCTAGAATGGTTCCTGTGCAGAAAGGTGAGAGGTCAACAATATTACCTGCTGAGTAGGCATTGACACAGTCTGAGGTGATCAAAATTTAAAAAGATTTGTTGCTGTTGTTGTTGTTAAAAAGGATTTTTGAAGTGTATTGTCTTAAAAGACTTTTTTACATTTACATTTTTAAGGTTTTGTAAAATAAAATAAGTTGTACCATTAACCACATTCCTGTATACAGAGGCTTCCTCAGAAGAAAAGTGACTTTGTAAACTTCAATATACTCTCAAATAAGTTGTTCATAAATTTTGTATCTTATATATGAGTGAGAGAGAGGAAAAGGGAGAGAGGCGCATTGATATTGACATTTCATTTTGCCTCAACTAGAATTTGTACATAAGCATCCAACAATCACCTATTTGTACATGCCTCCATGTTTTTCTCATGATGTTCCCTCTGCTTGGAATAGTCTTCCCACTTTCAACCCCCATCAACTCTTCTGTCCATTATTGCATTTTTCATATTGCATTGTAGTTTTTACATATATGCCTGTTTTCCCACTAAGTCATGAACTCTTTGAGTTGGGTTGTGTCTGATCTATCTCGAGGCCTACTTTAGAGCCTGGGAAAGAGTATCTGTTCACTAAATACGAGTTAACTACTTTTAAGTACAAGCAAGATACTATCAGGTTTCTTGTAGTTGGGTCTTGGTCATATGTAGCTCCACCAAGAAAGACCATGGTATGTTAGTTAATGGTTTGCTTGTTTTTTAAAAATAAATTCAGAATTTATTTATTTATTTGAGTGAGAGAGATACAGAAATAGTGGGAGAGAGTACAAGCAAAGAGGAAAGGGATAAGCATGTTTGCGCCTGAGCAGGGAGCCTGATGTGGGGTTCAGTTCTAGGACTTTGAGATCACAACCTGAGCCAAGGGCAGATGCTTAGCCACCCAGATGCTCCAATAGTTAATTGTTCTTTGATTATAAAAGAAAGTCTGTGCTCTTTACCTTAACATTACAGGTTTTTTACAATGTAAATTTCAACATTTATTTTGTCTTATTTTGTACCAGCCTTCATATATGTTTTCTCCTCATAGAAAATTTTCGCGTTAATTTAACAAACATCTATGGAGTGTTTACTCTGTTTTTCATCCTAGGCTGATCATTAAGAATACAATAGTAAACCCTGGAAATACCATGCATGTTTCTGTTTTCAAACACTTGCAGATTCACCAGTTCAAAGGATGATCTTCCTCATACTTTCCAGTTCTCTAAATCCATCCCTATTTTGGGAGGTCTAGAAAAAAGCTTATTATGAATCCTTAGGGAAATCTGGCTCCTCAAAGCTCATATTATTTAACTGCTTTGGTTTCTCTTTGAGCAGTTTGCCCAAATTCCTCATCTCTCTGGCAATAAAATTGTATTCATACTTAATTTTCAACCCACACTTCTTGCCACAGTTTCATTCCCCAAATGACTAAAGACTCCCAAAAAAGATAAATAGGTACTTGTCATCATTAATATAATATGTTTCTTTCTTCTGATCTTCTTCATCCCCCTCTTTCTGAAAATTCCCTCCTACACCCAAGTTGGGAAAGAATTAAAAGTGTCACCCAAGCTTGTCACCCAAGTATCCCTATGATGTGAGTGCTCAGAGAGATTGCTATAGCTACTGGAATCATACCTGCTTTCTGCTACAGCTCTACTCAACTTCTCTTCCCTGACCCCTGGAGCTCAAAAAACAAACAAAAAAGGTGAATTGTTTGTTGTACTAATTATCACCCAAATTCTATAATTTTTTGCCTTTCAAAATCCCTCATATCCATTCTGTCTCCATCTCCAGTAACACTATCTTACTTCAGACTATTACCATCTCCTAGTTGGATTATTCAGGAGCCTCTTATTAACTGGTCTTCACCAATCCTCCACATAAGGATAATGGGACTTTTGTGCAATCCCAAAACATAAAGAAAAAAGAATAGTAGAAGACACAGAGGAGCAGAAGAAGAAGAAAAAGGAGGAGGGGGAGGAGAAAGGGGAGGGGGAGGAGAAGAAGGGGAGGGAGAGGAGGAGTAGAAGGAGTGGGAGGAGGAGGAGGAGAAGACACAGAGCCCAATGGAACAAATCTAAATTTTCAAAACTCAGAATTTTTGCTAGATTTTCATCCCTGAGAGACTTGTAGATGAAGGGGTTGAGAATGATTTTCATTTATTTAACAATAGTCACTAAACACCTGAGTACTACTTCCTGCCTTTCATGCTACCTCTAGCCACACTTGCCTATGGTCATTACCAGACCGGGATACCTTCACAAACTCTATTTTGTACTTGCTCTTCCTTCCATTCCCATTCATCTCCCGGCAAAATCCTGCTGATCTATCAAGCACGAATTCATTTTGTGCTGCTCTAAGAGGATTTCTGCTATACTTATTAACTTGAATTGGGTGTACCTCCTCTTAATATTACTTGGTATTAAAATTGTTTGTCTTTCTCTACTATTAGTGAGCATCTCAAGGACTCAGATACTATTCATCTCCATCTCTCTGTCAGGGGCCTGGTGACTGCTGTTTAGTGAAAGAGGATCCTTCTTGTTCCTTCACTGGGTTGAGACTATGGATAGAAATCTGAGTTTTAAAAACTTAACTTTGTTCCATTGATCTCTCTATCTTGTATTGTTCTAGTGTTCCTTCTGCTTAGTTTACATTTTGGGGTTAGTTAGGGATTAGTACCTTGCAACCTGTATATCCTCAGGGAACAGGCACATAGATTATCAGTTTCCTGCCAAGGAGTTGTGAGTTCCTGCTGAGCCTCTCCTTTGCTCTTTTGTTTTTTTTCTTCATATCAAAATAATGCACTTGGGTGGCTCAGTCAGTTAAGCATCTGCCTTCCACTCAGGTCATGATCCCAGGGCTCAGGCTCCCAGCTCAGCAGGGAGTCTGCTTCTCCCACTGCCCCTCCCCTGCTCATGCTATCTCTCTCACACTCTTGCTCTCTCTCTCAAATAAATAAAAAGTAAAATTAAATGAAATTTAAAAAATAATGCACAAAACACCTAAGAGATCTCTACCCTTTTTATGAGGGAAATAAGTCTAACCTTAATGATTATTCATAATTAGGAAGTAGTTTATCTAAGAGGAAACCATATAGAGGAGACCAAACTTGGTAAGTCCAACACAGATGATGCTTGTAAATAGGCTAAAGGCATTGGAGTCTTATGGATAGAAAGTTGCCCAACTGTGGTTTTAGATCCTGATTCTGTGTGGCAATGAGCATAGATCACCTAACAAAGTCAACTTCCTCACATGTAAAATATGGTTGATAGCATAGTTCTCATGCAGTAGTTGCGAGGGTAAAAGAAATGATATAAAACAAGTCACTTAGCCTTTCTGATTCTGCCCTTATGGCTTAAAACCTTGGAAAAATAGCAGTTGGCCTATCATGGATATTAAATAAACCTAGTGTGTGAACACTTTTAGAAATGGGTAAGGGAAAAACATTAAGTATGAGATATGTTGTTTTATCACTCAGTAGGCAAGAACTTGCAAACAAAACCTTGATAGCCATTAGAGACTGAAAACATATATCTACAAATGCCACTTGCAGTAATATTTTTTTTAATTTTTTAAAGAAATTATTTATTTTCAGCGTAACAGTATCATTATTTTTTCACCACACCCAGTGCTCCATGCAATCCGTGCCCTCTTTAATACCCACCACCTGGTACCCCGACCTCCCACCCCCCTGCCACTTCAAACCCCTCAGATTGGTTTTCAGAGTCCATAGTCTCTCATAGTTCACCTCCCCTTCCAATTTACCCCAATCCCCTTCTCTCTAACTCCCCATGTCCTTCATGCTTTTTGCTATGCTCCACAAATAAGTGAAACCATATGATAATTGACTCTCTCTGCTTGACTTATTTCACTCAGCATCTCTTTCAGTCCCGTCCATGTTGCTACAAAAGTTGGGTATTCATCCTTTCTGATGGAGGCATAGTACTCCATAATGTATATGGACCATATCTTCCTTATCCATTTATCCATTGAAGGGCATCTTGGTTCTTTCCAGAGTTTGGCGACCGTGGCCATTGCTGCTATAAACATTGGGGTACAGATGGCCCTTCTTTTCATGAAATCTGTATCTTTGGGGTAAATACCCAGGAATGCAATTGCAGGGTAATAGGGAAGTTCTATTTTTAATTTCTTGATGAATCTCCACACTGTTCTCCAAAGAGGCTGCACCAACTTGCATTCCCACCAACAGTGCAAGAGGGTTCCCCTTTGTCCACATCCCTTCCAACACATGTTGTTTCCTGTCTTGCTAATTTTGGCCATTCTAACTGGTGTAAGGTAATATCTCAATGTAGTTTTAATTTGAATCTCCCTGACGGCTAGTGATGATGAACATTTTTTCATGTGTCTGATAGCCATTTGTATGTCTTTATTGGAGAAGTGTCTGTCCATATCTTCTGCCCATTTTTTGATATGATTGTCTGTTTTGTGTGTGTTGAGTTTGAGGAGTTTATTATAGATCCTAGATATCAACCTTATGTCTGTACTGTCATTTGCAAATATCTTCTCCCATTCCGTGGGTGGCCTCTTCGTTTTCTTGACTGTTTCCTTTGCTGTGCAGAAGATTTTGATTTTGATGAAGTCCCAAAAGTTCATCTTCGCTTCTGTTTCCTTTGCCTTTGGAGACATATCTTGAAAGAAGCTGCTGTGGCTGATATTGAAGAGATTACTGCCTATGTTCTCCTCTAGGATTCTGATGGGTTCCTGTCTCACATTGAGGTCTTTTATCCATTTGAGTTTATCTTTGTGTAGGGTGTAAGAGAATGGTCGAGTTTCATTCTTCTACATATAGCTGCCCAGTTTTCCCAGCACCATTTATTGAAGGGACTGTCTTTTTTCCACTGTATATTTTTTCCTTTTTGTCGAAGATTATTTGACCCTAAAGTAGAGGGTCCATATCTGGGCTCTCTACTCTGTTCCACTGGTCTATGTGTCTGTTTTTATGCCAGTACCCTGCTGTCTTGGTGATCACAGCTTAGTAGTAAAGCTTGAAATCAGGTAACGTGATGCCCCCATTTTATTTTTGTTTTTCAACATTTCCTTAGCGATTCGGGGTCTCTTCTGATTCCATACAAATTTTAGGATTATTTGCTCCAGCTCTTTGAAGAATACTGGTGGAATTTTGATCGGAATGGCATTAAAAGTATAGATTGCTCTAGGCAGTATAGACATTTTAACAATGTTTATTCTTCTGATCCAAGAGCATGGAATGGTCTTCCATCTTTTTGTGTCTTCTTCAATTTCTTTCATGAGTGTTCTGTTGCAGTAATATTTTGATGTGATTTTTTTCTAATAATTTATGTAAGATTTCCTAATTTAGGTAAACTATATTTTGGCTTATATTTCAAGTAGTCTTAAAACCTTATTTTGCCCAAGGTTCAAACTCAGATTTTCATTTTCTTGGGCTCCCACTGCAAAATTAAGTGCTTATCATGTCTATAATTCCATTCCTGGGTAATAGACTAAAGCACATACCACTAGCTCTTGTCCAAAGTAAACATAAAGGGATGAAAATGTAATTTTTTCCCACATAGTCCCCATAAGCTAGACAATACAGATAATATTTTCTTTGAGAGATAATTGGGAGATAGGAGTCACTTCAAAGTGGGGAAAACATGATTTTTTACTTAGTAAGAGTTTGTGTATTGGATGGCTTCACTTCCTGTAGATGATATCAGAAAGCCAACCCATTTACTCCAAAGTACTGAGAAGCGGATAGCCTTCCCTAGAGGATAGAATGGAAAAAAAAAAAAAAAAAGCAGTGTAGATAGTCCTTTAACTCAGGCTCCACCCAGCCCCCATACTCTCATGAATATTTATCCTGCTTATATTCTGATACCCCAGTTTCTGGGCTTTGGAAGAGAAACTGGGGTCCCAAAGCCCAGAAACTTTCTAACTGTGGACTTCTATCTTGTACTGCCTCACCTAATGACTTTATTCAGGAAGAAAAGAGATGAAGAGTAGGGGTAAGAGGTTCACCATACTTCTGTTATTTTTTTCCCCCTACATTAGGTTGGATTGAGAATTTCTTTTTCTGTTCCCATTGTGGAGCAGAAATTTCTATGTATAATTATTCAACTGTAACTTCAAATTTGTAACATTCATTCTTAACCATGTGTTTCTCTTAACAAGATTGAAAATTATCTAATGCCATTTTCCTCTTCTTGTAAAAAGGCAGGAATCTTAGCTTGCCATAATAAACCATCCTCTGAACTACTCCCCCTTCCTTTCCTAAGAATTTTAGTTAAACATTTTTTTTTTAAATACATGACAAGGTTTTATTTTTACTGCTAAAGACAGATATGCCACCATGTTTGACCCTTTTTTCTCTTTCACCTTTGTTCTTACAATCCCAGTACTTCTAATGCTGGAAGGTCAGATCCAGGGTCACAGAGGACTTCCTAAAGGACCAACCAAGAGGGTCCGTGGCTTTGCATAGGATGGAAATCTGATAGAAGCCAGCAGGAAGTGAGAGCAAAGCTTATGGAAGATATAAAGAGAGTAGATACAGATAGTTCATTTTTACTATAAGAGGCATCACTGCATAGGGAGAATGAAATGATCCCTGGAACAAGATGCTCCAATCCCCGTACCATATTTTTGGAAGAAGTTTCCTTCTTACAGAGACTCTGGGGAAGATTGCTAAATTGAGGCAGCAAAGGTCTTTGAAGGTTTTTTGGGAATAGGGGGATGAGTAGATGCAAAAACAAGAAAAACTGTCCTTTCATAGCTTTTGTCTCTTTCCTATTTTGCAAAAATATGGATCTGAATTCCACCTTTATTGAATGTCATTTTTTTTTTTTTTTTTGGGAAGTCACCCAAATGGGCATTTTGGTTGAGTAAAAGTAAATGATGCACTTTTGACCTATAAATGTTTTAGAGATCATGGCTGGGTTGAGAGAAATTGCTCTGTATGTAAATAATTTTAAGGGGAACTTTATAGAAAACAGGGACAAAGATTTGCTCCCGGCCCCAATAACAAAATTAAGACACACAGTTGACAAATGGCCATTTTATCCACCTCAAAAAGGATTCCCATCTCACTCTAGGATTATAGAAATGAAAGTGTACAGCATGGTCCTGAGCATAGAGTAGGCATTAATCAATGAAAATGGATTTCTTCCTACCAATTTGTATAACTATCCCAACTCTACTGTTAGATTTTTGAATTTCTAAAGGATAGTGTCGGTTTCTTAGGATTTTTGCACTTCCCACAGATGCAGATTCAAGCAAATTTATTGAATACTTTTTATGTGCCTGTCACCATGTCAAGAATTTCCCTATATATTATTTCACCCAATTCTCATGACAAATAGGTGAAATATATTTTGTCACTCTGTATTTTAATGATCAAACTTAGGCTTAGATATACCAAGTAACTGGTTCCCAATAAAACAGTGATAAAGCCAGGATTCAAATAAAGCTCACTCAGTCCTTAGAATGATATTCTTCCCAGTGACATAATAATAATACCCATATTATCTAACTGAGAGCTGTGGTCATTTTATGCTTTCATAGTGTTTGTGAAAGAGTAGAAATTGATCTTTCGCTTAAAATGATAATTACTTATTAACATGCTATGCCATTTTGTTTGAGCTTTAAAATTTTATGTAAATTTATATGGTGAGATTTTTATGATATAAAAACTAAAACCAGGTTAAATGTATGTATAATATGTTTCTATTTTTGTTTTAAAAATACTGTTAAAAATACAAAAGGGGGGCTCCTGGGTGTCTCAGTCAGTTAAGCATCTGACTCTTGATTTCAGCTCAGGTCATTATCTCAGGGTCATGAGACTGAGTCCCACATTAGGCTCTATGCTCAGCTCAAAGTCTCCTTGGATTCTCTCTCTTCCTCTCCTTTTGTCGCTCCCCCTGCCCTCTCTCTTTCTAAAATAAATAAATGTTTATAAGTACATAAAAAGGAAAGGAATGTATAGGAAAAATAAGGAGGAATAAGCATTTAAGTTTTAATAATTTTTGGTGCAAAGTAGAATTACCAGTGATATTTATATTTTTTCTGATATATATTTCCTCTTTTTTCCCCAAGCTTCTTTTCTGTACTGTTATTAGTATGACAGATTTAAAGTTTAAAAACAATTAATGTAAAAATATAACCACTTATCCGTGGGATGCTCAAGATGCCATAAATTCTACAAGTTGGTGAATCAGATCAGAATTGGTGGATCAGATCATATCAGATAAGATCTAGAATTGGTGGATAGAAATAATTGGGGGGGACAAGATGGCGGGGTACTAGGAAGAGGCGTCTTTTCAGCTGGTACCCCAAAGTGAGCTGATTACCTACCAAAGAACTCTGATCACCCATGAAATCAGCCTGAGATCAGAATTATACACGTCTGGATCTCTACAGGGGCAGAAGACGCCAGTGAGCAGGTAAAGCGGGATGGGAACGGTGGACTGATATCGGAAGATAAACAAAAGGGGGAGAGAGCCACCAGAGGCGACCGGTGCAAAAGTAATACCCCGATACGAGCGAGAGTGCCCTGCGTCTGGGGACCAGCATTAACTCGGAGACTGGTTGAAAGCACTCCAAAAGAGCAAAGGATCGCGGGGGCAAACTGTGGGAATCGGGGCGGCTAGGGACAGGGGCTTGAGTCCCCGGTCCCAGACGGCCTCCCCGGCGCGGAGGCAGAGAGAGTGCGGCGGAGAAACCGGCTCCTGGTCCCTAAGCCGCCAGCGTGCCCCAGAGCGCGGGGTTCCGGCTCCTGTGAGGGGATGGGAGCCGGTCTGCAGAACGCACGCTAGCCCTACCACAAAGCTTGAGATGCGCGTGCACGTCGCTCCAGCTCTCCTGGGTTTCTAAGGCCCTGGGGCGCTTCTTGACCCGGGCCATTGTTTCAAAGTCTAAGCCTCGCGCCCGCGAAACTCTTCCCCGGACAGAGGCGCGCAAAAGCCCAGCCTGCGGCTTACGGACCAGCGCCCCGTTCTCAGTGCCCCAGGCCGCGCGCCCGACCCACAGCCGCCTCTGAAAAGAGGTGCGCGCAAGCCGGGCACTCCCAGCCCCGGCCAGCGACAAAATCTCAGTGTGCGATCGCTGCTTGGAACCTCTCTGGCGGTCAGGAGCTCCCAGACAGCCGCCACTGCCTTGGCTTTGGGGACGAGCAAAAGATCCTGCGCCCCCAGGGTCTTTAACTTGGAACCTGCACTGCCAGCATCCAAGGGGGAATTTATTCAGCTTCTGCACCCAGACTGAGGCTTCTGAGACGGAGATCAGGAAGTGTTCCAGGGTGCACCTTGACTGCACCAGAGTTGATACATCCAGCTACATCTGTTCAGTCTTCTCCCACCAAAATGACTAGGAGGAGGAATGCCCAACAGAAGAAAAATACAGAGGATGGACCTTCCGCAACAGAGCTAACGGCTATCAACATAGACAATATGTCGGAAAGAGAATTCAGGCTAACAATTATCCAGGCAATAGCTAGGTTGGAGAAAGCCATGGATGACCAAACAGAATTGATTAGAGCCGAACTGAAAGCGACCAGACAGGATGTTCACAATGTTAGGGCGGAGCTTAAAGCTACCAGGGAGGAGGTCCACAATGCTCTCAATGAGTTCCAATCCAATCTAAACTCTCTCAAAGCTAGGGTAACTGAGACAGAAGATAGAATTAGTGATCTGGAAGACAAACAGATAGAGAGAAAGGATCAGGAGGAAGCCTGGAACAAACAGCTTAGATCCCACGAAAGCAGAATTAGGGAAATAAGTGATGCCATGAAGCGTTCCAACGTCAGAATTATTGGAATTCCTGAAGGGGAGGAGAAAGAAAGAAGTCTAGAAGATGTCGTGGAACAAGTCCTTCATGAAAACTTTCCGAATCTCGCGAATGAAACCAGCGTTCATGTACTAGAGGCTGAACGGTCTCCACCCAAGATTATACACTCCAAAAAAACATCACGACACCTGATAGTCAAATTGAGAAATTATAATTGTAGGTATAATCTCTTGAAAGCTGCCAGGGCAAAGAGGCTCCTTACTTACAGAGGGAAGCCCATCAGAATAACGTCAGACCTGTCCACAGAGACCTGGCAAGACAGAAGAGGCTGGCAAGATATATTCAGGGCACTAAATGAGAAGAACATGCAGCCAAGAATACTTTATCCAGCAAGACTGACATTCAAAATGGATGGAGAGATAAAGAGTTTCCAAGACCGGCAAGACTTAAAAGACTATGCAACCACCAAGCCGATACTGCAGGAAATATTAAGGGGGGTTCTATAAAAGAGGAAAAATCCCAAGAATAGCATTGAACAGAAATATAGAGACAGTCTACAGAAAGAAAGACTTCAAAGGTAACTCGATGTCAATAAAAACGTATCTATCAATAATCACTCTCAATGTGAATGGCCTCAATGCACCCATAAAACGGCACAGGGTTGCAGATTGGATAAAACGACAGGACCCATCCATATGCTGTCTACAAGAGACCCATTTTGAACCTAAAGATACACGCAGACTGAAAGTGAAGGGGTGGAGAAGCATCTTTCATGCCAATGGGACTCAAAAGAAGGCTGGGGTAGCGATTCTCATATCAGATAAATTAGACTTCAAACTAAAGACTGTAGTCAGAGATACAGAAGGACACTACATAATCCTTAAAGGGACTATCCACCAAGATGATCTAACAATTGTAAATATCTATGCTCCCAATATGGGAGCAGCCAATTACTTAAGAAAACTGTTAATCAAGATAAAGAGTCATATTGATATGAATACACTAATCGTAGGTGATCTTAACACGCCTCTTTCAGAATTAGACAGATCATCGAAGCAGAAAATCAATAAAGAAACAAGAGCATTGAACGACACATTGGACCAGATGGACCTCATAGATATATACAGAACATTCCACCCTAAAACAGCAGAATACTCATTCTTCTCAAGTGCACACGGAACCTTCTCCAGAATAGACCACATACTGGGTCACAAATCAGGACTCAGCCGATACCAAAAGACTGAGATTATTCCCTGCATATTCTCAGATCACAATGCTTTGAAACTGGAGCTCAATCACAAGGAAAAGTTCCGAAGGAACTCAAACACCTGGAAGCTAAAGACCACCTTGCTTAAGAATGCTTGGATCAACCAGGAGATCAAAGAAGAACTGAAACAATTCATGGAAACCAATGAGAATGAAGACACTTCGGTCCAAAACCTATGGGATACAGCAAAGGCGGTCCTAAGGGGAAAATATATAGCCATCCAAGCCTTGCTCAAAAAAATTGAAAAATCCAGAACACACCAGCTGTCTCTACACCTTAAAGAACTGGAGGATCAACAACAAATCAAACCAACTCCACACATAAGAAGGGAAATCATCAAGATTAGAGCTGAGATCAATGAGGGAGAAACCAGAGATACAGTAGAACGTATCAATGAAACTAGAAGCTGGTTTTTTGAAAGAATCAATAAGATCGATAAGCCACTGGCTACACTAATCCAAAAGAAAAGAGAGATCCCAAATTCATAAAATTATGAATGAAAAGGGAGAGATCACAACTAACACCAAGGAAGTAGAAACAATCATCAGAAGTTACTACGAACAGTTATATGCCAATAAGCTTAGCAACCTTGATGAAATGGATGCATTCCTGGAAAAATATAAACTACCAAAATTGAACCAGGAAGAAATCGACAACCTGAATAGACCGATATCTAATAACGAGATTGAAGCAGTGATCAAAAATCTCCCAAAAAACAAGAGCCCAGGACCTGACGGATTCCCTGGGGAATTCTACCAAACCTTCCAAGAAGAAATAACACCTATTCTCCTGAAGCTGTTTCAAAAAATTGAAGCAGAAGGAAAACTTCCAGACTCTTTCTATGAAGCCAGCATTACCCTGATCCCCAAACCAGGCAAGGACCATACCAAAAAGGAGAATTTCAGACCAATATCACTGATGAATATGGATGCTAAGATTCTCAACAAGATCCTAGCCAACAGGATCCAACAACACATTAAAAAGATTATCCACCATGATCAGGTGGGATTCATCCCTGGGCTACAAGGATGGTTCAACATTCGTAAATCAATCAATGTGATACAACAAATTAATAGGAGAAGAGAGAAGAACCACATGGTCCTCTCAATTGATGCAGAAAAAGCATTTGACAAAATCCAACATCCGTTCCTGATTAAAACGCTTCAAAGTATAGGGATAGAGGGAACATTCCTGAACCTCATCAAATCTATCTATGAAAGACCCACAGCAAATATCATCCTCAATGGGAAAAAGCTTGCAGCCTTCCCGTTGAGATCAGGAACAAGACAAGGATGCCCACTTTCACCACTCTTGTTCAACATAGTATTAGAAGTCCTAGCAACAGCAATCAGACAACAGAGAGAAATAAAAGGTATCCAAATTGGTAATGAAGAAGTCAAACTCTCTCTCTTCGCAGATGACATGATTCTTTATATGGAAAACCCAAAAGACTCCACCCCCAAACTACTAGAACTCATACAGCAATTCAGCAGCGTGGCAGGATACAAAGTCAATGTGCAGAAATCAGTGGCTTTCTTATACACTAACAAGGAAAATACAGAAAGGGAAATTAGAGAATCGATTCCATTTACTATAGCACCAAGAACCATAAGATACCTGGGAATAAACCTAACTAAAGAGGTAAAGGATCTATACTTGAGGAACTATAGAACACTCATGAAAGAAATTGAAGAAGACACAAAAAGATGGAAGACCATTCCATGCTCTTGGATCGGAAGAATAAACATCGTTAAAATGTCTATACTGCCTAGAGCCATCTATACTTTTAATGCCATTCCGATCAAAATTCCACCGGCATTCTTCAAAGAGCTGGAGCAAATAATCCAAAAATTTGTATGGAATCAGAAGAGACCCCGAATCGCTAAGGAAACGTTGAAAAACAAAAATAAAGCTGGCGGCATCACCTTACCTGATTTCAAGCTTTATTACAAAGCTGTGATCACCAAGACAGCATGGTACTGGCATAAAAACAGACACATAGACCAGTGGAACAGAGTAGAGAGCCCTGATATGGACCCTCAACTCTATGGTCAATTAATCTTCGACAAAACAGGAAAAAATATACAGTGGAAAAAAGACAGTCTCTTCAATAAATGGTGCTGGGAAAACTGGGCAGCTATATGTAGAAGAATGAAACTCGACCATTCTCTTACACCGTACACAAAGATCAACTCAAAATGGATAAAAGACCTCAACGTGAGACAGGAATCTATCAGAATCTTAGAGGAGAACATAGGCAGTAATCTCTTCGATATCAGCCACAGCAACTTCTTTCAAGATACGTCTCCAAAGGCAAAGGAAACAAAAGCGAAAATAGACTTCTGGGACTTCATCAAAATCAAAAGCTTCTGCACAGCAAAGGAAACAGTCAAAAAAACAAAGAGGCAACCCACGGAATGGGAGAAGATATTTGCAAATGACAGTACAGACAAAAGGTTGATATCCAGGATCTATAATGAACTCCTCAAACTCAACCCACACGAAACAGACAAACACATCAAAAAATGGGCAGAAGATATGAACAGACACTTCTCCAATCAAGAAATACAAATGGCTATCAGACACATGAAAAAATGCTCATCATCATTAGCCCTCAGGGAGATTCAAATTAAAACCACATTGAGATATCACCTTACACCAGTTAGAATGGCCAAAATTAACAAAACAGGAAACAACATGTGTTGGAGAGGATGTGGAGAAAGGGGAACCCTCTTCCACTGTTGGTGGGAATGCAAGTTGGTGCAGCCTCTTTGGAGAACAGTGTGGAGATTCCTCAAGAAATTAAAAATAGAGCTTCCCTACGACCCTGCATTTGCACTCCTGGGTATTTACCCCAAAGATACAGATGTCGTGAAAAGAAGGGCCATCTGTACCCCAATGTTTATAGCAGCAATGGCCACGGTCGCCAAACTATGGAAAGAACCAAGATGCCCTTCAACGGATGAATGGATAAGGAAGATGTGGTCCATATACACTATGGAGTATTATGCCTCCATCAGAAAGGACGAATATCCAACTTTTGTAGCAACATGGACGGGACTGGAAGAGATTATGCTGAGTGAAATCAGTCAAGCAGAGAGAGCCAATTATCATATGGTTTCACTCATTTGTGGAGCATAACCAATAGCATGGAGGACAAGGGGCGTTAGAGAGGAGTAGGGAATTTGGGTAAATTGGAAGGGGAGGTGAACCATGAGAGTCTATGGACTCTGAAAAACAGTCTGAGGGGTTTGAAGTGGCGGGGGGGGTGGGAGGTTGGGGTACCAGGTGGTGGGTATTATAGAGGGCACAGCTTGCATGGAGCACTGGGTGTGGTGAAAAAATAATGAATACTGTTTTTCTGAAAATAAATAAATTGGGAAAAAAAAAAAAAAGATCTAGAATTGGTGGAGTAGAATATTACAAAATGTACAATGATGTTATAGAAAATATTGTTTTTGTATCTCAGTGTTCCTTCCAATCACTTGACAAACTGGGACATTTCTAAAGAAAATATTGACATGATACCTAACATACATGACCTAATATGTTTTAAAGTCAGCACACCAGCATTTGTTTTTCTGCTGATACATTTGAAAGCATGTCAGAATCTAATTTTGATTAGCTAAAAGAGTGTGACACATCTAGATTATAAATGCAAATCCCAGTAGGTATTTGATTTCGTCTAATCAAGATGTTATTTTTAATTGCTGTGGAACAAGATGATCTTGTGCAAATGAGGCATTGAGTTAATAACAGTACTTTGTATTTACATAGAGATTTTCTATGAGCTCAACATATTCTTGAATTAAAAGAAGTTCTATGTTGGTGCAGTTACTTTGGAAAACTCTGGCAGGGTCTTTTAAAGCTGAACATATGTATACCTTGTGACCCAGAAATTATACTGCTAGTTTATCCTCAACAAAAATGTGTATGTGTGTTCACCAGAAGATATGTTCATAGCACTATTATAGTCCCAAGTCCCAAGGAAAGTATCCAAATACCCACTGACAGTAGAATGGATATGGAATAGATAGATACATTATGTTATAATCACACAATGGAATATTACGCAACAATGAGAATGAATTATCTATACCTGCATGCAGCAATATGGATGAATCTCACAGACATTATGTTAAGTTACAAAAGCCAACATGAAAGAGTACAAACTATATGATTGTATTTGTATGTTGTTCAAAAGCATACAAAACTAATCTATGCATTAGAAGTCAGGGCAGTGTTTACTTTTATATGGGTAGCAATGGGTAGGGAGTATGAGTGGGGATATATAAGGTGCTAGTATTATTGTGTTTTTGAATCTGAATGCTAGTTTCACAAATGTGCTCAGATTGAGTTATAAATTTATGATATATGTACTTTTCTTTATTCATATTAATTAATGCCCCTTAAAAATAGATGTTTATTTGTATAGCTTTAGATATCTCCTAACTCTCCTCTTCTAGGTTTTGAAGTATTGTCAGTTGGAACCTAAAGTAACTGTCATGAATTTAACTCATTATTCAAAATTCTACATTGTATATCTTATTTTGGTGCATCATAGGGCCTGCTGATACCAAACAAAACAAAACAAAGCACAAAACTAAAAATAAGGGGAGAAATTTCAGTCCCTCTACTCAAGGAATTAATATGAGTTGGGGAGAACAGATAAGTAATCAATTATGCATAATAGCACATAGAAATAAGTACAATATGCAAAATAAAGGAATTTTGCTAAAATCAAACAGGAACACCCAAACTAAGCTGTGTGGGCTTTATGACCAGAGAAAGCTGCCTGGGACAAGAGATACATGAATTTTACCTAAAAGATGAGCAGTTAAACAAACAGAAACTAATAGGAAACATATTCCAAATGGGAGAGCTCCATTTGGGAAGTATCTGAGGTAAACAAGAGTATGGTATCTTCAAGGAACTGCAGGATACTTTGTATGTCAGTAATATAGGTTGTAAGGAAGATGAGGAATTGCAGAGCATGAGGCTGTAGAATTGTGAAAGTGTTTTGAAGACTAAACTGAAGAGTTTGGACTTTTCTTAAAGCCCAAGGGGATATAGTAAGGATATATAGCAGAAGGAGAGATATAAAGAGGAATGACATGATAAGATTCATGCTCTTGGATGGGAAGAATAAACATTGTTAAAATGTCTATACTGCCTAGAGCAATCTATACTTTTAATGCCATTCCGATCAAAATTCCACCAGTATTCTTCAAAGAGCTGGAGCAAATAATCCTAAAATTTGTATGGAATCAGAAGAGACCCCGAATCGCTAGGGAAATGTTGAAAAACAAAAATAAAATGGGGGCATCACATTTCCTGATTTCAAGATTTACTACTAAGCTGTGATCACCAAGACAGCATGGTACTGGCATAAAAACAGACACATAGACCAGTGGAACAGAGTAGAGAGCCCAGATATGGACCCTCTACTCTAGGGTCAAATAATCTTCAACAAAAAGGAAAAAATATACAGTGGAAAAAAGACAGTCTCTTCAATAAATGGTGCTGGGAAAACTGGGCAGCTATATGTAGAAGAATGAAACTCGACCATTCTCTTACACCCTACACAAAGATAAACTCAAATGGATAAAAGACCTCAATGTGAGACAGGAACCCATCAGAATCCTAGAGGAGAACATAGGCAGTAATCTCTTCAATATCAGCCACAGCAACTTCTTTCAAGATATGTCTCTAAAGGCAAAGGAAACAAAAGCGAAAAGGAACTTTTCAAAATCAAAAGCTTCTGCACAGCAAAGGAAACATTCAAGAAAACAAAGAGGCAACCCACGGAATGGGAGAAGATATTTGCAAATGACAGTACAGACAAAAGGTTGATATCCAGGATCTATAATGAACTCCTCAAACTCAACACACACAAAACAGACAATCATATCTAAAAAGGGGACAGAAGATATGAACAGACACTTCTCCAATGAAGACATACAAATGGCTATCAGACACATGAAAAAATGTTCATCATCACTAGCCATCAGGGAGATTCAAATTAAAACCACATTGAGATACCACCTTACACCAGTTAGAATGTCCAAAATTAGCAAGACAGGAAACAACATGTATTGGAGGGGATGTGGAGAAAGGGGAACCCTCTTCCACTGTTGGTGGGAATGCAAGTTGGTGCAGCCTCTTTGGAGAACAGTGTGGAGATTCCTCAAGAAATTAGAAATAGAACTTCCCTATGACCCTGCCATTGCACTCCTGGGTATTTATTCCAAAGATACAGATTTCGTGAAAAGAAGGGCCATCTGTACCCCAATGTTTATAGCAACAATGGCCATGGTCGCCAAACTGTGGAAAGAACCAAGATGCCCTTCAATGGACGAATGGATAAGGAAGATGTGGTCCATATACACTATGGAGTATTATGCCTCCACCAGAAAGGACGAATACCCAACTTTTGTAGCAACATGGACGGGACTGGAAGAGATTATGCTGAGTGAAATCAGTCAAGCAGAGAGAGTCAATTATCATATGGTTTCACTTATTTGTGGAGCATAACAAATATCATGGAGGACAAGGGGAGTTAAAGAGGAGAAGGGAGTTCGGGTAAATTGGATGGGGAGGTGAACCATGAGAGACTATGGACTCTGAAAAACAATCTGAGGGGTTTGAAGTGGCGGGGGGTTGGAAGTTGGGGTACCAGGTGGTGGGTATTATAGACGGCACGGATTGCATGGAGCACTGGGTGTAGTGAAAAAATAATGAATACTGTTATGCTGAAAATAAAAAAATAAAAAAATAAAAATAAAATGGGCAAAAGATCTGAAAAATAATCACTTTGGCATTGGTAGGATAAATAAGTTGTAATGAGTTAGGACTAACGGCAGGGAGGTCATTGAAGAACTAATTGAAGACACTATGAGAACCTGAGCTAAATTAGTCACTTTCCCCAAAACTCCACTTGTACATGTATTTGAACATGCAGCTGATTTTAAGATTTGGGAAAATAGGCTTACATTGTACCATAGATAATTTCACATACATAGATAATTTCAAATTCAATATTAGACCTTCCTATTCTTAGAATTCTTTAGTTGATAGCATTAACACCACTCTCCAGCATCCTCTGCCTTTTCCTGGGTGCCCAGAACCTAAGCCAGAACTACGTCTGTTCTTAAGATCATTACCAGAGACATCCTTAATTCTGATAGAACCCTATTGAGGAAGATTTTTTTAAAAGATTTTTATTTGACAAGGAGAGATAGACAAAGTGAGAGAGGGAACACAAACAGGGGGAGTGGGAGAGGGAGAAGCAGGCTTCCTGCTGAGTAGGGAGCCCAATGTGTGGCTTGGTCCCAGGACCCCGGGATCATGGCCTGAGCCAAAGACAGATGCTTAACGACTCAGCCACCCAGGTGCCCCTTGAGATAGATTTTTATACTGGATAAATATCTTCAGAGCTACCAGGTCAACTGGTGTTTGTGATGCCCTAGATGTCAGAGAGAGAAAAACCAGCTCTGTAGGAAAAGTATCACCAGGACTGCTGAGCACAACAATAAAACGTTGATTGTTGTGGGATAGGAGGGAAAAAGAATGGCACCAAGAATAAATCCAGATTCATGCAAATGTACACTAGGAGTCTTTTACCATTTATAAGACTAGATATACTGGAAATGGAGTTTCATTATACTGCCATATTGCTGACCTGGATAGCAATGCAGGTGCTATCTTACTAATATTTAGTGTGAATCATGGTAACTCCCACAAAGGCAAAAAATGGCAATTCAGGAATTCATGGTTATCCTTATTGATGCTCTAAACATTAAGAAAGCCATGAGTGTTGGAGCTGAGGCCTACTATATTCTGAAGAATGTCATTAAGGAGAAGTGAGGGAAAGAAGCTACCAATGTTAAGGTATGAAACAGTTTTCTATTAACATCTTAGATTAAAGGTCAGCTAATTATGTCCTGTGGGCTTAATCCAGCCTACCTCCTGACAATGTGGTTGGAACTAGAGGATGTTAGGCTAAGTGAAAATAGTCGATCAGAGAAAGACAATTATCATATGATCTCACTGATATGAGGAATTTGAGAAATGAGGGAAGGGAGGGGAAAATGAAATAAGATGAAACCAGAGAGGGAGACAAACCATAAGAGACTCTAATTTCAGGAAACAAACTGAGGATTGCTGGAGGGGAAAGGGGTTAGGAGGATGGGGTAGTGGGGTGATGGACATCGGGGAGGGTATGTGCTATGGTGAGTGCTGTGAATTGTGTAAGACTGATGAATCACATACCTGTACCCCTGAAACAAATAATACATTATTTGTTAATAAAAAATTTTTTCTATGGCTGATTTTATGCTACAATGGCAGAGTTGAATAGTTGTGACAGGGACTATATAACTTAAAAGTTGAAAATACTTATCATCTTGTCCTGTACAGGAAATTTTTATCTATCATTGTTTAAAGTCTAAAGAAATCCTGGAATTGCTAATGAGTACTATTAGAAAAGCTGGATGTAAGACATGAGGTTTTTAGTAGGAATGGACTCTTGAGTGTTTCCAGTCTGGGACATGTGCTCTGGGATGTAACTCTCCAGCTAACCCCAGCACATACATCCCGGTACCTCATAAAGGTACCTCATAAAGAACTGCTTAGGGGACGCCTGGGTGGCTCAGTTGGTTAAGCAGCTGCCTTCGGCTCAGGTCATGATCCCAGGGTCCTGGGATCGAGTCCCACATCGGGCTCCTTGCTCGGCAGGGAGCCTGCTTCTCCCTCTGCCTCTGCCTGCCTCTTTGTCTGCCTGTGCTCGCTCGCTCTCTCTCCCTCTGTCTCTGGCAAATAAATAAATAAAATCTTTAAAGAACTGCTTAGTGATACGAAAATCTCTTTGACCAGAATGACTGGGAAAGTTAGGGGGAAAAATCACTGTTACTACAGATATCCAGGTGCAGGAGATGATTTCATAGTGGACAGCACAAAGCAAGCTGTGATGCTGTGGATGAGGAATAATATAAGTGTTTCCTGCTCAAAGTCAACCAGTTTGGCTCCAAATCTCTTCAGCCAGGCTAATCCAATGATGGGGGCACCATAGGTTTCCATTATTAAGAGGAAACTAAAAATGCTTTTACTGCTCACCTGGTGGTAGAGCGTTGTCCTATACATATAAAGATTGTTGCATCTTAACAATCTTATAATTGAGAAGGTTCTGGACAGAAGATTCGGAAACTCCATAGCCATTTAAGCTTAAAGTAGGAGCCTCTCAGTCAGTTTAGGTTTATTCAGCAGGTTAGACCTCCGTTGCTATTCTAATCTGATAGCCCAAAACATCAGGCCAGTATTGTATAAGGACGTTTGGTCATTTTTTCTTCTTCCCTCATTTATCTGTGGTATTCTCACTGCTTTATTAGAAATGCTATATCAGAAGCCAACCTTAACTATCTGGAATCTTTTTAGAATATCTAGCTTTTCAATCATGTGACTAGTTCAAAGTTTTTTATTTTTTCTTCCCCTTACCCGGCTATGAGTCTGTGGATTCATGTACTCACAGTGGTGGTACCTTGAGGTTCACAGGCAAGATACCCATAGTTTTTATGTGGTAAGAAAAAAAGTCAGTAGGTAGAAATAGTCCATTAGCGAGCTACTCTGCTACCAGTGACTTTTTTCACTTTCCATGTTGTACCTCATGGTATTCCAGGTTTTCACCCTCTGCTGGTTTTTCACCCTCTTCTGGTCCTGTCCTCCCAGATTACATCTCCTTCTCAATTTCCAAATTCTCTCTCTTTTTGCAGTATGTTTAACTCTTTTCCAATTCTAGCCCACATCCCCTTTAAGGTCCTGGTTTGAGGTGCTCCACAGAACCAAACATCTACTTAGGCTCATCCCTCTGTGTAGAATTTGGGAGTTGTAAATAGCAATCTCTTGTATATGTCAAGTACCAAATACAGTCAGTGTTCAATGCTTTTTTCCCCCCCTCTCTTCCCTTCTACTTGTTTTATTGTTGTTATATACTTTTTCTTCTTAGGTCAAAAAATAAATGCCTCATTACATCTGTTGATGTTTGTGTTCTCTTACTTTGGATTTAAGCTCATAAAAGGAAATACATGAATCCTTCTAGCCTTTACAATATAGCATATATAGAAAAGTCCTGTAATGACTGCTTTTTAGATTTGGAGTATGTTGCTAGAGAAAACTCAGGGTCATTTCATTCACTTTTACAATATTGCTTCCTCCTCCAGTTAGGTAGTGGCCTGCTATAGCTTGGTATTTTCTTAGAGTATAAAGTGGAAACTGGGAAACAGGTCACATAGTGGTTAAGGCCCAAGATTTGAAGATATTACTTACTGTAGATTTTGGTCAGATTGCTTAATCCCCCTGAACCTCAGTTTCCTCATCCATAAAATTAAGTACAAGTGCATACTTCATAGACTTCTTATGATGAACAAAGGAGAAAATGAAAATAAATTATGTTTTACTGGGACATGCACAGAATATGCACTCTAAAAAATGGAGGCTATTGTTTTTACTATTAATATTACTGCCACACAATAATGATTTTTGGCTTGTATAGTTATCAGAAAAATTGAAATTAAATGGAGCCCACAATAAATGCCAGGAGGCAAATTGAGAAAGTGCTGGAAAAAGTCCCAAGTACATTTGGAGTGGTGTTCAATGACTCATTTTTTTTCACTTTTTACTCTGCAAAATACAAAAATAAACAGAAATATGCAATGAATTTTATGTTCTCATAATTCAGCTTTATCAATGATCAACTCAACCCACCATTTTTTATTTTTATTGCTACTCACTTCCTTCCAACCCTCTTTCACTGTATTATTTTAAAGCAAATCCCATATTAAATGATTTATTCCATAAATACTTCAGTATATACTTCTGGAAGATAAGGACTTTAAAAATAAGTATGTACTAAGTAAATCTTAGTTGACTTGAAGCTGGCAGTCCTGCGTAATCCATTCAACCTCCCTAGTGATATAGACACACAAACTGAGTCATGAGACCTCACCCATCAAGAATGGTAGCAAAGCTGTTTGATTGGGTGAAATAGAAGAAAGATAAAGGTTATATGTTGATTTCATGAATACCCCAAATCATGTCCATTAACATGTGTGGCAGAGGCAAAGTGTGGTTGTTTTCAAGGGATGTCATGGTGTAATGGGAACAGGAATGTGCCTTCGCTCAGAAAAATCTGGGCTCCAAATCCTAATTCTACCACCCATGGCTTCAGCCAAATTACTTACTCCTAGTACTTCTGTATGCAATAGTTAAGTTTATCAAGTGCTTTTTTCATGACTGTTAGCTCATGTGTTCCTTATCATGTTGGGGGATGACTACTCTGAGTCTCAGTAAGGTTTAAGAACTTGCCAAGAGGCAAGGATATACAATGGAAAAAAATATTGTCTCTTCAACAGGTTGGTGTTGGGAAAACTGAACAGCTACATGCAAAAGAATGAAATTGGAACATTTTCTTACAATATACACAAAAATAAACTCAAAATGGATTAAAGACCTAAATGTAAGACTTGAAACCATAAAATTCCTAGAAGAAGACATAGGCCGTAATGTCTCTGATTACCATTTGAAACATTTTCCTAGATAGGTCTCCTCTGGTGAGGGACACAAAAGAAAAATTAAACTATTGGGTCTACATCAAAATAAAAAGCATTTGACAATGAAGGAAACCACCAGCAAAACGAAATTCAACCTACTGAATGGTAGAAGATATTTGCAAGTGGTATATATACAATCAAGAATTAATACCCAAAATACATAAAGAGCAACTCAACACCAAAACCAAATAATTCAATTTAAAAATGGGCAGAGGAGCTGAATAGACACGTTTCCAAAGAAGACATAGAGATGGCCAACAGACACATGAAGAGTTCTTGGCATTAATAATCATCAGGGAAATGTGAATTAAGCCACAATTTGACATCACTTTATAACTGTCAGGATGGCTGAAATAACAAACACAAGAAATAACAAATGGGAGCAAGGATACAGAGAAAAAGGATCCATTGTGCACTGTTGGTGGAAAGGTAAATTGGTACAGCCATTGTGAAAAACAATACGGAAAACAATTTTTTTCCTCAAAAAATTAAAAAGAATTACTATATGATCTGATATTTCAATACTGGCTATTTTCCCAAGGAGAATAAAAACACTAATTGGAAGATATTTGGACCCCTATATTTGTTGCAGCATTAGCTACAATGCCAGGATATGAAAGCAACCCAAGCATCCATTGGCATAGGTATGGATAAAAAAGATGTGGTATATATGTATAATGGAGTACTACTCAGCCATAAAAAGGAATGAAATCTTACCAATTGCAACAACATGGATGTACCTGGAGAGTATAAATCTAAGTGAAATAAGTCAGTCAGAGAAAGACAAATACCATATGACTTCACTCAGATGTGAATTAAAGAAACAAAACAAATGAACAAACAAGGAAAAAGGAGACATACAAAAAATCAGACTTTTAAATACAGAGAACAAACTCTGTGGTTGCCAGAGGGGAGACAGTTGAGAGGATGGGTGAAGTAAATTAAAGGGGCTTAAGAGTACACTTATCTTGATGAGCATTGATAAATGTATAGAACTGTTGAATCATTATATTGTAGACATGAAACTAATGTAACACTGTATGTTAATGACACCTGATTTAAAACAAAACAAACAAACAAACAAACAAAAACACACACACAAAAAAAACTTCCCAAGGGTCACAGAGAACCTGTTTCTTCAGAGATGATAAGGAAACAGATGAGGATTCAAGCCCAGTTCTATCTGACAAACTGCATCCTTTGTGCTATATACCATTTTGCTCTTCCTAGGCTGACTTCAGCCCAGAATTACTCCCCCAACCCCCTTTTCCCTGGTCTTTGGTTTGATAAGGCAGGGATCAGAGAAACTCTAGCTAAATTGGGTTGCTCACTGACAGAGGGATCTTACATTGCAAGTGATGAGTGCATGTGAGCTGGGATGCATCCAAGCTTGTGGGGCCTTAAGCTTATTCAGTTTGGTGGGCTGCTTTAAGACCATATGACATTATAAATCTAACTTCATTATGAAAGCTACTGTTGAGTTAGAATAAAGAAAGCATCATAAATTACAAATTTCTTCAAAGCTGACAAGTTATATTTTAAATGCTACAGACATCATAAAATATTTTAAAATAGCATAATATTTTTATTAATTAACTTCCTAATATATTTGTATAATAATTTTCTCCCCATATTTTTGGCTGCATACTCTCTGATCTTTTCATGTTGGCTGTGATTCTGTAACATCATTTTCTGAAGAATAGAAAGTTAATTTAGTCTTTCTTATAAAATGGTTGTTCAAATAATTTTTTATCTACTGATGGTTGTTAAAAAGTTTATTTCAGTGTCATGACTCATTATTAGTAATGTAAAATTTAGAATTACAATGAAATTTGGGTAAACCTCTTATCAATTTTTTTCATACATATATCTTAAAGTTTAGAACATACCATGTTTTCCTGTGAAGTAATTAATCTTAAATTCTCTTTGATTATTGACATTTAATCCTATTACCTGGATCCATACCACATCCTTAAAATGGACCTGTGCAAGTAGGGGATTTTTATATTCCTGCTCCCCCCAGTGCCACACACCAAGCTTGAGTTTCATTAGCTTCAGGGTAAAGCTGACTGCAAGTTAGTTGGTTACTTATCTCCTCTTTTGCTTCCCCTATCATCAGACTTTCATTTCCTTATAAGGGCTTATACTCACTCACCTGGAAAGTAAACTCTACACTAACTCCCAGTACAGAATATTAATTTCCCTGACTTTGTCCCTCCCCCAGGTGTTGAGAGCCCCTAACCTCCCCCTCAGTGACTGAATTAGGATCAACGTGATTTCTTGACGCCCCAAGTATCTATAAATAGGAGTACACGTTGTAAACTTACAGGCTTTAAGGCACTGGCTACCCTAGTTACAGACAACAGAACCCTGAAGATGAGAATATTCTATAAGCATATATGGTCTTGCTGGAGCTGGGATCATTCATTTCCCTTACACTTTTTCTTTGTATAAATACAACATTTTAGATGTTTAATTAAAATAAGTACTCTTATTTTTAAGTCTTTGTCATGTGCTAATTATTCACTGAGCTGTCTGGGATATTTCTCATGATTACTTTTCCTTACTTTCCCAGTGAAATTACTGGTAATTTTTGGTTTTTCTTAAATTTAATGGGACAAAGCAAAGTATTCTGGGTATGCCCACGGGAAGACTAATGTGGCTTTCTTAATGCCTACCTCCTGGTGAGGGCTGTCTCTAAGAGAGGAAAGGGGGAAAATATCCAGGATTTATCATTCTTTAAGTGAAGAAATTGACCTTATTTAACTTTTTTTTTCTCATTAACTATAGGACGACTCTAATATAGAGTTTGTATTTCATGAACTGCAAAACTGTTGAAAATAGGTTGGGAATATATCTTACACATCTTGTTTCCCCAAGAGTCTTTTAAAATGGCACTGTTCAAGTCATTGCTACCTAGAGTCCAAGTGTCTTAAACTGGGATTCAGGCCCCCTAGTAGATCAAAGAGTGCTTTGGGGTGTGTATTTTATACAGGTCCCTCTCAGGGTACAGAACAGTCCAGAGAAAGTCAGAGAAAAGATCTGGGATACAAATTGGCATTAACAAGAACCAGTACCTTATTAAAAGATAATTTCTCATTGATATTGGGGATTTTGCCCATTTTATTCACTAATGAGCTGAAGAGCTTGGCTGTACTAGTAATACTGAATTATCTTTGAAATGAAGTACATTAGTTGCCATAATTAGTTGGTGGGTATCTTTTCTATCAATTTGATTTCTAATGTGAAAATCATTGATCTTCAGTTAATTCATGGATACTCTGATCTGTCATCTTCTCATGCTTGACTTGAGAAACCTGGGCTTCAGGAAGCTCCAGATAATTTACCTTATATTTACTCATTTATTTGTCCTGCCCCAGGTAGATCCAAAATGTTCTTCTCTTCTTTGTCCTATTAAGCAAAAGAAAAACCAAAATTATTGGTAGTTTCCATAGGGAACTAAGGAAAAGTAATTTTGAGAAGTACTCCAGGAAAAAATATTTATTTCCTGAGCACCCACTATCCGTCAGCATCTTCCTTGAATGTTATAGAAACATAAATAAAACATAGCCACTGACTTCAGGAAGCTCATAGTCTAGAAAGCAAGAGGGACATTATTATTAATTTTTTTATGTTAGTCAATATAAGCCACAACAAACAACCTCAAAACCTCAGTTGTTTAATATAAAAGTTTATTTCTCATATATTTATAATGTGGGTTAGTAGGAAAACTCACCTCCACAGTCAAGTGGGGACCCAGATGTGTGCATCTAACTGGCAGATGAGAGAAAAGAGAGATGGTAGAAGATTGGACTTCTAAAAAGTGAAGATCTCTTCCATTCCCTTTGCTGGACTCAGTCCATAGTCCTTCCCAACTGTAGAGAAGGCTGAAAAATACAGTCTCACTGTGTGCCTGGGAGGGAAAGGAATTGGGTTTGGTGAGCACATAACATTACATTTGGTGTAATAATAATATAGGGTCATTTGTGCTGTGACAAATATCAACACAAGGATTATTAGAAGAAAAAAATACTTAACATGGCCTGCGGTCTAGAGTTGGGGGTAGGAATCAGGAAATGGCTTCTTAGAGGATGTGACATTTAAACTGACTTTTAATGGGTATGTAAGAGTTAGCTAGGTGAAGAGGAGAGTGGAGGTTGAAGTAGTGGTGAGGGCATGAGCGAAAGCATGAAATAGAAAGGTATACACTTTAGAGAACTTATGACTCAAAAGATTTACCTACAGATCTTGCATTTTGGTAAGAGACATAAGACTTAATTATCATCCATTCTGAAGTTAGTAACTGTTCTGGATCACACTGATATATACTAATTCAGTTGTTCTGATAAAAAATGTATTGCCCAATTTTTAAAATCAAAGAAATACATTTTTTCAAACTAGTTGAAAGCCAGGCAGCCAGCATGACCTAGTTAAGAACTTTATTCAAAAAAGAACAAGTTGAAAAAGAACTTGGAAATGAATTTCTCTGAAAATCATATCTCCCTCTTTTTATGAAGATACAAAAACCGTGTATCTTAAAGATGTGTAAAGAAGCACAATTTGGTGGCTTTTTTCTCCTCCAGTGTAATCGATAGCTAAACTTTCTATTGTAAAAACTCAGAGATGTTTTGTTATGGGTCCGCTGAAGAATAGTTTATATTAAAAATGATTGGATTAAGATATAATCATCTCTTGCACCTCCATCTATATTGTTGCTCTTGGGGTAGCAAAGTTTAAGGTTCTGGTGTGCCCTAGAGCTCTTGGATTTTATAAATGTCTATCTGTTGCTTAAGCCTAAAATCTATCTACATTAAGAATCTCTCTTGGGATGAAGTGAAGTTCTTGGCTCACATAGGGACTTCAAAACAGGAGTTACAGCACTGAAAGACACATTTTTTGGACCATTTTTAAATATGAAAAAAATGAATAGTACATCTAAATATGGAATCCATATCGATAGAACTGGAGGTGGGGTGGGCGTCAAAAAGTGCTTAGGGGAAAGGCAGGAGGGAAGTAAGTTAAAATAGGACCAATAGTGTTTATCTTAAAACTTGGCAGACAAATCTAAAATTTCATGGTTTTGTGGTTGGAAGATAGCAGAGAAAATCAAAAGATGGGAGAATATCATGTTTCCAGGCAAGACCACAAACTGTAAACCAATACAGGTAGAATTAAATATGCTAAGGCATATAAAGCACTTAACACCATGCCCAGCACCTAATATGTGTTCAATAAACACTAGCTATTATTATTAATATTATTATCATCATCATCATTATTAATGTTTTGCTGTATTGGACACTGTTAACTCAAAATATTCCCTCTTCCTACTCAAGCTATTTCTAGTTTTTTTTCCTCATGTAAATTTTAAAAATTCTTGAGAACAAACATTGAAAATATTTAAATTGATGCTATACATTTCTCAAAACTGGCTCTCTAAAGCCTATCTCTCCAACTCCTTCCAGACAAGGTTTTGTGCTTCTCTCATTCCATCACACATAACTTAAGCTTTCCCTTTTGAACATTTATTACAACACTGTACTTGACTAGAAGCTCCTTGAAGACAGAAAGAAAAAAAAAAAAAAAGGTTTTCATCCCTGTATTCCCAGAGAGACTACTATGTGCTTGGCACAGAGTACATACCTACATACCTGAATATTTGAGTGAATGGCCAGTAACTTAGACTTTTCTTAGCCCTTTCACATCCATTTTGTCCTCAGGTAAGCTCAGCCATTTGGGTTTTATTACAAATAAGACCACTAGGGCTTAGAAAAGTTTAAAGTTATTGCCCAAGGTGGGAAGTGACATAGTCAGTATACAACCACCCTATTTGTCTATAACTTCCTAAGCTTTTCACCAAAACACATTACATTTTCTTGGCATTTATGATGAGAAATAACATTGCCTGAATACTGAGACACCTGGGTTCTAACATTCTCTTCCCCTCTTATAGGGCACTGCTAATTATATGATGTCTTATTTTCTTTACCAGAAGCCTGAGAACTCCTTGAGGGCAGGAACAGCTTCTTATTTATCTTTTTATGCTAGCACATACCACCAGGAATGACATACAGTAGGTTCTCACTATACATTTCTGTGACTGAATGCAGTTATTCATGATAATAACAATAGCAACAATAATTGAATTCTATATAAATAAATAGAAAACACTTTAGCATCTGTTTTCTTCTTTTATCCCAACCCCACTATTTTTT
This sequence comes from Neogale vison, assembly GCF_020171115.1. NCBI lineage: Eukaryota > Metazoa > Chordata > Mammalia > Carnivora > Mustelidae > Neogale > Neogale vison. The sequence continues at coordinate 39,340,225 of NC_058092.1, read as the reverse complement.
TTTGTTTTTTTTTTCCTTAATTTAAAAAAAATTATTTGAGAGAGAGAGAGACTGTGGGTGTGTATGTGTATGTGCATGACTGTGGGGAGAGGCAGATGGAAAGAATCTTCAAACAATTTTTGCTGAGTGTAGAGCCCAACACAGGCCTCCATCCCATCACCCATGAGATCATGACCCAAGTGATCATAACCTGAACCAAAACCAAGAGTTGGACACTCAGCTGACTGAGTCACCCAGACACCCCTAACCCCACTAGTTCAGATATGACAAGCCTTGTTTGTTATCTTTATTTTATTTTTTAAAGATATTTATTTAATTATTTTTATTCATTTTATGTATTTATTATTTATTTATTTATTTTGACTTATTTTTTATTTATTTTCAGCATAACAGTATTCATTATTTTTGCACCACACCCAGTGCTCCATGCAATCTGTGCCCTCTATAATACCCACCCTCTGGTACCCCAACCTCCCACCCCCCCGCCCCTTCAAAACCCTCAGATTGTTTTTCAGTGTCCATAGTCTCTCATGGTTCACCTCCCCTTCAAATTTCCCCCAACTCCCTTCTCCTCTCTATCTCCCCATGTCCTCCTTGCTATTTGTTATGCTCCACAAATAAGTGAAACCATATGATAATTTACTCTCTCTGCTTGACTGATTTCACTCAGCATAATCTCTTCCAGTCCCGTCCATGTTGCTACAAAAGTTGGGTATTCGTCCTTTCTGGTGGAGGCATAATACTCCATAGTGTATATGGACCACATCTTCCTTATCCATTCGTCCATTGAAGGGCATCTTGGTTCTTTCCACAGTTTGGCGACCATGGCCATTGTTGCTATAAACATTGGGGTACAGATGGCCCTTCTTTTCACGAAATCTGTATCTTTGGGGTAAATACCCAGGAGTGCAATGGCAGGGTCATAGGGAAGTTCTATTTCTAATTTCTTGAGGAATCTCCACACTGTTCTCCAAAGAGGCCGCACCAACTTGCATTCCCACCAACAGTGGAAGAGGGTTCCCCTTTCTCCACATCCCCTCCAATACATGTTGTTTCCTGTCTTGCTAATTTTGGCCATTCTAACTGGTGTAAGGTGGTATCTCAATGTGGTTTTAATTTGAATCTCCCTGAGGCTAGTGATGATGAACATTTTTTCATATGTCTGATAGCCATTTGTATGTCTTCATTGGAGAAGTGTCTGTTCATATCTTCTGCCCATTTTTTGATATGATTGTCTGTTTTGTGGGTGTTGAGTTTGAGGAGTTCTTTATAGATCCTGGATATCAACCTTTTGTCTGTACTGTCATTTACAAATATCTTCTCCCATTCCGTGGGTTGCCTCTTTGTTTTGTTGACTGTTTCCTTTGCTGTGAAGAAGCTTTTGATTTTGATGAAGTCCCAAAAGTTCATTTTCGCTTTTGTTTTCTTTGCCTTTGGAGACTTATCTTGAAAGAAGTTGCTGTGGCTGATATCGAAGAGATTACTGCCTATGTTCTCCTCTAGGAGTCTGATGGATTCCTGTCTCACGTTGAGGTCTTTTATCCATTTTGAGTTTATCTTTGTGTACAGTGTAAGAGAATGGTCGAGTTTCATTCTTCTACTTATAGCTGTCCAGTTTTCCCAGCACCATTTATTGAAGAGACTTTTTTCCACTGTATATTTTTTCCTGTTTTGTCGAAGATTAATTGACCATAGAGTTGAGGGTCCATATCTGGGCTCTCTACTCTGTTACACTGGTCTATGTGTCTGTTTTTATGCCAGTACCATTCTATCTTGGTGATCACAGCTTTGTAATAAAGCTTGAAATCAGGTAACGTGATGCCCCCATTGAAAAATGTCTTTTTCAACATTTTTTAGTGATTCAGGGTCTCTTCTGATTCCATACAAATTTTAGGATTATTTGCTCCATCTCTTTGAAGAATACTGATGGAATTTTGATTGGAATGGCATTAAAAGTATAGATTGCTCTAGGCAGTATAGACATTTTAGCAATGTTTATTCTTCCGATCCAAGAGCATGGAATGGTCTATTTTAATTTATTATTTATTTTATATATATATATATATATATATATTTATATTTTATTCATTTATTTATTTGCACAAGCTGACACAGTGGTAGACAGAGGAAGAGAGGAAGCAGGCTCTCCCCTGAGCCGAGAACTGGATGCAGGGCTTGAGCCCAGGACCCTGGGATCATGACCTGAGCTGAAGGCACACACTTTAACAACTGAGCCACCGAGGCACCCCTGTTATCTTTATTTTGGAGTGAGGCAAATTGAGTCTCAGAGGTTCTTAGCAAATGCCAAAGTTCATACTCTTGAGTTTGACCTCGGATGCCAACTCAGATTTGTCTTACTCTGCATATCATGACTTTTAATCATCAGGCTGTTTCAAATCCAGAGAGATTTTTATCTTTACTGAGAAAAACTAAAAGATGACCAAATATTTGATAAATACAAATAATACCAGTATTTCTGATAGAATTTCATGTTATTTGGGCTGTCAGTAGTGCAGTTTCCTCTGGGTGTACCTTTATATTAGTGTTTTTGAAAACTTCATTGTGTATACAAGTCATTGAGAACCTTGTTAAAATGCAGATTCTGATTTGGTATGTCTTCCACAGGGCATGATAATCTCCCTTTCTTTCTTTCTTTCTTTTTAATTTAATTTTATTTTTTCAGTGTTCCAAATTTCATTGTTTATGCACCACACCCAGTGCTCCATGCAATACATGCCCTCCTTAATACCCACCACCAGACTCACCCAACCCTCCATCCCCCTCCCCTCCAAAACCCTCAGTTTGTTTCTCAGAGTCCACAATCTCTCATGTTTCATCTCCCCCTCTGATTTCCCCCAATTCACTTTCCCTTTCCTTCTCCTAATGTCCTCCATTTTATTCCTTATGCTCCACAAGTAAGTGAAACCATATAATAATTGACTTTCTCTGCTTGACTTATTTTATTCAGCATAATCTCCTCCAGTCCCATCCATGTTGATATAAAAGTTGGGTATTCATACTTTCTGATGGAGGCGTAATATTCCATTATATATATGAACCATATCTTCTTTATCCATTCATCTGTTGAAGGGCATCTTGGCTCTTGTGGGAATGCAAGTTGGTGCAGCCACTTGGAAAACAGTGTGTATATTCCTCAAGAAATTAAAAACAGAGCTACCCTATGACCCTGCAATTGCATTACTGGTTATTTACCCCAGAGATACAGATGCAGTGAAAAGAAGAGCCATCTGTACCCCAATGTTCATAGAAGCAATGGCCACAATCACCAAACTGAGAATCTCCATTTCTAATGATTTTGATTGTCTTGTTGATGATCCCAGTCCAAGAACTACACTTGGAATAGCAAGGATTTAGATAGCAAGGATTTATATTACCCATGTGTGTGGCTTTTGTGATCTAACTCATTCTCAATATTCCCTACCCCACCCCTTGCCCTCGAAGAGAAGATTTACAGCAACAGTATTTTTCTGAGTAACCACTTGTATTTCACAGAGAATTACCACATAAACTTGTAGTCACTTGGGCAGGGATTTGAACATGGAGGAAAAAAGATTTAATCCATTTATTTTTTCATCTAGACAGACTGCATACTATGCTGTTGACCTCCCCCTGAAATATAAAACCTCCCAAAGGGACTGCTTGGAATTTCACTTGTTAGGTGCTTTGGGTCACAGAAGGATCAGCAGGGATCCAGAGAGCATCCTTTTTCATTTTGAGAACTAACAGAGCACTGGGAAAAGTCATGAAAAGAAGGGTCTGGGAGTCTGCCATTTCCTAGCTGAGCTACCTATGACAAGAATTCTCAGTTTCAGCATTTGCAACTATAAAATGGGACGCATATTACCTCTCTTACAGAACTTGTCAAAATTTCAGGTAATGCTATATCCCTTCTTTAAGATCATGAACTCTTTTTTAAAATTCAAGTATAATTAACATAGTGTTGTTCTACTTTCAGGTTTATAACATAATGATTAAACAATTCTATACAATACACAGTGATAATGAACTTCTTGAAGGTAAAACTTGTGTTACACTTGACTTCTGCCAACAGAGCTCTGAATACAATGCTTTCTATATAATAGACCACCAGTTACTGATGGCCCAATAAAGAGACTATTTGGAGGAACACTGTAACATGTAAAACATTAGTGTGCTAATTTCATGTAAAACATTAGTGTGCTAATTTTCAGTATATTGCTTTAGTATTGCAAAGAAAAAATCCACTTATCCAATCAATTCCAAAGCTATACTCTTTCTACCTTCTATTACCTCTCAAGTTTATCTCCATCTTTATTATCCCTTTTGTAATCAAAACCATATCATCTCTCACTTGGGCTAGGCTCCTAACTTATCTTCCCTTATCTGCTGTTAACTTTCACAAATACATTATCTATGATAAAGCCACAACAGTGTTTTAAAATTTTAAAAATTTGATAGGGTGGCTCTGCTGTTTAAAGGCCTCAGTGCTTCCCATTACCCTTTGAAAAAAGACAAAATGTATATCTACCTCTAATCCAGTGGGTCAAGAGGTCACAAACTAATTAATTTTGTCCTTTCTTGTTTCATTTATGTCTCCACTGAGTTTTAGGGATGATCAGAACATAATTTAGATACCACTGTCTTAGAGGATGAGTAAAAGTTGGTGGAGGAGAGGTGGGTCCAGAAGCTGGGAAGAGGGCATACCAAATAGAAGAAAGACAGTGTTAAGAAACAGACATATGAGAAATCTTTTTCTCCTGGGGGGAACTACTGGTTTAGTTTATTATGAGCGTAGTGTGTTTAAGGGGTGGTGGCTATAAGTTAGGCTAGAGATGTAAGTAGAGTTCAGGTCATAAAAGGTCTTGAATACCATGCTAAGGAGCTAGGACCATTTTTTTTTTTAAATACAGATAATGCCCCTGGATTATTTTAACCATAAAGGGAACATGGTCATATTGACACTTTTTGTGATTTTTTAAAATATTTTATTTATTTATTTGACCAACAGAGATCACAAGTGGGCAGAGAGGCAGTCAGAGAGAGAGAGAGGAGAAAGCAGGCTCCCTGCTGAGCAGAGAGCCCGATGCGGGGCTCGATCCCAGGACCTGAGCCGAAGGCAGAGGCTTTAACCTACTGAGCCACCCAGGTGCCCTGACACTTTTTTGTTTTGTTTGCTGGTTTTTGATCCAGGAGTTAGCATTGTGCATGGGCAACATAGAAAAAACATGTTCTCAAGAGAAGGCCATTGGAGCACTGTCAGAGGAGCTTGGCACTGATACATGGGAAGGAGGCAGTGTCAGAAACCAGAAAGAAAGAGTTCAGTATTAGCAATGAGAGCCATCTGTGGTCTAGGGACTTAAACTAATTAAGGAACCAGCAAGGGAAGCAAGTACAGACAAGACAGAATGTTTAACGCAGGCTTCAGCCAAAACACATTGCTATCCAGCCAGCAATGTGAAGACACTATCCCTGTAGATATCCTTGAAAGTACCAGGAGCTCTTGCATGTTTGATATAAGTTATCAGTGTACTGACAGGTGGTTCAGCCCTACATGGATGTTTGGGCAAGAAATCAGAGTCAAGGTTTGAACTACAGCTCCTTATGAGGAAAGTAGGTAAGAACAAGGTAAATTCATCATCACTGTGATAAACTCCAGGACTTCAGGTGAAGTCCTGGAGCAAAAATCCAGTATTGGGTTTAGAAATCCAATTATGGGCACTAGACAACACTTACAAGGAAAAAGCTATGAGTTTATAAGGCAATTTAGGAGCCTATGGGTGGTTGGAGCATATTATCAACATCAAAGGAAGAGATACCAAGAATGACTGAGACTTCTGATATATTAATTAACTTTTCTGAAGCCCAGTGGCCTATAGAATGGGGATGATAATATCTATTTCACAGAATTATTGAAAGCATTAAATATGATGATGTGAAATCTCCTACCACTGTGAGAAGACATAGTAGGTACTCATTATGTTAGTTTTCTTTTTGTGCTTTCTTCTCCAATTCAGAATTTGTCAAACAGCTGGGGTTAGCTCAGTCCCTCATAAGGAGGGATTTGGCTTGTATCAGAAAGAGTGAGAAGAAAGCAGAATTTTAGAAAATAAACTATGGAGCTACCTAAAAGGAATAAGTCTGGAATCTTGCTAGACTAAACTAGGAAGTTGTTAATCCAAAGGAACTCTTGAAATGGCCTTTTCTGTGAATTTAGGTGGAATAAAGCAGAAAAGTTTCCTTTCTAGTATGGATCTTGTCATCCAGGGGGCACATTTAAGGTGCATCATTCCAATGACTTACAAAGTTACAAGGAGAAGAATGGGCTGCAATATAAGATTTTAAAATTTTATTCACTTTCTTGTTTCCATCCTTAAGAAGTTCTAAGAAGAGATCCTACACTGGTATATTTTATGCCATGTCATTTTATATATCTCCACTCTCTTAAAACTAAACTAGTTAACCACCCTCTCTAAGCCTCCCTCATTTTTGCAACTTTTTGCAAATGAACCTCCATTGATCCAACTTCTTCTCCCTTATATGAACACACTTTTGCATCAGTTGAGGTTTCTTTGCTTTTCTCATTAAGAACACCTTTCTGGCACAGCAAAGAGGCACTTCACAGCAAACAGGCTCTGAATGTAGAGGTAGTTTTTTTTTTGTTTTTTGTTTTTTTTTTTAAAGATTTTATTTATTTATTTGACAGAGAGAAATCACAAGTAGGTGGAGAGGCAGGCAGAGAGAGAGAGAGAGGGAAGCAGGCTCCCTGCTGAGCAGAGAGCCCTATGCGGGACTCGATCCCAGGACCCTGAGATCATGACCTGAGCTGAAGGTAGAGGCTTAACCCACTGAGCCACCCAGGCGCCCCTAGAGGTAGTTTTTTGATTGAGCCTTCTATTCTTCCATACCTTTCCCTCTTCCTGTGATCACTCGTTTTAGCTTAATGAACCATATGTTTAGCCTTTTAGCATAAAAAAACACCTGTTAACTTTTGATATGGAATTCCACAGTATTCTTCTGCAGGCCATGGTGTGTCCTCAGATGCCTTACCTGGTCATGGCCTATATCACTTGTTTCTCTTGAGGCCTAAAGGAATAGACCCAAACTTTGGTTTATTGTCCGTTGAACAACATCTGCATCATCTATCTTCCATGGACATAGAACCCAGTGGATGAAGGCATCAGGAGAGCAGATCACTGAGTCATAGAGCAGTGAGATTTATATTTCTGACCCTTCTAGCCATTTTCGTTTCATTATTGCAACAATTACACTTTCTTTAATTTGTTCATAGTTTTCTTATATTTGTTTTCCCATTGCTGGAACTAGGTATGAGTTAGCAGCCTTATGAGTTAGCAGCCTTCTGAGCCCATATGATAAAAATTAAAAGTAATATGCACATTGCTTACTCTATGCCAGGCCTTGTGTTTTCTTGTATTGACTAATGTATGTACTATGTATGTATTAACTAAATTAATCTTTACAATAACCTTAAAAAGTATTATAAGCCTCATATTTAATATGAAAAAAATTTGAGCTCAGAGATACTTGATGACTTCCCCAAGGTCCTGCAGTTGATAACCAGCAGAACTAAGACTGAGTCCTACTCCAGAGCTTGCACTCTTGAATATTATACTGTTAAATTTTTCTAAGGCTGTTTACAAAACATGTTTACATATGTCATCTGGTCTCCACAGCAACCCCATAATTATTCACATTATACAAATGAGGAAATAAAGGCTGCAAGATATGGAAAATATGCTGCAAATTACATAAGAAGTGGAGCTAGGATATGAACCAAGGTTACTGATTTTAAATTTAGAAATTTTCTACCGAAGAGTTGATGTTCTAAATTCAAGCATCTGGGAATAAATTTGTATCTGATTTAACTTACAGGTATGCACAGACCGCATATGCATATGTGCATGTGTATGTGTTCACACATAGATATGCATATATATCTTTTTATATTAACACACATCTAGATAAGGTATCTCTTGATACATTTTTAATATGGTTAGTATATAAGCATAACACACTATGAAAACAATCAGTAAATCATTTTTGTGCCCTTAACAAAGAATATGTGTGTGTGTGTGTGTGTGTGTGTGTACATATATTCACATTTTACCTTATTAGAAAGTTGGTATTTTTGACATTGACTCTTGGAGTTTAAATCTAAGGATAATCCATTTTAACCAGATGGTGTATACTCCAAAGGCAAAGTTATACAGAATATTTCTCCATGAACTCCCTGGTTTTCCACATGTCCTCTAAATCCTTTACCTGAGAGATGTGGGGGCATTATTGTATGTAGACACAGTTTTTGGCATCACCTAACCTGATTTTGAATCTTGATTCCTCTTCTGATGCACAGCAAATTACTTTTACCTAACTTCTTTCTCTAAGAATCAGTATTTTAATCAGCTAAGAACAAGTCATTTTATGACCTTTAGGCTTTCCCTATTTAATTTCCTCTTCATATAGTTGTCAGAGTGTTAGTTCTAAAATACTGTCCAGCTCATGTCATTAACCTCCTTGAAATTCATCTACCACTCTCTCTTGTTTTAAGGATAAAGTTCAAACTCTTTAGCCTGAACCTTAAAGCTCTTAATAACTTTCTAGTTTTATCCCTCTCAAACTTCTGTCATCTTCCTTACATTTGAGTGGCACTTCCGCCCAAGTTTACCTAGTTGTAACAGGTTGTAGCTTAGAACCCAGATTCTCTGACATGAAATTTAATATTTTTTGTATTCTAATATCATCTCTAATGAACAAATCTCTAAAAGTAACTTACTGAGGCTGATTCCAGTTACTATGTCCAGAGCATGGATGCTATCTGATCTTTTCTTATGCTAGAAAAAAAAAACAATCAGTTAATATTTATTTTTTAATCTCTCTGCTCGGTGCTGTGTAATCTAAGTAAGATATACTCCTTTCTTTAAGGAGTTCACAATGTGCTAGGAGAGATGAAGACAAATAGAATGAATTTTAAATCATATAGAGTCTGTCCCTCTCTTCTGACATATGTAACATATATCTGAGGAAGGGAAAGAGATGGAGACTTTGGGCTAGTGAGGAGGTAGGAGACAGCCCAAAGTTGGGAGTCAGGAGGCCTGGATTCTAATTCTGTCTCACTATGAACTTTCTACATAATCTCAGACAAGTCATTTCCCCTCTGTAAGCCTCAATTTCTGCATTTAAAAAATGATGGGTTTGGAATAGCATTAGATGGTGCCTAAGACTCAAGTGAGCTCTAATATTATCATCATCCTTATAGTTAACTTGGAGTACTCTTCTGAAACAAAAATAACAGCTATCATTAGTTGAGTGTTTTCTGTGTACCAGTCATTGTTTTAAATACTTCACATGCACCTAATCTTCACAACAAGACTATGAAGAACATATTATATTATTTTCATCCTCATTACTCAGGTTAGGAACCTGAAGTAGGGAGAGGTCAAGTAAGTGATTTGAACCTAGGGTCTTGTGTATGCAGAACTGATACTTTTCCCCACCTTTCTTTGTGGCTTCTTAAAATGCTTGCTGTTATAGAAGGGGGACCCAAATCTCCAACTCCGTGGAGACTGGAACATTAATTTTGCCAAATCTCACGGTCATATTCATTTGACTTTATAAGTTGTAACAATCATACACACATCTTCAGTGCACACTTCCTGGAGAAAGTAGTGATTCTCGCTCTTGGAATCTGTGGTCATCACTCTTACTCTGGATAATGTCACTTTAAAAAATATTTAAGAAGACAATGTGTATGCTGATATTTTAAAAACACTTTACAAACAAGAGCACGGCCCAATTGCTAGTATTTTAGAAACTTGATTAACAATAGAGCCAAATAGCTCTTATCAAAATGAATAAATAAAATGAATAGAGCAATAAAATTTTTAATGTATTTCCCTTTATTTACCAACCCATAAACTTGATAATCGAAATGGACTCCTTCCTATTAATAAAGTATAATACTCTCTGGGTTTATATATATAAATATATGTCTTCATGCACAATATATAAGTGTATATATATATACACATATATATATGTGTACATACATATACATAAATATACCCACACATTTAAATTTATGGCTTTGGAATAGAATGCATAGAATGTTTGGGGATATTTATTCACTTTTTACCACTTACTTGGCTTTCTAAGATGTTTTCATATACATTGCAATTGGGTCGTAAGACTTTTATGATCCTTTCTAATAAAGATTCTGATTCTGTGGTCTTAATTTTATTTTGGAGGTCACAAGACCTCAACAGTGCAATGAATTAGACTGGGCATTATTATCCTTCTCATTTACATATGAAACATTTGAACCTCAAAGAAATAAAGTTTCCTGTTTCAGGCACCACAACTTGGAAACAGAAAAGCTGATTTCAAAATCAGCATTCCTTTTACTATACCATAGTGTCTCCCCTGCATTTTTCACGTATGATTTTATTTAAGCCTGGTATAGGTCCAGCAAACTAGACTTCTTGCGGTTACAGACAGGTTCAGAGATCGGCGGGGTAAGTGAATCTGAACTCCATTTGGCAAGATTTGAAGAAAGAGTAGCCAGATTATCTTGCAGGCAGAGAGGACATGATCAGGCCTGTCAGGAAGAGCTCCCAGCTTGGACTTCATTCTCAGGTCTAGGAAAAGGCATTGACTGTTTAGATCTAGCCTACTTTGTCCTTGCCAGGAGGGGCCCTTCTCATTCATATTTATATACAATTCATTCAAACTTATTTCTGTTGTGGTTTTCTTTGTTTGCATGTTATTTATTTAATGACTTTTTCACCCCACCACACAAATACACACACATGCACATGCACACACGCACACGTATACACTATAGACCACAAATGCTTTGAGGTTAAGTCCACATCTGTTTTTATTCATTATTGTTTCCCATTGCTAAGAGCAATGACTGAATTTGGTAAACATTCAGTAAATATTTGTTAAATATAAAATCCATACAAATACCAAGTGTTCAATATCTATTGAGTCCTAGTGCTAGGCTGTATTCTGGATACTCCTGTTTTTGCTTCTTGAACCTCACTGAATCATAATCACTCGATGAGCTAATTGGGAAGGCACTATCATGTTGTATGACTTCATGGCCAAAGTTTTGGCAGTTGCATATATTTACTGAGTCTACTTCCTCACTTCCTATTTAATCTTCAACCTGTTGCACTTTATTGTCTGCCTCCACCAGTGTATTCAAATTGCCTGATAAACACTGAAACATCTTTTATAACCTCATTGCACATGACCGCCAGTATTTGACATTGTTAGTCACTCTTCTCCCATCCCTTTTCTCTTATTTTCCCGGCAACATTCTATCTTGATTTTCCTCTCATATTCCGTATACTGCCCATTCTCCTTGGATTTCTTTTCTTTTGAGGACTCTTAGTGTTGGGATTTCCTAGGGTTTCGTATTACCCTCATCATACAATTTCCCCACTCTTCTCATTCATACTTTTCAATTTTTATGACTTCAACTACCACCTACAAACTAATACCTATTGAATCTGTCGTTTCATTCCTTGATAGTCTTATGAGGTTTAAGCTCTCATTTCCAAACATCTGCTGGGCACTAGAGAGGACAGGAAGGACATTTCTTACAGAGTGTTGTAAGAATAAAAGCAATAATGGTCAGAAAGCTGCTAGCATGTTTCAGTGTGAGTGTGAGTACTTAGAGACATTCATTTGATCTCACTAGTCCAAATTATTTTTTGCAAAAAGAGAAAAAGAGCCTAGTATAAAACAGCTACATACTAAACATTTTTGAATGTATAAATGAGTGAATGAATGAAATAAAGGAATTGATGGGTCTAGAAAAACTTTCCACTCGGTTCCTTACGAATGTAATTTGCTATTGCAATAGCTAATAATGATATTAGAATGTCTGTTATTTCTTTACTTTCCAGTGTCCCCATTGCCATTACCCATCCAGGCCTGCCATTACCCATCCAGCCCTCCATGACCCCTGTTTAGATTACTTTTTCCCCCTCTAAACTGACATCCATATAATCAATAGCCAATATCTAAAAAGCAAATTTGGTTGTTGTCAGTGTCCAGCTCAAATTCTCCAATTACCCTACTTTCCTTCCTTCCTTCCTTCCTTCCTTCCTTCCTTCCTTCCTTCCTTTCTAACTTTCTTTCTTTTCAGTATTTCTTTTTCATTATGATATATTAGTCACCATACAATACCTCATTAGTTTTTGATGTAGTGTTCCATGATTCATTGTTTGCATAGAACAGTCAGTGCTCCATACAATACATGCCCTCCTTAATACCCATCGCCAGAATAGCCCATTCCCCCAACCCCTCCCCTCTAAAACCCTCAGTTTGTTTCTCAGAGTCCACATTCTTTTTTGTTCATCTTCCCCTCCCAATTTCCTCCAGTTCACTTTTCCTTTCCTGCTCCTAATATCCTCCATGATATTCGTTATGTTCCACAAATAAGTGAGACCATATGATAATTGACTTTCTCTGCTTGACTTATTTCACTTAGTGTAATCTCCAGTTTCACCCATGTTGATGCTAAAGCTGGGTATTCATCCTTCCTGATGGCTAAGTAATATTCCATTGTATATATGGACCAGATCTTCTTTATCCATTTGTCTGTTGAAGGGCATCTTGGCTCTTTCCACAGTCTGGCTATTATGGACATTGCTGCTATGAACATTAGGGTGCATATGGCCCTTCTTTTCACTACATCTGTATCATTGAGGTAAATACCCAGTAGTGCAATTGCTGGGTCATAGAGTAGATCTATTTTTAATTTTTTGAGGAATCTCCACACTATTTTCTAAAGTAGATGCACCAACTTGCATTCCCACCACAGTGTAAGAGGGTTCCCCTTTCTCCACAACCCCTCCAACATTTGTTTTTCTCTTGACTTGTTAGTTTTGGCCATTCTAACTGGTGTAAGTTGGTATCTCAGTGTGGTTTTTTTTTTCCAATTTTCAATCATTTTAATTACTTAAATTCTATACCGAATTATTATTTTTTATAAACATATAATATATTTTTATCCCTAGGGGTACAGATCTGTGAATCATCAGGTTTACATACTTCACAGCACTCACCATAGCACATACCCTCCCCAATGTCAATAACCCCACCCCCCTTCTCCCAATCCCCCTCCCCCCAGCAACCCTCAGTTTGTTTTGTGAGTTTAAGAGTCACTTATGGTTTGTCTCCCTCCCAATACCACCTTGTTTCATTTATTCTTCTCCTACCCACTTAAGCCCCCATGTTGCATCTCAACTTCCTCATATCAGGGAGATCATATGATAGTTGTCTTTCTCTGCTTGACTTATTTCGCTAAGCATGATACCCTCTAGTTCCATCCACCTTGTCACAAATGGCAAGATTTCATTTCTTTTGATGGCTTCATAGTATTCCATTGTGTATATATACCACATCTTCTTTATCCACTCATCTGTTGATGGACATCTAGGTTCTTTCCATAGTTTGGCTATTGTAGACATTGCTGCTATAAACATTTGGGTGCACGTGCCCCTTCAGATCACTACGTTTGTATCTTTAGGGTAAATACCCAGTAGTGCAATTGCTGGGTCATAGGGTGGTCCTATTTTCAACATTTTGAGGAACCTCCATGCTGTTTTCCAGAGTGGTTGCACCAGCTTGCATTCCCACCAACAGTGTAGGAGGGTTCCCCTTTCTCTGCATCCTTGCCAGCATCTGTCATTTCCTGACTTGTTAATTTTAGCCATTCTGACTGGTGTGAGGTGATATCTCATTGTGGTTTTGATTTGTATTTCCCTGATGCCGAGTGATATGGAGCACTTTTTCAAGTGTCTGTTGGCCATCTGGATGTCTTCTATGCAGAAATGTCTGTTCATGTCTTCTGCCCATTTCTTTTTTTTTTTCTTTTTTTAAGATTTTATTTATTTATTTGACAACAGAGATCACAAGTAGGCAGAGAGGCAGACATAGAGAGAAGAGGAAGCAGGCTCCCCGCTGAGCAGATGCGGGGCTTGATCTCAGGACCCTGGGATCATGACCCGAACTGAAGGCAGAGGCTTAACCCACTGAGCCACCCAGGCGCCCCTCTTTTGCCCATTTCTTGATTGGATTATTTGATCTTTGGGTGTTGAGTTTGCTAAGTTCTTTATAGATATTGGACACTAGCCCTTTATCTGATATGTCGTTTGCAAATATCTTCTCCCATTCTGTCAGTTGTCTTTTGATTTTGTTAACTGTTTCCTTTGCTGTGCAAAAGCTTTTGATCTTGATAAAATTCCAATAGTTCATTTTTGCCCTTGCTTCCCTTGCCTTTGGCGATGTTCCTAGGAAGATGTTGCTGCGGCTGAGGTTGAAGAGGTTGCTGCCTGTGTTCTCCTCAAGGATTTTGGTGGATTCCTTTCTCACATTGAGGTCCTTCATCCATTTTGAGTCTATTTTTGTGTTTGGTGTAAGGAAATGGTCCAATATCATTTTTCTGCATGTGGTTTTCCAATTTTCCCAACACCATTTATTGAAGAGGCTGTCTTTTTTCCACTGGACATTCATTCCTGCTTTGGCGAAGATTAGTTGACCATAGAGTTGAGGGTTTATTTCTGGGATTTCTATTCTGTTCCATTGATCTATGTGTCTGTTTTTGTGCCAGTACCATGCTGTCTTGATGATGACAGCTTTGTAATAGAGCTTGAAGTCTGAATATATCTATGATTTCCATCTGGTCCAGTGTGTTATTTAAGGCCTTTATTTCCTTGTTGATCTTTTGCTTGGATGATGGGTCCATTTCAGTGAGGGGAGTATTAAAGTCCCCTACTATTATTGTATTATTGTTGATGTGTTTCTTTGATTTTGTTATTAATTGGTTCATATAGTTGGCTGCTCCCACGTTAGGGGCATAGTTATTTAAAATTGTTAGATCTTCTTGTTGGACAGATCCTTTGAGTATGATATAGTGCCTTTCTCATCTCTTATTATAATCTTTAGCTTAAAATCTAATTTATCTGATATAAGGATTGCCACTCCTGCTTTCTTCTGATGTCCATTATCATTGTAAATTCTTTTCCACCCCCTCACTTTAAATCTGGAGGTGTCTTCGGATTTAAAATGAGTTTATTGTAGGCAACATATAGATGGGTTTTGTTTTTTTATCCATTCTGATACCCTGTGTCTTTTGATTGGGACATTTAGCCCATTAACATTCAGGGTAACTATTGAGAGATATGAATTTAGTGCCATTATATTGCCTGTAAGGTGACTGTTACTGTATATTGTCTCTGTTCCTTTCTGATCTACCACTTGTAGGCTCTCGCTTTGCTTAGAGGAACCCTTTCAATATTTCCTGTAGAGCTGGTTTGGTGTTTGCAAATTCTTTCAGTTTTTGTTTGTCCTGGAAGCTTTTAATCTCTCCTTCTATTTTCAATGATAGCCTAGCTGGATATAGTATTCTTGGCTGCATGTTTTTCTCGTTTAGTGCTCTGAACATATCATGCCAGCTCTTTCTGGCCTGCCAGATCTCTGTGGATAAGTCTGCTGCCAATCTAATATTTTTACCATTGTATGTTACAGACTTCTTTTCCCGGGCTGCTTTCAGGTTTTTCTCTTTGTCACTAAGGCTTGTAAATTTTACTATTAGGTGACGGCATGTAGACCTATTCTTATTGATTTTGAGGGGGGTTCTCTGCGCCTCCTGGATTTTGATGCTTGTTGCCTTTGCCATATTGGGGAAATTCTCTCCAATAATTCTCTCCAGTATACCTTCTGCTCCCCTCTCTCTTTCTTCTAATTCTGGAATCCCAATTATTCTAATGTTGTTTCGTCTTCTGGTGTCACTTATCTCTCGAATTCTCCCCTCGTGGTCCAGTAGTTTTTTGTCCCTCTTTTGCTCAGCTTCTTTATTCTCTGTCTTTTGGTCTTCTATATCGCTAATTCTTTCTTCTGCCTCATTTATCCTAGCAGTGAGAGCCTCCATTTTAGATTGCACCTAATTAATAGCTTTTTTTGATTTCAGCTTGGTTAGATTTTAGTTCTTTTATTTCTCTAGAAAGGGCTTTTATATCTCCTGAAAGGGTTTCTCTAATATCTTCCATGGCTTTTTTGAGCCCGGCTAGAACCTTGAGAATCGTCATTCTGAACTCTAGATCTGACATATTACCAATGTCTGTATTGATTAGGTCCCTAGCCTTCAGTACTGCCTCTTGTTCTTTTTTTTTTGTGGTGAATTTTTCCGCCTTGTCATTTTGTCCAGATAAGAGTATATGAAGGAGCACGTAAAATACTAAAAGGGTGGCAAAGACCCCAGGTAATTATGCTTTAACTAAATCAGAAGAGATTTCAAATCATGGGGGAGAGAAAAGGAATAAAAAGTGGTTCAGAAAAAAAAAATTAAAAAAAAAAACGAAAATGAATAAAGAAAAAATATAAAAAAGAAAAAATATATATAAGATAAACTAGTTAAAAAACGTTAAAGAAGAAAAGGGTGATATTTAAAAAAAATTTAGCAGAAGAAGAAGAAAAAGAAATTTAAAAAAAAATAATTAAATTAACTGCAAGACTAAAGAATCATAGGGAGAAAGCCATGAGTTACGTGCTTTGCTTTCTCCTCCTCTAGAATTCCGCTGCTCTCCTTGGTATTGAAACTGCACTCCTTGGTAGGTGAACTTGGTCCTGGGTGTATTTTTTGTTGATCTTCTGGGGGACTGAAGTAGTCCTCCTCTTGTAGTGATTCTCAAGTGTCTTTGCCCCAGGCAGAATCGCACTGCCCTCACCAGGTGCTGGGCTGAGGAATCAGCTCGGGTTTGCTTTCAGGAGCTTTTGTTCCCTGAATGCTTTCCGTAGAGTTCTGGAGGACAGGAATGAAAATGGCGGCCTCCCAATCTCCAGCCGAGAGTTGCTGAGAGCTCGGGGCCCCACTCCTCAGTGTGCCCTCAGAGAATAGCGCCCAATTACTCCCTTCTCCATGACCTCTAGCCGCGCTCCGAGCTCACCGAGCCTGCTACTGGTTCAAGGTAACCCTGAGCTGAGAGTTCACTCCTCTGCTTTGTCTCTGTAGCTGGCTTCCTTGTTCTAATACCTGCAAGCTCTGTGACACTCAGACACCCCCGATCCTTCTATGACCCTGTGGGACCTGAGGCCACGCTCACCCCGTGTGGGCTTCACCCCAGTTAAGCCTCTGGAGTGATGTCCCTCAGCAGAACAGACTTTTATTTTATTTATTTATTTAATTAATATATTTTTAAAAGATTTTATTTATTTATTTGACAGACAGAGATCACAAGTAGGTAGAGAGGCAGGCAGAGAGAGAGGACGGGAAGCAGGCTCCCCACTGAGTGGAGAGCCCAACTCGGGGCTTGATCCCAGGACCCTGGGATCATGACCTGAGCCGAAGGCTGAGTCTCCAACCCACTGATCTACCCAGGCACCCCTGGAACAGACTTTTAAAAGTCCTGATTTTGTGCTCCGTTGTTCCACTGCTTGCTGGGAGCCGGCCCCTCCCCGCGCAGTCTATCTTCCCGTTGCTTTGGATTCACTTGTCTGCCAATCCTACCTTTCAGAAAATGGTTGATTTTCTGTTTCTAGAATTGCTGTTATTCTTCTCTTCATCTCCCATTGGATTTGTAGGTGTTTGCCCCTCAGACTGTTTTTCAGAGTCCATAGTCTCTCATGGTTCACCTCCCCTTCCAATTTACCCAAATTCCCTACTCCTCTCTAATGCCCCTTGTCCTCCATGCTATTCGTTATGCTCCACAAATAAGTGAAACCATATGATAATAGTGTAGGTGTTTGCAATCTTTAGATAAGCTATGTAACTGATCTCTTGCTACCTGAAGTAGTCTCAGCCTGCTATTTCTCCGCCATCTTGAGTCCTCCCTCATTTTTTTTTTTCTTCTCATGATGATTTTAATGAACACTGAGATACCCATTAATAACTTTGTGTGGTAGTCTGTAAGGATAGCCCCAGTACTATATTTCATCTCCCATGCTTTTCTGCAGTGTGAACTTGCCATTCCCACATTTCAGTTGGAATCTAATTCTACTTATCTTGGATCTGGGTTAAACATAGGGGCTCCTTGATAAACAGAACACAGTGAAAGTAACATTCTTTTATTTTTTAAATTTCTTTTCAGCATAACAGTATTCATTGTTTTTGCACCACACCCAGTGCTCCATGCAATACGTGCCCTCCCTAATACCCACACTTGGTTACCCCAATCTCCCACTCCCTGCCCCTTCAAAACCCTCAGGTTTTTTTTTTTTTTCAGAGTCCATAGTCTCTCATGGTTCACCTCCCCCTCCAATTTTCCTCAACTCCCTTCTCCCCTCCATCTCCCCATGTCCTCCATGTTATTTGTTGTGCTCCACAAATAGGTGAAACCACATGATAATTGACTCTCTCTATTTATATGAAACCATATGATAATTGACTCTCTCTGATAAATGACTCTCTCTGTGACCTATTTCACTCAGCATAATCTCTTCCAGTCCCATCCATGTTGCTACAAAAGTTGGGTATTCATCTTTTCTTTTTTTTTTTTTTTAAGATTTTATTTATTTATTTGACACAGAGAGATCACAAGTAGATGGAGAGGCAGGCAGAGAGAGAGAGAGAGGGAAGCAGACTCCCTGCCGAGCAGAGAGCCCAATGCGGGACTCGATCCCAGGACCCTGAGATCATGACCTGAGCCGAAGGCAGCGGCTTAACCCACTGAGCCACCCAGGCGCCCAGGTATTCATCTTTTCTGATGGATGCATAATACTCCATGGTGTATATGGACCACATCTTCCTTATCCATTCGTCTGTTGAAGGGCATCTTGGTTCTTTCCACTGTTTGGCAACCGTGGCCATTGCTGCTATAAACATTGGGGTACAGATGGCCCTTCTTTTCATGACATCTGTATCTTTATGGTACATATCCAGTAGTACAATTGCAGAGTCATAGGGAAACTCTATTTTTAATTTCTTGAGGAATCTTCACACTGTTCTCTGAAGAAGAGGATGGTCAGTCTTAACTGGAGTCAAATCCTGGCTTTTCAACTTACTTGATAATATTATTTAACTCATAAAGTTGTTATAATGAATAGTATATATACAATACATAGCACAAACCTTGAAGAAGTGCTCCCTCACTTTACTTCATATTTGGTCTGTGTCCCCTCAGATACATAGGCTAGAAGGGATTCCAAGACCTTATAATTATGCTGGTCAAAAGAATGGTTGGTTTTTTAAACTTATAGAAGGAAGAAATATCTTGGGAAGAAACCTAAGAACATATTGTCTTCAGAGTGAGCAGAATCCCAAAATAGGTTGCTACATACGGGTTTCTAGTCGTGCTTGGGAATGTAGCCGACTGAGCACAGCATAGCCCTCTCCTGGGTCTCTGCCAGCTTTGCCCTCCTTCTGTGTGGGACAGGTGCATCTGTGCCCATGGTCCATATTTTGCATCTGTAAGGGATTCAAGCAGGCTTTGATGCAGCAAGAGTTAGACCTGCAGAGGGGTCCAAGTACCCCTGAACCAGTTTCCTGCTCAGGAATCTAAACCTTTATCTGTAGAAAATTCTACAGGGCTGTTAACCTACTTTCAGGAGGAATGTGCCCTCTGTTCTGCGTGTCTTCTTCTTGTCCCTACCTCTGTTCCTTGGACCTGACCCTTCTCATGTGATCTTGAATATATCAGACTGGGATGATCTTCAGTTGGGGAATTTGGAATGATATTTTTCTTCTTGTGCAAGAAGCTGAAACTGTATCAAAAAAACCTCTAGGACTGTCATTCACTAAGAGACAGTGGAGTAGCATTTTTTATCTTTTACTTTGTTTTCTTGATAATTGTCATTAGCCCTTAGAAGTAAACTTTAATGTCTTTTAGCAAATGAAGAAGCTGAGATATTAATAAACAGTGACTACATTAACTTAAGATAGACAGTGAGCATAATAAATTAAGTGGTAAAAAGCTAGTAAGAGCTTGACTGTAAATGTTGGCCTGATTAGCCTGACTTCTGCTTTACCATGTTATCCACAGTAGCTGTATCATCTGTCTTCTTTACTTCTGAAATGAGCCTCTTCAATATTTCTGGGTTATGTTTATACCCATATTCACAAACGAAGTATAAATTATAGACTCCCAGCCTCCACTACTAATTTATCCCACCTTTCTCCTCCCTAAAGGGGCTAGATAGTTTGGTTTCTGGTGAGAGCTATTTCCTGGGTTGTAGATGGCCACCTTATTGCTGTGTTTTCACATGGCCTTTCCTCTGTGTGCATGCATGGAGAGAAAGAGTGAGAATGCTCTCTGGTATCTCTTATAAAGACACTAATTTTATTGGATCAGGGTCTTATCCTTATGACCTCATTTTACCTTAATTGGGGACATGGAGGCTCCATCTCCAAATATATCCACAGTGGGAGTTAGGACTTCAACATGTGAATTGTGGAGGAGAAGGACAGAGCACAAACATTCAGTCTATAACAAGAGGGCTATGGAATCAATCTGACAGTCTCATTTCAGACATAGGGATAGTAAGGCAAGAAATTATCATTAAGTTTAGATATAAAGAATAAAAATAAGTTAGCCAGATAAACAGAAGGAGACAGGGGAGTGACCCAGGTCTGTGGGAAGAGAGAAAGCATAACACTTTGGAAAGAATGAAGTTAGTATGTAGTTGTAGTTGAAGAATGAAGTTAGTATGTAGTTGTAGTTCATTACTTAGGATAGGGGTAGGAGGTGAGAGACAGAAATGGAAAGTGATGTATGGGGAGTGGAAAGGTAAGCAGGACTTAAATCAAGCAGGGCCTTAAATCCTACTTTAAAGATCCTGTGTTATGTTTTAATGGCAGTGGGAAGGCACTGAAAGATTTTACTCAGGAATTGTCATGAGCAAGTTTTTGTTGTGGAAACAGAATTCTTTCTGCAGTGTGGAAAATAGATTGGAGAGGGAGAAATTTGAGGCTGAGAGAATGATAAGAGGCTCCTAAAAGTAGCCAATGGCTATAAAAACTGGTTACCTAAAGCAGTGGAGATGTAGAGAAATGGACAGATTTTAAAAATTTATTTCAAGGTAGAATTAATATTTCATGATTACACATGGGTATAAGAGAGAGGAAGGAGTCAAAGATTCTTCAAAATTTCTTGCTTTAATTAATGGTGGTAGATTTATACTGCTTACTGAAAAGAGGGGGGGCACAAAAGAGGAAGAGCATGTTTTTGTATCTGGGAGCATTTTGGACATATTGTATTCAAAGTATCCAAGGCAACCAAGGGTGGTTGTCCATAAGGTAATTGAATATACTTCCTGAAACTCAGAGGAAGTATATTCTTTGGAGATTTATGTTTACAAGTATTTGTCACATTCATGGTAACTGAAACAGGTATTTATGCCATCATCTGGTAAGAAAAGAGAGTCAGGTCCAAGTTATTTATAAGAAACATTTAGGAACACACAGAATAATAAAGAGTCTATGAAGGACATCAGAAAAGAACAGTTATAGGTAGAGGAATAAACTTAGGAAGTCAAGGGAAAAGAAAATGAACATTAGTATCATAGGGTGCTGGGAGGTCAAGTAAAGGCACGTAGAAAAATTCCATGAGTCAGCAAAAGAAGGTCTTTCGTGAACTTCAGAAAAGCAGTTTAAAAAGTGTGGCTGTTTGGGATCTAGTGATAATGTAATGGGTTGAAGAACATGCGGGTACAAAGGAAGTAGAGATAGTAAACACATTTATTAAGAAGTTACTTTACACTTTATTTAAAAATCATCTGGAGGGTCAGTTGGCTGGCTTAGTTGGTAGAGCATACTACTCTTGATCTCAATATTATAAATTTGAGTTCCATGTTGGCTATTAGGGAGGGCACGTGTTGGGATGAGTACTGGGTGTTATATGCAACTAATGAATCATTGAACATTACAACAAAAAATTATGATGTACTATGTGCTGGCTAACTGAAAATAATTAAAAACAATAAAATTAAACCTTTAAAAATAAATAAAAATAAATTAAAAATAAAATAATCTGGAAGTTCTCATCAATTACACTTTTTGTAATCCTACCCTCCATGTCGAATCTATCACTAAGTCAACTAAGCTTATCATCAAAACATATCCCATTTTTTCTTCTTCTCTACTACCACTTTAATCAAATTCACTATTATTGTTTACTTGGACCATGGCAATATCTCCTATCTTACCCTTCTGTTTCCAGAGTAATCTTTTGAAAACATAGAGCATGTTGTTCTCCTGCTTAAAACCCAGTCAGGGTTTGCACTTGTACTTATAATAAATTCCAAATATTGTACTCTGGATTCCACATCTATCCGCAATCAAGCATCTGCATACTTCTTCAACTTCATCTTGTACCACTCTTTTCATTCCCACTCTGCTCTAGCCACACTATTTATTCCTTAAAAAATTTGTGTTTGTCTCTACTGTAACTTTTTGCAATAGCTGTTCTCAGTGCCTGGGATACTCTTTCTCCAGATCTTTATCTTGTTCCTTTATTCACATTTCATCCTAAATGCCCCCTCTTCAGTGATGAGTTTCCAGACCACACAATATAACAACCTCATATTTACTACTCTTACTTTGAACAGTGTCTGTACACTCTTTTAAATATTTTTTTGTTGGTTTTTGTTTTTTTATTTCTTTTCAGCCCAACAGTATTCATTGTTTTTGCACTACACCCAGTGCCCCATGCAATCCATGTCCTCTCTAATACCCATCACCTGGTGTTTGTTTGTTTTTATTTGTATTTTTGTCAATAGAAAATGAGCACTAGGTGTTGTATGTAAGTGATGAATCACTAAATTCTACTCCTGAAGCCACTATTACTCTATATGTTAACTAATGAGAATTTAAATAAAAACTTGAATCAAACAAACTAAAAAATGCCAAATGGAAAAGAAAAAAGACTTACCAGGAAAAATACTAACTGACCTTTGATAGCTTACTAAATACCAGAAACTGTGCAAAAAAAAAAAAAAAAGAAAAGAAAAATGAAAGTAAGTTTCATAAGTTCACATGTCTTCCTATTCTATTCATTTTATTTCTACACCTAGGTCATATTTTGGCACATGGTGGGCCTCCAAATAAATTTTTGAGATGTACATATGGATAGATGGATGGCTGAAGTTTTTAAGGAGGTTGGGAGAGCTAGTGTTCTGGCTACAGAAAGATAGGGTGTCAAAGAAAGCTAATTTGAAATTGGAGAGACATGAGCATATGCAAATGCTGCTTGGAAGGAACCAGTATAAAGGGAGAGGATCAAGTAAAATAAACACACAGGAGGATAATGTGACTGTCATTGTTCATTTTTAGCCAGTTTGTCATTTTAATGAACTTGTTTTTGAACTAAATACTTTTGATCCAATTCTATGTTATCAGTTTTACCTGTGCATTGTTGAAAGCTGGATAATTGTATTATCATGGTTATTTTGTAATTAGAGAAGGCTCTGGCACAGTTAAGAAGAGTGTTGCCAGAAACCAGGTGTCTGACTTCTGTGGGTACTTGGCCTCTAATGGCCTCAGGAGGAAATGATTGGCAAGAGCTTCTTCCTCTCCTGCACCATTGTTTCTATCCCCTGGTCTCAATATGGTATGTTGGACAGATGGGAGACAACTGATGCAGAGAAAGACCCTTTCCTTTGTGGAGAGCAGCCTTCAATAGCAGCCATTGCATACTGAACTCTTGAGAAGACCAGAGCATGCCTGTTTAGAAGAAAGAAAAAAAAAATTTTTTTAGCATGGTTATCTGTGGTGCATTTAGATTATTTTACTTCTCCTGCTACTTGTCAAACAAATACACACACATGCAAACACACACACATTTATACACACCCCCCCCCACCTTAGTTTCATTTTCTGGTTCTTAGAAGTACAGTGTATATTAAGTAACACACTATAATTTCCTGTATGTATGGTTCCTTGGTTTTATCTGTTTTTGCCTTTGAAAGAGTAGGGAAAACACATTCTAAGATACTTTGTGTTACCAATCATCCTCTTCTGTTTTCTTTCCATTGTCCTTTCTGAGAGTTAAGTCTCCAAAAGATACAGGAAGATAGGTGAAGTTTATGACTGGGAGGACAATATTCCCTTAAAAAGTTGTCCTAGTGCAGTAGAAAAGCAACTGTCTTGTTTTCTGATTCCTGGATAATTTGGTTAAAGTAGATGCTTATCTCTAAGTCTGCTTTAAGTGGGAGAAAAATAGACAGTGTTTTCCTACCTACTCCCAGTCACAAAGGTACAGAGGATGCTCTGTTTTATACAGGGCAGGGGGCGCGGGCATTGTCACTTATACATATGTGTAGATACATAGGTAGATAGACATATGTCCATCTATCTAATAATAATTTAATGTGATTT
Organism: Neogale vison; assembly: GCF_020171115.1. Taxonomy (NCBI): domain Eukaryota; kingdom Metazoa; phylum Chordata; class Mammalia; order Carnivora; family Mustelidae; genus Neogale; species Neogale vison. The sequence goes on along the minus strand of NC_058092.1, from coordinate 39,315,885 downwards.
TAACATTACATTTTTATTATTATTTTTATTAACAAATAATGTATTATTTGCCCAAGGGTACAGGTCTGTGAATCATCAGTCTACACATTCCATAGCACTCACCACAGCCCATACCCTCCCCAATGTCCATAACACAGCCATCCTATCTGTACTACCCACCCCCAGCAAGCCTCAGTTTGTTTCATGGGATTAAGAGTCTCTTATGGTTTGTCTCCCTCCCAATCCCATCTTGTTTCACTTTTTCCCTTCCCTACCCCCCAAACCCCCACCCTGCCTCTCAAATTCCTCATATCAGAGAGATCATATGATAATTGTCTTTCTCTGATTGACTTATTTCTCTCAACGTAATACCCTCTAGTTCCATCCACATCATTGCAAATGGAAAGATTTCATTTCTTTTGATGGCTGAATAGTATCCCATTGTATCTACATACCACATCCTTTTTATCCAGTCATCTCTTGATGGACATCTAGGTTCTCTCCATACTTTGACTATTATGGATATTGCTATTATGGATATTATGGATATTGCTGCTATATATACTCAGGTGCACGTGCCCCTTCAGATCACTACATTTGTATCTTTAGGGTAGTGCCCAGTAGTGCAATTAGTGGGTTATAGGATAGCTTTATTTTCAACTTTTTGAGGAACCTCCATACTGTTTTCCAGAGTGGCTGCACCAGCATGCATTCCCACCAGCAGTGTAGGAGGGTTCTCCTTTCTCCGAATCCTCGCCAACACCTGTCATTTCCTGACTTGTTAATTTTAGCCATTCCGACTAGTGTTAGGTGGTATCTCCTTGTGGTTTTGATCTGTATTTCCCTGATGGCGAGTGATGTGGAGCACTTTTTCATGTGTCTGTTGGCCCTCTGGATGTCTTCTTTGCAGAATGTCTGTTCCTGTCTTCTGCTCATTTCTTGATTGGATTATTTGTTCTTTAGGTGTTGAGTTTGACACGTTCTTTATAGAATTTGGATACTAGCCCTTTATGTGATATGTCATTTGCAAGTATCTTCTCCCATTCTGTTAGTTGTCTTTTGGTTTTGTTGACCGGTTCCTTTACTGTGCAAAAGCTTTTGATCTTGTTGAAGTCCCAGTTTTGAAGTTCATTTTTGCCCTTGTTTCCCTTGCCTTTGGCAATGTTTCCAGGAAGAAGTTGCTGTGGCTGAGGTTGAAGAGGTTGCTGCCTGTGTTCCCTTCAAGGATTTTGATGGAAATCTGTCTCACAGTGAGGTCTTTCATCCAATTTGAGTCCGTTTTTGTGTGTGGTGTAAGGAAATGGTCCGGTGTCATTTTTCTGCATGTGACTGTCCAATTTTCCCAACACCATTTGTTAAAGAGACTGTCTTTTTTCCATTGGACATTCCCTCCTGCAGATTGTCACAGATTAGTTGACCATAGAGTTGAGGGTCCATTTCTAGGCTCTCTACTCTGTTCCATTGATCTATGTGTCTGTTTCTGTGCCAGTACCATACTGTCTTGATTACAAGCTTTGTAATAGAGCTTGAAGTCTAGAATTGTGATGCCACCAGCTTTGGTTTTCTTTTTCAACATTCCTCTGGCTATACAGGGTCTTTATTGGTTCCATATAAATTTTAGGATTATTTCTTCCATTTCTTTGGAAAAGATTGATAGTATTTTGATAGGTATTGTGTAAATGTGTAGATAGCTTTAGGTAGCATAGACATTTTCACAATATTTGTTCTTCCAATCCATGAGCATGGAACGTTTTTCCATTTCTTTGTGTCTTCCTTAATTTCTTTCATGAGTATGTTTTAGTTTTCTGAGTACAGATTCTTTGCCTCTTTGGTTAGGTTTATTCCTAGGTATCTTATGGTTTGATGTACAATTGTAAGTGGAATCGACTCTTTGATTTCTCTTTTTTCTGTCTTGCTGTTGGTGTATAGAAAGGCAACTGACTTCTGTGCATTGATTTATATTCTGACACTTCACTGAATTCCTGTATGAGTTCTAGCAGTTTTGGAGTGGAGTCTTTTGGGTTTTCCACATAAAGTATCATATCATCTGCAAAGAGTGAGAGTTTGATTTCTTTGCTGATTCAAATGCCTTTTATTTCTTTTTGTTGTCTGATTGCCAAGGCTAGGACTTCCAGTACTATGTTGAATAGCAGTGGTGATAGTGGACAGCCCTGCCATGTTCCTGACCTTAGGGGAAAATCTCTCGGTTTTCCCCCCTTGAGAATGATATTTGTAGTGGGTTTTTCATAGATGGTTTTGATGATATGGAGGTATGTACCCTCTATCCCTACACTTTGTAGAGTTTTGGTCAAAAAAGCATGCTGTACTTTGTCAAAGGCTTTTTCAGCAACTATGGTTCTTGTTCTTTCTTTTGTTAATGTATTGTATGACATGGATTGATTTGCAGATGTTGAAGCAATCTTGCAGCCCAGCAATAAATCCCCTTGGTCATGGTGAATAATCATTTTAATGTACCATTGGATCCTATTGGCTAGTATTTTGGTGAGAATTTTCTCATCTGTCTTCATCAAGGATATTGGTGGGTAATTCTCCTTTTTGATGGGGTCTTTGTCTGGTTTTGGGATCAAGGTAATGCTGGCCTCATAATATGAGTTTGGAAGTTTTCCTTACATTGCTGTTTTTGGAACAGTTTCAGGAGCCTAGGTATGAATTCTTCTTTAAATGTTTGGTAGCATTCCCATGGGAAGCCTTCTGGCCCTGGGCTCCTGCTTGTTGGGAGATTTTTGATGACTGCTTCAATCTCCTTACTGGTTATGGGTCTGTTCAGGTTTTCTATTTCTTCCTGGTTCAGTTTTGGTAGTTTCTGTGTCTCCAGGAGTGCATCCATTTCTTCCAGGTTGTCAAATTTGCTGGTGTATAGTTGCTCATAATATGTTCTTATAATTGTTTGTATTTCTTTGGTGTTGGTTGTGATCTCTCATTCATCATTCATGATTTTACTACATTGAGTCCTTTCTCTTATCTTTTTGGTAAGTCTGGCCAGGGGTTTATCAATCTTACTAATTCTTTCAAAGAACCACCTCCTAGTTTCATTGATTTGTTCTTCTGTTCTTTTGGTTTCTATTTCATTGATTTCTACTCTGATCTTTATTTTTTCTCTTCTCCTGATGGCTTTAGGCTTTCTTTGCTGTTCTTTCTCCAGCTACATTAAGTGTAGGATTAGCTTGTGTACTTGAGACCTTACTTGATTCTTGAGAAAGGCTTGTGTTTCTATATACTTTCCACTCACGGAACGCCTGTGCTGTATCCCAAGATTTTGAACAGTTGTGTTTTCATTTTCATTTGTTTCCATGATTTTTAAAAATTCTTCTTTAAGTTCCTGGTTGACCCATTCTTTCTTTAGTACAATGCTCTTTAGCCTGCGTGTATTTGAGTTCTTTCCAACTTTCCTCTTGTGATTGAGTTCTAGCTTCAGAGCATTGTGGTCTGAAAATATGCAGGGAATGATCCAGGTCTTTTGGTACTGATTGAGACCTGATTTGTGACCCAGCATGTGATCTAGTCTCTCAAATGTTCCGTGTGCACTAAAGAAGAATGTGTATTCTATTGCTTTGGGATGGAATGTTCTGAATATATCCGTTATGTCCATCTGTTCCAGTGTGTCCTTTAAGTGCTTTATTTCCTTATTGATCTTTTGTTTTGATGATCTGTTCATTTCAGTGTGGTGGTTGTTAAAGTCCCCTGCAATTATTGTATTATTGTTGATGTCTTTCTTTGTTATTAATTCGTTTATATAATTATCTGCCCCCCTGTTAGGGGCACAGATATTTAAAATTGTTAGATCTTCTTGTTGGACAGATCCTTTAAGTGTTCTTCCTCCTGTCTTATTCAAGTCTTTGCTTAAGATCTAATATATCTGATATCAGGATTGCCACTGCAGCTTTCTTTTGATGTCCAATAGCATGGTAAATGGTTGTCCACCCCCTCACTTTAAATCAGGAAATGTCTTTGGGTCTAAAATTATTTTCTTTTAGACAACATATTGATGGGTTTTGTTTTTTTTTTTTTTTTTTTTATCCATGCTGATACCCTATGTGTTTTTTTTGGGAATGTAGCCCACTTATATTTAGGGTAACTATTGAAGGATATGAATTTAGTGCCATTGTATTGCCTGTAAGGTGATTGTTATTGTATATTGTCTCTGTTCCTTTCTGGTCAGGTTTTAGACTCTCTCTTTGCTTAGAGGACCCCTTTCAATATTTCCTGTAGGGCTGGTTTGGTGTTTGCAAATTCTTTTAATTTTTGTTTGTCCTGGAAGATTTTTATCTTTCCTTCTATTTTCATTGATAGCCTAATTGGATATAGTATTCTTGGCTGCATATTTTTCTCTTTTGTGCTCTGACTATATCATGCCAGTGCTTTCTGTCCAGCCAGGTCTCTGGATAAGTCTGCTGCCAATCTAATATTTTTACCATTGTATGTTACAGACTTCTTGTCCTGTGCTGCTTTCAGGGTTTTCTCTTTGACACTAAGACTTGTAAATTTTACTGTTAGATGACAGAGTAGACCTATTTTTACTGATTTTGAGTGGGGTTCTCTGTGCCTCCTGGATTTTGATGCTTGTTCTCCTTGCAATATTAGGAAAATTCTCTACTATAATTTGCTCTGATATACCTTCTGCCCCTCTCTCTCTTTTGTTTTCTTCTGGGATCCCAATTATTCTAACTGTTTCATGTTATGGTGTCTCTTATCTCTCAAATTTTCCCCTCCTAGTCCAGTTGTATGTGTCTCTTTTCCTTGGCTTTTTTATTCTCTGTTATTTGGTATTCTATGTCACTAATTCTCACTTCTGCCTCATTTATCCTAGCAAAAAGAGCCTCCATTTTTTATTGCACCTCATTAACAGCTTTTATCAAAAATTTCAACTTGGTTAGATTATAGTTCTTTTATTTCTCCAGAAAGAGTTTCTCTAATATCTTCCATGCTTTTTTCAAGCCCAGCTAGCACCATTAGAATCGTCATTCTGAACTCTAGCTCTGACATATTACCAATGTCCATATTGGTTAGGTCCCCAGCTATCGGTACTGCTCTTATTCTTATTCTTATTCTTTTCTTTTCTTTTTTTGTGGTGAGTTTTTCTGCCTTGTCATTTTCTCCACGTAAGAATACATGAATGAGAGAATAAAATACTAAAAGGGTGGCAGAGATCCAAGAAAATTGTATGCTAACCAAATCAGAAGAGATCTAAAACCTGGGGTATAAGGGAGATAAAAGAAATAAAAATATATATTATTTTATACACATATAAATATATATGTATATATAATTTTATTGTTTTTAATTTTCTTTTTTTATATATGTTCATATACATATATAAATATATTAGACTGGTGAATAGAACAGAGCCACCTTCTTGATTTGGGTGTATTTTGGTCTCTTAGAGGAAACTACCTCCCACAATTTTAAAGAAAGAAAACTTATATATACAAAAATAAGGGTAAACACAATGATGGGATTGAATATGACCCTAGAGATGAAAATTTTTAAAAAAATTCTAAAAAGCAAATGATAAGTTGGTTAAAGAAAAAAAAAATAGAGGAGAGTTGTGCTCAGGCTTGGGACTAGAACAAAGCCATGTGGTAGATTAGGGTATATTTTGATCTATTAGAAGAAATTGTATTCCAAAATGTTTTAGGGAAAAAAAAATCCATGGGGCACCTAGGTGGCTCAGTGGGTTAAGGCTCTGCCTTCAGCTCGGGTCATGATCTCAGGGTCCTGGTATTGAACCCCACATTGGGCTCTCTACTCAGCAGGAAGTCTGCTGCTCCCTCTCTCTTTCTTCCTGCCTCTCTATCTACTTTAGATCTCTCTCTGTGTCAAATAAATAAATAAAATCTTTTTAAAAAAATATATGTATACATGGGGTACCTGGGTGGCTCAGTGGGTTAAAGCCTCTGCCTTCAGTTCAGGTCATGGTTCCAGGGTCCTGGGATCAAGCCCCGCTTCCGGCTCTCTGCTCAGCAAGGAACCTGCTTCCTCCTCTCTCTCTGCCTGCCTCTCTGCCTACTTGTGATCTCTGACTGTCAAATAACTAAATAAAATCTTTAAAAATATATATTTATATATATACAAAAAATAAGGTTAAATACAATGAAGGGATAAAATATGACTATAACAATGAAGGTTTAAAAAGTTTTTTTTTTTTTTTTTAGAAAGGTAGTGTTAAGATAAACTAGTTAAAAAATGTTAAAGGGGGAATGAGGAAAGGTTAATAAAATAGAATACAAAAAAAAATTAAAAAAATTTAACTTTTCAAGATTTAAGGATCATGGGGGAAAAGCCATGAATTCTAAGTGTTGCTTTCCCTAGCTCTGGAGTTCTGCTGTTCTCCTTGTGTATTGATCTTGGTCTTGGCTGGGTGTTCTTGCCAATCTTCTGTGGTAGGGGTCTATTGCAGTGATTCTAAAATGTCTTTGCCTGGGGTGGAACTGCACAACCCTTGTCAGGAACCAGGCTAAATAATCTGCTCGGCTCATTCTTTGAGGTTTTGTTCCCTGAAAACTTTCTGTACTGCTTTGAAGGACGGGAATGAAAATGGCGGTCTTCCACTCTCTGGCCCAGAGGAGCCGAGAGCTTGGGGCCCCACTCCTCAATGCGCCCTTAGATATAAGCTGTCAATTACTCCTGTCTCCCAGGTCTCCAGCCACACTCTGAGCTCTCCTGGCCTGTAACCAATAATTTCTATCTCTGATGCATTGCATCATTTGGAGTCTCCAAATCCAGCAGATTCCTGCCATTCTGCTTCTCCCAGAGGAGGAAGGGGAGTCTCCCCAGATCTGCCACTTGTGGGGTCCTTGCTTGAAGAGCAGTGGCCTGACTGTGCCTTGGATTATGGTTTAACGTAACCCTGATCTGAAAGCTCACTCTGGCTCTGTTTCTGTAGTTGGCTTCCTTGCTCTGATACTTAGCAGCTCTGCCACACTCAGACACTCCTGATCTTTCTGTGACTCCGCAGAACCTGAGACCATACTGTCGCCTCAAGGGCTCCACCACTTAGCCTCTGGAGTGATGTCCCTCAGAGGAGCAGACTTCTAAAAGTTCTGATTTTGTGCTGCACTGCTCTACTTCTTGCTGGGAGCTGGCCCCTCCCCCGACTGTCTATCTTCCTATCACTTTGGATTCACTTCTCTGCATGTCCTACCTTTCAGAAAGTGGTAGGTTTTCTGTTCCTAGAATTGCTGCTCTTCTTCTCTTCTATTGCCTCTTGAGTTTGTAGGTGTTTAGAATGGTTTGATAACTATCTAGCTGAAATTGTGGGGTCTGATGTCATTTTAGTTTGGTACTCCTCCGCACTCTTGCCTCCCTCCTTAACATTACTTTTTTTTTTTTTTTTTTTTCCCAATTTATTTATTTTCAGAAAAACAGTATTCATTATTTTTTCACCACACCCAGTGCTCCATGCAAGCTGTGCCCTCTATAATACCCACCACCTGGTACCCCCAACCTCCCACCCCCCCCGCCACTTCAAACCCCTCAGACTGTTTTTCAGAGTCCATAGTCTCTCATGGTTCACCTCCCCTTCCAATTTACCCAAATTCCCTACTACTCTCTAACGCCCCTTGTCCTCCATGCTATTGGTTATGCTCCACAAATGAGTGAAACCATATGATAATTGACTCTCTCTGCTTGACTGATTTCACTCAGCATAATCTCTTCCAGTCCCGTCCATGTTGCTACAAAAGTTGGATATTCGTCCTTTCTGATGGAGGCATAATACTCCATAGTGTATATGGACCACATCTTCCTTATCCATTCATCCGTTGAAGGGCATCTTGGTTCTTTCCATAGTTTGGCGACTGTGGCCATTGCTGCTATAAACATTGGGGTACAGATGGCCCTTCTTTTCTTAACATTACTTTTAAGATAGGTTCCATACACTTTCTTTTTTCTGTTCACTTCTTCCTTCTTTCCTGTTCTTTAACCTCTTTCTACTTATACTTCTCTCAATCTCATTCAGTCATTCTTTCATTCTTTCAAGAATTGCTGAATACCTAACATGTTCTAGGCATTAAACCAATTACTGGGAGTATGATTATTTAATAAAAATAAGCCATTTTTTTCCTTCAAGGTGAATTTGTACCTAAACAATTACATTCCAGTATATGTGCTCTAATCAAGGCCACCTATAGTACCATGGGAGCTCATTAAAGGTCACACATAGTGGGAGCTGAAGACGTAATATGTGCTTAATTCATATTGATGACCTTTTAATGCATATGCATATTTCAGTGCAACCATATGAAAACAAATACCTTTTCCTCCACAGGAGATGGATTATGGTCAAAGCAAGCCATTCCTCTGTAATAGCAAATGTGTTTTTATTATGGCATGACATACAGGGCTAGGTGTGTCTGGCATCTTTTTTTTTTCTTTTTTTTTTTTTCCATGTCACTCTAGAACAAGTGTTCCATTTGAAAAACAGGCAAGATGGATGATTTGGCTTTTTCTTTTATGGTTTAATTAGTTTCACTCTTTTTGAAGCAAAGCATTAGACAGAGAGTCCAAAATAACAATTTATACCTGATTTTCTGTGCTATGGGTCCAGGGTCATTTGAGGGTTAAAAAGTAGATTTTATAGATATAAATGAAACCACTCATTGACTTAGCCCATCTTCCCTGCCAAGGCAAACTTATTACTGAAACAATTCACTTTATGTGGTGAATTTTAAGCAGTACTGGAGCAGAGAGAAGGTAAGACTGACATATAGTGAATTTCTTGCACCAAATATATCTTTTCCAAGGAAATTTTCAATTTAAGAAACTTCTAATGCATCTTCAGGTTTTCTTTTTTTTTCTTTTTTTTTGTTCTTTTTGAAAGAGATAGGATGTTTATATCTCATTTATGTTAAAATATTAACTACTCATCATGTGCCTGCAATATGAAGCAGCAACAATGAGGAGTGGGAGGCTGACCCTATGGTCCTATGTTTCTTAAAGAAGCTTGCCATTTTAAAAAATTTGTTTTGGCTCAGTGGGAAAGGAGGATTGTTGAACATGAATTTCAGATCCATCTCTTGCCTCTGACAGTTACTGCAAGAGCTCCAATCACATTAGTGCCTCTTCAGCTTGAGCCAAAATTTATAACATAAATACAACATTTTTCAAATCTTAATCAACCGAGAGGTCATTCTCCTCAAAGTGCAGTTTTGCTGCTGCCATCAGAAAATCAATGGGCAAGGGCTGATACTTTCTTCCTGCCACAGCACCAGACACAAAATGAAATGCTCCAGTAAGGTCTGTTTCATATTCAGCTGTAGCTCTTAGAGCGTTTTTTGTTTTAGTGCCAGTGGCACTTTGATCCCCAATGTATAGGTCCTACCTAGGGGAAACAGTCCAGTCAGCAGTAGCATAATCAGATTCTAAAAAGGAGAAGCTTTGATCTTGTTCTTCTTTGTTTTAAAAAGCTATTGTTTCTATTGTCTATAGAATAAAACCCCAATTCTTTGGTTTGGTATCAGAACTCTTCATATACCACCTAGTCAGCTTCACACATTGTTTGGCATAGAGGAGTACTTAAGAAATATTGTGAGTAGTCAAATAAATGAATCTATCCTTAGGCATCCACATCAGACTTTTCCCTGTAGAATATTATACCCTCAGGTCTTCAGGTCTTGATTCACACAGATCTTTGAACTTAGTGCCCCCTTTCTCTCTAATACCCTAAGAAAATATTCTTGTTCCTTTGACTGGCTCAGAAGTCACCTTTGTGAAACTTTTCTCTCTCCTGTTCCAAGCCAAGAAGGGATCTAGAAGTTTCTTTCTATGTGGTCCCACTGCACATTTCTATACCTCCATGATAGTCCTTGACATTATTTTCAGGCCAGGTACAGATGGGCCTGATTCTCTGTCTGATAGAATGTGAATTCTGTCAGAGTCAACACACTGTTTAATCAGCACTGAGGGTTTTAAAATATATCAGTTAAATTAAATTGACATTCTGTACAAGCCATATTTTCCAAGATATGAAGTCACAAGATTGGGAATGAGAAGTTTTCCATCCACCTGTATAATCTTGGTCTAGCTCTCTGGACCTCAATGTCTTAATCAGGTGATACAGTGGCCTAACTGATCTCTAAAATTTATTTTTACTTTATCATTATTATTATTATATTATAATATTTGTTATTGTAATATTATTTTATTTTTACTGTTACTACTACCCCAATTAATCATGCTAGCAGCAGCATTATTGAAGTCCCTACTATGTGTTAAGCCCTAAGAACTTAACTTACATATTGCATTTCATCTTCAAAAAAATCGCATGAGTTAGATGTTGTTACCTTCGTTGCACAAAGATGAGAATTGATGGTCACAGGCTGAGAAACTTGTCTGAAGTCACCCAGCTAGAATGTGACAGAAGTAGAATTTAATTCCAGTATTTTGAATTCCGGTTCCTAAAAGATGAACTTTTACTCATTATAACCATTACTATGAATGCAAGAAAAAATGCATGTTTTACTAGAAATAAATAATTGATTATAATTAAAAATAATGTAACATCATAAAAGACATGGAAACCAGAGAACTCCAAGGAAAACAAAGAAGAGTAAATCACTCATAATTGTACTAACCAGAGAGAACCCATGTTAACATGCTTGTGAATTTCCTTTAAGTGTTTTCTTGATGCTTTTTATCTTCTTTATCTTATTTTATCTGTGTTTCAAGTATATTTATATATGTATATGTGTTTACACAGTTGATAACTGCATATTAGTTGAGGTATAAAACTGGCATGGTGGGGCAAAACGAGTGTGTAGAGGCTGTAATTCTTTTGTCCTTGTCTGGCCTGAGCCTCATGTATATTAATAGTTTACCTAGACAAAGACTGCTCTTACCACAAATACATTTGAGGCATTTGGGCTCTGACTCACACCAACAAGTGTCTCCTCCATGTGCCAGAATTAGATAACTTTAATTCATTGGAGATATTAGAGTTTTTGAAGGATGGCATAAAAACCATTTGGGAGAAGAAATAAATTTGAACAATTGACTGAATTTCATCTTTTGGGGAAAAAGCAAAACCATTCTTAGAGTTTGGTGAAAACTCAAACCTTGAAAAAGATTCAGACTTTGAGATTACATTAACTGAATTGCAGTCCAGGATCTATTAATTTCTTACTCAGGAGCCCGAGATGTATATCAGTTTAGAAGCTTGATAAGGTCTAAGGAGAAACTGAATCTGAGAAGGTTGAAGTCATTTGTTTTAATTTTCTTGCCTAAGAGATGATGGGCTTAGGACTAAATCTTAGTATGGCAAAGAAGTAAAGTAGATTCAGCATCTACTTTGGCCTCACACTGTTAGGTCTTGGCCATACATTTTATCATTTTATGCTCTCATTGACTCTGTAAGATGAAGGTACTATCTCCTTTATAGAGAAGAGAAAACTGAGATAAAATAATCTGCTCAAGGTTGCAAGAATCTAGTAAGTAGCAGTGTCAGCACTTGAATCTTTATCTAAGTGTCTCCAATGTCTGTTCTTTTAGCAATGCTATAGATGTGAGGCTTCCATCATTCTTTTAGTAATGCCATAGTTCTGAGGCTTTCCAACTCCCAAAATAGATCTCTTTGTAGCTCTTGCAGACATTTTATGGAATAGGTCATTATGACTATAAGGTGATAGAAGTTTCATTAAAGGAATAGGAAATATCTAATTAATCATGTGGGAGGATCTAAGGAAGTTATGATTAAGAAGGGGCAGTTAGAGGATCAGAGAATACACCAGCCCATCAATCTGAGAAGCATAATGTCAAAGTGAGACAGCAGTGTGTGATCATGGAGAGATCTATGGAAAGCCATTGGCTCTGTGTATCTACTGATGATGGGAGTCTGTAGCCAGACATCTTCTGGTTGGTTTGGGGTTTCTGGTTAGTAGGGCCAGCAATAAGGGGAAAGAACTGAAATTAGAGCAGGGGAGAGGAAGGACAAGCTGTAATCCTCTAGATACCTCTGTGTCTGATGTTACAACTTCTGACTAAGCAAAGATCTATGGAGGCTAATGGCTGCTGCTTTATTTTTACCTTCCAAATCATGGGAAGTTTCCTCATTTGACCAACTTTAAGCCAAAAACCACACAGGAAAAGCCATTCTGAAAAACATAGTTCCCTGTTTAGCTGCATCTTCCACTGGGGCCATTTGGACAGTTTGAAGACTGGTATGCTCCAGAAGAAATCATGTCCAACTATCTATCCTAAAGCCAAATATCTATAGCAGAACTCTCCAATAGGACTTTCTGCAGTGGTAGAAATATTCCATATATATGATGCTTAATACTGTAGCTATTAACCACATGTGACTATTGAGTTCTTCAGTTGTGGCTAGTGTGTCTAAGGAACAAAATTTTAAATTTTATATCTTATTCTTTGCATTAAGTTTTATTAGCCACATGCAGCTAGTAACTATTGTATGGGACAGGCAAATTTGTAGCGTCTGTCACTTCAGCACCTGGGCACACTGTAGCAGTAACAGATGTTGAGATCAAATTACATCTAGAACAGCCAGTTCTCAGAACAGAGTTTATTCATAGTGTGTGCTTAGTAAAGGCTGAACGACCCTCCTAAGCTCATTTATTTTCCTCTGTATTCTGCTTTTCTTCTAGTATTCTCTTTTTAAAAATTTTGAAAAATGTTCATTCCAGTATAGTTTACATATAGTGATATATTACTTTCAAGTGTACAATACAGTAATTCAACAACTCTAAATATTACTCAGTGTTCATCACACAAAAATGAACTGTTTATTCCTCATTAACTTTTTCATCCATCTCTGCACCTACCTCCCCTCTGATAACAGAGTTTGCTCTCTGTAATTAAGAGTATGTTTCTTGGTTTATTTATTTCTTTTTTTTTTTCCTTTGCGCACTCATCTTGATTCTTAAATTCCATATATGAGTGAAATCATATGGTATTTGTCTTTGATTGACTTAATTTGCTTAGCATGATACTCTCTCTCTCTATCCATGTTATTGCAAATGGCAAGATTTTGGCTGAATAATATTCCATTATGTATCCATTCATCAATGGATAGTTGGGCTTCTTCCATAGTTTGGCTATTGTGAATAATGCTGCTATAAACTTAGGAGTGCATGTATCCCTTTGAATTAGTGTTTTTGTATTCTTTGGTTAAATACCCAGTAGTGCAATTACTGGATCATAGGGTAGTTCTATTTTTAGATTTTGAGGGATCTCCATACTCTTTTCCACAGTGGTCGTGCCAGTTTGCATTCCCACTAACAGTGCATGAGAATTCCTGTTACTCCACATCCTTACCAAAGCTTGCTGTTCCTAGCGTTTTTATTTTAGCCATTCTGACAGGTGTGAGGTGATATCTCATTGTAGTTTTGATTTGCCTATCCGTGATGATGAGGGAAGTTGAACATCTTTTCATGTGTGTTGGCCATTTGCATGTTTTCTTTGAAGAAATGTCTATTCATATCTTCTGCACATTTGTTAATTGGATTATTTGTGTTTTGGGGTATTGAGTTGTATAGGTTCTTTGTATATTTTGGAAACTAACCCTTTATCAGATACATCATTGGCAAATATCTTCTTCCATTCAGTAGGTGGCCTTTTCATTTTGTTGATTGCTTCCTTCACTGTACAGAAGTGTTTTGTTTTGTTTTGGTTTGGTTTGGTTTTTTGAATGTAGTTCCAATAGTTTATTTTGGCTTTTATTTATATCCCTTTCCTCAGGGGATATATCTAGAAAAATGTTGCTATATATCCAGAAAAATCAGCTATGGTTGATGTCAGGGAAATTACTGCCTGTGCTCTCTCCTAGGATTTTTATGGTTTACGTCTCCCATTAGGTCTTTAATCCATTTTGAGTTTATTTTTGTGTATAATGTAAGCAAACGGTCCACTTTCATTCTTTTGCATGTAGTTTTCCAGTGTTCCCAAAACCATTTCTGGAAGAGATTGTCTTTTTCCCATTGCATATACTTTTTTTTTTTTTGTTGAAGATCAATTGACCATATAGTTGTAGCTTTATTTCTGCATTTTGTATTTGGTTCTATTGATCTATGTGTCTGCTTTTGTGCCAGTACCATACTGCTTTGATTACTATGGCTTTGTAATCTACCTTGGAATCTGGAATTGTGATACCTCTGGTTTTGTTTTTCTTTTTTAGGATTGTTTTGGCAATTTGGGGTCTTTTGTGGTTCTATAATAATTTGAGGATTGTTTTAGTTCTGTGAAAAATGCTGTTGATATTTTGATAGGGATTGCATTAAATGTGTAGATTGCTTTAGGTAGTATAGGCATTTTGACAATGTTTGTTCTTCCAACCCATGAGCATGGAATGTCTTTCCATTTCTTTTTCTTGTCTTTAATTTCTTTTATCAATGTTTTATAGTTTTCAGAGTACAGGTTTTTCACCTTTTTGGTTAAGTTTATTGCTAGGTAGCTAATTATTTTTGGCACATTTGTAAATGAGATTGTTTTCTTAATTTCTCTTTCTACTACTTCATTATCAGTATATAGGAATGCAGCAGATTTCTGTATATTGATTTTGTGTTCTGCGAATTTGCTGAATTTGTGTATCAATTCTAGTAGTTTTTTGGGGGAGTCTTCTGGGTTTTTCTACAGAGTGTATCATGTTGTCTTGAGGGTGGAAATTTGACTTCTTTCTTGCCTATTTAGATGCCTTTTATTTCTTTTTGTTGTCTTATTGCTGTAACTAGTACTTCCAGTACTGTATTAAATAAAAGGCATGAGGCTGGACATCCTTGTTTATTCCTGACGCTGGGGGAAAAACTCTCAATTTTTCACCATTGAGTATGATTGTTGCTGTGCATTTTTTGCATATGGCCTTTGTTATGTTGGGGTATGTTTCCTCTAAACCTACATTGTTGAGGGTTTTTATGATGAATGGATGTTGTACTTTGTCAAATATTTTTTTTCCCATCTATTGATGTGATGCAATGATTTGCAAATATTAAACCACTCTTGATCCCTAGAATAAATCCTACTTGTTTGTAGTGAATGATTTTTCTAATGTATTCTTGGATATGGTTTGCTATTATTTTGGTGAGGATTTTACATCTATGTTTATCAGAGATATTGGCCTGTAGTTCTCTTTTTTGTGGCGTCACATACAAATATTAAATTATCTGGTTGCGTTATCAGGGTAATGCTGGCTTCATAGAATGAATTTAGAAATTTTCTTTCCATTTCTATTTTTTTGAATAGTTTGAAAAGAATAGGTAATTACTCTTCTTTAAATATTTGAGGGCTTCTGGTCCTGGACTTTTGTTTGTTGGGAGTTGTTTGATTACTGATTCAATCTCATTGCTAGTAATTGGTTTGTTCAGATTTTCTATTTTTTAAAATTCAGTTTTGGTAGGTTATATGTTTTTAGAAATTTATCCATTTCTTCTGGCCTGTCTAATTTGTTGGCATATAATTTTTCATAATATACTCTTAAAATTGTTTGTATTTCTGTGCTGTTAGTTGTTATTGCTCCTTCTTCATTTGCAATTTTGTTTAGTTGAGTCATCTCTCTCTCTCTCTCTTTTTTCTTTTGTTGGTGAGTCTGGCTAGAGAGGTTTATCAGTTTTGTTGATCTTTTCAAATAATGAGCTCCTGATTTCACTGATCTGTTTTATTGGTTTTCACTTTCTATATCGTTTATTTCTGCTAATGTTTATTATTTATTTTCCTTCTTTCTGTTGGGTTTGAGTTTTATTTGTTCTTTCTCTAGATCCATTAGGTGTAAGTTTAGGCTGTTTGTTTGAGATTGTTCTTGCTTCTTGAGGTAGACTTGTGTTGCTATAAAGTTCCCTCTTAGACTACTTTTGCTGTATCTTGAAGATTTTGACTGCTCTATTTCCATTTACATTGTTTCCATATAATTTTTTGCATTGGTGGTATAGTGGTGAGCATAGCTGCCTTCCATATAATTTTTTATTTCTTCTTTGATTTCTTGGTTGACCCATTCACTGTTTAATAGCATGTTACTTAACCAGCATGTATTTGTGCTCTTTCCAGATTTTTTTCTTATGATTGATTTCATTTTCATAGCATTATGGTCAGAAAAGATGCATGGTATGAGTTTAATCTTTTGAATTTGTTGAGACTTGTCTCATGGCCTAATATGTCATCTGTTTTGGAGAACGTTCCATGAACACTTGAAAAGAATGTATATTTGGCTGTTTTAGGATAGAATGTTCCAAATATATCTCTTAACTCCATCTGGTCCAGTGTATCATTCAAAGCGACTCTTTCCTTGTTGATTTTCTGTCTGGATGATCTATCCGTTGATATAAGTGGAGTGTTAAAGTCCCCTACTATTACTGTGTTATCATAGATTAGTTTCTTTCTGTTT
The DNA here is from genome assembly GCF_020171115.1 of Neogale vison. Classification (NCBI taxonomy): domain Eukaryota; kingdom Metazoa; phylum Chordata; class Mammalia; order Carnivora; family Mustelidae; genus Neogale; species Neogale vison. The sequence goes on along the minus strand of NC_058092.1, from coordinate 39,299,564 downwards.
ATTATTAGCTGTTGTATGTATTTGGGTGCTCCTATTTTGGGTGCATATATATTTACAATTGTTATATCTTCTTGTTGGATTGTGCCCTTTATTGTGCCTTTTATCTCTTGTTACAGTATTTATTTTAAATTGTCTATGGTCCCATATAAGTACTGGTATGCTGACTTTCTTTTGATATTTATTTGCATAATAGATGGTTTTCCATCTCCTCACTTTCAAAGTTCAGGTTCCTTTTGGTCCAAAATGAGTGTCTTGTAGGCAGCATATAGATGGGTCTTCTATTTTTATCCACTCTGTCACTCTATATATTTTAATTGGAGCATTTAGTCCATTTGCATTGAAATTACTTTTTGATAGGTATGTATCAATTGCCATTTTGTTGCTTTTTTTTTGTAATTTCCCTCTGATCCTTTCTTTTTTTGCTCTTTCATGGCTTTTTGTCTTTCTTTATTGATATACTTGGATTCCTTTCTTTTTATTCTTTGAATATCTATTACTGGTTTTTGATTTGTGGTTATAATCAAGTTAGTACATAAAATCTTGTACATATAGCAGACTATATTAGGTTGATGGTTGCTTAAGTTTGAACTCATTCTTTACTCCTTCCACCTTCCTTACTTTTTAGGTATATGGTGTCATATTTTACATTCTTTTATTTTGTGAATCCCTTGACTGATTTTACTACTTTTTGCTTCCAGTGTTTTATGCTCTCACTTATGGTCCATTCAGAGTTCCCATTATGATTTCTTGTAGGGCTGCTTTAGTGGCAGTGAATTCCCTTAGCTTTTGTTTGTCTGGAAAACATTTTATTTCTCTTTCTATTTGGAATGATGGCCTTGGTGGGTAGAGTATTCTTGGCTACAGATTTTTCCCTTTCAGCACTTTGAATATATCATGCCACTTCCTCTGGCTTGCAGTGTTTCTGTTGAAAAATCAGCTTATAGCTTTATGGGATTTCCCTTGTATGTAACTGTATTCTTTGCTGCTTCTACAGTTCTTTCTTATCACTACTTTTTGTCATTTTAATGTCTTTGTTTCTTGGTGTGGACCTCTTTGGGTTGATTTTATTGGACGATCTCTTTGCCTCTTGGATCTGGATATGTGTTTCCTTCTTCAGATTCAGAAAGTTTTCAGCTATTATATCTTTAAATAAATTTTCTGCACATCTCTCTCTCTCTTCTCTTTCTGGAATCCCTGTAATGTCATGTTATTACACTTGATGGAGTCACTGAATTCCCTAAGTCTATTCTCATTTTTCATAATTTTTTTCTTTTATTTGCTCAACTTGATTACTTTCCAATACTTTCTTCTCCATGTTGCTAATTCATTCATCTGCTTTCTCTAGCCTGCTCTTTATTCCATTTGGTGTTTTTATAATTTTATTTATTGTGTTCTTCATCTGTGATTGATTCTTTTTTTTTCTTTTTAATGGTTTTCCAGATGTCCTCCACTCTTTTCTTGAGTCCAATAATATCTTTATAATCAATATTTTTAATTCTCTGTCAGGGATATTACTTATCTCCATTTTGATGAGGTCTGTTGCTGTAATTTTGTCCAGTTCTTTCATTTGGGCCATATTCCTCTGTTTTATCATTTTTTCCAACACTCTTTGTGTTTGTGTATTAGGAAAGTCAACCAGGTATCCTGCTCTTGAAAGTAGTATATGGGGCTTGTAGTTTTAACAATGTGTTGGTCCTCTTTTACAGGTGATGAATAACCAATGCAGTGACCTGCCAGCTTGGGTCATTCTGTAAAGGGTGCAAGGGTAGGGTTGCAGTACTGCAAGATGTGCACACTGTTTCTTTTCCACAGGGAATGCACTGTCACTGTGGAGATCTGGCCAGCTGGGCTTCTCAGTGAAGATTGTGTATATACTCAGGGGGTGTAGTTTTAACAAAGTGTATGAGTCTTCCAAAGGAGGTGGGTTGATACAGGGTTGGCAAATTTTGTGCCAGTCTACTGGGGTAGTGGATTGGCAGTGTTCGGACCAGAACTACTGTGCTGGGAAGAGCAGGGTATGGTGTCATCAAATTAGGTAGTGAATTCAGGTGCTGCTTGATTCTTGCAGATGGCCTTGTGATTATGTTGGTAGGTAGTGGAAGGGAATAGCACCTGACAGAGCCTTGGTTCCCAGAGAAGTCCTTCATGGAGCTCTGATATTAGTAACTAATTCTCCCTCTCATATGCTCCATGTGTTTTTCAAACTCCTGCACCTATGTTGTATCTCCATGGAGTATTTGTTGTGCTATCTTTTAAGGGTAAGAGACTTAGCTTCTTAATGCCCTAGCAGAACCCTTGATTTTTTAAAGTCCTAGGTCTTAAGTCCTGCTTGCTGGTTGTAAGACCTCATGATATTCAAGCCCTCTGATTTTCAAAGTCAGACACTATGGGGATTTGTCTTTATTGTGCAGCTTCCCTGGTATTAAAGTCTGTTTCTTACCCCACTCTACAGCATCCTTCCTCTCACACCCAGATCTATGGGATTTAGTTCCCCACTACTTCTCTGTTCTCCCTACCCTTCTTGATGGGGCCTCTTCTCTACATTTAGTGAGGAGTTTGTTTTGCCAGTCTCAAAGGCATTTTCTGGGTTATTTGCACTGATGTGAGTGTTATCTAGTTGTATGTTTGGAATGAGGTGATTTTAGAGTCCTCCTACTCTGCCATCTTCTCCAGAAATCCTTCCAATATTTTTTTCTTGATTAATGGTACCAGCATTTACCCATTTTCCCAAGCCCCCAAACCCAGAATTGTCATTAATTTCTCCCCATCTCTGATCCCTACATTCAGTTACCAGATTATATTAATGTAATTTTCCAAACATCTCGCCAATCTGTCTCTCCTTTCTAACTCTATACCATACTTATTCACTTTAGGCCATTGCTGTCTGTCTGGATCACTGTGTTAAAATTCCAACAAGTTTATCTAACTCCAGTTTGATCCCTCTCAACCCACTCCCCATTTAATACCTGGCAAGATCTTTTTAAGGTTCAAAAGTTATCAATGCTGCCTAAAACCTTTATACCTCTTCCCTGACTTCAGGGTAAAATCCATTTTTTTTTCTTTTCAAACTTTATTTAATTTAGAGAGAGAGCGGGGGGAGACACAGATGGAGAAAGAGAATCCTGAAGCAGACTGCTTACTGAGTGCAGAGCCTGATGCAGGGCTTGACTCCACAACTGAGATCATGACCTTAACCAAAATGAAGAGTTGGACGCTTAACTGACTGAGCCACCCAGGTAGCCCTGAAGTCCCAATTCTTATAATGGCTTGCAAGGCCATCTTCAGTCTTGTGTTGCCTCCCTCTCGAGTTTCATCTCCTATAAGTCTCTCATTTGGACTATATTATACAGCTATGCCCAACTATTAACAGTTCATGAAGAGTACCAGGCTCCCTCTTACCTCCGTAAGTTGGTACTTTCCTCTGCAAGGAATTCCCCCCACCCTCTTCTTCCATCAGCACTTTTTTCTTTAGAACTACAACCTTCCCTACCACTATTTTTTGGGGGGGAATTCTCATTCAATTTTTAGGACTCAATTTAACTTATCTTTTCTTGGAGACTTATTCTAATACCACAGTCCATACTTGGAATACACAGTCCATACTTTTCAGTGCTTTACTGTACCTTTATGGCTCTTCCTTTTTCATTCTTTATGAATTTCTTAAGGACAGAGACTGTTATATCCCAAGGGTAAAAGATCTAGCATATGGTTGTGGCATAAACGAATGGTCGGAGTTACTGTCATAGACAATAAGCTGTCAAAGTAGTTGCAAGTGGACCAAAAGTCAGAATATAAAGGCAGCATTGTATAATAGTTGAATTTTAGGGATGGGATAGGTAGTTTATAAGCTATGGTAGAAAGGTAAATTAGAGAATCGATTCCATTTACTATAGCACCAAGAACCATAAGATACCTGGGAATAAACCTAACCAAAGAAGTAAAGGATCTGTACTCAAGGAACTATAGAACACTCATGAAAGAAAGTGGAGAAGACATGAAAAGATGGAAGACCATTCTATGCTCTTGGATTGGAAGTATAAACATTGTTAAAATGTCTATACTGCCTAGAGCAATCTATACTTTTAATGCCATTCTGATCAAAATTCCACCGGTATTCTTCAAAGAGCTGGAGCAAATAATCCTAAAATTTGTATGGAATCAGAAGAGACCCCCGAATCACTAAGGAAATGTTGAAAAACAGAAATAAAACTGGGGGCATCACATTACCTGATTTCAAGATTTACTACAAAGCTATGATCACCAAGATAGCATGGTACTGGCATAAAAACAGACACATAGACCAGTGGAACAGAGTAGAGCCCAAATATGGACCCTCAACTCTATGGTCAAATAATCTTCAACAAAGCAGGAAAATATATACAGTGGGAAAAAGACAGTCTCTTCAGTAAATGGTGCTGGGGAAACTGGGCAGCTATATGTAGAAGAATGAAACTCGACTATTCTCTTACACTGTACACAAAGATAAACTTGAAATGGATAAAAGGCCTCAAGGTGAGGCAGAAACCCATCAGAATCCTAGGGGAGAACATAGGCAGTAATCTCTTCGATACCAGCCACAGCAACTTTTTTCAAGATATGTCTCCAAAGGCAAAGGAAACAAAAGCGAAAATGAATTTTGGGACTTCATCAAGATCAAAAGCTTCTGCACAGCAAAGGAAACATTCAAGAAAACAAAGAGGCAACCCACGGAATGGGAGAAGATATTTGCAAATGACAGTACAGACAAAAGGTTGATATCCAGGATCTATAATGAACTCCTCAAACTCAACACACACAAAACAGACAATCATATCAAAAAAGGGGACAGAAGGGGCGCCTGGGTGGCTCAGTGGGTTGAGCTGCTGCCTTCGGCTCAGGTCATGATCTCAGGGTCTTGGGATCGAATCCCACATAGGGCTCTCTGCTCAGCGGGGAGCCTGCTTCCCTCTCTCTCTCTCTGCCTGCCTCTCCATCTACTTGTGATTTCTCTCTGTCAAATAAATAAATAAAATCTTTAAAAAAAAGTGGACAGAAGATATGAACAGACACTTCTCCAATGAAGATATACAAATGGCTATCAGACACATGAAAAAATGTTCATCATCACTAGTCATCAGGGAGATTCAAATTAAAACCACATTGAGATACCACCTTACACTAGTTAGAATGGCCAAAATTAGCAAGACAGGAAATAACATGTGCTGGAGAGGATGTGGAGAAAGGGGAACCCACTTACACTGTTGGTGGGAATGCAAGTTGGTGCAGCCTCTTTGGAGCACAGTGTGGAAATTCCTCAAGAAATTAAAAATAGAGCTTCCCTATGACCCTGCCATTGCACTCTTGGGTATTTACCCCAAAGATACAGATGTAGTGAAAAGAAGAGCCATCTGTACCCCAACGTTCATAGCAGCAATGACCAGGGTCACCAACCTGTGGAAAGAACCAAGATGCCCTTCAGTGGACGAATGGATAAGGAAGATGTGGTCCATATACACTATGGAGTATTGTGCCTCCATCAGAAAAGATGAATACACAACTTTTGTATCAGTGTGGACAGGAGTGGAAGAGATTATGCTGAGTGAAATAAGCAGAGAGAGTCAGTTATCATATGGTTTCACCTATTTGTGGAGGACATGGAGAGATGGAGAGGAGAAGGGAGTTGAGGGAAATTGGAAGGGGATATGAACCATGAGAAACTATGGACGCTGTAAAACAACCTGATGGTTTTGAAGGGGCGGGGGTGGGAGGTTGGGGGAGCCAGGTTGTGAGTATTATGGAGGGTACACATTGCATGGAGCACTGGGTGTGGTGCAAAAACAATGAATTCTGTTACACTGCAAAGATAAAAAAAAAAGTCAAAAAAAATAAAAAAGAAGATATGGTAGAAAAGATATAGGCTTTGGAGTTCTAATCCTTGTTCTGCTACTTCCTTGGTTATGCATTATGGGGAAGTTATTAGACTTTTTGAAGCTTCATTTTTCTTACCTATAGAAAAGGGAATGTTGTACCTATTTCAGAATTGTAAGAATTAATGGAAGTATGTAATACACCTAGCACAGGGCCTGGCATATATAATCTTGGATATATATAGTTTCTTCCTTGGAGATGTTGGAGTGTGTTTCCTTCTTTATTAGTGAAGTTTTCCTGCAGCATTATAATCTAACATTTTTATTATTGCAAAGTAAATGCTATTCTTAGTATAACTGATCATCCTCTAGTACCAAGAACACAGAGCCATTTGAGGCCTTCATATCCCTCTATCAGGGAAGAATGAAGCTAAGGAAAATTAAAGATTTTATAGATCTAACAGCAAATTGGACAAATATTCTGGGACCTCAAAGCCTTTCTGAGAATTACAAGGTTAAATGGTAATCAAATTATTTTTGGTGCATGAATATAACTGTCCATAGTGACAGTCATTGCTTTGTGGTTCTGACCACTTCCATCTATAGAATCATCATTTTGGAACTTATTATTTCCAAAACACTGGGGTTAAGCATTGTTAGATTTGCTGAAAGAATCCACTGAAAAAGTTAGAATGCCATACTGATATAAAAATGAATGTTACTGGAGAGGAGTCAAGATGGTGGAGAAGTAGCAGGCTGAGACTACTTCAGCTAGCAGGAGATCAGCTAGATAGCTTACCTAAAGAGTGCAAACACCTTCAAATCCATCGGCAGATCGGAGACAAGAAGAACAGCAATTCTAGAAACAGAAAAACAACCACTTTCTGAAAGGTAGGACTGGCAGAGAAGTGAATCCAAAGCGACGGGAAGATAGACCCCAGGGGGAGGGGCCGGCTCCCGGCAAGCGCTGGAGCAACGGAGCACAAAATCTGAACTTTTAAAAGTCTGTTCCGCTGAGGGACATTGCTCCAGAGGCTAAACCGGGGCGAAGCCAGCGCATGTTCAGCGTGGCCTCAGGTCCCGCAGGGTCACAGAAGGATCGGGGGTGTCTGAGTGTCGCAGAGCTTGCGGGTATTGGAGCAAGAAAGCCGGCTGCAGAGACAGAGCCGACAGTAAGCTCGCAGTTCGGGGTTACCTTGAACCGGTTGCAGTTCAGTGAGCTCGGAGCTCTGCCGGAGATCAGGCAGACAGGAGTTACTTGGTGCTGTTCTCTGAGGGCGCACTGAGGAGTGGGGCCCCGGGCTCTCGGCTTCTCCGGCCAGAGACCAGGAGGCCGCCATTTCTATTCCCGTCCTCCGGAACTCTACGGAAAGCGCTCAGGGAACAAAAACTCCTGACAGCATACCCAAGCAGATTACTCAGCCCCGCCCCTGGTAAGGGCGGTGCAATTCCACCTGGGGCAAAGACACTTGAGAATCACTACACCAGCCCCCCCCCCCCAGAAGATCAACAAGAAATCCAGGCAAGACCAAGTTCACCTACCAAGGAGTGCGGTTACAATACCAAGGAGAGCAGCAGAATTCCAGAGGAGGAGAAAGCAATGCACGGAACTCATGGCTTTCTCCCTGTGATTTTTTAGTCTTGCACTTAATTTTTTTCTTTTTCATTTTTTTCCTCTTCTTTTGCTAATTTTTTTAATTAAAAAAAATTTTTTTAACTTTTACCCTTTTCGTTTTTAACGTTTTTTAACTAGTTTATCTAATATATATATTTTTCTTTTTCATACTTTTCTTTATTCGTTTTCTTTTTTTAATTCGTTTTTTTTTCCTTTCTCTTTTTTTGAACCTCTTTTTATCCCGTTTCTCCACCCTCACGATTTGGGATCTCTTCTAATTTGGTTAAAGCATATTTTACTGGGGTTGTTGCCACCCTTTTAGTATTTTACTTGCTCCTTCATATACTCTTTTCTGGACAAAATGACAAGGTGGAAAAATTCACCACAAAAAGAAGAACAAGGGGCAGTACCGAAGGCTAGGGACCTAATCAATACAGACATTGGTAATATGTCAGATCTAGAATTCAGAATGACAATTCTCAAGGTCCTAGCTGGGCTTGAAAAAGGCATGGAAGATATTAGAGAAGCCCTCTCGTGAGATACAAAAGCCCTTTCTAGAGAAATAAAAGAACTAAAATCTAACCAAGTTGAAATCAAAAAAGGTATTAATGAGGTGCAATCAAAAATGGAGGCTCTCACTGCTAGGATAAATGAGGCAGAAGAAAGAATTAGCGATATAGAAGACCAAATGACAGAGAATAAAGAAGCTGAGCAAAAGAGGGACAAACAGCTACTGGACCACGAGGGGAGAATTCAAGAGATAAGTGACACCATAAGATGAAACATTAGAATAATTGGGATTCCAGAAGAAGAAGAAAGAGAGAGGGGAGCAGACGGTATACTGGAGAGAATTATTGGGGAGAATTTCCCCAATATGGCAAAGGGAATGAGCAGCAAAATTCAGGAGGTTCAGAGAACACACCTCACAATCAATAAGAATGGGCCCACACCCCGTCACCTTATAGTAAAATTTACAAGTCTTAGTGACAAAGAGAAAATCCTGAAAGCAGCCTGGGAAAAGAAGTCTGTAACATACAATGGTAAAATATTAGATTGGCAGCAGACTTATCCACAGAGACCTGGGAGGCCAGAAAGAGCTGGCATGATATTTTCAGAACACTAAATGAGAAAAACATGCAGCCAAGAATACTATATCCAGCTAGGCTATCACTGAAAATAGAAGGAGAGATTAAAAGCTTCCAGGACAAACAAAAACTGAAAGAATTTGCAAACACCAAACCAACTCTACAGGAAATATTGAAAGGGGTCCTCTAAGCAAAGAGAGAGCCTACAAGTGGTAGATCAGAAAGGAACAGAGACAATATACAGTAACAGTCACCTTACAGGCAATACAATGGCACTAAATTCATATATCTCAATAGTTACCCTGAATGTTAATGGGCTAAATGCCCCAATCAAAAGACATAGGGTATCAGAATGGATAAAAAAACAAAACCCATCTATATGTTGCCTCCAAGAAACTCATTTTAAGCCCGAAGACACCTCCAGATTTAAAGTTAAAGGGTGGAAAAGAATTTACCATGCTAATGGACATCAGAAGAAAGCAGGAGTGGCAATCCTTATATCAGATCAAATAGATTTTAAGCCAAAGACTATAATAAGAAATGAGGAAGGACACTATATCATACTCAAGGGGAGTGTCCAACAAAAAGATCTAACAATTTTAAATATCTATACCCACAACGTGGGAGCAGCCAACTATATAAACCAATTAATAACAAAATCAAAGAAACACATCAACAATAATACAATAATAGTAGGGGACTTTAACACTCCCCTCACTGAAAAGGACAGATCATCCAAGCAAAATATCAACAGGGAAATAAAGGCCTTAAATGATACACTGGATGAGATGGACATCACAGATATATTCAGAACATTTCATCCCAAAGCAACAGAATACACATTCTTCTCTAGTGCACATGGAACATTCTCCACAATGGATCACACCCTGGTCCTAAATCAGGACTCAACCGGTATCAAAAGATTGCGATCATTCCCTGCATATTTTCAGACCACAATGCTCTGGAGCTAGAACTCAACCACAAGAGGAAGTTTGGAAAGAACCCAAATACATGGAGACTAAACAGCATCCTTCTAAAGAATGAATGGGTCAACCGGGAAATTAAAGAAGAATTGAAAAAAAAATCATGGAATCAAATGATAATGAAAATACAACGGTTCAAAATCTGTGGAACACAACAAAGGCAGTCCTGATAGGAGAATATATAGTGGTACAAGCCTTTCTCAAGAAACAAGAAAGGTCTCCGGTACTCAACCTAACCCTACATCTAAAGGAGCTGGAGAAAGAACAAGAAAGAAACCCTAAGCCCAGCAGGAGAAGAGAAATCATAAAGATCAGAGCAGAAATCAATGAAATCGAAACCAAAAAAACAACAGAACAAATCAACAAAACTAGGAGCTGGTTCTTTGAAAGAATTAATAAAATTGATAAACACCTGGCCAGACTTATCAAAAAGAAAAGAGAAAGGACCCAAAGAAATAAAATCATGAATGAAAGAGGAGAGATCACAACTAACACCAAAGAAATACAAACTATTATAAGAACATACTATGAGCAAGTCTATGCCAACAAATTTGACAATGTGGAAGAAATGGATGCATTCCTAGAAACATATAAAATACCACAACTGAACCAGGAAGAAATAGAAAGCCTGAACAGACCCATAACCAGTAAGGATATTGAAACAGTCATTAAAAATCTCCAAACAAACAAAAGCCCAGGGCCAGACGGCTTCCCGGGGGAATTCTACCAAACATTTAAAGAAGAACTAATTCCTATTCTCCTGAAACTGTTCCAAAAAATAGAAATGGAAGGAAGACTTCCAAACTCATTTTATGAGGCCAGCATCTCCTTGATCCCAAAACCAGAAAGGATTCCATCAAAAAAGGAGCTATAGACAAATATCCTTGATGAACACAGATGTGAAAATTCTCAACAAAATACTAGCCAATAGGATTCAACAGTACATTAAAAGGATTATTCACCACGACCAAGTGGGATTTATTCCAGGGCTGCATGGTTGGTTCAACATCTGCAAATCAGTCAATGTGATACAACACATCAATAAAAGAAAGAACAAGAACCATATGATACTCTCAATAGATGCTGAAAAAGCATTTGACAAAGTATAGTATCCATTCCTGATCAAAACTCTTCAAAGTGTAGGGATAGAGGGCACATACCTCAATATCATCAAAGCCATCTATGAAAAACCCACCACAAATATCATTCTCAATGGAGAAAAACTGAAAGCTTTTCCACTAAGGTCAGGAACACGGCAGGGATGTCCATTAACACCACTGCTATTCAACATAGTACTAGAAGTCCTAGCCTCAGCAATCAGACAACAAAAGGAAATTAAAGGCATCCAAATTGGCAAAGAAGAAGTCAAACTCTCACTCTTCGCAGATGATATGATACTATATGTGGAAAACCCAAAAGACTCCACTCAAAAACTGCTAGAACTTGCACAGAAATTCAGTAAAGTGTCAGGATATAAAATCAATGCACAGAAATCAGTTGCATTTCTCTACACCAACAATAAGACAGAAGAAAGAGAAATTAAGAAGTCAATCCCATTTACAATTGCACCCAAAACCATAAGATACCTAGGAATAAACCCAACCAAAGAGGCACAGAATCTATACTCAGAAAACTATAAAGTACTCATGAAAGAAATTGAGGAAGACACAAAGAAATGGAAAAATGTTCCATGCTCCTGGATTGGAAGAATAAATATTGTGAAAATGTCTATGCTACCTAAAGCAATCTACACATTTAATGCAATTCCTTTCAAAGTACCATCCATCTTTTTCAAAGAAATGGAACAAATAATCCTAAAATTTATATGGAACCAGAAAAGACCTCGAATAGCCAAAGGAATATTGAAAAAGAAAGCCAAAGTTGGTGGCATCACAATTCCGGACTTCAAGCTCTATTACAAAGCTGCCATCATCAAGACAGCATGGTATTGGCATTAAAACAGACACATAGATCAATGGAACAGAATAGAAAGCCCAGAAATAGACCCTCAACTCTATGGTCAACTAATCTTCGACAAGCAGGAAAGAATGTCCAATGGAAAAAAGACAGCCTCTTCAATAAATGGTGTTGGGGAAATTGGACAGCCACATGCAGAAAAATGAAATTGGACCATTTCCTTACACCACACATGAAAATAGACTCAAAATGGATGAAGGACCTCAATGTGAGAAAGGAATCCATCAAAATCCTTGAGCAGAACATAGGCAGCAATCTCTTCAACCTCAGCTGCAGCAACATCTTCCTAGGAACATCGCGAAAGGCAAGGGAAGCAAGGGCAAAAATGAACTATTGGGATTTCATCAAGATCAAAAGCTTTTGCACAGCAAAGGAAACAGTTAACAAAATCAAAAGACAACTGACAGAATGGGAGAAGATATTTGCAAATGACATATCAGATAAAGGACTAGTGTCCAAAATCTATAAAGAACTTAGCAAACTCAACACCCAAAGAACAAATAATCCAATCAAGAAATGGGCAGAGGACATGAACAGACATTTCTGCAAAGAAGACATCCAGATGGCCAACAGAGACATGAAAAAGTGCCCCATATCACTCGGCATCAGGGATATACAAATCAAAACCACAATGAGATATCATCTCACACCAGTCAGAATGGCTAAAATCAACAGGTCAGGAAATGACAGATGCTGGTGAGGATGCGGAGAAAGGGGAACCCTCCTACACTGTTGGTGGGAATCCAAGCTGGTGCAACCACTCTGGAAAACAGCATGGAGGTTCCTCAAAATGTTGAAAATAGAACTGCCCTATGACCCAGCAATTGCACTACTGGGAATTTACCCTAAAGATACAAACGTAGTGATCCAAAGGGGCACGTGCACCCGAATGTTTATAGCAGCCATGTCCACAATAGCCAAACTATGGAAAGAACCTAGATGTCCATCAACAGATGAATGGATAAAGAAGATGTGGTATATATACACAATGGAATACTATGTAGCCATCAAAAGAAATGAAATCTTGCCATTTGCGAAACATGGATGGAACTAGAGTGTATCATGCTTAGCGAAATAAGTCAAGCGGAGAAAGACAACTATCATATGATCTCCCTGATATGAGGAAGTGGTGATGCAACATGGGGGCTTAAGTGGGTAGGAGAAGAATAAATGAAACAAGATGGGATTGGGAGGGAGACAAACCGTAAGTGACTCTTAATCTCACAAAACAAACTGAGGGTTGCTGGGGAGAGGGTGGTTGGGAGAAGCGGGGTGGGGTTATGGACATTGGGGAGGGTATGTGCTTTGGTGAGTGCTGTGTAGTGTGTAAACCTGCCGATTCACAGACCTCTACCCCTGGGGATAAAAATATATGTTTATAAAAAATAAAAAAATTTAAGTTAAAAAAATGAATGTTACTTATTTTTTCCTTTGTTCTCAATCACAGTTGGAACCTTCTTAAGAACCTTTATTAAATCATTAGTCTTCTAGGAAGCTGTAAATTATATAAAATGATATGCTGCCATTTGTTATGTGTGTATGTGCATACAAATATTAAAGTATAACACAAGAAGAAGAAAAAGAATCATTTTGTTTCATTTCACAAACCATTCAGAAATGAATTTGATATACCAGAGAATAGTACTCAAAGTATATTTAACTGGGTCCATAAAAATAGAATCCAGGAGAATAGCCTGGCATGGAATTTTGTTGGTTATTCACAAGATGACCATCTTTCTCCTTGCTCAGCCTGCTGCCTGCATTTGGGAGTTCTACAATTATCAGAATCTGCAATTGAATTATACTTTTAAGTAAGTGAAGCTAGTGAAATATTTTTTTAAAAATGCATGATTCATCTTACCCACAAATTTAAGCCTTTATTTCTATTGTAGTAGCCAATCTAATTTCCTGGTCATATAAAACCTTAAAAGGGTCTTCCAAGGGCACAGGACCACAGAGTTTATCCTTTTCCCTCACTGATTATCAGTTCTTTATATAGGAGCTCAGGTTTCCTCTCAAGTCAGTAGGTTTGTGGTAACATTTATAAATAAGTCCAAGTTTTAAATGTTTTACTGAGCTTTTAACAATATTTGTAAAAAGTTGTGTCAGGAAACCAGCTTCAGGCATGAGAAAGAGTTTTAGATTATAGGCAGTATTTGACTAGAAATTAAGAAGCCAAAATTAGAATTCTACCTCCATTATTTACCAGCTGACTTACTTGATGTTTTTAGCCTTTTCATTTATAAAATGAGAATAAGAGATTTAGTTTGCAAGATTGTTGTAGGACTAAAATGAAATAATAGGAAACTAGGTGAATAGAAGAACAAAGGGGTTTGGAGGCTGGAAGGGTGGATTTTAGGGCTTATTTCCTCTGTTAACTCTTGTTTGCCTTAATTAAATCACTTCTCCTTTCTGAATTTCTTTTCTAGTCCCTTGAACATAACCAAAAATTAAAAAGATGTCACATAATCTCTTACTTCCCTTTGGGCTAGCAAATCCATGATGACCATTTCCCTCTCCATTCTTAGATGAATAAAGGAGCTAACAGCACTACAGATCCTTCTCTCCAAGAGGTTCTTGATACCTCCAAGTAGGGCCTTCAACCAAGCAATTCTAGTTACCTTGTTTTAACTTCTTCCAAGTTACCTCTTCATTCTAATATTTTTTTCTTGTTTAAGTTATGAGCCATGGTTTTCATCCTGTAAACATTTCCCCCCCCAGTGGAACACCAATTAACCTGAAGTGATCTTTTCAAAATATCTGATGTATTTGTATTTTATGTCCAAGAAACCTAGGTCTCAGCTCTAGCAGAAGTGTTAGCCATCATTCTATGTAACTTTCTCACTACCTATCAATGATCCATTGTTCAGTTTTCATGACAAATGGCATTTGACTTTTGTTTGAATGCTTCTAGTGATGAGGCACTCACTAGTAGAGCACTGCATCTTTTGGACAATTCCTTATTACTTGTTCCAGATTTCTCCACAGAGCTTGAAATTTGGTGATATGACTTGTAACAAGTGAACATTACTATTACTACCTAATATATTATGTACTAATAAATGATCCATTTGTGAAAATGCTTTGACTCTCATTTAACTTGACTCATTTTTAGGCATACTGTAGCATATTTAATGAAGAATTGAAGATCTACTTTTGTGTGCTGGATATGCTACTTACTATTTTTGATCTTGGCCAAGTCTATTCACATCCTAGTTCTCCTCATTTGTCAAATGGATATAAGAGGGGTGTCTGAGTGCCTCAGATGGGCCATCTGCCTTTGGCTCAGCTTGTGATCCCAGGATTCTGAGATTGAGCCCTATGTCAGGATCCCTGCTTGGTAGAGAGACTGCCTTCTCCTCTCCCTCTGCTTGTGCACTCTCTCTCTCTCTGTCTGTCAAATAAGTAAATAAAATATTTATTAAAATTAGTATAAGAATATTAAGACTGCCTTCCTTCAGGCTTTTGAGGGGATGAACTAAGGTAACATAAATTATGTGCTTTAGAAAGAATGATATCCAGCTATTTGTGTAAATAAAGTTTCATTGTAACATAGCCATGCCCATTATTTATGTATTACATCTTTGGCTGCTTTCATACTACTTTGTTTGAGTTGAATAGTTGCAATAGAAACTGTGTAGCCTCTAGGCCTAAAATATTCCCATCTATCCCTTTGTGGAAATGTTTGCTGATTCTTGTGTTATATAAACATGTATTAGCTATTAGAATTACTAGAAAGATTATTTTAGGAATAGGCAAAAGAGGGTGATATTGAAATGTATTAACCTGATCAACTCACTGGAGAACATTAATGAGCACCTGAAAATGTCACTGTCCTATATATTTTTTGTACATTTTCTTGTGTTATCTTTACAACAATAGCATGTATTAGGTATCCTATTATTTCTATGTTACAAATGAACTGATTGTCAGTAATTTGACCAGAGCTACACTGGCAGAGAGCCCGGATTGAAATTTAGATATCTGATTTCAAATTTTGTGTTCTTCCTTTGATGCCACCTAGCCTTTTATAGGTATGATTTTAAGTATTGTAATTCTTACCTATTAGAGCCTTTATGGAAAGCATTAAAAACCTGAAAAGTTGTATATGATCAAGTTAATAAGGAGTACAAAAGTTTAGCAAGGTTATAAATACATTAATATCAGAAAGTTGTTCAAATATATCAGCAGGATCAGTGCTTTGAAAACATATAGAGACAGATAATAGCAAAACTAACTCATGGATGAGGACTGAATAATAAAGATTACTGAATCTTTGAATGTTTTGACACCATCACCACATTTTTGTCAGCACACACGAACCTTCTTCAGTTTAGGTATCTATTAGTTCAATACTTAAAATCTCAATGGAATCATACATGGTGAAAAGATAGGATGATCAGAGTCTATAAGCTGACAGGTTGATTGTTCCCCCAGTCTGTTTTTTGAAAATTTTCTAACATTAACTGTAAAATAGTAAAAAATTTAATAAAGTAGGTTGGGCTATTTCATTAAAAGTGTGGCATTAGATAAATGATTATTGAGAGTTTCTTTTACAAAGAGCATAGAGTTATTATCAGCTACACACACACAGAAAGGAGATTTTATATATATATATATATATATATATATATATATATATATCCCTTTCTTTGCATGTAATGCTAATATCACACTTATATCACACTTGTCATCCAAGTAGAATTTGTAGAATTTACAGTTAAAAGGAACCTTAAAGATCTTTTTTATTTAACTCCTTCACTACATGGGTAAGAAACTGAGGCTGTGAAAAGTTTAGTTATTTGCCTAAGGCCACAGAGCTAATATATGTCAGAACTAGAATTCAGTAACTGACCTCTTTGTCATTCATTTGTTTATTCATTTGTTCATCCATTTATTCATAAATTTTTTAAAAGTTAATTGAGCCTTCCACATAATGTTTACTGAGGCCTTTTTATATAGTATCCATGATATTAGATGTCATCACATAAGTGTTACTCTGTTTAATTCTCATGAGATAGGTATTATTACCCTCATTTTTACCTGAGAAAACTGGGATTAATAGAGACCAAAAATTTTGCCTAAGGTCTCACAGCTTTGACCTGAATTAACTAGGTAGAGAGACAATGAAGCCAATTCGAAGCTCCTTGTATAACTCCAAAGTCAGTCACAATAGAGTTGAACAACGCTATGTTCCAAGTCTGAAATAAATGTCTTGATCAGACTGTCAGCCTCAGCTGGGGGAAAATTTAGTATTTGAAGTCACTGTCCAGAGACTAAAGAAATGATATGCTGAATTACCAAGTAAACAGAGATGTTTATGTTTTATTTGACTTATTTCCCCCAAAATAATAAAAACAAAAAACAAAATCAATTTTGAAAAAAAAACAAAACCTGTAATCCTCTCACTGAAGCACAATTAATCCCTTATTGCCTGTTTCTTTCCAGTATTCTTCTTGTGTGTATACATTTTAATGGATGCAGCCATTCCGGATGTAGTCTTTGCAATTACAGGTTCAGTAGTCAAGGAGTATTCAGTTGCATAATCTTACCAAAAT